>NC_083704.1:16905000-17505000 GCF_033118175.1 Dama dama | reverse complement strand
GGCGTTCCTGTTGATTTCAGGAAGTCCTGGTTCATTATACTTTTGTTATATCTCTGAGTCTTGCTATCTACCTATATATTTATATCTTTTTATCCAGGCTATCTAAGTATCCAGCTATCCAACTGTATAGCTATCTAGTTGTGTCTACCTATTTGTATTTATATCTCTCAATCTAGCTGTCTATAGATCTATCAATATATCTATCTATATTGAATTCCAAGGACAGAGGAGCCTGGCAGGCTACAGTCAATGGAGTCACAAAGAATCACATGACTGAGTGACTAACACACACACTCACCACTGTCTATTTTTCTATATTTCTCACTATTAATATCCAACCATTTCAGTATACAGCTGTCTATATTTATATCTATATCCAGCTCTCTACCTAGGTATCTATATATCTATATCTATATCTATATACTATATCTATCCAGCTATCTATGTATTTTTCATGTATATTTATACCTAGGGGGCTTCCTGGGTAACTCAGTGGTAAAGAATCCAACTGCAATACAGTAGAGATGCAGGTTAGATCTCTGGGTTGGGAATATCCCCTGGAGAAGGAAATGACAACCCACTGCAGTATTCTTGCCTGGGAAATCCCATGGAAAGAAGAGTCAGGCAGACTATATTCCATGGGGTCACAAAGAGTCAGACTTAGCGGCTAAACAACAATAATTTATACCTATATTTATCTAAGTATCAATTTATCCAACTATCTAGCTATCTTTCTCCCTATTTTTATTATCCAACTTTCTGTACATCCAGGTGTCTGTCTTTCTATATTTATATCTATAACTCAAGCTATTTATTTGATCTTGTTCAGTCACAAAGCTTGTGTCCCACTCCTTGCCATCCCATAAACTGTAGTCAGCCAAGCTACTCTGTCCCTGAGGTTTCCCAGACAAGAATGCTGGAGTGGGTTGTCATTTCCTTCTCCAGGAGATATTCCCGATCCAGAGATTGAACCCACATCTCCTCCACTGGCAGCCACATTCTTTACCACTGAGCCACTAGGGAAGGCCAATATGCTATCTCTTCATCTGTCTATATTTCTATATGTGTATTTACGTCTCTGGGCTTCCCAGGTAGCTCAGCAGTAAAGCAGCCGCCTGCCAGGGCAAGGGCCGCAGAAGGTGCAGATTTAATCCCTGTGTTGCAGAGTTCCCAAGCGGGAGAAATGGGAATCCACTCCAGTATACTTGCCTGGGAAATCCCATGAGCAGAGAAGCCTGGTGGGCTACAGTCTATAGGGTCACAAAGAGTCAGACACAACTGACCAAATGAGCACACACGCATATTTGTATCTATCCATCTATCTATATACTCAGCTATCTATCTATATTTATATCTTTGGATCCAACTGTTTACAGCTATCAAACTGTCAATTTATCTACTTACTTATTTCTGGTTATGTTTCTGTCTCTCTATCCAGTTATCTATAGATCTATCTATAAATATATGTCTACCCACTACCTCTTTATGTGTGTGTGTGTGTGTATATATATATATATGTCTTGTATATATGACATATACATATTTTATATATGGGTATATATATATTATTATACACACACACACACACACACACACACATATATCAATCTTAAGGGAAATCAACCCTGAATACTCATTAGAAGGACTGATGCTAAAGCTGAAACTCCAGTATTTTGGGCATCTGATGGGAACAGCCAACTCATTCGAAAAGTCCATGATGCTGAGAAAGATTGAGGGCAGAAGGAGAAGACAGCATCAGAGGATGAGATGGCTGATTGGAATTACTGATGCAACAGACATGAGCTTGGGCAAACTTCAGGAGATGGTGATGGACAGGGAGGCCTGGTATGCTGCAGTCCACAGGGTCACAGAGTCAGCCATACCTGGGGGCTGAATAACAACATATATGTCTGTCTATCCGAACTCTATATATCCAGCTATCTCTTTATCTATCTATCCCTCTTAATATCTGTCAAGCTATGTATAGATGTATCTACTATAATTACTATCTGCTGCAATTAATACATTAAGCTATATAATTATGTTTATATCTGTCTCTGTATACATCTATATGCAGATATACTCATCTATCTTTATATGTATATCAGTAACTACAGACATAGCTAGCTATATATCCTCTTCTGTGTCTATATTTATAACTATCTTTCCAGCTATGTATTACCCAGCTATTCAGGTGTCTCTTTATTTATGTAACTATATTTGTGTATGTTTTAATTCCTACCACTTTGATTACCTAACCCCTGAGCCCGAAACTTCCCTTCAGTTCAGTTCAGTTCAGTCGCTCAGTCGTTTCTGACTCTTTGCGACCCCATGAATCGCAGCACACCAGGCCTCCCTGTCCATCACCAACTCCCGGAGTTTACTCAAACTCATGTCCATCGAGTCGGTGATGCCATCTAGCCATCTCGTCCTCTGTCGTCCCCTTCTCCTCCTGCCCCCAATCCCTCCCAGCATCAGGATCTCTTCCAATGAGTCAACTCTTTGCATGAGGTGGCCAAAGTATTGCAGTTTCAGCTTCAACATCAATCCTTCCAATGAATACCCAGGACTGATCTCCTTTAGGATGGACTGGTTTGATCTTGCTGTCCAAGGGATGCTCAAGAGTCTTCTCCAACACCACAGTTCAAAAGCATCAGTTCTTCGGCGCTCAGCTTTCTTCACAGTCCAACTCTCACATTCATACATGACCACTGGAAAAACCATAGCCTTGACTAGATGGACCTTGGTTGGCAATGTAATGTCTCTGCTTTTTAATATGCTGTCTAGATTGCTCATAACTTTCCTTCCAAGGAATAAACGTCTTTTAATTTCATGGCTGCAGTCACCATCTGCAGTGATTTTGGAGCCCCAAAAAATAAAGTCTGACACTTTCCCCATCTATTTCCCATGAAGTGATGGGGCCAGATGCCATATCTTCGTTTTCTGAATGTTAAGCTTTAAGTCAACTTCTTCACTCTCCTCTTTCACTTTCATCAAGAGGCTTTTTAGTTCTTCTTCACTTTTTGCCATGAGGGTGGTGTCATCTGCATATCTGAGGTTATTGATATTTCTCCCGGCAATCTTGATTCAAGCTTTTGCTTCTTCCAGCCCAGCGTTTCTCATGATGTACTCTGCATATAAGTTAAATAAGCAGGGTGACAATATACAGCCTTGGCGTACTCCTTTTCCTAACTGGAACCAGTCTGCTGTTCCATATCCAGCTCTAACTGTTGCTTCCTGACCTGCATACAGGTTTCTCAAGAGGCAGGTCAGGTGGTCTGGTATTCCCATCTCTTTCAGAATTTTCCACAGTTTATTGTGATCCACACAGTCAGAGGCTTTGGCATAGTCAGTAAAACAGAAAGAGATGTTTTTCTGGAACTCTCTTGCTTTTACGATGATCCAGCGGATGTTGGCAATTTGATCTCTGGTTCCTCTGCCTTTTCTAAAACCAGCTTGAACATCTGGAAGTTCATGGTTCACATATTGCTGAAGCCTGGCTTGGAGAATTTTGAGCATTACTTTACTAGCGTGTAAGATGAGTGCAATTGTGCCGTAGTTTGAGCACTCTTTGGCATTGCCTTTCTTTGGGATTGGAATGAAAACTGACCTTCTCCAGTCCTGTGGCCACTGCTGAGTTTTCCAATTTTGCTGACATATTGACTGCAGCACTTTCACAGCATCATCTTTCAGGATTTGAAATAGCTCAGCTGGAATTCCATCACCTCCACTAGCTTTGTTTGTAGTGATGCTTCCTAAGGCCCACTTGACTTCACATTCCAGGATGTCTGGCTCTAGGTGAGTGATCACACCATCACGACTATCTGGGTCGTGAAGATCTTTTTTGTATAGTTCTTCTGTGTATTCTTGCCACCTCTTCTGAATATCTTCTGCTTCTGTTAGGTCCATCCCATTTCTGTCCTTTATTGAGCCCATCTTTGCATGGAATGTTCCCTTGATGTCTCTAATTTTCTTGAAGAGATCTCTAGTCTTTCCCATTCTGTTGTTTTCCTCTATTTCTTTGCATTGATCACTGAGGAAGGCTTTCTTATCTCTCCTGGCTATTCTTTGGAACTCTGCATTCAAATGGGAACATCTTTCCTTTTCTCCTTTGCTTTTCGCTTTTCTTCTTTTCACAGCTATTTGTAAGGCCTCCTCAGACAACCATTTTGCCTTTTTGCATTTCTTTCTCTTGGGGATAGTCTTGATCCCTGTCTCCTGTACAATGTCATGAACCTCCGTCCATAGTTCATCAGGCACTCTGTCTGTCAGATCTAGTCCCTTCAATCTATTTCTCACTTCCACTGTATAGTCATAAGGGATTTGATTTAGGTCATACCTGAGTGGTCTAGTGGTTTTCCCTACTTTCTTCCATTTAAGTCTGAATTTGGCAATCAGGAGTCCATGATCTGAGCCACAGTCAGCTCCCGGCCTTGTTTTTGCTGACTGTATACTTCCCTTAGGTAACTCTAAGTTTGTTACCTGTCTGGGAGTAGGTTGCTGTTTGATAAAGTAGATCATTTGTATTCATGTTGGATTCTGTCTCAGAGCTGTGCCATATATCATTAGTCTTTCTGTGAATACGGGGATCAGTGTGATCTTCTGCAGTTTATCAGTGTTGCTACTACTGGGAGACTTCACTCTTATCTTTTAGCTGAGTAATATCCACTGCATATGTATACCCAGTCCTCACTGTCAAAGTATATGCATGTGTCCAAGGACTTTTTCGTAGGTTTCATGCCCTGCTTCTTGTAAACAGCAGAGCATGGAACGTTGGGGTGCACGTGCCATTTGGAAGGATGGTTTTCTCCAGATAGAGCCCAAGAAGTGTATTTCAGTATCTCCTGGTTGCTATGTTTTCAGTTTTGAAAGGAAGCTGCTTATTGCTTTTTTGAGTGGCTTTTAGCCATCTGCATTCCCTTTATGAAAAAAAATGACAGTTCCGTTTTCTCCATCCCCCTGGATCATTTATTTCTCCTAGACTGCCTGTTGACCAGTGTTAGATGATACCTCACTATTCCTTTGGGTTTCCATTTCTCTAAGAGATGATGATGTTGAAAAAAATATCCAGGGGTGTTTTTGTTTGTTCTTGCTTTTTAGTGTGAACATATTATGCTCTTGGTGGAAAACAGCTTCTAAAATTTGGCCCTGTTCATCCTGCATTTTGTCTTACAACTCAGGCTGTTACCTAGCTCTGGGAGCATGTAGAACTCAGCAGGCCTTTGCCCAGGAGATACCCTGAGGCACAGGCTTTCCAACTGTAGTTCCCAAGCTGGCCACAAGACGGCGACATTTCTTGATGCCTCCTCCTGGGAACTGGGGCACGCTGAGCCCTAGTCACAGCTGGGGTCCTGGGAGGTGGTGCAGAGAGAGAAACCACGGAGGGCCAAGGGTTGAGAGTCACTATCTCTTCAACATTACCCTTCACCCACCCCCACCCCACCCCACCACCACCCCCCCCCCCGCCCCCGCCCGGCACACACACACACACATTCCAGGTCCTGCCAAAGGGCTCTGCTGAAGCGGTCATGGGAGGATGCGGAGGTGACTGGAAAGGAGGCGGCCAGAATTGGTACGCCTGGCGACGGGAGACGTGGAGACAGGGTGACGACCCAAAGCCCTTCCAGCCCAGAGTGTGCACCGTGTGTTGAGGGCCACAGGCCTGGTGGTGTAGGCACGGAGGGCTCCTGGGATCCCCGCATTGTTGTCCCGTGCAGAGGGCCCAGGACCGCGAGATCCAAGGGAGGGCTCCTTGGCACACGCCTCCTGCCCAGCTGACTCGCCACTGCACTGTCCGCCCTCGAGATCCACGCCTGCTCGGGCCCGGGATGGACCCCCGCCCCAGCTCAACCTGTCTGATGAGGGCTACAGAGCAGACGGCTGTATTCATTCTCTGCTGCTCACGGCCTGTTTATTGGTGACTGGAGTAGTCTTCTGTACCACTGTGCTCATTTGAGGGGCACAGCCACTGGATTCCCTTCTCCACGTACATCAGTCTATGTTTCTGAACATCCTTCCTGCAGCTTGAGTGTTGAGTCGAGTTCTCTGTTTGGGGTATGCCCCGGTTCATTATGCTGCCCTTGTACCTCTCTCTCTCCTGTATCCCCAGATTCCTCTTTACAAATTATCACGCAGCCCTCTTGCTATCCAGCTTCCCACGTATGGCGCTATCTACCCCTCTGTGTTTCTAGCTGTTTCTCCGCAGCTGTCTCCAGATCTGTGTACCTACCTGTACTACCCAGTGTGTATGGACCTTTTCATCCATCTTTGTGTTGATGTCTCTGTACAATGATAGCCACATTCACCTGGCCAGCTCTATATCTGTCTATATACCTGGTTAATCTCTTATGAACTCTCGAAACAGCTCTTGATATATGTATTTATTCGTGTGTATGTCTCTTTTTTCAGCTCCCCAATGTTCCAGCTCTAACTTTCCATCTTTAGTTCTAACTAGTCCTCTCTTGCTTTTAATAGACACAGCTCTCTCTCTGATTGTGGCTCTGATCTCTTCGAGCTCTCCATAGATCTGTGTCAATATATATCTCAATCGATATTTATATTTGTATCTATCTGGCTATTTCTAGGCCCAGCTCTCTGTTCTATAGCTACACCTACATATTTGATCAAACTATCTCTTTCCAGGTATCCACCTATCTATCCATATGTTTATGTGTTTATCTCCACTGTACCTCTATCTTTCCAGCTAGCTACATGTCAATATACCTGTCAATCTATATTGATATCTATTTCTATACATTATCTCTTCCCATGTATTTATTGGCCTATGTGCTCTGTAGATGCAGTTCTCTCTCTATGGATCACTCTGGATTCATATCTATGACCTCTACCAGCTGTGAATGCATGACTCACTCTCTCTGGGTAAAAGTCTCTCTCTGCCCATGCAGCTAGATACCTTTGCCTCTGTATTCATATTTATGTCTGTGTCACTCTATCCTGGTATCCCTATATCCTGCTAGGAAGTATTAATGTATACATCAATGCATTCACTATCTGGACTCCCCTGGTGGCCCAGTGGTTAAGACTTTGGTTTCCAATGCAGGGGGTGTGGGTTCAATCCCTGGTTGGCACAGGCCAAAAAATAAAATTTAGGGCTTCATTGGTGGCTGAGGGTAAAGCATCTGCCTGCAATGCAGGAGACCTGGGTTCAATCCCTGGGTCGGGAAGGTCCCCTGGAGAAGGGAATGGCAACCCGCTCCAGTACTCCTCCCTGGAGAATCCCGTGGGTGGAGGAGCCTGGTGGGCTGCAGTCCATCGCACCATCTCTCCAGCTCTGTATGTATCCAGCCATGTCTTTCTTGGTCTACCTATGTCACTGTAACTTTATGTACTCAAATCCCTGCCACTTTGGTTATTTCCTCCCCTGCCGCCCCAGCTTTCCTGCAGGTTACCCTAGGTATATTTTCCAAGTCTGGGAGACTAGTCCATTTGTATTTATTTGAGATTCCACCTAGAATGGTCGCATATGGAATTCAACTCAGTGTGGCTTCCGTGGGTCCCTGTGATCCTCCGCAAGTCCATCCACTCCCGACCTCGTGGTTTTCTTCTCTCTTTGCCGAGTCACGGCTGTTCGCACACCTGAGGCATTGCTCGAGTCCATTTAGCCATCTGCCTTCCGTCTACTTGGAAATGGGGATTCCCGCCTGTCCTCCCCCGCCTCAACCCCTTACCGTTTCGAGATTGCCTGCTGACCAGTGCTAGAGGAGACCTCACTGCAGGTTTGGTTTCCATTTTTCTAAGGGGTAATGACGCTGACAAATCTCCACTGATTTCTTCTTTCCTGCTGATTTTTAAGTGTGAGGAAAATTTCCCTCTTGATGGCACTTGGCTTGTGCAGTTCAGTCCTGTTGTTCTTCTTTTTGTCTTAGCAACCTCGGTGGTTTATCTAGGGCCCTAGGGCTGGCATCATTTAGAACCCCGCAGGTCTTGGCCCAGGAGATCCCCTGAGGCTACCAAAGATGGCGACATTTCTTGATGCCTCCTCCTGGGCAGTGGGGCACGCTGAGCCCCAGGCAAAGCTGGGATCCTGAGTGGTGAAGTAGAGTGCAGAGAGACAGAACACAGAGGGCCAGGGGTGGGAGCTGTCATCTCTTCACTGGGACCCTTCACCCCCCACACCATGCCAGGTCCTGCCAAAGGACTCGGTTGGAGCGCTCATGGGAGGATGGTGAGGTGACTGGAAAGCAGGCGGCTAGAACTGGTACGCCCAGCACCAGGAGATGTAGAGACACGGTGACGTCCCAAAGCCCTTTTATAATGTAAATTAATAGAGATGTATTTAGTAGATAGATATAAACATATAGATTGACACATAGATATCTGGGTGTACATATATGTGTGTATTTTATATATATGTGTGTATATATATATAAACATAGATAGGTAGATATAGAGTGGAGATAGCTAGAAACAAAGATAGCTGGATAGAAGGATATAAATATAGGGAGAAGGAAATGGCAACCCACTCCAGTATTCTTGCCACGGAAATCTGAAGGACAGAGGAGCCTGGCAGGCTACAGTCCACAGGGTCACAAAAGAGTCGGACATAACTTAGCAACTAAACAAAAACATAAATACACAGATCTGTGGATAGCTGGAGAGACTGACAGAGATACAAATATAGAAAAACTGATAACTGAATATAGAGATATAGACATAGATCTACAGATATATATATAGAAAGATATAAACAGATAGCTGGACAGTTGGAAACATAATTGGATAGACAGATATAGATACTGATATATATATATAAATACAGATATATAGGTTAATCTATAGACAGCTACCTAGAGAGATACAGATTAGATAGATCAATACATATCTGGATAGAGAAAACTTAGTAGGTTGGGATTAAAACACATATTAGTGTCATGTATACACTATACATATTATATATAACCATAATGCATATACGTGAATGTATGTATATATGACAGAATGGATAATGAACCAGGCATCACTGGATAGGACAGGAACTTCTACTCAACACTGTCCTAAGCCACATGGGAGTACAATCTAAAAAAGATACATGTATATACATAGCTGAATCAAGTTGATTCCACTCAAAGAAACAACAACGTAAATGAACTACCCTTTGATAGAAAACAATAACTGCATATATGTATGGACTATTACTCAACCATAAGAGAGAGTGAAATCATGCTTTTGCAGCAACTTAGACGATTTCCAAGTGAATCATACTCTTGTTGAAACGTAGCATCCATTCACTCATATGGGATGGAAAGGTGGAGACAAGAGTATTGGGTGAGGCACAAAAGAGCAGCTTTTATTGCTCTGCCAGGCAGAGGGGGCCACAGCAGGCTCACGTCCTCAAGACTGTAAGATCCACGCTGGAGGGGGTAGGGAGTTTTATACTGTCCAAGGAGCAGGCGTGAACAGCTTACAGGCAAATCTCGGATTAGTTAGCATCAAGGTGAGATTTCAAGCTTCATCAACCTTCTGTCTAAAGTCTGTTCTTGTGGTCACCAGTTTTCACCTGGAAGGGGTCTCATTCCTATAAAAACAACTCAGGAATGAGTGTCAGACCTTTCTGTGTATCTTCACGGAACTGTGAGTCAAGTGATTCTGCCACGTGACTGAACTATAGTCTAAGTCGTTTCCAGTTACCCAGTGCGACAGCTATTCTTCGTTTCAACATCTTCACATTTCCCAATCATTAACTCCTTTTTTTTTTTGTCCTCTGAGGCATTTTATTTGTATGTATTACATCCCTAGAAAAAGAATCCAAGGGTTTTCCCTCCTGTGTTTTCGTCTTGCTTCTCCATGGTCCATGATGCCAGCTGAAGTGGTCAGTACAAGGAAACCAAACTGACGGGATGGGAGCAGGTTATTCTGCCATTTTTTTTTAGATCTTTGAGTTAGTTGCACATCAACCCTGGGGCTGATCACTCCACACTTACTTAGCCTGCCTGTGAGGTTCACAACAATTTGCCCAACCCTGTTATCATCAGTGATCTCAAATTTGCCAATGTAACTGTGCTTCATCATCACAGTTAGAAACCTGACGATGACTTTGGAGCATGGCTTAATAAGGACCTGGCATTTGCCTCTCTTTACGGCATTGTTGATACTCAAGAGCATCAGCCAGGACATTCATGCGCACCATTCTGGTGGCAGGGAAAGATGGCAGAAAGAGGACCAAGCATTAACTCCTGGGCCAGCATTTTACTTCAAGACACAGGGCCTTGCACACAGTTTCAGGTTTCCCTTTTCTTTGACATTCCTCAGGCTTGAGGAGGAAGAGATGCAGAATACGAAAGGGAGCAAAAGTTTTAGATTGAGAGGTTAACCATAAACTTGGGAGATGTACTCTGCATACAAGTTAAATAAGCAGGGTGACAATATACAGCCTTGACATACTCCTTTTCCTATTTGGAACCAGTCTGCTGTTCCATATCCAGTTCTGTTGCTTCCTGACCTGCAGACAGGTTTCTCAAGAGGCAGGTCAGGTGGTCTGGTTTTCCCATCTCTTTCAGAATTTTCCACAGTTTATTGTGATCCACACAGTCAGAGGCTTTGGCATAGACAATAAAGCAGAAATAGATGTTTTTCTGGAACTCTCTAGCTTTTTCGATGATCCAGCGGATGTTGGCAACTTGATCTCTGGTTTCTCTGCCTTTTCTAAAACCAGCTTGAAAATCTGGAAGTTGACGGTTCACGTATTGCTGAAGCCTGGCTTGGAGAATTTTGAGCATTACTTTGCTAGCATGTGAGATGAGTGCAATTGTGCCGTAGTTTGAGCATTCTTTGGCATTGCCTTTCTTAGGGATTGGAATGAAAACTGACCTTTTCCAGTCCTGTGACCACTGCTGAATTTTCCAAATTTGCTGTCGTATTGAGTGCAGCACTTTCACAGCATCATCTTTCAGGATTTGAAATAGCTCAGCTGGAATTCCATCACCTCCACTAGCTTTGTTTGTAGTGATGCTTCCTAAGGCCCACTTGACTTCACATTCCAGGATGCCTGGCTCTAGGTGAGTGATCACACCATCACGATTATCTGGGTCGTAAAGATCTTTTTTGTATAGTTCTTCTGTGTATTCTTGCCACCTCTTCTGAATATCTTCTGCTTCTGTTAGGTCCATCCCATTTCTGTCCTTTATTGAGCCCATCTTTGCATGAAATGTTCCCTTGATCTCTCTAATTTTCTTGAAGAGATCTCTATTCTTTCCCATTCTGTTGTTTTCCTCTATTTCTTTGCACTGATCCCTGAAGAAGGCTTTCTTATCTCTCCTGGCTATTCTTTGGAACTCTGCATTCAAATGGGAATATCTTTCCTTTTCTCCTTTGCCTTTCACTTCTCTTCTCAGCTATTTGTAAGGCCTCCTCAGGCAACCATTTTGCCTTTTTGCATTTCTTTTTCTTGGGTATGGTCTTGATCACTGTCTCCTGTACAATGTCACGAACCTCTGTCCATAGTTCTTCAGTCAGTCTGTCTGTCAGATGTAATCCCTTGAGTCTATGTGTCACTTTCACTGTATAATCGTAAGGGATGTGATTTAGGTCATACCTGAATGGTCAAGTGGTTTTCCCTACATTCTTCAATTTAAGTCTGAATTTGGCAATCAGGAGTTCATGATCTGAGCCACAGTCAGCTCTTGGTCTTGTTTTTGCTGACTGTATAGAGCTTCTCCATCTTTGGCTGCAAAGAATATAATCAATCTGATTTCGGTGTTGACCATCTGGTGATGTCCATGTGTAGAGTCTTCTCTTGTGTTGTTGGAAGAGGGGAATAATCCTGCCTAATTTAGGGAATGGACACAGAGTTAAAATAATCCTAATTTCCAAGCTCAGCATCAATATTTTGTGTTAAGAAAATATTACCTCTGTTTTAAATTGCTTTGCCATAGCACCTAGACAAACATTTGGAAAGTATTGGATGTATTACAATGAAGATCACTGCAGTGACTGAAGCCATGAAATTAAAAGATGTTTGCTCCTTGGAAGGTAAGCTATGACAAACCTAGATAGCATACTAAACAAGAAGAGACATCACTTTGCTGACAGAGGTCCATATAGTCAAAGCTATGATTTTTCCAGTAGTCATGTACGATATGAGAGTGAGACCATAAAGAAGGCGGAGCACCGAAGAACTGATGCTTTCGAACTGTGGTGCTGGAGCTCTTGCGAGTTCCTTGAAATGCAAGGTGATCAAACCAGTCAGTCCTACAAGAAATCAACCCTGAGTATTCATTGCAAGGGCGGACGGGCCAATACTTCAGCCCACCTGATGCGTAGAGCCGACTCACTGGAAAAGACCCTGATGCTGGCAAAGACTGAAGGCAAAAGAAGAGGTCAACAGAAAATTAGATGGTTAGAAAGTATCACTGATTCAATGGACGTGAATTGGAGCAAACTCCAAGAGACAGTGAAAGAGGAGTCTGGCATGCTGCTGTTGATGGGGTCACAAAGATTCGGACGTGACTTAGCAACTGGATGTCAACAATACAATGAAGATAATGGTTAAAACACACCTCTGTAGTGTTTTTCAAAAGAGCCCTCCTGTTTTAGTTGTCAAACAAGAAAGTAATTTTTGAAGTGTTTCCTTTTTACCTATGTTTAGTAACCAAGTAGCCTTTTCCTGGGAGGCTATAGCTTGAGCTGGGGCTTCCCAGGTGGCGCAGCAGTAAAGAATCTCCCTGCTAATGCAGGAGCTGCAGGTTCGAAGATCTCCTGCAGAAGGAGATGGCAACCCACTGCAGCATTCTGGCCTGGAAAATTCCACGGACAGAGGAGCCTGGCGAGCTACCATCCACGGGGTCGGAAAGAGTGGGACACAGCTGAGCGACTCCGCACACACGGTAGCTTGAGCTTTCTCGTTTGTTATTCCGGTTTCTAAGGTAGGAGGAAGGTTTCCTGACTGTAAGACCTTGAGACCATAAGGCTTATCTGGGAGTGGCTATCAGGTATTTTGAAAATGGCTGACGGTATCCTTAAGTACTCACGTTTCCAGGAGTATAGAGACGCGTCTGAACCCATGTCCCTAATGGCCACCTAGTTCCCATTTCAGATATCTGAACCACAGTTATTTTTTAATGTAAATTTTTTAAATAGCTGAAGGAGATGTACAACGCATGTTTAACAGGCCACAAACAGCCTGTTTTCATCAGCCCAAAGTTCAAATTCAATCCTGTGCAAGCCAGAATGATTTCCCCATACCTCAACATGTGAAAGCGTCTTTCACCATGTTCCCCGTTCGACTGCAGCTGTTTCCATAAACACCGCTGATGAGTCAATACGTTTCTCCAGCGCTGCCGGGGAGGCTCAGTTGCCTGCTCGGGGTCCATTTATGTCCCGTGGTGCTAGGCCTCTTTTCTTCTTTTTTGCCTAGTTCTCCACTTTTGGGGAAAAGTAATCAGATATCACCAACAAGCTCAGAGCTCTGCTACTGGGGAAATGCTTTGTAGGCTGTACCGTTCATCACTTGTACCAACTGTCACACCAGCACTGTGCATACATACGCTTTTGGCAAGACACAGAAAACAAGCACTGATACATCATGAACAGTTAGACTCTGTGGCATCTTCACCAGAGATTTCTTTTTTCACCCTGAATATTGGGGTCAGAAGTAAAACAGTAACTTTCCCTTTTGATAGGGAGGCAAACATTTGGTAAACAGTGTGATTGGGTTAGTTGGATGGTTCTTACAGGCCTGATCCAGATAAAAGTTTAAGGTCAGCTGTTTTTCCACGGTATTGTCTTCCTTTCACTTTGGCATGGGTGTCATTTGGGGTCAGCAATCTTTTCAAAAGTCAATTTCATTCACTTCTGTTGTACATACGCTAGTGAAGGGTACCTGGTAAGGGTCCTTTAATTCGTCCTTTCAATCAGGTCTTTTCCAGTGCGCATAACCCCTTAGTTGTAGGTCACATGGCATCTGATCTCCATCCAAAGAGAGATGACTATGACTGGCTTTGGAAACAAGCTTAAAACACTCTTTTACTAGTTTAGATAAACTGTATATAATATAACATAGCAATAAAGAGCCATTTTGGACATAGATAATAAATACAAAGCCGCAGTAAATACAGAACTACAATATCAACACGTGTATACAACTGAAATATAATTTTTCTCTCTAGATTATCTTCATTTTTACTAAACCCAGACTAATTAAGGCTGATTTGTTCAAAGTAAGTTTGGTTTCAATACACTTGGCCTGGTTACTTATATAAATTTAATTGCTTATAGGCTTTTATTATGCTGCACTGTGTGGCTTGTGACATCTTAGTCCCCTGACCAGGGACTAAACCCATGCTTCCTGCAGGGGAAGCACACAGTCTTAACCACTGGACCACCAGGTAAGTCCCCAGGCTCTTTACAATTGGTTGCACTGGAACTTCTCAGTAGGAATCTCACACTGAACTTCTGAAGGCCTCTCAAGGCCAGGAAAGCCATGCCAATGGCTTGCCTTCAGATTCTGCCTATGATATCTATAGACAGTACATCTGTCTTTTTTCCAGGTCCCAATAATATCTAGATTCCTACAGATGACAAGGGAGTCTTTTTCATTCACCTGATAAGGTTGCTAAGAGTTCCTCCAGTTTCTGGAGGAAGCAGGTAGAGACAAAACCAAAATATTTTAATTTTACCCATAGGTGTAAATTACCGTATTGTTGTAAATCACAAATAGTTTGAGAAAAGGAGCTTTTCTGTATTTGAAAAACAAATATTAGTAACCAGAAGTATGTCAAACAAATCGTAAAGATCACAATCATATTGAGCAGTTCACTTAATCTCATATAATTAATCTTTGTTCTGTTTGAGTCCAGTTTTCCCATTAGTTTTGTTGACCTTGCCTGATGACTGAGGATGCTACTGACAGTGATAATTTCAAAAAGTTTGTGGCATTTTTAAGGACTGTATGACCTGTCCTGTGAAGTGAGTGTCTTGGTCACTGGAACTTCCAGAAACTATACTCCAAGTGCGAAACACATTTTCTAACCTTTTCCTTTTCACTGTGACAGGATCATCCCTGCATGATGGAAAGCTATAATCCATCAGATGAAGATGAGGTTTGTCGGGGAGCCAGGAAAAGCCAAGTGGCCCTCTTGGGTTTCCCACAGCCCTGGTTTTTTAATTCACAGCTATTGTTTATTAATGTTAAATACCCTGCCTTAGGAGTAAATCATTTCCATGCTATAAGGGTCATCTGAATGGCAGAAGCCTGACAATGAGGGGATCATCCTTAACAACACAGAAAACTCTTTTCTTGAAGTACCTTTTTCACAACCCTTTTTATCACTGTCTGGATTCGTAGTCTTCCCTTCTTTTTTCCATCCAGAAACAACCACCAACTTGTAGGACAAAATTATCATATTTTTCCCTCAACAAAAATATCTCCAGTCCTTATACCTTCTTTTGCTGGTAATGCATCTCGTACATGCTTTACACACTTATTACGGTTCCCTTCCCATTTTAGTAGCTTTAATATCATAATTTTCAACCCCTAAGAAAAAAAAATAACCTTACTCTCTAGTGAGAACAAAGAAGAAAGCAACTATGAATTATCTGTCATATTGGCATCAGCAAACTTAAGAGCATATTCTGTAACCTCTAAAAACAGGCATTTTTTTCAAACTATAATTTCTTTTCTCAAAGTGGTACAAGACATGAGTCTAATGAACACAACTATCCTTAGTTTCCCTCTTGCAAAAGTAGGTAATTGCAGATTTCATTTGTAAACACTTTTCTTTAAGCCAATTAAATAGAGCTCATGTACAAATTAACTTCAGCAACATTATTCAGACACATACTGACATAAATACATCCAGAGATCTCATTTTTTAAAAATATTTTTGTATTCCTTGACTCAGTCACTGCACTTAAATTTATAAGTTTATGAATAATAGTCACAATAGTCAAATTTGCACATTTGATTTTAAAAGGATCCTTTTTCTTCCCTCCTTTTCCCCCCTTTGACTTGAAGTTCTAACAATTAAACTCAAGGCTGAAGTCCCAGGCAGTGGGCTGTGTTTGTACTTCAAGGACATGGCAAGAGTTTACTTCAAGTTTTCTGCTAAGAATATTTTTGTTCTCTCAGGGGTCAGTGTTCTGTTTAATCAAGTGAGTTTTCTCTAATTGTACTTGCAGAAAGGATCAGTTTTGGAATTTAAAAACGGTTTCAACCAATTTTCTCCACCTAAATACTGTGACCACATGATGTTAGTTATCTTTTCCTTATTTGCAGGTTTACAGATTGACCAGTCTCCCAGAATTTTCCCTAGGAGGCTATTTGATGGAATCAAAATGAAGAAGCGCTTGCCATTGTGTCAAACACTTGCTGGCAAAACCAAAGGCACACCATATGCAGAGAAAACCAAAATTTGAAACAATACACGCACCCCAATATTCCATTCAGCACTACTCAGAACAGCCAAGACACAGAAACAACCCAAATGTCCCTTAGCAGAGAAACGGATAAAGATGTGGTGCATGTACGACAGAACACTGCTCAGTCATAAAAAAGAACAAGGTAATGCCATCAGCAGCAACGTGGATGCAACTAGAGATTATCATACTAAGTGAAATAAATCAGAATGGGAAAACCACCACCACATGATATCATTTCTATGTGGAAGCTAAAAGACAACGCAAAAAAGCCTATGAGGCAGAAACAGACTCACAGACACAGAGAACAGACCTGTGGTTGCCAGTGGGGAGGACGTTGGGGGAAGGATAAAGTGGGAGCTTGGGGTTAGCAGATGTAAGCTATTATATACTGAATGGATAAACAACGTCCTACCGCATAGCACAGAGAACTAAATTAAGTATCTATGATAAACTATAATAGAAAAGAATATAAAAAATATGTGTGTATGTAGCTGAATTACTCAGCTGTATAGTACAAATTAATGCAACACTGTAAATCAACTATGCTTCAATTAAAAAAGAGAGAGTCCTGTGCCTACAACTTTTTTTTTAATACAATTTTAAATGGTTCAAGAAAAGAATGCAAATGAGACACAGTATCAAGGGAGAGGACATTCACTGTACTTGTAACTTCTCTGAAGGCTTGAAATTAACTCAAATGCATTAGGTCACAGTGATCCCTAAAGGTGCTGTGGTCTCAGAGCAAACCAGTCCTTGGCCAAACTGTCAAGTTCAGGAACATGAAAAAAGCCCATCCAACCACCAATCAACCACCAACCAACCATCCAATCTCCCCTGCCCCAAATTATACAGAGTGCAGGGCATCCGGTCAGCGCTCTGACCTAAGGGTCGGTCCCTAGAGGTGGGGGGGCCTATGCTACCCTGTGATAGGTCGTCTCCATGACAACGTCCAGCACAGCGGGCTGGATGGAGAGGCTGGGCATGAAGGCAGGCAAGAGCATGAACTCCACAGCCGATGAGGCCAGCCCTCACCAGCTCCCCCAGAATGAATCAGAGAACCCATCAAGGAGGAGACTGAGGGCCCATAAAGGGGAAGGGCAGACACGGTGGACGTGGGATGAGCAGGAAACACACAGCAGGCCCCGGTCGGGCCAGGCTGCTGAGGGGAAATCGAGATTCACCACGCTGACACCAGCGACAGACATGGGCTCACGAGGATGAGGGCAGGGAGCACGCGGGATACTCACGGTCACTCCTAGAGCAGGGCTCCAGGCTGAGCCTGGCCCTGTAGGAAGCCACTCCCTCAAGATCAGACTCTGCCTCTCCTGCTGGGCTCCAGTCTAAGTCCTGAAGGAGGGACGGAGGTTTTCAGTGTGAAGATCGCGGCCCGAGGCCAGAGGCGCTGGCAGGTATTTAAGGGGCTCGCACGCCCATCCTACCTTGGCCACTTTCGTAAGGTCCCCCTTGTCACACATGATTCTGGTGAAACAGTCTCAATCCACAGACCAAAGAGACTGAAGCCTCGAAATAAAGATGTCACTCTGAGTGGAGAGAGATTAGGGAGTGAGTCCGTCACCCTCGGGGGGGGCCCTCAGCAGCAGAGACCCCAGCCTGGTCCTTCTTCCCCAGCAGCACCAGGGGCTCCCTGGGTGTATCGGGGCGGAAGGCAGAGTCCCAGGTACAGGAGCCCAAAAACTCACAGGAGCCGAGGAGGGCTGGATGGTGATCGGTTTGGGGCAGTGGTGAGGTGGACACGCCTGGCCTGGGGCCCTGCTGCGTCTGAGCCCCAGTTCTCAGCTGTCCCACGGGGCAGGCAGAAGTGATCTGATTCAGAGGCAAGTCCTGAGCTCTACCCAGCGCTTACGTTTCAAAGTTTGTCTTGGAGAGACTCTTAATGGAAGTGTGGAGAAAACATTCAGGCATCACTTGTGGTATACCAACACAACTCTTACATACCAAAATGAGGGCTGGGAGACAACACATTTTATATATTTACATGCATTTAGTATGAGGAGCTATCTCTATATTCCACAACAACCAGGTAGCATCTTCTAACATGTTTTCTAATGACTAATTTTCTAATTAGAAAATTTTTAGCATTTTCTCATTACATTCTAAAACATGTTAGAACACTGGACGGATCTAAAAATCAAGATTCTCTACCACTCCAGGTGAAGACAAAGGAGTGAGAATGGCATGGAAATAACCCCACGTCTGATGGAAATTCCCGTGGGAGGACAGCACGGTGATGGGCCCAGGGGACATCGGATGGGGGCTCACCCCTGAAGACGGGCAGCAGGACCTCTCCCCCAGAGCCGCCCTCGGGCTCCTGGAGAAACACCCAGATCCTTTCACCTCTCTGATGAGGAGAGAAAGTAACAGACGTTTTTTTGGTTTCACAGTGACATTTTGGCTCTTTCTCCCTGAGAAGAAAAAGAGGCACAAGCTAATGGGCAACAGTGTGTTAAGAGAGGCCGGTATTAATCAGGCTGGGGTATTCTGACCCTCCCAACTTCTTTCTTTTTTACCCAAATAAAGCAGAACAAGATCTACCATCATCATCTTACCTTTATCTTTTCCTTTAACATAATTTTATTTATTCTTGGCTGTGCTGAGTCTTTGCTGCGGTGAGAGGGGGCTACCCCTCGTTGCCGTGTGCGGGCTCCTCGTTGCGGAGGCCTCTCCCCGCAGAGCACGGGGTCGAGGCGCTCAGGCTCGCGATGTGCGCACGGGCTTCGCTGCTCCATGGCACGTGGCATCTTCCAAGACCAGGGACTGAATTCATGTCCCCTGCACTGGCAGGCAGATCCTCAACCGCTCAACCACCAGGGAAATCCCTCGGGCCTTTATCTTAATGTCTTGGCATTTCTGCTGGAGATACACACATCAACACCACCAAAACTGTTCTGGTAGCACCGCTTGGAAAGACAGCAGTGATGGGACACAGTCAGACAAGTGCCTGTATGCTACTTTAAGATATTTTACTGCCTACGCTGATGACAGCCCATGAAAGGATCCCACATAAATCCCAAACTAGAGGCCTGGCTCAGAAACACAGCTACTGCTTCCCCTAGAGCTAGCTGTCTTTGGGTCGTTGGCCCAACCACCTGCCCTCTGCCATCCACGGAGACAAGCAAGCACAAAGGTGCTCAGGCCACAAGTTGGTGACTCTGCGGGCACAGACCCTTCGTAGGTCCCTCAATCTCAAGAACAAAAGGCCCATCTGGAAAGCAACAAACACATGGATTTGGCACCAGCCAGTCACTAGAAGAACTGCATTTCTGAAGGCAAGTAGGGACTCTGATCAACCCCAGAAAGCACTGACCTCTCACAATCACCTGTGATTATTTCTTCCCAAAGAACTAAGGAGGGTTCAAATCAGAGGACATTCAAGTCTCTTTGGCTGGATGGCAGACAAGAAACCAGACCGTCTTACCAAACAGGCCCCAGGGTCATAGACACCCATGGAAGAACATTTTTCTAAGTCAAAAGCCTCTGTGTCAGAGAAGACTTTAACATACCCCATGTTAGGTGCCTCTTTCCTCGTGGATTACTTCTTTGGGAAGATGAACTTTGGGCAAAACACTTAAGCTCTCCAAGTCTCAGCTTCCTCGTGGGTAAAACGAGGAAGCGCCATCTCCCTCGGAGGGTAGTATCAGGATAATACATGGAAAGCACTGAGCTTTGTATACACGACCCACTAGGTGAGCAGAAAACGTAGGTGCTGGGGGCGTCTACATGACAGAAGAGGAGAAACAGCGGGTCCACGAGAGGAGGAACAAGAGAGAAATATACAACACATGTGGTCAGGATAATGCATAGAGGCATCAGACCAACTCAAGAGGCATAAGACCAACTCATGTCTTAGTTAACGAAAACATGTAAATAATACTGGGCTCCAAGAAGGCTGAGCAGATACAGACACGGTACGATTTGGAGACAGAAAATGTCACACCTTCACATCCAACACCTCTGAAGGGACCCATCCAGCAGACACAGCCCTCCTGTTAACCAGACGCCAGCCCATGATCTGCAGGTGCTAACAGCTTCCTTATATAATCACTTCCCGTGTCAAATACTATGCCAGCCGAAAAATCTGACATCGTTCACCTTTTGGGGAGAAATCTGGTCTGAAATTTAGGATTCCATCATTTTAAGAACAAGAGTCGCTAAAACACAGTATCCCGAAGAGGCCACCCCCGCTTCCTTAGAGACCACGACACGCTCCTGAGACGAGAACTATGAGGGCTTCGCCTCCGGGACGCCCGACGGCTTCTCCCCCAGGACGCTTGACCGCTCCTGAGCTCGGAGTTCCTCCAGTTTCTTCTCGTAGCGAGTCATGAAGTACTCGTCGGGCTCGATGCCCGCGTTGCGAAGATTTTCCATGACCTTTTCCAGTCTGACTACCGATCGGGCCCCCTCAACCTTTCTTGTGCTCAGATACAGGGTGAACTCCCGCAAGTCCAGGAGCTTACAGGTGTCCACCGAGCAGATGTCCCTGACGTCACTGGTTCTATCCAGCTGCGGGAAAAACACCAGTCCCGACAGCTTCTCCAGATCCGGCAGGCTCACCTGGAACTCACTTAACTGGGGCTGGAAGCCAATGGCCTTGTTGGGCACCACGAAGGCCCCGAGGGCCAGGGGCTCAGCAGACCCCGCGCTTCTGCGTGCCAGGATCACCTTGAACAGGTGGGAGGGGACCGCCACGTTGTCCTCGCCGATCACCTGTGAACAAGGCACTCGTGTTAGCGATGCTAATGTGCGCTGCGCGTGCATGCTAAGGCACTGCGGTCGTGTCTGACTCTTTGCAACCCCACAGACTGCAGCCCGCCAGGCTCCTCTGTCCATGGATTCTCCAGGCAAGAATACTGGAGTGGGTTGCCATGCCCTCCTCCAGGGGATCTTACCGAGTGAGTGATCGAACCCATGTCTCTCATGTCTCCTGCACTGGCAGGCGGGTTCTTTACCACTAACAGCAGCTGGGAAGCCCAATTTGCACTGTGCTGTGCCGAGTCCCTCAGTCGTGTCCGACTCCTTGAGACCCCATGGACTGTAGCCCACCAGGCTCCTCTGTCTATGGTATTCTCCAGGCAAGAACAATGAAGTGGGTTGCCATGCCCTCCTCCAGGGGATCTTCCCAACCCAGGGATCAAACCCAAGTCTCCCACATTACAGGTGGATTCTTTACCATCTGAGACACCAGGGAAGCAAGTCCCAAATATTTCCTGAAAAGACTTCTAGGTGCATTTCCAAAAATGCACTTAACAAGCTACTCCACCCCACCCCAAGGGATTTAAATTCAACTGCCAAAGGTAATAATAAACTGAGACAGATTCTCAAAGAAGAGGAGCATTTAACAGGTAGATTCTGATCATCTTTAAAGTAAGGTCACCCCAAAGACCAGGGCTCCCAGTCTCTGCTCTCTTTGTAGGACAAAGCAATGCCAGGAGTGAGTCCTGGGTGTTTCAATGGACAAGAAAAGCCGTCGCCTCCTCTTTGTCTCATAATCAGAACTTTCGGTGCCAACATTCAATAGTCAAAACTGCCAGCTTAGGAACTCCCAACTCTGGAAATAAAAATATGGCCTCAGTTTATCAAATTCACTAGGGAGCTAAACACATAGGCTTTCAAGAAGCAGCCAGACACACCACATCAGTTATTAATATCTTCAGTATCGCCTAGACTATGGCTTATGTTTAAAATTACATTAGACAGGGACTTCCCTGGTGGTCCAGTGGTTAAGACTCAGCCTTCCAATGGAGGGGGTGTGGGCTCAATCTCTGACCAGGGAGCTAAGAGCCATATGCCTCTCAATCAAAAATCCAGAACAGAAAACAGACACAGTCATGAAACAAATTCAATGAAGACTCTCAAATGGTCCCTGCAAAAAACAAAAATCTTAAAAAAATATTTTTTAAATTATATTAGGTAATGTAAACGCCGTCTGCTCAGAGCTCTGCACACTCGGGTCTGCCATCAAACACACAACTCCTGAATGTGTCATCAAATCTAACACTTTGGAAAGGTGTCCACACAACGAAGCAGCCAGGGCCAGGGTCGGGCCTGTGTAGGCTGGCTGTAATAATGAAATAACACTGTTATGAAACCTGTTCAAATTTCCTTCCAATTGGCCTAAGAGCCATTATCTGTTTTCTGAAGAAGAAAAAGTGAACATCCGTTTCCTTAATAGCCTCCAATAAAATGACACAACCCCACAACACGATCGTGGAGCTCCTGGTCCTCCCAGGCCCGCCCTTCCTCGGTAAGAGGCCTCCCTTCCTGACCAAAACCTCCAACTCGGGCAGGCCCCGCCGGGAGCCCAGCTAAGACAGAGGGACGAGAGCTGGGGAGGATCCGCTTCTGCCTCCCCCAGCTCCTACCCACACGCACAGCCCCACAGCCCTGAGGCCTCTGCTTACACGCAGGGAGGCCCCGCCATGACCCACCACAGGGCGCGGGGAAGACCCGCCCGAAGCAGCGAGCTCTGTAACGAGCTGTCCTGGAATCAGTACAGGCGGTTGGTCAGGGTGCGGCTTAGAGTAAGGTTTACGGAACTGCACAACCTACATGACCCCCTCCAACAAGTCACTGGTGCGTGTTCCTCACAGACCAACACACACACCGCAGTGAACCCGATGGAGGACACAACCAGCCCACGGATCACCAGAGATGCTCACTCAAGAATGCAACTCAGAGGAGCTGTGCCTGGCACTGCTGGAAATACTAAAGGAATAGGTAACAGGAGCTGAAAGTAAACACAGCTCCTGCTGCTCTCAAGAAGCGTCCCATGGGGGGAGACGTCAACAGCCACAGTTCCCACTGCAGGTGGGATGTGGTGAGATGTCAGTACAGAGCATCAGTGCCTGCGCTGGGGGGTGGGTGCAGAGGAAGCCAGGAACCAGAACGGAGGGCGCGGCAGCAGCAGCGCCAAGGTTTACAAGGAGGGGAGTCTAAATGGCCTTCAAGCTGGGGAGCCAAGAGTTAAGCAAATCCTTGGTGCCGCCTGGTGGACAGCCTCCATCACTGCAGCACAGACCTCAGGTGGCCACTATGATGAGCCTTCAAGACCAGTCACTTAATTATTTTCTCTCCTCATGGACACTTTGTTTACACACACAAATGACAACGCTCAAAAATAATTAAGAGGTCATGCCCGTGTGCTGCCAACCAGGGTTTCTAATCAGCCTGGTTCATTAAATTCTAGGCAAAAGTAAAGAAGCTTGACATTTTAAGATTCATTATGTTTAAACTCATGGAAATCTATCATTTCTATTAGATTTTTAAAAACTCTACCCAGCTAGGGGGCCTCCAATACTGCTTTTGAGAACCTGCATGGACACAGGAATTCCTAATAAGAACCACAAAGTGTGACTCTTCCACCCATGATCTTCTCACAATATTTCAACAAAAGGGGGGTAAAATATTCTTCCCAGAAATGAAGAGAAAAATAGAAACTTAGCCACTATCTGCTCTGATTCAGTCTGCTTTGTTCTCAGAAAGTAAACATGTTTAACTTGTCTAATACAGGAACCAGTATTATTTGGAAATTCAGAAAACTCATTGCTTCTTCATTGAATTTAAAACTTAAAAAAATAAAAACCCTAAAATATTTTAAACTTCTTTGTAGACAACTCAACCTACAACATAAATTCTTCCCACTTTCAGGAAAATCGGAAGACCTTCAGAAAATGTTTCTAGAAAATAGGGCACCAAATCAGAACAGTTCAGCAAATTGAAACCCCAGAGACCTAAGGCCCTGCACTAAGTTGCAAGTCACAGCATCTTCTTTTTTTCATTCATTAAATGGCTAGTAACAATCCCCAAGCAGTCCGTCTCTGAATAGTTCTGTAGACACAAAGACACATTAATTTAAAAAACTAGAAAAAATGATTTTGAAATCAGCAAGGCCTATGTAAAAAGATATTTTTGTAGTAGACAACATTCAAGAGACAGAAATGCAACCGCATTTGGCACAAAAGATGGTTCTGCACCAGGACAGGGGAAACGTGGGATTAAGCAAGATGAGACCAGTTCAACGTGAACAAAAGGGTTTCAGGAGAAGAAAGCAGGCTGGACACAAATGAGGCCCTAAACAACCCACCCAAGGGCTTAACCGATTTATCAGTCAATTAGCAGAAGTCCTTTTCATATAATATTTAGGTATAAAAATACTTTACAAAGGAAATTTTTGGTGCTGTTAAATTACCAAAAAGCACTGAACTCGTGTCAAGGCTGTAATGAAAACTGGAAATCAACCGGGAGTGACAAGAAAATACTATATAATCAGAAAGCTGGCACTCACTCATGACCTGAGATACGTTTCCATACCTGCCGGCCTGAGCTTGTTTCTTCCCACCCAAGAGCTGGAGATGACAATTTGCTCCCCGGTCTCACCCCCAACTAACTCCACACACACAAAGCTGGGCCTTCACGCTGACTCTGTGCCAGAGAGACTGGCCACAAACACCACCCAGGCTAAACCTGCTCTCTCATGTCATACACACAGCATCACAGGGAAAAAACGTGCACCCGCGAGACTCAGACAGATGTAATGTATCTGGTTACATTCCCTTGGTAAGACAATAAAAAGACATTCCAAAAATAAAACTGTCAGACACATCAAGAGATGAAGCCCTTAAAACAAAGTCAGACTAATCAAGTGAAAGAAAGAGACCATGATGGTGTGATAAACAGGGAATCCTGACCTGAGCGGACAGAGGGACAAGAAGCAAGAGAGTCACGGGGTGGGGAGTCAACGGGTGTGGCCGCCCCTGTGAAGCCACTTCGGACGCTCAAACCCCGGGAGGCCGTCCTTCTCACACTGGGCACCCGCCCTGCGAGGGGGCGGGAGATGCCAAGCCAGTGGAACAAGCACATCTTCCCAGACGGTCACCTCTGCTGAGTGATTTAGGATGGGGGTAAGGAAATATATATATTTATAGATTTGCCTGCTTTTTAAATAAGACTTTTATTTTTATTTACTTTTTGACCCCAGCCTGTGGCACTGAGAGCGCTGAGCCCTAACTACTAGACCACCAGGAAGTTCCCAAGACTTTATTATTATTATTTTATTTATTTATTTTGGCCTCATCACATGGCGTGCAGGATCCTAGTTCCCCGATCAGGGATTGAACCCGTGCCCCCTGCATTGGAAACATGGGACTCTTAACCACTGGATCCACCCAGGGGAGTTCCATAAGGAAATATTTATCCAATAAAAGAGCTGATTTCAATTAAATAGATATAGAAATTAAGACTGCATAAAGCTAAAATAGATTTAAAAAAATAATTGCTGATCACATCAGCTGATGCCTCGAAATCTCTGAAGGCGTTATCTTCAATTTCCTCCCCCCTCGCAGTGGAATTAGGGGAAGTTTGGATAATGCTGTAGAAGAAAAAAAGGCTGTTAAGCACTTCTCACAGGACACCACCACTGCTGAGCCGTCAAATCTAAAGCTCACTTTCTTGCCAGGACAATTACAATGTTCAGGCTGGAATATTCAGGTATGTTTCATTTGCCCGGATTCTATCTCTTCTTGAAATAGGCACATGGCTGACCTAAGCTATAACAAAGGGGGTGATTGTGATTAGAGCTGTCAGATGACTCACTTCTGATAAAATCACTGCCTCTCATCTTCCCGCGGGCTCACGTTCACTCCAGTCCTATGACGCTGCAGTTCTTTCCTACATATTCCAGCAGACATTTCTGCCTGGCTAGAAGGAATCCTCCTTTTGGCCCATTTTCTGCTCTTATTTTTGCACGCCAGCAACTATCACTTGTAACCTCTCCGTCCACACCATGTTTTACTTCCTGGTCTTTAAGTTTCTACATATGAAGAGCACAGCCAACTCTTCACTGGAGATTTATGAGAGCTTAAAGAACAACGCTGTGAATGATGAGCAATTCTCATACAAGGAGAGAGACCCACATTTGGATTTCCCCCTTGACAATTACTAGCAATGTCACTTGGACGTGACCTCTTGAAACCTCAATTTCCTCCAATAAAAGAAGGTAATCCCTACCTGTTTGTAAGAGCTGTTTGTGAGGCATGAACAAAGCTACATACATACCGGGAGGTATACAAGGCCCTTAAATCCCAGGTCATCTGCTCCACTGCCTCCAAAGTGCACACACTAGATACACATAAAGCTTCGTCACTAGATAGAAAAGTAAACAAATACATTATTTTTATTAGCTATGTTCTACTAAAATAAGTTCAGAGTCTAGTTGTAAACAAGAAGGAAATACTAAATGGACAGATTTAAGAAAACAAAACATGAACTGCCATATATAGGTGCAAAGCATTCCCTGGGAAACAGGATCCATGATTCAAATACGTATTTATTCCTTGAGAGGAACAGACCCACTTCAAGGGCTGGGCGATGCCATGTCCCCTTTCTTAGCATCTCTTAAGGACATGGTTTTACCCATAATGGTTTTATTACAAATTGCCGGAAAATCACCTGAATTTTCAGTTGGGCATTCAGGGTGAGCATTTGCACCTGATACAAATCTTACTCTTTTTTTTTTTTTTTAACTTTTTTTTGAAGTGTAGTTGATTTATAATGTATTTGTTTCAGGTGTACACACACATAAATATTCTTTTTCAGATTCCTCTTCATTACAGTCATAACAAGATATTTAACACAGTTCTCTGTGCCATCCAGCAGGGCCTTGTTATTTATCCTTTCCTTTTGTCTTCTTCCCTACACAAGTGCTCTAATCCAACTGTCTGAGGGACTTCCTGTTTCTGAGCATACACCCTACTCTCTCCTGCCTCTTCCACTTGCCTCGCTTTGCCTCCCATGTCTGTTTTCCTTAGCCAAATTCACCCAAGCTTATACGTGTATAGATTTGTATGAATACATATATTTTTAGCCCAACGCAATTCTTAAAATGGGGAGCTCTGAGACAATTTTTCTAATTTAATTTACTAACGGATCATATTTTCCTTTCATGCTAATAAATACACTCAAGATTTTTAAATGTAAAATTCCACCTGAAGTCAAGTTTGATCTCAAAAATGATGCTGGGCTTCCCTGGCAGTCCAGCGGTTAAGAATACACCTGCCGTGCCCTGTAATGTTGTGCGAGGCCTCCACAACACTGCGGGTGTTCAGAGCTTCAGCAAAATCTGAGTGCAAGTTATTAAGTAAAAGAATGGATAAAAGTTGTTGCCTCAAAGACATTGAGAGAGAGCGAGATGACTTCCATGATGTGAAAGAGAGGAAAGAAGGGGAAAAGTATCCAAGAACACAGTCTGAAGCATGTCATTTATAATTCCACGTACATTCCTCCCACGTGACAAGTACTTAAAGATTTGCTGAATTAAAAGATTTGCCAGGGTGAACATGAATAGGTCCTATCAATTACTACAGACATGGAAAACTAATGTTACAGGTTCAGAGGCCCAGAATCTGAAAGAAAAGGCCTAAGACTGATAATGCTTTAAAACAAAAAAACAAGACTGTTACTCAGAGTACACTCCTCAAGAAGCTCACCGTGACTGCCCTCACACATTCATCACCATGACACCAATTAGGGCCCGAAGAGCTGATGGGTCTCTTCTAAAACTCTTTGAGAATACCTATACACGCCTGTATGGCATTCACTGATCTACTATTTAGTAGAAAAAGCAAGGTTAAGTCTTTCTAGTGGTTAACTTTGTATAACCCAGTGTAATAGGATTCTGGTATACAAAAGATATACTAAAGAGGTATATACATTTGCTTCATTCTGAATTGCAAATTTAAAATGTGTAAGGATGGCATATGAAACACTTGTACACCCTTCACCTGGATTCATCAACTCTGAACATTTTGCCCAATTCCGTTTATCACTCAACCTTTTTCTATGTTTTTTTCCCCTAAACCTTTTGTATTTCTTAAGAGCAAAGACATTCACTTACATAATCAAAGTACAATAATCAAAGTCAGGAAATTTAACACTGATAAAATATAATTATCTAACCTACAGACCTTAAATGTTACCAGTCGTCCGAATAAAGTCTTATTCAGCAACTTTTGTTTTTCTGATCTAGGATCTGATCTAAGATAACACAATGCATTTTATTTCATGTATTTTAGTCTTTAGTCTCCATTCATCTTGAACGGTTACTATCTCAAGCCTCTGTCTTTGAGGACATGCCTCTGTCTTGGAGGACACTAACATTTTTGAAGAATGTGAGTCAGCTATTTCACGCATGCCCCTCAGTTGGGGTTTGCCTGATACTTCCGCATGGGGACACTCAACAGTATGCATCTTGGGCAGAAATACCAGAGGTGATACTGTGTCCCTCTCAGCGTGACGCACCACAGGTACAGTTTATCAGGAAGTCTCTGTTGCCACTCCTTCACTCCCACAAGTACTTCTGGAACACTCTGAGGGTGTGAGCACTTCTGTGGACACCTTACAGACCCACACATCTCTGCTCCCCAGAGCCAGACAGGCTGATCAAAAGCCAGTCACGGGGGACAGCATATACCCTAAAGTTGTTTTTATTTTCCTGTTTCTCAGGTCATTCAGTTTTATCAGAGACCCCCTTAAGTAACTATGTAACCTAACAGGTGGCATCTACCAAACATCTGCTCCCTCCAAACACACCCACTCTTTGACTTTCCAGGAAGTCCTTCAATCTCGGTTTACTGACTCGACCATTTCTCTTATTCCTCCTTACCCCACTTCGTTCCTGGGCACGCGGTACATCTCACAGTACATCGACTCAGCCACCCTCTTGGCAGAATCCTTCATCTTACCCATCAGCAGAAGCGGTCTACCTCTCTCACACCACTGATCACACTGGCATATATCTTCATTCTCCCTTTCCTTTAATCCATAAAGTTCTCAAATATCATGCATGTTTAAAAAAAATTTTTTTTCATCTTTAAAAAAAAAAAAAAATCCAAGCATCTAAAAGAAAAGCTTTTCCTCCCATTTATTCAACTAACTGGGCTTCCCAGGTTGGCTCAGTGGTAAAGAATCTGCCTACAGAGCAGGAGGCGCAGGAGACCTTGAGTTCCATCCCTGGGTTGAGACGATCCCCTGAAGAAGGAAACGGCAGCCCATGCCAGTATTCTTGCCTGGGAAATCCCACGGACAGAGGAGCCTGGTGGGCTGCAGTCCACGGGGTCACAAAGAGACACAAATGACTGAGTGCCTGAGCACATATTCAACTATTAATAACTGCAAGCTGGAGGTCTTCCTCAATGTTTCCCTCTTCTTCACCCCAAAAACTGAATTCGTGATTAGTCTTTACTGTAGTTCTCTATTTCTCCTCACTCCACCTGCTTGAGTCCAGCCCGTATCTATAACGATACCTAAATCCCACAACTCTGCTGTTGATCCTAAGTTCTGAGCTCACACCGCTCCATCTTCTGGAGTTCCCATGCTCCCCTCCTGCCTCTGTTCACTCTTATTCCTCCATCAAGATCTAGCTCAAAAATCGCCTCCTCGGGGGACTTCCTTGGCGGTCCAGTGGTTAAGACTGTGCTTCCAATGAAGGAGCTAGAGTTCAATCCCTGGGCAGGGAACTAAGATCCCACAGGCCAAAGAAAAATAAATCAATCCCCTCCTTTGTGAAGTCTTCCTGACCCTTGCAAATACGGCTGGTCACTTCTTTTTGATACCACTCCATCTATGCATGTATACATCAGCTCACACTGTAACATAATCAGCTGATAACAAGTCTGCCTCCTTTTCTAAACTGTGCACTCCTTGAAGTCAATGGTTGCTTTTTAACCCATCGTTATATCCTCTATGCCTGTCATTCCAACTGCTCAATAAATCCTTGTGAATAAATGAAACTAAAAAGTTGAATACAGAGACTTCCCTGGTGGTCCAGTGGCTAAGACTCTGAGCTCCTGAGGCAGGGAGCCTGGGTTCAATCCCTGGTCAGGGAACTAGATCCTGCCTGCTGCAACTAAATATCCTGCATGTAGCAACCAAGGTTCCGTGCAGTCAAATAAATAAATCAATATTTTTAAAAATAATAATTCTAAAAAGTACAATACAGAATGAGATTATAATCTCATGCACAGAAGCCTGAATGTTAAAACATGTTTCTACCTGGTAACTAACTGTTTTCTTTCCATCACTTCCAGTCTGAGGTAAGGTCAGCGGTCCAGACACGATCCAAACATCCTCAAACCTCTCTGTCAGTTCTCGACAGTACATTTCTATTCTGAAAAACAGAAAGCAAAAAGATACGTGATAGTCTCAAACCCAAATGTAGAAAAGCAGCAAACCCTATCAAGTCCTTAGGAGCGGTTACAAGAATACTGAATTACAGAAATCAATGTAAACAGGTGAATATGGCATAAAACACTAAGAAGCAAATAAGCAACATTCTTCCCAGTTTGCTGTATGAAAAAACTTAAAAAAACTCATGCATTTATACAACTATCTACATTTTCCTGTGTGTCCATTCAACGTAAAGTTTATGACTACAATTTTGTTTTGCTTCCTCCCTTATTTTTCTATACCAGTAGTTCTCAAACTTTATTCACAAGAATTATGTATCATTTCAACAAGTTGATATTTTTTATGTAATTACATCCATTGTAGGACAATCAGGTTTATCCTAGCATTTCTTAAATACTGTCACACTGTATTAATAGCAATGAAATATTAGTAGCGTGAAATGAAATATTAGTGTAAAATGAAATATTACTATTAGTTTTAAATAATTAAAAGACCCCCTGACATAACTGAACGAAAGCATCTGAAAAATAGAGAATGCCTAGATGATTTTATACAATAGTTCCTCAGCCACAGAGAATACATTCCAAGACCCTCAGTGAATTCCTGAAATTGCAGACAGTACCAAATCCTACTTATACTGTTTTTTCCTATACACATATATCCATGATAAAGTTTAATTTATAAACTAAACATGGTAAGATCCAATAATAATAAAATAGAACAATTATAACAATATGCTATAATAAAAGTTACATGGGTATAGTCCCTCTCAAAATATCTTACTGTACAAATTCATCCATCTAAACGAAGCCCTTATCATACTTAGTGGCTGTAATTTATGCAGCTTGAAATGCAACAGCAAAACTAGCACGAGTTTTTTCTTCACAATTTCATAGATAAAAAGATTCCTTCTTACATCACAGCAATTTCAGCATACAATTTTTTTTTTCTTTCTTAACTCAACAACTGTTACCTTTTCACTTAAGGGAAGCACTTTATAGCCTCTCTTCAGCCAATCCAAGTTGCCACCATCACGACTCTCGCATTTTGGGGCCATTAGTAAGTAATGTGAATACAAGCACGATGAAAGTGAGATGGTTGCTGACTGACAGGGGGGATACACTGGACAAAGGGAGAATTCACATCCTGGGCAGGACAAGGCAGGAGGTACTATATTTTTTTTTGAAAAAATCTTTATCTTTAAAAAAAAAGTTTAATTAAGTTATTTAGCTGCGCTGGGTCTTCATTGCTATGCATGGGCTTTCTCTAGTTGCAGCAAATGGGCTCTAGAGCTCAGACTCAATAGCTGTGGCCCATGGGCTGAGCTCCCCACGGCACGTGGAACCATTCCTAAGCAGGGACCAAACCCAAGTTCCCCGTACTGACAGGCAGGCTCCCAACCACTGATCACCGGGGAAACCCGGGAAGCACTGGGTTTTATCAGGTCACTGGGCGAGGCACCAATTTAAAACTTATGAAAATTAATTTCAAATAAATAAATCATATTTCTGGAATTTTCCACTTAATATTTTTGGACTGCGGCTGATGGTGAATAACTGAAACAGCAGAAAGCAAAACCACAGATAAGAAGGGACTACTGTAGACAGCTTCTATCAAACACTGGTCGTGGTTATGTTCAATGGTATGTTCTCAAAAGGCTCAGCAGCTCTTTATATACAACCAGAGAAAAATACAGAGCCCTGTGCCTAATGCACAGTGTTCCATTGTCTCAGTAATGTTTCCAGTCGTTTCTTCCAGAACTTGACTTGTGACCAGTGGAAACAAGACCAAAATGGCCGGCTATGAAGTCTATACTTCCATAGAAAACTATCCCAAAATCCAGCAAAGAACACTAGTCCAAAGCATTTATCTTCCGTACTGTTAGCATTTGAAAAACAAAAAACAGAAGGAACAGCTCAGGCATACATTCTCCTGTCATATCACTCATCTCCCACAGAATCACATTTTAAAAACTCTCCCTGCTCACCTGTTCCAATATCCAGCATTATTATCAAAATTCTGAGGCACAATGTTAGAGAGGTAAAAGGTTTCAGCCATGGCTTTCTGTGAAAAGAAACAAAAACAGTAACACGCACTGAAATGCCTTCCCCTTTGAGAGAGGGAACCAGTTCCTTAGTCAAACCTTGGCCCCAGGCAATTACAGCTGCTATTTGCTTAGATACAAGAAAGCCACAACTACTGCCCAACAGAAGGCTCAATAAGGATTATCATCAGAATAAGGACTAACAAAAGAAGTAGTTTGGCGTGCTAGCTTTCTTCACAATTTATTAAATTCATACATTTAATGTAGACTATATGAACAAAAAATTTCCACTATATAGCTAAAAGGTGAATTCTAGTGTTAAGTCTCTGGCAAAGAGTTTCTCAACAAAGGTCAGCTTTCAGGAACACAGCAGTATTTAAGTAGTATAGTACAAACACATTAGTTCAGAAGTGGTACAAAAAAGTCCTGTTCTTTTGAATTTCTGCCCACTGTGTGTTCATTCAGGCTTCCCTGGTGGTTCAGACACTAAAGAATCCGTCTGCAACGCAGGAGACCCGGGTTGGATCCCTGGGTCGGGACGATCCCCTGGAGAAGGGAATGGCTACCCACTCCAATATTCTGGCCTGAAGAATTTCATGGACAGAGGAGCCTGGCGGGCCCATGGGGTTGCAGAGAGTCAGACACGAATGAGCAACACATTTTTCAGTGTTCATTCCCCTCACGCTTCTGACCTGCATGCCCAAGGCTCTGTCATCAGGTTTCCGTGACCTACGCTAACTGCCAAGGTCACCAAATACTCTTCAAAAAGTGGCTCTCAGGCTTGCATGCACACTGACATAACCTACAGAGCTTCAAACATGTGGATGCTTGGGTCCCACGCCCTAGGACTCCTCATTTAGCTGCTCTGGTTACAGTCTGGGTACCAGGATTTTTTAAGACTTCCCTGCTTCTTATAATGAGTATCCAAGGTTGAGAATCACTGTCTTAAAGACAATAATCACCAACAGTTCATGTAATAAATCTCAACGTTAGAAAAGTTATTTCTCTCCTTTTTTGGCAGAAAAAGTATCCTGAACTTAAGGAGGCTAGAGAGACATGACAACTAAATGTAATATGTGACTCATGAATAGATACTGAATTTTTTTTTTTTAAGTTGTAAATGACTTAATTGGGACAATTTGGCAAATCTGAACGTGAACTGTATACTATATATTATTATACAAAAACACATTTGCACAATTTCTTAGTATAATGATACAACTTGATATACATTCAAATATCCTCATCCTTAGATAATATAATCTCCCAAACAATCTACCTAGGCATGAAGTGTTACCATGTCTGCAATTTACTGTCCATGATTTAAGAAAATTTATAGAGAAAGGTATCAAGATGCATTTTCTGTCCTATCCTCAACTTTTCTCCAAGTCAAAATATTTTTGCTGTGCTCTCAACTTTTCTACAGGTCTGAAATTTTTCAAAATAAAAATGAGTGAGTCGTTTAAGCTCATATTGGCTTTTGCATAGCTTTTAGTTTTCCTCACTCAACCCCTTTAAAAACGCTTGAGCATCTGAGCAAAGAAAAGAAGTATAATCAGGAAGAAAACTACCAAGTTGAGTATGAAAATTCTCAAGGGTTAGGGTCTTGGGTTAATTTCCAAGTCCCATGGAACGCATAATACCAGCCCTGTGTTCCCATCCTTCCCGAAAAATATGCCTACAGTTGAGAATTTGTTATCTCCTGCTGGAGCCATGTGGCCTCGGGACCACCCACTGCCAACATAGTCCTCGTTGAAGGCACTGAAGGCTGGAGGGATGTTGGGATCCGGCTTGAATTTACAATGTTTTCTGTCTGCACCACCTGAAGAAAAAAGACATACCATGCTCAGTGGACAAATGTCTCCCAAGATTCGCTAAGCAAGGCAAGCTGCCAGCTGGCATCTCTTTGAGCAGCTAGCAGATAGTATCAATCCTTACTGATGGCATGCACGTCTGAAGTTCCTGGGATAGTTCAGATACTTCATTTGAGTTTAGCAAGAACTAAGTCTTGCCTTCAGTCCCCCTCACCCCATAAGGCTACAGAAACAAAAGCAATATGGCTTTAGTTTACCAGGACCGCTCTGACCCTCCCTGGATTCTGGCATTCCCCCAGATATTGGCCTGGCAAAGCTCTATCATCATATAGGCTCTTCATGTATTTTTTTTTAAGTGATTGTTTTCTACATACTGCTAATAACATTTCTTGTTTTTGGCAGGAGAGTTAACCTAAATAACTTAGCCTGTCATTACTAAAACTGTATAACAAATGCTTCACACTAAAATCAAGGAAATCACAGGTATATTGCTTCTTGTTTTCAAATAATACTAATTAGCTCTATTTCACCTCCTCAAAACTATACAGCTCACATGATTTACATTATGAAACACAGTGCTTTTTCTTAGATACCTCGGAAAATAATAACTTAAGCGCAAGATAAAATTAGTAAAGCTGAAATCCCATCATGGGTAAATTGTTGTATTTAAAGGAAATTTATCAGGCTTGAGACTAAATCAAGTGAGTCTCTCTTGATGTCAATTTATAATCAGGGACTTCCCTGGTGGTCCAGTGGCCAAGACTCCATGCTCCCGAAGCAGGGAGCCCCAGGTTCAATCCCTGGTCATGGAACTAGATGACACATGCCACAGCTAAAAGATCTCGTGTGCTGCAGCTAAGGCCCGGGGCAGCCAAATAAATAACTTTTTAAATTTATAATCAATTTCACTTGCTATGATGAAGTTTACACTTAACATCAGTTCCCTTCTAGCAGTACGCATATTCCAAAGTGAGAGTGAAAGTTGCTCAGTCATGTCCGACTCTTTGTGGCCCCATGGACTATACAATACAGTCCATGGAATTCTCCAGGCCAGAATACTGGAGTGGGTAGCCTTTCCCTTCTCTAGGGGATCTTTCAACCCAGGGATCGAACCCAGGTCTCCCACATTGCAGGCAGATTTTTTTACCAGCTGAGCCACAAGGGAAGCCCAAGAATACTGGGGTTGGTAGCCTATCCCTTCTCCAGGGGATCTTCCCAACCTAGGAATCAAACCAGGGTCTCCTGCATTGCAGGCAGATTTTTTACCAGCTAAGCTAGCAGGGAGGCCAAACATATTCCAATCCTCCTGCTATTCTGCAGGTTAATGTGTACTTTATGAAGACACACACTCATTTTAATATATTTAAACACTGTATGCACTATAAAGCAATGGAGAAATAATTTGTAAATTAATTTGTAATTAATAGGAAATTAAACGGCAAATAACAGAATGGAAATAAAACAACTCTGACAAAGTAATAGTCTTCATACAAAAATTTCCTACAAAATTCAAAAAAGAATATGCCCATTGAAAACGGTAAAGAAAAATTCACAAAGAAAGAATAAATCACAAAATATTAACCCTCAAAGTGAGGGTTAATTAGCCCTGGTAACCAACAAACAGTAATGGTGGGAGTGTAACAACAAATAGGACAGTGATAGTGGGAGTGTAAACTAGAAAGGCTACCTAGAAATCAATCTAACAGTAAATAGCAAAACCTGGTCATCTTGATCACAGGAATGCATCGAGACACGAGGACATGTGAACAGACGCATGCACCTGCCTGCCTCTCTAATCTCAAATCACTTCCTCCCTCCCTACAGCCAGGCTGGCCTTCTTTTAGTTCCCCAATGGAACAACACTCTTCACATGGAGGCCTCTGAAGAGGCAGCTTTCCCGTCTGGAATGTCTGTCCCTGTCTGGAATGCTCTTCTCCGTATCCCGCTACCCACCCAGCTCCTCTGCCTGGGTAACTGCCATCCACTCTTCAGGCCACTTTCTCAGAGAAGCCTCGCTAAGCAGTATCAGGTTCTCCTGTTATAATCTCTCATCATATTCTTTATTGCTCCTTAATTACACAAACTCAACTTGCAATCACTTTTCCTCCAAAACAGTTATTGCCAAGTGTAACTACACGTTCATGAGTATTTGATAGGTCAACCAAAGTGTCCTGGGAGTAGAGACCATCTACTCTGGTCACTCAGAGAACCCCAAGGCCCAGCACAGTGCCAGGCATTTAAAGAATATGCGTGGAGGTTATGAATGAGTGGTGCTCACGGCAGCCATATTTGTGACAAAGCCTCCAATTCATGTGTCAAGATACAGATCCTCTCAACACCTGAGACAGCCAGGCAGGGTCCATTTATCTAGTGAGCCATACAAACATTTTCTACAAGCGCTATAATGTAGAAAGGGTTGAAATTATTAATAACCCTCCTTGTTCTCAATTTGGAAACATCTTTCATCAACAACTTTGCTTCTAACCACCTACCCATTATCTTGCTCTTGGATATGTGTTCAAGAACCCATCTAGGCACCCGCTTTGATTGATCATAAGACAAGGCATGGTTAGTGTAACACCTTGTCTCTGTTCCAGTTAAAGGGAATCCAAATTGTTCCAAGACAGCCCTTTCCGAAGAACCTAAAAATGAGAAAGGGTGCAAAAATAACAGTTAGTGACTTTTATTAGGAACAAAAAATAATAACGAAGGGGGTAAGACAAAGGACTGGGTTGACCATCACATTAACCAGGTGATCTCATTTTTGCAATTACTTACAAGGCAAAGAAGAGAGTAAGCAAAATACTAGTTTGGCCTAAAATCAACTGCATAATCCTATCCAAGTAAACTGTAGCTATTTCATTAACTGTTAAATAAGAACCCGATTTTACTGGTCTTTCACATTGAATTTTCGAATCTCTGCACCACACAATGCAGTGTACTCAAGAAAAACTCCTGTCGTCGATATAACTGAATGCGAGGCAGCCTACCTATTCACCATGCTTTAAGAGTTAATGTGGGGACAAAAGCACAGACTTTTAATTTTTTTTTAAGACCCTCATTCAGGGACTGCCCTGGCAGTCCAGTGGTTAAGACCCCAGGCATCCAATGCAGGAGGTGCTGGTTCAATCTAGGGTCAGGGAACTAACATCCCACAGGCCTCGCAGCAAAAAAAAAAAAAAAACAAAAAAAAACCCAAACAACAACAAGATCACCTCACTGACACTCTTCCTCACTGTTCTGGTGCTGAGGCAGAGATATATGCTGCAGCAAGACAGTGGTAAAACTGGCACAGCTTTTCCTAGTGGGAGAAACTGAACACCTACTGAACAGGGAATCAGTTTCCGAATAACCCTCTCTGGATGCCCTCTCCAGGTTTCAACTCACCAGAGTAGCTCTCTCGCGAAATGCCAAGTGTCAGAAGGAGCAAATGAAATGGGCGTGTTGGAGGCAGAAATGAGCATGAGCTCATTTACTTTGCCAAACATAAGGCACACCTGGCAACTTGCAGATTTACTGGCGTCGAAGAAGGCTAGCAGGTGTTCTTCATTTAAACAATGATCAAAGGAGGACAGCTCAGGGATCTGCCAGAACAGCGCTCCCCAACCTTTTTGGCATCAGGGACTGGTTTCCTGAAAGACAGTCTTCGCAAGGACCCGGGGGTGGGCCTACGGTTTCAGGATGATTCAAGCTCATTACATTTACTGTGCACTTTATTTCTATTATTATTACATGAGCTCCACCTCAGATCATCAGCCATTAGATCCCGGATCTTTGGAATCCTTGTGCTAAAACTATGGGGTCCTTCGTTCATTCATCTATACTTACTAGACGCCAATTATGTACCAGGTACCGGGCCGTGTATACGGTGGAGAACAAAACTTAAAACAACACGGTCCAAGCGCCTATGGAGCTAACAATCAAGGGGAGGACAGAAGACAGTGGAAAACACGTGTGGGGATCAGTACTTGGGGGACAGTAGACCCCGGCGGGAAGTAAGTACACGGAGCGGGCAGGTGAGACGCGACGTGCGGAGAGGAGGCAGAACCAAGAGACCGGACAGCCGACGACCAAGGGCTGGGCGAGCGGCGACAGCGGCATCCGTGGTTACCGCTCCCGTCCGAGGCACCAGCCTGGACTCGAGATCCGGGGGCCCACACACTCACCGTCCGGCTCCCTCACCACCACCGCAGGCTCCGCGTCCCGACTCCGGAGGAACTGCACCACCACGAGGCCAGTGCTTGCAGCGCCCGCGACAGCTCCGGCCACGAAGCCTCTGAAAAAGCGCCGGGACCCTCCGAGACGGGAAGCAAAACTTTTAGCAGCCATCTTGCCCGAGACGCTAGCCTCTTGCCGCAGCGCGTGCACGCGCCAGGTCGGCCGCTTTAAAGCCAATCGCAACCACGGGGCCGAGACACGCATGCGCCACCTCGAGCCGCCGGGCGCGGAGGCTCTCCCGGACGCCGGAGGCCGGAGCGCAAGCGCGCGCCCTCTGGCGGCAAACCTGGAAGCCCAGGTGCACGCAGGCTCCACCTCCAGTCCACTTAGGCCGGGTGACGCGGGAAGGCTTGACCCCGCGAGGGCTCAGTATGTGCACATCAAATCCTTTTAGACCCACTTAACAGGTGAGTACACCACTTGCACATGCTTACAGTTGGGTCCTAAGAACCGAGATTCCAACTCAGATCTGATTCTAAAACCAGCGCCACATTAGGTGTGTTCATGACACGTGGCTTTGAAGTCGCATAGTACACAAATCATAACTTCCGAAGGCAGCTTTGCATCGCCTAAGGAGTTTCTGGACAAGACAGTACTCGATGGTAGTTTAGGACCCTGAATCACAGAACAAGGTTTTGGATTCCCACTCAACCACTTTCCACCTGCTTCCTCTTTTGAAACAAGATTAATAATAGTAATACTTCTTAGACCCTAGGGTTCTTGTGAGGATTAAAGGAGATTAAGCATGTAAAGTGTCTTGAGAACCTGAGGCATGTTAAATGCTGTTAATATTCGCAATTTTTTAGCTCTACTTTCTATATAAAATCCAGATTGCTGAATGCTTGCTAAGAAAGGATATATTATATGCACTCCCACTCACAAATAGGTCTTCACTTTACAGCATAATCTCTAGCATTCCGTGTGGCCTTAGTTCACCAAGCAGGAAGCCATTGCTAACTTCAATGTAGACCTTGTTTTGACAGTTTCATGACTCCATGCCTCCTCCCAGAAGTACCTGTCATGAAGTCATTTTGTATCATCCCCTGGGCCTCTGACACTAACTGGTTTAGCTAGGTCAACCAGAACCTTCCTAAAGATTTTGAATCTGGAACTTTCTCCAGGTAGCAAAGCTGTGACAAGTGGAACTCTGGCACCTAATAAGGCCTTTTTTCCTGCTAAGTAGTCAAGGAGCAGGTGCATCTAGTTTTGCACAGAACACAAGGGGATCAGATGCTGAGACATAGGTGAAGGTCTGTAATGCTGACCCCCTGTTTCCAAGGCCCCCGAAGAAGCCCAGACACATCCTGCCTTTACCCAGAGCTGGGCTGGCCACTTGTCCCAGGATCCTTCCAGCAAAGCCTCCTGTTTGTTTAGTGGTGTCTGGCATTTGCAGTCAAGAGTCCAGACAAATACAACCAGGCAGCACTAGTTATCTGTAGGTTTCAAAGCTGCTTCCACCAGAATTTAATACATATACACATTCACTTAAGAGGTATTTCTCAAGGCCCTCCGGAATGCCATGCAGAGCTAAGCACTAGAGGGGAATGGTGGGTGACTTCTCTTCCACATCCTGCACTTGGAAACAATGGTGGACCCCATACTGGGTTCCAAGAGTCAAGAATTAGAAGTAAAGATTGCCTGACTCTGGGTAGGGTGCCTCCTCTGGGCCTGTTGGCCTACCTTTAAAATGAAGGACTAGTAGTTTTAAAACTGTCATCAGGGGAACTCTAGTATTCCATAGGGGTGCTTGAGAAGTAAGGGAAGGAGGGGCAGGCAGGCTGAATGGCCCCTGAGCCTTCTTCTACTTGTTCATATGGGCAAGCCTGCTTTTATGAACTGGCTTGTATTTCCATTTCTTTTTTTAACTGAAAAAAATTCCTTTGCTGAAGAGAAAGCAACCAGATGGCCCCTGCAGTCCAAACTTCCAATGTTGTTAGCACCAAGGTCTTTATTCAAAAACCTTATTAGCCTTTCGTCTTCTTCTCCTTCTCATGATTAAGGACACTCACTGATAAAAGGTGAACTTCCTAACACTTAAAAGGACAAAATGGACCCAAAACTGAACAGGTGGTTCCTAAATAAAGGGCCCCTCCCTTCATCAAAAATTGTTCCCAAGTGTTCCAAGCAAGTTATTTAATCTTCAGAATAAAGTGAATAAAAATGCACTGACCCCACCAGAAGGATTCAAAGCAGTTGTTTCTCCACACTTAGCAAGTACTAGTCACAGGCCAAAAAAAAAATTTATCTTACTGCAGAAAGCAGTGAGGTGATTTCTGAGTGTTTCCTGTTTTATTAGGTAGAAGAGACTATAATTATTTTATTAGCAGGGAACCATGTTTGCATCTAGTGAGGTTAACTCCAAAACAAAAGACCTGACTTGCTGGTTCACATCTGGCGAGGTGTTCCATCACTTTATTTTTTATTTTTTTTTAAAAGCTCAGCAAGTGACCTGGGTACTCAACCATGTTTGGAAATGGCAGCACTTGTATTCTGCAGCAGTCCTGAGTATAACGTTTTTTCTGGGTTTCTCTGCTTCACTTACAAAAATAGTGCTCAGGGCTGTCTGCCAAGCACATAGGACTGTGGGGTAGCGTTGCGTGAGGAGGTCTTGGGAATTTGCAAAACACACCCCTGCTCTGCAGGAACATATTCAGAAGATGGTCCATGAAGGAGATGCCCGCTGTATCTCCAACTAAGTTCTGAGCTTCTGAAGGGCAGAACTGGACCTGTGCTTAGTCAGCCATAGACCCCTGGCAATCTGGTACCAGCCATTAACAAGTGCACGTGTCCCCAAGAGGAACTCACAGAGGTGCTCAGGTTGGCCCTGTATGTAAGTGGGAGAACAGAACCCCCCTGCCATGTGATTAAGAGAGACCACAGGGTTTTATTATTATTATTATTATTTTATTTTCATATACAAAAAGATAAAACTTGAAATAGTTCTAGATTTTTCCTCCTATTCTGTTGGGGTGTGGCTGCTTCTTCACACGGGGGGGAGGGGGAACTACATTCACATCGGTTTATTTGAGGACCCAGTGCAGAGTTTAAGCAGCAAAACCCCAACTTAGCAGATCTCATTTCAAACTTGACACTCATTTCTAAAATTACCACAGTAAAAAGGAACAAAGATCCACTGCAAATGAATGAACTATGATACAATGTTCTTTCCAAAATGTCTTCATTTTGCAACTGTAATTACATGGATGTCTGCTTTAGGCCATTTTAGATGTGTGCAGGTATTTAATATATATATAGGTGTATTTTATATATATATAATATATATTATATATATATAAATCAGCACACTTTTCAAATCCAGACAGGGTAACAGCAACAAGCTTAGCTCTGTGTGTGTGTATATATATATATATTTTAAACATGATACTTTAGTATAACTTTTGTTAATTCAGTAGTACAATCTATTTCTGTTCTACAAAATTTTTATTGTATAGCTACAAGGGTGAAAAGTGACCTATTACATTTACATCTCACATATCCTGGTACACAGTACTTATTGAATTTGAGCCAAAAACAAGAAGTCTTTAGTTTTAGCACTTGAAGAGCTTCCTCAACTTCTACTGTCTGAAATCATATCCTAGTCACATTTCCAGAGTTTGCAAATTATTCATCATTGTAAACGACAAGAAACAGGTGAATCCAAACTTTTAATTACAGTTTTATATACACGTTAGATAACACAGCTCAAGAAGACTTTGCTATCCATCCTAAACCCAACACACACATTCTCCACTAAGTTATTAGATAAGTCTTAGGGTTTTCCATCTTTTCCTTACAAATAATACACACATTTAGAAGGAGCTGGTAAAACTGATATATTACGATGGCAAATGAGAGGTGACATCTATTGGTTCCAAAATTGGTCCTGCAAATGTACTCTGCTGTGTTCTTTAACTGTGTCTGTTGCATGCAGAAGCTCTTTTCACGAGAACTGACATCAAACTCAATATAAGTTGAATTTACAGTACTGTATGAAGTTATTCAGATTCAAGGACAAATGTGGAAAAATGTTAACACATGGAAAATTTGGCCTTTGATGCTACCATAAATATGTCAAATTCATAAGCAGATTCTTTTTGTACAGTTGAAAAATGGCATCGTGTGGATTTGTGGTATGGAACTGAAATCTCCAAGTATGTTTCTCATCTGCGGTAACCCTCACCCCCCCAATTCTCAAGTTTACCACCCAATTTGCTTTTGCATTTTTACAGAATTCTTAAAAAAAAAAAATGGAGGGGGGAAGGAAAAAGACGCTGGCATCTTAACAAGTCTTCCCCTCCCAGGAGGTCGTCAGGCTCTCAGATGAGGTCTCCTAAGAATCTCTGCATGGTCACTGGCTCTCAGACGGCCTCTCGAAAATGACTTGGACACTTTCCAAATCAAACCCCAGCTGTTGCCTCATCCTTCCCACTCTCATCTATATCATTGCTGGTAAAATTTCGATGAGTGCATTTTTCCCTTGTGGAAAAATTATTTGGCGAAACATACACTTAACTTGTGGCAGTGCTCTGAGAAAACCTCAGCTAGACTGAAGTCCTTGCAGGGACTGAAGTCAGCGGCCCCTGCAGAGAGTAGAGACTGAACACTCTGAGGGCTGAGCTGGGACCCAGTGGGGACATGCTGACCCTGCTGTCCCTCGGTCAGCAGGACCAGCCAGGCAGGCAGCCCACGCTCATAGGGCTGAGTTACCACTTTAATCTTGGTCTGCCATCTACGCCCCGGAGACGCAAATTCAGATGTGGTGACTGCTGGTTAATTAAACTTTCTGAACTGGTTTAAAAAAAAAAAAAAAAAAAAACGCTCTTTAAAAATATATATATATTTATTTAAAATACATCCAAATGACAAACAGCCATAACCCGCAAGGCCTAATTTCACAGCAACGTATGCTATAGACATCTTCCCAAAATGCACTGTGGTGGATGGTGGGGGTTCGATCCTGCCATTTAAGGGAATGTTCTACACTTGAGCTTTAGCTACTGGACGAGTGTCACAAAGAGCTCATTTTCAGAATTCATTTGTGAACAAGGCCAACCAACTGAATCATTTTGCCTATTCAGACACGAGAATACTGAAAATGGCAGAATTCAGAGTGGAACACGGGAAGCACCGTTCAGATGACACTCAAGACCCATCCCACCACAGGGCCGTGAAGAGCTTGCCAGAAGCCCCTGTTTTTCAATCCTTGGGAAGGGTTTTACTTTAAAACAAACGAGTACCCATACTCGGCAGGGTTCCTGCGTGTGTGCGTGCGTGCGTGTGCGTATGCGTGAGTGTGCGTGTCGCAAGCCTGCAGTTTCGAGAGGACCCAGATGGTGACACTGTTCAACACGAGGTCTGAGGTAACTGATTCTAACGCACCTGGAGCACAGAACTGCATCCAGACAATACAGCTGGGAAAAAGGAAAAAGGTGGGACTTCCGGTAGAAAAGACAAGTAGAAAAAAGCTTACAGCAGTTGCTTTTGGAGGGAGGCAGGTGACAAAAACAAAGGCACAACAGAATTACATTCCAAGACGTGTGGCTGGAGGGCAGACAGGTGTTCTCTGATGGGGAGCAGGGTCGATTCCCAGAGTGCTCCTGGATCTGCCGAAACTCAATTCATTCAAGTATAAAAGGGGTGGCGTAAAACGGTCCTCTCAGCCAGACGGAAGAGAAGCACAGCAGGCTTAACAGGACACATCAGAGACTTTCCTGACAACACCGTCCCAACCAGCGCACCTTGGAACCCAGCAGCTGAAGCCAGAGGGCCTTCAGTAACTGTGGATCCAGAGTATTAGCTACACGACTGACCTCTTAAACATCCACATCAGTAAGGCTCACCCCAATAACCATCCATTCTCCACCCAAAACCCAAAAGGCTACCACAAAGACCGCCGTCCACATCGCGGCAGTGATGCTGACCTTTGTAGGAAGAGCAGGAAAACCTTGTAGATGTGGGGAAGAGGCCCTGCTGGTACATGGTTCTGAGCCTCCTCCGCGGGCTCCAGGGTTGCTCGCTAGACTCCAGCGGCGAGCCAGCCCGGCCCCTCTCGCCTCCCAGCAGCCTTAACAGAGAACACGGCGAGCCGGGCAGCCCTCCATTTAATCCGATCGCAGGGTCCACACACCACACCCCTGCCTTCCCAAATGGAAACTTCTCTCCTGAAAACTGGATGATTTGGTCCGAGATCATTCGGTTTGGTAGATTTCCCCAATCACCGAATCCTTGTTTTACACATTTGTTGCCTGAATCTTATTCGAGTCCCAAACCACCCCAATCTGCACCGCGGTACCATTTCTGTTCCCCGAAACCCCTTCACACCACTACACCCATGAGAGTAACTTACAAGGGAATTATTCACCTCAGAACCCTTTGTTCAAAAGAAACCTCAGGAGGAAGCACGTATATAAAGCACACTGCAGGATCCTCTGGCCTCTCCCAGCCCCTCACCCCGGCAGACTGCCCCATGCAGACAGCTGCAGGTGGAGTTTCGGGCCAAACAAGACCCATCGGTGGACTGCAATCTGCCAGTGTATCAACGAGAAGTCGCAGGAGCACTCCGTGACAGCCCCACACCACTCACACTCCAGTGTACATTTATCTTGAAAGGTAAAGCTCACGACTCTGATTAAAAAATCATTCTTACTCAAACTCACTAGACTTTATAAAAATAATCTGTGGTATAAAACAATCTCCACACTGTGCAGAAGAAATCTGTTGGGTGATATAACTAAATATATATGTAGTGCTATAGATTTCTTAAAGTAAAATTTCAAGTGTCGTTATCTCTATTATATAACCTATTCTTTTATTTACAATGCTACCTAACAACATTCCAATGCAAACGTGATTGGGAGAATCCAGGAATGAGCCCGCACCCAACCCACAGCAGAAATTCCCAGGGCTCAAGACAGGACTCCTCCATTTGCCAAAAAAAAAAGACCCATCCACATCTGCCTGAAAAACATGAGCTAATGGGTCCTACTTTTTGTAACTGTGAGCTTCAAAATGTAAACTTTGCAAGCGAAGGAAACGCTTTTCTGTGGATGTTCAGAAAAGCCCACGTTTGTAGAATCCACTGCATATACACACGTCTGTGTGTGTATTTCTCTAGTGTCCTGTAGTTGGCTTGCAGCAGTTCTCAGAATTGCCTAGGCCCCAGACAATCCAAAGACACTCTTGGAAAGGGCAGTGCAAAGCCCATCTCCACATGCTGGCATTTAGAGAATATGCGTTTTAATTCATGAGGAAAAAACACTTGTCTTATCGCTACGAGCTGCCATAGGAGCAAATAAAAATCTCACTGGTTTTGGCACTACAGGGATACATGAGGATGACCATCACAAAGTCCTGCTTCATTCACACCTGAAGATACCGTCACAACAATGTAAAAGCTTGGTAAAAATTTTCAGTAGTGGTAAATCCTTTCAATTCAAAATTCTGTCCAAACCAAAGCTTACAGTGAACGCAAAATGAGTTTAAAACAAGAATATTCAAAATATCCCACTAGATAATCTGGATTTCTACTTGATGGCAATTTGTAGTTCTCCTGGACCCACTGCAGTCGTCCCTCTATGTGGAGGGGTGGGGGGTGGAGATCCAAAATCCACTGATGCAGAAACCTCTTGTATAAAATGGCGCACATTTGAAATCACCTCCAGATTACTTATAATACCTAATACAATAAAATACTATGTAAAGAATTGTAAAGACAATATAAGTACTATGTAAAGAGCTGCCAGTAAGTGGCAAATTCAAGTTTTGATTTTTGGAACTTTCTGTAATTCTTTTCCCCCAAATATTTTTGATTCGAGGTTGGATGAACCCAAGAATGAGGAACCCATGGATGCGGAGGGCCGACTAATTGTTTTTCAAGTGTAGCTGAGTCACATGAATTAATTTCCAAGGGAAGGGTGCATTTTAAACTTCCATTTATTTCTGCTACAAAACTAAATCCTCTTAAAAAAAAAAAAACTTCCCCAAGCCTCCTAAAGGTCTGGGATACATTCATAGGTGGATTGCCGGTTGCAAATTAACTGTCAGGAATCTTACTTAAAGAACATGCCTATAACCCTGAATTCATTGTTTACAAATCTAGACTAAGAAGAAAAACAAATAGTTCATCAACTGAATTACTGGGCCAGTTTCTTTGCCTAAAACCTAACTCCTGCTTGAGACCTAAACTCATCATTAATAGGCTGAGCACATTAGCTGCTGCATGTTTCACTAGTTCAGCTTTTGTAAACAGCCAGTAACCAGAAAGGCCGCCTCATCTCCTTTTCTTTTTTGGCCGCTTGCCCTGAACCGAAAGGGTAGGCAGTGGGATGGGGTGGGAGGTGGGGGGCCGTGAGTCAGTTCTCTGTGCTTCTTGAAGAGTGTGGTCTGAGGCAGGCCTGGCCGTCTCTCCAAAGATTCAGAAAGAGCTGGGACAGATAAACTGAGTTAAGTCCTGGAAAACGCTTTCCAATTTAGGTGTTTTTCTAGTAAGCCAAGTTCTCCAGAATAATGCCTGGCTGTTCAACTTCTAGTATGTGTTCTCGGTCACATGCCGCTCTTTGTGACCCCACAGACTACAGCCCACTGGGCTCCTGTGTCCATGGAATTTTCCAGGCAAGAATCCTGGAGTGGGTTGCCATTTCCTGACCTCCAGGAGATTCCCCAACCCAGGGACTGAACCCACGTCTCTTGCACTGCAGGCAGATTCTTTACCACCGGGCCACCTGGGAAGCCCCTTAACTTCTAGTACCAATTCTAAAAACTTATGTACGCATGCTCACTATATTACTTTAAAAAAACATGAAATCCTTGTACTGCCAACAGATGCTGGGAACTTCACATTGTATTCTCGAAGACGCAGAATTCCATTTGCAAGAGGGCCGTCTAGTCCTCCCACCCCAATGGAACAGCCCCCTCCCTGGCCTCGTGGTTCGGAGTACCGAGGCCACGGGCTGGGGCGCTCTGAGCCACACACAACATATGGTGGACCCTCGATACACGGCTCGGCCCGCCACGAAGGAAACATCACACACGCAGCCCCAGCACCCAAAGAGGAGCAGAAGGCGGCCAGCAGGAGAGAAAGGAGACAGAGAAGAACCGCAGGATCCCCTGCTCAGCTCCCTAAGGCGCGACAGGACCAGCCACGACAGGAGGGTCGGCCTGGTCCCTCGGGGCAGGGGGAGAACCACCTTGGGGGCCTGGAGATGACAAATTTTCCCTTGGCTGAGAAGGCAAGAGTGGGCGGCTCAAGCATCCTGAGGCTGATCGAGGCTACACAAGGTCCCTCTTCTGGACACATGCCGCCCCATCCAGGCAGGATGCAGTCTGCGTCAGAAGCAGCTAGCACGCGTAAGGAAGCCTCCCCAGCAGGGCTGACCCCTTGGGGCCCCTGCTGAGCCAAGAGGACAAGGAGGCCATCTGAACACCAGGCTGACGGCGCGTACCCCACTGCCACAGGGCCGAGTCTCCCTTCCTCCTCAGGTGCTGTCCATGGCCCTCACACCCCAAGTAATTCAACCAGAGGACTCCTGGGAGGGACCAACGGCCCCAGGATATGCTAACGACCATGCCCACGCCCTCCCGTGGCCTGTGATGAAGCATCCTCTGCGGGACACTGGGACCCAGCGGCCTCTGTCCCCGCGTGTCTGCTCCCTCCCCTGCTCACTCCTGGGTCTCTCTGGCTCAGGAGACCTCCCCACGAGTGATCAAGGAGAACACTCTCTCCACAGCCAGGAGCCTGCCTGGACGACGACACACTCAGGGGGAAGGGGCAGGGATCCTGGGCCACTTCTGTCCTCTGACTTGGCCACCCTCCTATCCTGAACGGGGCAGGGACAATGAGACCAGGCTCCACGGCGCCCAGTCTCCCACAGAGCTTGGAGGGAGAGAGAAAAAAGGTAGGCATGACATGAGCTCCCTGGAAATGGAGAGCGCGTGAAACATTTGTGGAGATGAGCCCAGGCTGAGCCCCACAACCCCATCGGCACAAGCCGGAGACCCGGGCGGCTGACGCCCCGGAGGACACGTGAGGGCAAACATGACTTTACCAGAGGCAGAAGGCGCCCCCAGGCCCCAGCGGCATGTGGGGAGAGAGATGCCCACCTTCTCCTGGCCACGAGCACGGTCAGGGACCCTCGGCACAGCACACGTGTGCCACCAGAAGCCCTCTGCCAAGACACACACCACGGGGGCCAATTCCCGACACCTCACTCTGGTGCCACGGCCCCAAGGAAGCAACAGTGGCCGGGCACAGGGTCGGCAAAGGGGCCCCATCCCTGCCTTGGCCTCAAGGCCCGCCCTGAAGGTCCCACAGCAGGCAAAACTGCTCTCATGAGAATCAAGCCAGCACACAAAAGAAACGCTGCCCAGAGGAAATCTAAAACCAAACAGAGGCTGGGGCTTAGTGTTCCCCGCGGGATAGGATCAGGGATTCGATCATTCCTGTCGGAAATCAGCTACGTTTCTTAGGGGTTTATTTGTTTCTTCTGAGGGTAGAAAAGTCGAGATGCCCAGCACTGCCTAAGTAAGGACAAAGCTGGAGAAACCAGATATGGCACTTTTCAATAAATATTTTAAAGCTTCTGAAAGAAATAAGTGGAAAAGAAAAGCAACTGCTGTAAGGCCTGTTTTGCTGTTAAAAATCATTCCGAGGGAAGAAAAATACCACAGCACAAAATAGTTTAAAAAAGAAAAGGAAGAAGGAATAGACAAATAACTTACTAAAAAATACAAAAACCTGCCCCTGGAGCCACCCTGGCCAGCTCACATTTTGACCCATGAAGCAAAGCTCGCCTCCCACTGCACTCCGTGTCCAAACATGCGGAGCAGGACGCAGCCTGGGGGGCCCAGAGCCCCCGCCACCCGGCCCGGCCGTCACAGGGCGGCCCGCGCAGCGAGGCTCCAGAGGCCTGCCAGTCAGTTCCCCTCTCGCCACTGCGGATTTGCTTAAGAAATTAAGTCTCAAGTAAAATTACCTCATGGGGGTCTAAAGGCCACAGTTTTCCCAGGTTAAAGTGGGGTCGCCTGTCATTCTGAACAATGACCTCTCAAGTCAAGGGAAACAGCGGGACCTCCAAAAAACTCAGGAGCAGGCGCCCCCCTTCTCACCCCAGTCAACCTCTCCCCATCGCCCACCAACTCGCCTACCCTCAAGGTGAAGAGATCCAGTTTTCCAAATAAAATGGTCTAAAGCAATGGGAAGGAAACGCCTTCACAAATAAGAGTGATGAATGCCCAGACTCGGCCCAGACAGCCAACCTACAGTGGATGACAGTTATTTACAAGGGGACGTTATCAACGAAAAACGGGAGCACTCCCTAGAAGACTCACAACTTTTTTTCTTTTTCTCTATTTCTTTTAAACTTTCTTGTCATAAAAGCCAACTTACATTAAAATATACTTACTACGAGACAACACAACTAATAAAATATATAATAAAACTTACACAAGTAGAAAATTCTGAGGTATTTCTGGTTTGAGGTGGTCTGTGGTCGTGAAGTTTTAATTCTTTTACTTTTCAAAATTTAAACCTCGGAAGCCACATAGCAAAGTGTTTGTGTGGATGTGTGTGTTTTGTTTTGTTTTAATTTGCATGTTTCATAAATTAAAAAAAAAACTCAAAGGTTGAAACAGCAGCATTAGGAACATTTGACTGACGAGAGCAAGGTTATGGCAAAACAGAGAAACGGTTTTTTCGAATATGCACCTCTTGTAAGGGGGTCTGGAGAAAGCTGTGTCCACGAGCTACATTAAGGGACAGTAATGTCACCGCCCAGGGCAGAGCCAGCGCCGCAGGACTCGGGCTCTCCAGAGAGTCAGGCCTTGGCCAGGCCGGACCCAGGAAATCCTCTCGCCCCGGCTGTGCAGGGCGCCCCCTTGTGGCCATTTCCCTGAACTGCTCCAGGAGGAAACTGTATTTCAACTTTTCCCCCATTATAGATATTTACAGTACAATGTCTCATGAAGACTGTACTCACTAAACCGTGATGATTTCTACCCTTGCCAAACCTTAAAATCAGGGCAGAAAAAAATGTTGTGTCCTATGCCCAAGCCCAAGAGAGTGAAAAAAAAAACTGGACAGGGCAAACAGATGGGCCACAGCCACACCTGATTTCAGACTTTCTCCAAACCCCGCTCTTGCCGTTCATGCTCGGCCTCCAGGCGCTCCTTCCCCTCAATTCCGGGTTACCTGAGAAGTAGTCTCATAGCAAAGGATGTTGCTCCAAATGTGCCCGAGTCCAGTGTAGCTCTGCTCCAGAACCCACCCCCAGCTCCGTCCTCCCCTCCAGTCCAAACCATCCTCATCCTCAGCCCAGTTTTTCCTCGGTCAGGACAACACCCGTTAATCCGTGAAAAGACACGCCTGCTGTTTCTTAAACTCACTGTCTAAAAAGGGAGAAAAACACAGAAAAGGTGAGGCGGGAGGGGGACGAGGGCAGAGGGAAACTCCTCGTATGAGGAAGATGTGTTCTTATGTAACAGTCTTCAAAGGTTCCTCTAGGTAGAGTTTGCAGCATTAAGTTTCCTAAGACAGGATGGGTTTCTTTGTGTCACAGGTTCTGAGACAACAAACAAAGAGAAAGCGGGGAAAAATGGACCCCGGAGGGCGGGAGGCGGCTGAGGCTCTTCAGCATGGCGCTGGTTCTGCATTCACAGCTCAGCACCTCAACGCCTGCTGACGTGTCCGCTGTTTGCGATACAGTAGAGCAATGTGCTGGTAAAAACTGATCCAATCCAAAAAATAATATTAATAATAATAATTATAATAATTATAATAATAATAAAAAGTCAAGGTAAAATAGCAGCTGCATTTTATGTGTTTGTTGGTATTATGGGATTTCCAAAACAAAACACAACTTTTTTTTTGTTTTTTTTTTCCTTTCCTCTTCAGATCTACTGAGTCTGGAGATCCACTCGCGTCCTGGGCTTAGATGCTCGACTCCTTCGGGGGCAGGTCCACGTTGGTGACAGAGGTCACCAGGGAGACAAGACAGTCCGAGGTAGTGCCGTTGACCGACCTCCGGATCAGGGACACGCGCTCCTCCACGCAGCCCGCGGACAGGCGCGCCTCCGCGTCGTGGTCCCAGCACTCCTCGATGGTCACGCAGAGCTGGGCCAGGCCCTGCACGCCGGCGGGAGAGGAAACACATGCCTTTGCTGGGGGCCCTCAGCGAGGACAGGCAAACCAGACGGCGTTCCTGAGGACAGAGCCCACAGGCCCGTCCACAGGGGTCCGGGGGAAGCTCCCCTGCCAGCGGTCAGCATCCTGAGCCCATGGCCTCCCCCACAGCCCCCAGGAAAGGGCCACTGAACCTCAATACTCAACAAGGGAATCCAGGGCCCCACGGGGCTGCCTGCCTTGGAGTAGTGACACTGCAACAAAATCTTGGGCAAAGCCCAAGTCACATAGGGGTCCAGTGTGCAGTTACAGTGCAGACAGAGGGGGCTTCATCCCACGCTTTCCCCATGGCTCCCAGAACCTCCCGAGTCCAGGGAACCTGGCCTGACACCCTGGGCTGGAACCAACTGCGTGCAGCCGGGAAAGGCCGCAAGATGACCAAAGAGCCCACCCACATCTGGGAACAATCCAGCCTGCTCGGCACTAGGCCACGCTCAGACCTCTCTGGACCTGCTCACGTCAGGGAACTGGACTGGCAACTGCAGCATCTCTGCCCTGAGAGACTGAAAGTCTGAGGCAGAAGGTAAGGCCCAACTTCCCTCTCCCTGTGCCTAAATTTTCTCTGTTTGCAGTCCTGGGTTTCACGGAGCAAGCAGCATGGCAGCAGAACCTGGCCTCCACGGCTCAACCCCTGACCGTGTGGGAAGAGGTTGTCTTCCCACATTCAGTGATGTCCTTCTGAATCAACCCTAGGGTACCAGGGAGAAGGATTCAATGGCGCTCAAGGCAAATGTCCTTCCAAGAAATGGGAACAGTTTACACAGCTGGGGTCTTTTGTACACGTCCCCAGACTGGAGGGGCCCAGATACCACGGAGCTTAGCCCAGACCCAAGAAATTGATGACGGCAGGGGAAAGCGATTACTTCATCAGCGCTAAGCCGTATGAAACACTTAAATGATCGGTGCCCTGCCCAGCGAGGTACAGCAACTCCTTAAATCTAATACTACCCTGAGGAGACAAGAGCTCAGAGAAATCAAGCAATTTGCTTGATGTCACCCAGCTACTGATGACAGATCCAGGATTTCCGTCCCATGTGTCAGCTCCCATCACTCTCTGGGGTCAAAACCAGAGCCGCCACCTTGGAGAGCACTAACCCGCAGACACCCCGCTGGTGGAAGGGAGGGAATGCAGCGGGGGGGAGGCGGGGACGGTCCTGCAGCCTGAGCCCTGCGCTCTGGCCCTGCCGCACCGCACGGCTGGGTGAAGCTCCTCTCCTGGCCGTCAGCTTCCCGCGCCCACAGCCTCCCCCGCAGCCCCGAGGAGGCTGTCCCTGCCCCCCACCGACCCCTCACCGGGTGTGTAAGCCAGTGATCCTTGATGGCGGGCCGCATCTTCTTGTGCACCACCACCTCCTGCAGCTCCTCCAGTGACGGGTGCTGGCCGATCTCCTCCTCAAAAGGCAGCATGTACTCATCCACAGGTCCTGGAGGAGAAGGTGAGTCCCGGGGGTCACCCGAGTGCCCCACTCCTCCCCCAGCACGCCCAGCACGCTCGGGGCGCCTGCCCTGCTCACCGTCGGCAGCTTTGCAGCGGGACACGAGCTCCCACAGCACCAGCCCCATGGCGTACATGTCGATGCGCAGAAAGGCGTCTCTCTGGAAGTTGATGGCTCCCTCGAGCACCTCAGGGGCCATGTACCGCCGCGTGCCCACCTGCGTGAGGACAGGGGAGGGGCTATGGTCACTGAGCATGCACGGCTGCACTCACAGGACATGGGAGCTACATCCCGTGTGCACAGCAGGGCCATCGACAATGACCACTGTCCCCGGTGGTCATGGGGGCCTCCAAGGGGCACGATGCAATGACTGAAGTACCACTCCGGACAGTAGTAATCGACCACAGAACTGCTGCCTCTTTACTCCCTCAACACCACAAGGGGCTCCACAGATAACGCATATTTTACTGAGACTGACACCAAAATCAGAAGGGGGAGAATAGCTCCAAATATTAACAGCAGTTGTTTTAGGATGATCCGCTCAGGTTTAACTTTAGGTTACTTTATCTCTAGGTTTTTGATTTGGATTCTTAATATATACTTATTATATTATTTTCACCTTGTTTAATAATTACAACTGAAAGAGGGGAGGGAGATCTGTTTCTTGCTGACCGGCGCAGGAAGCCATGCCCCCTCCAGGCCTCACCTCCCTACTGGTAAAGCGAGAGCGCCGCCCCTGGGGCTCTCGGGAAACTCTGGGCCCACGGGGTGACCCCTGTCCCCGGCCAGCTGACACCAGAGCGGCAGCGTCCAACCCCACCTTCTACCCCGAGGCTCGTCACCTGCCCGTGAGTGTCCCCCGGAGGTTTCCCTGGCTCAAACCGAACAGCCAGGCCAAAGTCAGCCAGCACAGCAGTGAGATCACTCTTCAGCAACACATTCTTGCTCTTAAAGTCCCTGTGGAGACAGTGGACTGAGACGGAGCTGAACCTGTGCTCCTGCCTTCCCACCTGGACTTCCAGAGCCCTAAGCCAGGGCCCATCCCACTCTGTGGGGAGCGGGGTCTGCACCAGGTAGAGTTCCACGAAGCCACACGGGCGGGCAGCTTGAGGACACTCCCCTCCATCGGCGTGAGAATCCCTGACTGCACTTCCACCAGAGCTGTCAAAGCAATGCCAACCCCCGTCCAGTCCCCAGCATCAAAGGCCGGCCCTCACGTTCTCAGAGGGTTTGCGGAGGGGCACTGCAGCTGGGGATGTGAGTTTCCTGGCCAGAATTTACACCGTCTGGGATGTGAGAAGAGAAGTTTCAACGAATGTGCCTGATTCTGAGCAGGCTGCAGGGCAGAGGTCCCCAACCTCCACGATCTAACACCCGATGATCTGGGGTGGAGCCAATATAGTAACAACAAAAATAAAGTACACCGTAAATAACATGTTTAAATCCACCTTTCAAACCACCCTCACCCCAGTCCGTAGAAAAACTGTCTTCCACAAAACTGGTCCCTGCTGCCAGAAAGGTTGGGCAGCTCTGGAGGTGGCGGAGTGGGTGCTGGGGTTGCACTCAGCCCTGCCTTTCCCTAGCCGGTCCTCAACTTCCTCATGCCTGTCTCAGCCTTACTGTGAGGACTAAACTGATGGACAAATGCTTAGGGCCATCCCTGGCACACTTACTATGCACGAGTGTCAGGCTGGACCCTATGGAAGAGTCAACATTCAACTGTGTTTGACCTACGAAAATGGTAATTTCATACAGTCCACACCCTATGTCATTAATGTTATTCCCATTGGGCCCTTCAGCTTTGAACCCCAGAATCTGAGACTCCCTCACAGTCAGGGAACCACACTAAACTAAGTCCTCTTTTCTGTGCTGCTGTTCCTTCACCTGTAAGCAGGGCTGGGAAAAACAGTACTTTCTCACAGAGCAGTTACGAGGCTTAAATGACTTGGCATTTCGGAGTGTTTAGAGGAGTGCCACTGTGATGAGAAGGTAACCAGACAGACCGGCTCTCAAAGCACCATCCAAGGACGCCAGAGAATCCCCGAGACTGTTTCAGGGGATCTGCAAGGTTAACACTCCTTTCATAATAATCTGTTATTTGCCCTTCTTAAAGCTCATTCTCCCAGGACTACAGAGTTTTCCAGAGGCTCTGAGTGAATTAACAGGATATGTATGCTCTAATACAGCAAGGATCAACACACAGAACTCCAACCAGGGACAGAGTCAGCACTTCCTTCTGTGGCCACTGGAGGGCACCAGAGAACCAGCTTGCAGGACCACAGCCTGAGCGGACAAGGGGGGAAGACGGGGGAAGGGCCTGGTGGGCCGGGTTTTGTGTGGCTGCCTCTGACACACCACAGAGCAGCCAGGCGTGTTTATGAGGCTGAGACCCCCCCGGGCCCCGCCCTCACCCTCCAGCCCTCTCTGCGGCTCCGGGCCGAGAAGAGAGGGCGACTGCTAGCCAGTACCTGTGGGCGATAGACGGCTTGTGGCCCTCGCCCCGGCACCAGGGCACGTCCTCATGCAGGTACGAGAGGCCTCTGGACATGGTCTCCGCCACGTGACACAGCTCACTCCACGTGACGATGTTCCCCTTGAGGTAATCCGTGAGGGAGCCCTAAGGAGACAGCGCAGGCTCCGCACGTGGGCAGGACCCCGCCCTGCCCCGGAGGGCCGTAACCCCCAGAGGGCCATACCCTGGGCCAGGTGGCTGAGCTCCCCCCCGGGAGGCTGGCACCGACGAGGTCAGGAGGGCTTGGGAAGCGGGTGGTGTCAGACAGGGATAATCATGAAGTCACTACTCCTGTTTGCAAAAGCTGATCCCAGGGAGAGGGGTTCTTCCTGCAGACCCTCGTGTCCACACCACCCACGTGGGGCCCACGGTCACCCCGCGGGGGAGCAGGGTCCACGGGGCGAGGCTCACCTTGTCGTGGAAGGCCGTGATGAGCCACAGCTCCACCTCCAGGTTGGAGCCGCGCTTCTCCGCGGCAATGAACTGCAGCAGGTTCTCATGCTTCATGCCAGGCGTGCTGAAGATCTCCCGTTCACTCTGCCACGACTGCTTGTCCTGAAGCAGGGGGGCGCGGCTGAACCCCACCGTAGCCACACCTCCTGGCGGCTTCCCACCCGCTCCCAACCTCAGCCTGTCAGGGGGCAGAGCAGGACTGAGCCAGGCCAAGGACCACAGGCCAGCGGTGAGCCCTGAGATCACCGCGGCCAGCACCGGATTTACGGCAGGGGGGGACTGAGGTCCAGAGTGACAGAAATGAGTGGCCCAGGACCACCCAGCCAACGAGAAGCAGAACAGGCCTGCTTGTGCCAAGTGTCCTGTACAATGGCTCCATTAGCCTGGTGTCCAGGGCCTCTAAGCAGAACCTGATGTCAAAACAAAACCCTCAAAACCAGGGTGGACCGAAGTTCTGCAAATCAAGGCTTCGCAAAGCCCTACCCTAGGCCCACGGTAAACGCTGACACTGCAATGCGGCCCATTCCTCTCGCACCCCGCTTGCACAGGATACGGACTGCTCTTGGGCAGGAGGGCTCAGGCCCCAGCCAGACGACCAGACCCCCCACAGGCAGACACGCACCTGGAGTGGGAAGATCTTGACAGCCACAAAGTCGTTCATGAGCTGCGCCTTCCAGACACAACCAAAGCGCCCCCGAGCCTTGATCTCCAGCAGTTGCAGCGGCTTCAGGCCCACCAGAGGCGACGGGGGTGGAGGTCCAGGGTCCTGGGGAGATAGAGGGCTTAACAGGATCTGGCCTTGAATAGGATCTACCCCGCCCCACCCCGAGCCAGCCCCGTCTCACCTCATGGATGTCCACGTGGCCATAGGGGGGCTTGCGATGTCGGTACATCCAGAAGGCCAGCAGGACAATGAGAGAGAGGCCCCCGATGGGCAGCAGCGAGTAGGCCAGCACAGTGAGCAGGGTGGGGGCTGGCGGCGGTGGCTCGTACGTGACTGGGGGACACACGGAGCCCAGCGTCACACAGTCTGCCTGCCTGCACACCTCCAGGGCCAGACCAGAGACCCCTGCAGCCACTCCCCACCCCACGCAGAAGCCGAGCATCGGGGGGCCAAAGCCAGCCCACATCTGCTCCCCCCACGCCCTCACCTTCTGGGCCGCCCGCCTCGGGCAGGTGGGTGAAGCGCTCGTTGCAGAAGTTGCCTTCGCAGCAGCAGAAGTACACCTGGGGGTTCTCCTCAGTGGCCACGCACTCCTGCCTGGAGGCACGGTTTCCCATCCACAACTCGGCTGAGGGACAGACTCCCCAGGGCGGCCCAGCAAACCCCTCCCCACAGACAGAGATCCCTATGGGGAACTGTGGAGGCTGGGCTCCCCGGAAGCGGGACCCAGGGTCAGGAGGGGGATCCAAGGGTGGACGCCCTCCTCCAGCATCACTGGGGACCTCAAAACCTGGGAGGGCTGGGACCCGGCGAGAGCCCGTGTGGACTCGACACCCGGCCTCGGGGGCTCCGGCACCTGTCGTAGCAGTTGAAGTCGTCCAGCCAGCAGCCTTTCTTGACGAGCTCGATGGTGCCCGAGCTGTTGCGCCAGGAGGCGTAGCAGTGCAGCCGCTTGTCCTGCTCGCCCTCGCAGCGCTCCAGGCCGCTCTGGTTGGTGCGCTCCAGCTCCCAGTTGGCGTTGTAGTAGATGCACTCCCGCGTCTCGGCCTCCCCGCGCCCAGAACCTGCGCCCGGGGGAGGGAGCTGCTGCTGAGCCGCCCTGGGCCGTGGGGTGGAGGAGGAGGGGCGGGCTCAGACTGGCAGCCGGGGGCACAGGGAGGGCTCGGCCAACACGGGGGCTCCGGGATGCCGCCCTGCACCGCAGCAGGGGCCCTCGACCCCAGGCATGTCAGAATCGCCGTGTGTGTTGGAGTGGGGCGGGAGGGTGATGCTAGACATGTCTACTCCTGGGCCCAGCCCAGACCCCTCCAACTGGAGCGGGTGCCCGATCTGTGTTTTTAACCTCCCTCTTTGTCCCAGGTGGTTCTGTGCAAAACTCGGGGACCACTACAGAGAAACTAGGCACGCAGCTTCCTGTCCATGTCTCTGTCTTGTCTCAGAGCATCTCTGCCAGTGGGAGGCGGGGCTGAGGGAATGGGGTGGACCTAGGAGACCAAACGCTGCGGCAGGGCCCAGGCTGGTACCAACGATGCCTACACACCCCCCCTCCCCCTGCCCACCTGCAGCAGCATCGGTGGCTGCATACTCTGCAAAGCCCCCGATCCAGAGGGCACACGGGACCCACTGCATCCATGGCAGCAAATCTAGTGGGAGTCCTCAGAGACTGGTGACCTATGGGCCAGACCTGCAAGCCGGGCTACAGACAGGGTGCTGGGCACAACCCCACCTTCCTTCCCCAGACTGCAGCACACAACATTGCCAGGCTCTTGAATATGCTCGGCTTCCAGGCATCACACAAGTTACTACCTCTGGCCGCAAGACGTTCCCCACTTTCTCCTTTAAATGTTGGCACTTCTCTCTCCCTGGAGGCCAGGCCAATTACTCTCCACTTCCACAGGCCTTTGCACTTCTTCCATCACCTCATTTATCCCCCGTGACTAATTGCCTCTTGCTGTTTAAAGGGTTATTCCAGACATTCAAAAAGTATAAAAATAATGCAACCAAAGATAATCCCCCCAGAGACAATAACATAATAAACACTCATATAAGAAACAAAACATGACAAATGCGCTTGATGATTGCTTCTTAAATGTCAGGCTTCCCACACAGGACTGCAAAGCTGATGCTTTGACAGCAGAAACCTTGAACTGTCTTGAGTGCTAAAACCAGGTCCAGACACAGGCTGGAGAGATGGGCAGAGGTGCCGAAGGAAGGACGGACCAATAATCAGACAGAAGGACATAGTCCTCTCTAGGCTGGAGCTGGATTGTCAAAGTAGGGGAAAACGAGGGATGGCCGCAGCCTGCAGCCCCAGCCCTAGGGTCCACCTCCGCTCAGACAACAAGCCTCCACACCCCGTACAAAGCTGGGAGCCCGAACAAGAGAAGTCACCAGACAGCAAGAGCGTCCCTTGGCCCAGCTCCTCTCTCCAGGCTGCTGACCAGGCCGGGACCCCTCTGGCCACTACTGTGAGCAGGCCCATGCCAGCAGGGCTGGGAACTCCGAATCTCAAGGCTGCAGGTAAGGCCTGGGGCTCAGGATGTCCACGGACCCGCACCTGACAAGAGCCTCCTACACGTGCATGCGTGCTAAGTCGCTCAGTGTGTTTGATTCTTTGTGACCCCATGGACTGCAGCCTGCCAGGCTCCTCTGTCCCAAGAACACTGGAGTGGGTTGCCATGCCCTCCTCTAGGGGATCTTCCTGACCCAGGGATGGAACTCACGTCTCCAGCGCCTCCCGCACTGGCAGGCGGTCCCTTACTACTAGCGCCACCCGGGGAACCCCACACACCAACTGAAAAAAAGGGGCCTCGACCCCACTCAGGTACTGGTTCAGACGCCTCCCGGCAAGCGCCCCACCCACCTCGTGCCTCTGTTTCCCCACTCGTGTGAAGGGGATGCTAACGAACCCACTTCCTTGGCTGTCCCAAGAATGACTTGAGTTATTGCATTTTAAGTGAGAACAATGCCTGGCCCCATCACTGTTATATTAGAGTCAGACCCCTCCCCACGACCAACGCCATTTCGTCACAGCACAATCCCCCCGCCCCGTCAGGCTGAGGGGTGCACACCGACACCTGCAAGAGCTTTGTACTCAGAGCCCCCGGGGGACTCGGGGAGACCGGGAGGCTCCAGGCCCCCCCACTCCCAGACTCTGCTGCCAGCTGGAGAGGAATCCCCCTCCTCCCTCCTCCCTGGCACTCCTCCTGCACACACTCAGCTATTTATAGCCTCTGGCAACACTCCAACCGCAAGGCCGCCTCCGCCTTTTAATAGACACAGGGCTCCTGCCCACACTCACACAGCCGGGGCCCCTACACAGGAGGCTCCCCCGGCCCCCGCCCACTCACCCATCCCGGCAGGAGAAGCAGCTGTGCCCCCACTTGCTGCCTCAGAGCCCAGAGGGGCACCTCCCCCGAAGACATGAGGGTAAGGGGTTCGTTTTACCCCGAGCACCAGCCAACCCAAGCACTAGCCTCTCAAGGAAACAGGCATACAAGCACGAGGCGGTCCTTATGCTCCAAGGGGTCTAAACCCCGGTGGGAAGCCACCCCTGCTGCTCCCCAAGCTCCCAGTCCGGGCGAGACATGGAAAGCCCAATCCTGGACACACAGAACCACCTAAAGAAAGAGTACACGCAGATTCCACTCAGAACCCACGAGCTGAGAGCAGGATGAACCTGAACGGAGGGGCTCTGACACGCAAGGTCTGTTTCCCAGGCCAGCTGGCCTTGGATGCACCCAACTTGCACCTGGGGAAACAAGGGGGAAATCCAATGGGGATAGCGCGGGCTGGAGGCCTGAGGTAGACCTTGGAGGTAGGGGGTGCAGCCGGAGCAGCCACGCCTCCCCTGGAGTCCCCCGGGCTCTGGGTCTGGGGAACATTCAGCTCAGCCAGCAGCTCTCAGTGGTACCACAGACCCCAGGAGCCAGCCGGCCGCTGCACTCTGCCCATGGTTCCTGAGGCTCCCTCAACAGCCCCGCCTCCCTGTGGGCGCAGTCCCCCTACACTGTAGAGGGGTGAGAATGGGATGCCAGCCAGCACCCACCCACCTCAGGCCCCCTGCACCAGCTCACCACCCCCGGCTCCCTGAAGGAGCCACCAGAGAGGCGGCCAGGTGAGGCAAGCCCAGCCATCTCCCGCATCGTCCAGCCTCCAGGTCTGCGCAGAGACGAGAGGCACCCCTCCCACCACCACACAAGCGCACAGGGGTCAGGCTCCCTTCCCTGAAGGCCGTGCTCTGGGCTCCCCTCACCCTGCCCCGTCGGAGGGACCTGCCCTTAGCTGAGCGCCCGCTGTCACCGCAGGCTCCTCCAGAGCAGCCAAGGAGGGCCCTGAAGGTGGGGGCGCCCAGCGACAATGTCCAGATCTGAGTTTGTGACTCCGCCTCCCCCGGTCCACACAGGATGCTCTTCACCATCTTCCCCATGACCAGAGTAGGATGGCTGGTGTGTGAGGGATAAAGGGAACCTAAGTGGAGGTGAGGAGGAGGGCTGGAGCATCAGACACGCGCACACATGTGTGCACGCTCTGTGCAATGACACACACACACACAAGAGGCAGAAGAGAGTCCCGAACTGGACTACGTCTGTCTCTGAACTTCTCCCACTCAAGAGAATAACTCTACCCAAGATATTTACTAAGTGTCAAAACCAGGTTTTGAGCCCAGGGCCGCCTCACTGTGGAGTACGTACCCTCTTCACCTGCTCTGCGACCCCTCTACGCTCAGGGTTAGAGAACAGCTCACTGTACGGCCTGACCACAGCCTCCGGTCCATCCTCCTGTCGGACCTTTAGGTCATTTCCAACATTTGCTGATATAAGCCCTGCCGCCGTGGACCCCTCCCGGGGCCCTCTCCTGTGCGTTTTCTCATGAGCGGGTGTTCCTCTAGGGGATGCCCCACAGGTTAGAGGTCAGAGATGGGGGGACACAGGGATGAGCATCTCCAACTCCTGGACACAGTCACACTGTTCCCCCACGTGGATGTACCACTGTACGTGCCCAAGAGACTCCAGCCCCACTGAGCCACACCCTCAGCCCCTGCGATGTGCTAACCCGGTCAGGGTGAAACCGGACGTCATGGTTGTGATCCCCATCTCCTAACTGCTTGTGAGAATGGTCGTGTGTGTGTTTGTCAGCCCCTTCTGAAAACTGCCTGTTCACATCCTTTCCCATTTTTCCGCTGGGCTGCTTCTCCTTTGGGTTATAGAAATTTTTTATATATTCCAATAAAACTTTTCTTACTACAAAATAACCCCGTTCATTTGTTTGCTTGCTCCTTGCCAGAAAGCCTACTTTAATGTGACACTGACACAGCTATATGACATTTCTTGTAGTTAGTATTTTCCCAATTTATCTTTATCCAACTCGCACTTCAAATCTTTCTGTACCTTTTTTTATCCAAACTCAATCTAATACTGTCTTTGATCTAAAATTGAATCCTGGGTCCAGGAAGATTCCATATGCTGCGGAGCAACTAAGCCCGTACACCAGAACTACTGAAGCTACACGCTCTAGAGCCTGTGTTTCATGACAAGAGAAGCCACCGCAATGAGAGGTCCGCACACTGCAACTGGAGTAGACCCCACCTGCCGCAACTAGAGAAAGCCTGTGCCCAGCAACGAAGACCCAGCACGGCCAAAAGAAGCCCCAGAATCCAGGCCCATTACAAGAGCCACTATGTTCAAGAAACTGGAAATATCAAGGGAACATTTCATGCAAGGATGGGCACAATTGAAGGACAGAAATGGTAAGGACCTAACAGAAGCAGAAGAGATTAAGAAGAGGTGGCAAGAATACCCAGAAGAATAAAACAAAAAAAGGTCTAATGACACAGACAACCACGATGGTGTGATCACTCACCTAGAGCCGGACAGCCTCAAGTGGGCCTCAGGAAATGCTAGTACGAACAAAGCTGGTGGAGGTGAGGAAATTCTAGCTGAGCTATTTCAAATCCTAAAAGATGATGCTGTTGAAGTGCTGCACTTACTATGTCAGCAAAATTGGAAAACTCAGCAGTGGCCACAGGACACTCCATTTCCAAAGGGCAGTGCCAAACAACGTCCAATCTACCGCACAACTGCGCTTGTTTCACATGCTAGCAAGGTCCTGCTCAAAATCCTTCGAACTAGGCTTCAGCAGTATGTCACCTGAGAACTTCCAGATGTGCAAGTTGAATTTAGAAAAGGCAGAAGAACTAGAAATCAAACTGTCAACATCTGTTGGATCATAGAGAAAGCAAGAGAATTCCAAAGAGAATTCCAGAAAAACATCTGCTTCATTGACTATGCTAAAGTCTTTGAATCACAACAAACTGTGGAAAATTCTTAAAAGAGATGGGAATAACAGACCACCTTATCTGTCTCCTGAGAAACCTATATGCAAATCAAGAAGCAACAGTTAGAACCAGACGTGGAACAACAGACTGGTTCAAAACTGGGAAAGGAGTACAACACCTGTATATTGTCACCCTGCTTATTTAACTTATATGCAGAGTACATCATGTGAAATGCTGGGCTGGATGAATCTCAAGCTGGAATCAAGATTGCTGGCAGAAGTATCAACAACCTCAGCTATGCAGATGATATACCACTCTAATGGCAGAAAGTGAAGAAGAACTAAGCAGCCTCTTGATGAAGGTGAAAGAGGAGTGGAAAAGCTGGCTTAAAACTCAACATTCAAGAAATGAAGATCATAGACTCCGTTTCCATCACTTCATGGCAAATAGAAGGTGAAAAAGTAGAATCAGTGACAGATTTTTATTTTCTTGGGCTCCAAATCACTACAGACAGTGACTGCAGCCATAAAATTAAAAGATGCTTGCTCCTTGGAAGGAAAGCTACGACAAACCAAGACAACGTATTAAAAAGCAGAGATATCACTTTGCTGACAAAGGTCTGTATAGTCCAAACTATGGTTTCTCCCACAGTCATGGTACAGATGTGAGAGCAGGACCATAAAGAAGGCTAAGTGCCAGAGAACTGATGCTTTCGAACTGTGGTGCTGGAGAAGTCCCTTTGATTGCAAGGAGATCAAACCAGCCAATCCTAAAGGAAATCAACCCTGAATATCCATTGGAAAGACTGATCCTAACGCTGAGGCTCCAACACTTTGGCCACCTGATGTGAAGAGCCGCCTCACAGGAAAAGATCCTCATGCTGGGAATGATTAAGGGCAGGAGGAGAAGGGAGCAACAAAGGATTAGATAGCTGGATGGCACTACCAACTCAATGGACATGAGTTTGGGCAAATTCCGAGAGATAGTGAAGGACAGGGAAGCCTAGCATGCTGCAGTCCACGGGGCTGCAAAGAGTTGGACACAGCTTGGCGACTGAACAGCAACGCTTGAATTTGTTTTCTCTCTACTGTTACCACCTTTAGATTATCTTTTTTAGATCCCATTATTTCAGGGACTTCCCTGGTGGTCCAGTGGCCAAGACTACTTGCTCCCAATGCAGGGGGACTAGGTCTGATCCCTGGTCAGGGAATTAGATCCTACATGCCGCAATTAAAAATCCCAAGTGCTGCAACTAACACCTGGCCCAGCCAAATAGATGTATGCTTTAAATTCCATTATTTCAGCCACTTCTGGTGTGGAAGTAATGCACATTCCATTATAGGCAAACCTTTAAGTTTTAACATGTACATTTATGCTAAAAGCCGAAAGTTAATCAACATCTCTCCTATCCCTTATTGGAACTTCGCTGTTCTAATTACCTCTGTCCAACCTACATTAACTTAGTTTAACATAATATTTGTGTTCCACATGTAATTGATTGTTCATCTTCTTATCTGCCTCCCAAAGCAGATGATATTCGGGTTTTACACAGTCAGCATCTCCTTCTCAGTCCATACATTCCTCTGTCTGTCTGCACGCCCATTCATTCTGGAACTCCACTCGTCCTTCCAGGACCACTGTCCTTCCCACAGAACACCTTCCTTCAGTACAGATCTTTGGATAAAGAAGCCTTGATTTATCTCTCCGAAAATGTCATTTTGTTCTTTTTCCTAACTGATTTTGTTCTTTTTCCTAACTGACAGTTTAGAAGAACATAAACTTTTAGGTTGAGTTATTTCCTCTCACCATCTTGAAGGTGTTATTCCACTGTCTTCTGGCTTTCACCATTACTGCAGAAAAGTCTATGATTAGTTTAACTTTGTAGATATTCTGTCTTTTCCCTCTGGTTGCTTTCTTAGATCTGCTTCTTGCAATTTCACTAAAGAGCCATACATTTAAATTTATTTGTACTGCTCAGAGGCATGGGCTTATGCAGTTATGTGCTAAGTCGCTTCAGTTGTGTCCCCATGGACTGCAGCCTGCCAGGCTCCTCTGTCTGTGGGATTCTCCAGGCAAGAATACTGCAGTGAGTTGCCATACTGCTCAGGGGAATGTGCATTTAATCTGATGATTCACATCTTTCACTGACTCTGAAAAATTCTTTGCTGTTGTTGCTCAGCCGCTAAGTCGTGTCCAACTCTGTGACCCCATGAACTGCAGCACACAAGGCTTCCCCGTCCTTCTCTATCTCCCAGAGTTTGCTCAAATGCATGTCCATCGAGTCAGTGATGCCATCCAACCAGCTCACCCTCTGTTGCCCCCTTTTCCTCCTGCCCTCAATCATTCCCAGCATCAGGGTCTTTTCCAAAGAGTTGGCTCTTCCTATCAGGTGGCCAAAGTATTGGAGCTTCAACATCAGTCCTTCCAATGAATATTTAGGGTTGATTTCCTTTAGGATGGACTGGTTGAATCTCCTTGCTGTCCAAGGGACTCTCAAGAATGTTCTCCAACACCACAGTTCGAACGCATCAATTCTTCAGCGCTCAGCATTCTTTATGGTCCAACTCTCACATCCATGAGTACTGAAACACCACAGCTTAGACTGTATGGACCTTTGTCAGCAAAGTGATGTCTCTGCTTTTTAATATGCTGTCAAGGTGTGTCACAGTTTTTCTTCCAACAAGCAAGAGTCTTTTAATTTTGTGGCTGCAATCACCGTCTGTAGTGATTTTGGAGCCCAAGAAAATAAAATCTGTCACTGTTTCCACTTCTCCCGCATCTATTTATATCTCCCTGTTCTATGTTCTGACATTCCTGTTACAAGCATCAGACCATCAGATCAGTCTCTTAACTCTGCTTTCATATTTTTCAAATCTGTGTCTAAACACCATTATAGATAATTCCACAGATCTAACTTCCAATTAATTAATTCTCTCTTTAGCTGGGTCTAATTTGCTACTCAGTTCTAATTAATTTATAAATTCAATTAATCTATTTTTTTATTTCGACAAGTTCTCTTTAAAAAAAAAAAACTTCTTGGTCAATTTTGATACTTCCATTCCTTGTCATACTTCCAAATTTCTAGCTTATATAAACTCCATAACTTAACTTCCTGAACATCTATTTATCCCACTTGTTACTTTTGATGATTTCACTCATGGAATCTTGTTTCCCTGTGTGTTTTGGAATTTTGGATTCTGTTTTTGGATACAGAACTTATGTTCAGTGGCGGCCTTTTCTGTGGGAATAAAAAGTGAAGCCAAGTTTGAGGGGGCAAACTTCCAGAAATAATTCATATTTTTGCTTCTGCCAAATTCTCTAGGACATTACCAATCTGGAATCACTGTAATTATTCAACTTCAGGTTCCCAGGAAACACAGATGGTATAAACTTCAACTCCAAGCTCATGGAAGCACACAGATCTATGGTTACAAATTCTCAAGTGAAACTACCCACCTCCCCAGAAATCAACAATTTATCTATTCCCTTTATCAGCAAAAGAATGTTCCCTCTGGTCCATACTTTCACTGAAGAATAACCCTGCAGAAGTCTTATCATGTGAGAGCCTCAGTCTCAGTTCCACATCTTATCTCCTGTGCCTCACACTCTGCTTCTAAACCCACATCTTTAAAATATGTAGAGAGGCAAAGTCCCTCAGGAAAAAGCAGCTTTAGCCAGTGAAAGGGTACAGCTCTAGTTTCCAGCCCACTCTTGCTTCTCCCTTTTTTTATACATGCAATTATGCATATACATTTTAAAAGGATATTCGCCATACATTATCCAGGATTTCCATGTGTCTTGTATAACGAGGTTTTTTGGCTGTTCTCTTCACTATTATCGCCAGAAATGGAAGTTCAGGAGCAATTTTCAAGGGTGACAAGAGGAGCTCTACCAGCCTGCAAGTTGAGTCGCTTCAGTCATATCCAACTCTTTGAGACCCTATGGACTACAGCCTACCAGGCTCCTCTGTCCACAAAATTCTCCAGGCAAGAACACTGGAGTGTGCTGCCATGCCCTCCTCCACGGGATCTTCCCCACCCAGAGATGGAACCCAAATCTCTTACGTTCCCTGCACTGACAGGCAGGCTCTTTACTAGTGCCAGCGGAACAAGAAATGAAGCTAGGTCACCTCGAGTCACATTCAACTTCGACTTTGTAAACGATTCCCTAACACCACCCACAGAACAAGGTGGGGTGGGGTGGCGGGTTTCCCTGGTGGCTCAGTGGTAAAGAATCCGCCTGCCAGTGCAGGAGACAAGGGTTCAGTCCCTGATCAGGAAACAGCTCACATGCCACGGAGCAAGTAAGCTGGTACAACACAACCACTCAGCCTGCGCTCTGGAGCCTGGAAGCCACAACTACTGTAGCCCGTGCACCCTGGAGCCCCTGCTCCACAAGAGAAGCCACCGCAGTGAGAAGCCCGAGCAGCGCAACTGGAGAGCAGCCCCTGTGCTCCGCAGCTAGAGAAAAGCCCGAGCAGCAACGGAGACGCAGCCCAGCCAAAACTAAAATGAGCAATTAAAAAAAAAACAAGGGTCCAGGACCATTCCCCAAAACACTTGCCTTTCTCCAGAGTCCATCATTCCTGAAGGACACTGGCAAGAGAGCTTGTAGATAAAAGGTCAAGGATTATACACAAATGTTATTTTTGCTCCCTCCTGTAATCCCACTAAAACCACAGCAAAGAAAAGGGTTTTAAGGCATAAACCCATAAAGACAAAAGGAACAGCAAAGAACCACAGAAGTAAATTTCTGAAGCTGGAAAGCAAATACACGAGTGGCCAATGGCCACACAGACTCCTAAACTGGCTGCAGAGAAAGCTGAGAAGCAACATGATTTCTACCACCTAACATCTTCAACCCACTTTAGAGTTTGTCTTCTTTTGGCTCCCCCCTCAACTCTATATCTTGGGGTCCCAAGCCAAAAAGAAGGACTCACTATACTCACCCTCTGTTTAAAATTCCAATTCTTGTCTTCCTCACCCCACAAGGCTGTCAAGTGCAAGGCTCGGCCTCTCAGTTGCCCATGTGGAACTGAAAACAGACTCAGATGTAACAGTCACTACCCAGGGCCTCTGCTGGCACACAGATCCTGGCCGGTGGGTATTCCCTATCTTCTTAGCTGTGCAAAGCTTTCAACGGGAGGCATTTTCTGTTTGTTCATCTTGTCCAGGTGCCTTCAGAAAGAGGGTTGATCCTGATCATCAAAAGAGGGGAACCTCCATATCTACTTTGACCCAGTTTTTAAATATATTTTCAGGACTATATATAATACCTCAAGGGGACACCTCCACACATTCACAGCAACTGAGATCACCAGTGTGAATAAGACTGCCCATAGAAGTGTTCATCAAGAACACTGACCCCAAAGCAGAGTCCTGAAGAAAGTTAACTTGCTTCCAAAGGGTAAGTCAAGGGAAAACAATCCCCTTTCAACCAACTTCATTATCTTAGACTCTTGCGAATTGAACTGCATCTCCTTGCCCTCAAATTCATAACCGGCAAGATGACTATACTAGGAAATAAGGTCTCTGAAGAGGTAATTAAGGTCAGTCAAGGCCACATGGGTGGGGCTCTAATAGGACTGCTGTCCTTATAAGAGGAGGAAGAGACACACCCAGAGAGAAGGCTGTGTGAGGACAAGCAAGAAGGTAGCGCTCTGTATGCCAAGGAGCCAGGGCTCACCAGGAACCAATCCTGACAAAACCTTGGTCTTTCACTTCAAGCCTCCAGAGCTGTGAAAATTAATTTCTGTTACTGAAGCCCCCGAGTCGGTGGCATTCTGTGGTACAGCAGCCCAAGCAGATTACGACCCAGACAGCGCCCATCACCTGTGCAACGTGGAAAAGCTGGCTGGGACGCCACTCACGCTAGAAACCGTACCCTTAACCCACTGCCACCCAGCTCCACAAACTGGGCCTGACAAGTGGGCTCAGAAAAGGAATCCCAGGGAAACTGCAGTGAGAGAACAAGCGCATGGTGGGCAAGGAAGTGGGAAAGCAGGGGCTCTGGAGAACACGCCATCTCAACCTGCCCTCCTGAATTCTTCAGTCAGGGCGGAAGAGGGAGCAAGGCAACAAGGAGCACACTCATCCAGGAGCTGAAGCTCACCGCGGCCCCTTCTGCTGCGAAAAGCCTCTCACCAGACCCCGGAACCATTCTTCTACAAGCTTCTCCCATCACCCCTACCTCCATTATCTCCACACGTGACACCAGGATCCTGCCACGCCCAGAGCTTGTCAAACGCATGGGGTGCACCAGGAGAGCCTGCCCCCCACAACCTTCAGCGAGAGCCTCTGTCTCTCTGGGGGTGGAGGCAGCATGCAGCCTGACTGATGAGCGCGCGCACACACACACACACACACACACACACGTGCACATCCACCCCAAACCCGAACTGTCTCCTGGTTAGTCCACTGCCACCCCGCTGTCGGCACAGTAACTCAGACGTGGGGAGCGGCCTCTCTGGATCTCCTCAGACATCAGGTCAGAGGAAGTGGGCATCCTTCCTGTCCGGGCACCCGTCATGAGGTGGGCGATTTCCAAGCTCTATAACCTACCATTACACAGGGACACAAACACACATACACACCACCACCACACAGTATAACCACGTGTAATCATTTCTCAGTATCTGTATTAAAATTCACAACATACATGCCCTGGGACTCCGAACTCTCTCTTCTTATCATCAACCCTTAGCAAACAACCTGCATAAACTGCGAGCAATCAGAAAGTCCATCAATAGGAGACCAGACAAAACACAGCTTATCTCTGAACTCTGAAACTTCACACTATTAAAAAGACTGAGGTAGATCCATATACACTGAAAAAGACTGCCAGAACAAGTCTCTGAGCTTAAGAAGCCATCACAGGGACTCCCCTGGTGGTCCAGTGGTTAAGACTGCAGGGGACACAGATTCAATCCCTGGCCAGGGGAACTAAGATCCTGCACACCGTGCGGTGGGGGAAAAAAAAAAAAAATACCACCAAAACCATGAGATGTGACAATGTGGATGCAAGTTACGAAACACGGTGAGCAAAAGATGGGGACACAAAACAGCTCACCCTGCAAGATCACATCCGTTTAAAGCACAAAAACAGCTTCCCTTGTGGCTCAGCTGATAAGAATACGTCCACAATGAGGGAGACCTGGGTTCGATCCTTTGGTGGGGAAGATCCCCTGGAGAAGGGAAAGGCTACCCACTCCAGTATTCTGGCCAGGAGAATTCCATGGACTGTATATAGTCCATGGGGTGGCAAAGAGTTGTACACGACTGAGCGATTTTCACTTCCCTTCACTTCAAAGCACAATGACAGGCCAAACTAACATATGCTATTAAAAAAGGGCAGTGGTTACCCTCCAGGATTTAGGGGTCAAGACTGGAATGGAGAAAGGGCTCGGTGGGGAAGGGGCAAGCATCTCCATCTGGCGGCTGATGACCTCAGCATATTCAGTTTGTGAAAATTCCTCAAGTTGTCACTTATGATAATTACACTATCCTACACATAATTTATACTTCAGTTAAATGTTTGAAAAAGAGTAATACCATTTTAGGTTAAAAAGAAAAGAAAAAACAGCTTTCTGTCTTTCTCTAAGTCTAATACTTCTATAGATATACAGGTCCAACTCCACCAACCTGAGAAGGCTCATTTCTGGAGGAAGATTCAGAGGGCAGACAAAGCTGGCAAGAGAGACCATGGTTTCCCATGTAATATCTAAATTTCTGCAACTGAATCCATATGTGTTACTTATAAAACTAAAAATTAACAAAAATTTTAAATGGGCCAAGAAATTACAGCCAAAGTGACTATTACTATCAACTACACCCCAGGTGGCCCACCAGGGGACCTGAGGATGAGTGGAGGTTTGGGAGGGGCTTTTCCGGGAGGGGAGGCAGGACCGCACTGGGCCGGCTCGCCTCCCCCACGGAGCCCTGCAGGACTCACTCTCAGGTCGGGGCGGGGGCTGCACAGGAGGCACCAGCCAGGCGGGAAGGGAAACCAGAACTCACCTGAGTCCTCTGCCCCTCTATTTGCTAAGCTCCAGAGCGCATGAACCCTGATTCCCTTCTGCCCTCAGAGCACCTACGGCTCTCCTCTAACCCCTACCCTCCAGTGGTATAGAACTGTCTGCCAAGGCAGGAGACGTAAGAGACCTGAGTTCAATCCCTGGGTCAGGAGACCCCCTGGAAGAGGGCACGGCAACCCACACACCTGGAGAATTCCATGCACGGAAGAGCCCGGCAGGTTCCAGTCTGGAGGGTCACAGAGAGTCAGACGTGACTCTCTGGCAGCAGGCAGGCACGCACTCACTCCCACCCAAGTCAGCGGTTTCAAGGGAGGCTCTGGTCTGCCTGGCCTCTGAGGCCCTGAAGGGAATGTCAAACTTGGCCAGGAGGGTAATTCTCAAACAGAATACAGTAATGGTTTCTTAACCCAGGGTTGCCAGTCCAAGACTCTGAGAACTCACGAGTGCTTTCTGAGTCAATGAGGGGAAAGGGGGAAGGAGGGTTGTCAGTGATACTGGACGTTAAAAGGCATTGTCCTCATACCTGCAAACACTGTGCTCCACTATACCAGCCAGGAGAAGAAAACATCCTGGCATCAACACTCAGGAGCAGCAGCTTCCAAGTCAGCCTCCCATTTTCATTGGTGCTTGCCTAGGCAAGCAGGGACCCCTCCCTCTCCTCGGATGGACAGACAACAGCTGGTCTGGTCACATCTTCCCCGAAACGCTGGGCCACCAGCCCCAGGAAGCAGCCTCCTCCGTCCTCCAGCCAAGTGCTTGGGTTTCCAAGCAGCCTTCCTTTTCCTTCCCCAGAACTAATTTTAGCCTCCTTGGTTGTCAGAGTGGAACTGAAATAGTCGGCAGAGGAACGTTTGCAAACAAGAATATGCACTCACCTCACAAAACGCCTCAGCTCCACCCCAGAAACCGGCCAGAGAGCAGTCATCCCAGTGAGTGGCAGGCCAGACCCCACCCCGGGAGGAGGAGGGCTCACATCCGCCCACTGGGGCAGCAACCTTCCTTTCCCACACCCACTCTCAGCGATCACGTGCGGTGACTGAAAACACTCCCTTAGGGCCGCCAGTCCCTGTGAGAGTTTGAAAAAGGCACATGTATGCACACAGCTAGACAGGGAGAACCAGGGCAAGGCATTGAGCTGTCCAAACGCACAAAGCCAAGACTGATCGTGGGCCGGGGAGGCCCGAGGAACTCCAGAACAATCAGCCTGCGTTAGCAGTCGGCTTCCAGCACCTACCACAGTCTCAGACAGAGAGAGCACTGAGAAATTTCACCGTCAGACTCAGAAAAGGCCAGGGGCCTCCCTTCTCCCCCATCCCCACCCAACAACCGAGGCATCCAGGGGCAGGACCGCAAAGACCAGGTGCCTCTGGGGTTGGGATGGCAGGCCACAGTTTGGTGGAGAAAGGCCCAAGAAGGGGCAGTCTGTTCTGGAGCAAAGAACAGGTGACAGAATGGAAGGGAAGAGAAAAAAGATAAAGAATCCTGAGATGGCAACAAAGTCCCCTTTGGGAAGACCCCAAAAGATGGAAGCAGAAAGTCTCAACACCAACAATATAAACAAATAAATACAAACAAAATAAAAACCTTTAAGCACTTCACACACCACACAGCGGCGACAGGGAGAACTGGAAACTGAAGCTTTGGGGACTGCTTCCTCCTACTCTGTAATCGTACTCAGTTCAGCAAGGTGTATTTTGCTGATCTCAAGATCAGAGAGGCGATCCCCCCCGCAGAAGGCTCCTGACTCCGGCCGCGAGTACACTGGGGGAGGAGTGGAGGAGGAACAGGGAGCTGCCAGTCTGCCAAGAACAGCCAACAGGCGCCGGAAGAGATCAACCCCCGGGTCGGGGCCGTGGGGCCAGCGCCCATCTGGTCTCCGGCTTCCAGCCGCGCTGCCCACCACACCTCCCCAGGCCCGGGTGGAGCTGCGCAGATGCCCCATACCTTTGGGGAGAGGCGGCGCCCCCGCCCCGGTGTCCACGGCCTGGGAGCCCCAGGCCCAGGGCGGCGGCGGCGGCTCCCCAGGGTGCTCGGCGGCCGGCCCGCTCGCAGGGCTCGCGGGGGAGGGCATGCCCGGTGCTCCGCTGGGCCCGCTTCGGCTGCCAGGTGCACGCGCGGACACGGAGCGGCGCAGAGGCCCCGGCCGGCGGGCGAGGCGAGATGCGAACCTGGCGCTGCACTCAGAGGTGGGCGGGGGCGGCGGGCAGGCGGTCCGGCCACCCGCAATCGCCGCCTCCCTGAAACCTGAACCACTTCTGGGAAAACTCAAGGACGCCAGGATTCTCTCCACGGTGGCCAGCGGCACTCCTGAACCACAAATTTGAACCAAACCCTGACGCGGAAGCAGGAATCTCTCAGACTTTTAGAACCCAACCTGCCGCCCTGAATCTTATGAGGAGAGTGTGAATGTGAGTGTGTGTGCGCGCCGCTGGGGGAAGGGAGGAAGGGGGGTGGTATTAGCCATTAACCCCATCTCCCACAACTCTCTGTCCCTTTAAAATCTGGAACATTCTAGATCAGGTTCTCAATCAGGTGATTTATGCCCTCTCCAGGCCAAGCATTTTTGGCTTTCCAGATTACCAGCACTATTTGCATTTTGAGGGTAGAGGCCAAGGGATACTGCAAACCACCCTACAATGAACAAGACACCCCCCTTCCCACCTATACAAACACCAAAGAATCGCGGGATCCAAACTGTCAACAGTGTCAAGGTTGAGAAACTCTGCTCTAGAATGAGGTCTAGCCAGCCAGGACCCTGCCGGAGGGCTGTCTGTCCAGGGTCATTTTCAAAAGAAGAATCTGGCTCAGTTACCGCCTACCTAGGTCCCCCAGTCCCTGGTAAAAGGCCAGTATTTACAAGTAGATCTAGGGTACTCTGGTCCTCATTGGCACTACCCTAAGTTCCCAGGTGGGAGGCTGAAGGCACAGGCAATCAGGGAGGGCTTCCTGAAGGAAAAGGGTGGGGTGGAGGGTGCGGGGAGGAGACCGGGGCTGGTTGTGAACAGTTGGCAGGGTCACAAGAGGCAGAAGTGAAGGAGAAGTCTCACGCAGTGGCTACAACAGGTAGGTGGGACCCGCCGGGTGCAGCATATCCGCCAAGGACAGCAGGCTGTCCCTCAGAACAATGCTGCCCCGAAACAATGGGCAGGGCAGGCTGGGAGTCCGGCCTTCACAAAACCCCATCCAGGGGGCCAGTTACCTGACATCGGTGCAAACAGTGAGTGTGCACTAAGTATGCACTCACTCTCACACGCACTCATCAGATCCTCAGCGTGTACCATGGGCACGCTTCACTCGGCTCCCTGGAAAAGAAGTTCCTCGCCGAAGTGCCAGAAGTCCAGGTGCTATCCGGGCGAATCGGGATGCCCAGGAAGACCCTGCAGAGTAGTGGGTGGCCATCAGGTTCTCTCTCCTGTGTTTTCACCCAGGTGGACAGCCTGGGAGGCTGGGTGAGTGTCTCACATCATCTACCTTGGAAGCGTCTCTAAGAGCTGAGGAGAGTGCCCGCTCCTCCCCAAGGGGCAGCCCGGCCAGCCAGCGAGGGCAGAGCCTGGAGTGCTTAGCAGGTACAAAGCCACGGACATGCTTCCCCGGGAAAGGGTATGGTGGCCCGTGACTCTCTGTTCTGTGTCCTTGAGAGCTACCACCACACTGGGCCAGAGAATCACTGCACTCACTGCATACACATGTCCCTCCGAGGAAATGGAGCACATCTTTGGGTGGGAGAGTAGTTGCCCACAAGGACAGCATGGAGCAGTCAGGGCTTGCACTTTCTGACGGGACAGACAGGAATCTGGTCCTCCGCCCCAGCCAGGGGCCCCTGACATTTCACTCAGCATACTCTCCAAGCCACAGGCCCTGATCTAAAGCCCAAGTACACAGACAGAGGTCAGGAGTTCTCGGGGGATACACAGATGTGTGTCTGGGATATCCGCTGCAAGGAAAGAGCCAAATGACTTGTTTCCAAAGGACACTTGGCCAGGCACGGATCACAGAAGACTTGCAAAACTCACTAACATTGATCTTATATCAAACACTGTGTACCATGACCGCAGCATCCATTCTGCCTTTTCGAATAGGCCTTCATCATCTAATATGGTAGCCACTAGCCAAATGAGGCTGCTGAGCATCTAAAATGTACCAAGTCTGAACTGAGACATTCTGTAAGTATAAAACATGCTGTGGATTTTGACGACAGTAAAGAATGTAAAATGTCTGTTTTAATACTGACTACAAGTTGAAATGACTGTGTTATATACATTCAGTTCAGTTCAGTTCAGCTGCTCAGTCGTGTCCGACTCTTTGCGACCCCATGAATCGCAGCACGCCAGGCCTCCCTGTCCATCACCAACTCCCGGAGTTTACTCAAACTCATGTCCATCGAGTCGGTGATGCCATCCAGCCATCTCATCCTCTGTCGTCCCCTTCTCCTCCTGCCCCCAATCCCTCCCAGCATCAGGGTCTTTTCCAATGAGTCAACTCTTCGCATGAGGTGGCCAAAGTATTGGAGTTTCAGCTTCAGCGTATACATTAGGTTAAATAAAATATACCACTAATTTGCCCTTGTTATGGGCTGAATGTGTCCCCTCAAAATTCTTACTTGAAACTCTAATGCCCAATGTGATGGGCATGTGATGTGTGTGTCTTTGCAAAACCCCTTGATGGGATTAGTGGAAGAGGGAAAAAAAAACAAACAGCGCCCACCAGAAGCACCAGGTAAGGCCATGTGAGGATGCAGTGAAATACAGCCATCTGTAAGCCAGCAAGACAGCCCTCCCCAAAACCTGACCATGCTGGCATACTGACCTCATACTTCCAGCCTCCAGACTGTGAGAAAAGAGGTAAGTCACACAGTCTGTGGTATTTTCTTACAGCGGCCTGAGGAGGCTAAGACACACCTGTTTCTTTTTCAAAACTACCAGAAAAGTTTAAAGTCTTCCGTGTGGTTCCCTCTGCATCTCTGTTTGACAGTGCTGTCCTAGATCTTCCTTCTACAAGGGTGTGAGGGTACTTCTAAACAGCAAGCCCAGGGTTTGAAGGCAGCATATCCAGGAGGATGGAGGAACAGGAGGACCAGCTCAGCCCCCACCCTGGTCTGTGGAGGCTCCTCCCATAGTTCCTCACAGGTCAGGCAGTGGCCACCAGAGGACTAGCTGATGTGACCATAAGAAACACACAGTGACTCCCACCTTCCTACAGTAAAGAATCCATCTGCAATGAGGGAGACCTGGGTTCGATCCCTGGGTTGGGAAGATCCCCTGGAGGAGGGCATGGCAACCCACTCTAGTATTCTTGCTTAGAGAATCGCCATGGACAGAGGAGCTTGGCAGGCTACAGTCCATGGGATCACAAAGAGTCGGACATGACTGTGCGACTAAGCACACACGTACAAGCACTGCTCAACCAGGGAAGAGAATGGAAATCCCAGGGACCCAATCCCATCCTGCCTCACCTAATCAGGCGGGGACCTGAGCCTGGTCAGGACAGAAGAGTTAATTAGGGAAGAGGCCACCTCTGAAGGCCTGGTCTTGGAAGAGCCCAGAACCTCCAGGAGGGATCCAGAGACAGCCACATGAGCCGCTGTTTGCCTATAAGTAGGCTAGCTGCAGCCCTTCCCTCTAGAGGCCAATGTCTTTCTTCACTTCAGAGATCCCACTTGGGAGTAAAGCATCTCAAAGCAAAACTTCGAAGGCAGACAAGGGAACAGGTTCAACACCACCGACACTTTGCTTCTGTGACACATGAAATGATTCCAAAAGATCCATGACCCCCTTCCATATTGTGCCTAAGTACCAATAAGGGGGCACTTCCCAGGTGGCTAGTGGTAAAGAATGCGCCTGCCAATGCAAGCGATCCAGGTTGGCTCCCTAGGTTGGGAAGATCCCCTGGAGGAGGAAATGGCAACCCACTCCAGTATTCTTGCCTGGACAATCCCATGGACACAGAGGAGCTTGGCGGGCTACAGTTCACGGGTCGCAGAGTCGGACATGACTGAGCACGCATGCATCCACCAATAAGGGGTCTCTGTCTTCCAGTCGCTGCATTCAAGTTACGCAGCTCCAAGCCCCACAAGGAGAACTTACTTGCCTTCGGTGCAGACGGCTAAGCCACGATACACCGGAAAGGAGGCCGGTAGAGTGGGAGTGGGGATAAGGAGATCCGGGATCCCCACCCCCGCAGCAGCCTGGGGATCCCAGCCCCGCCCCTGCACTCCCGGCCCCGCCCTTCGCGGGTTTCCCAGACTCTAAGCTGCAGCCACCGCGGGCGGCAGGGGACCCGCGCTGCATGTGTAATGGGGGCTGGGAACAAAGACGCGCAGGACCAGCTCCCCGGCTGCCGCGCACCAGCCTAAGAGACCGTCCCGAGCTTCTCCCCGAAGCTTTGACGCGCGGCTTCCCAGGGCTGCCCAGAGTCATCCGAAGCCGAGTGCGGAGCCTGTCCGCGCGCGCACACTAGAGTAGGGCGCGTCCCAGTACCGCTAAAAGAGGAAAATCTGTGCGCCGGCCAGGGGGAAAAGCGATCTCCCAGCGCAACTCCGCGTGTATACACCCGCACCCACCCACCCTCAGCCGCCAGCACGCAAGCCGAACGCTAGCAGGGTCACCCACCCCCGCCACGTGCTTTCCCAGAGGTCAGGACGAACAGAGACCTGTTGGTTTTTCTTCTCGCCCCACTTCTCCTTCCAGGTGCCCCAAAACAAAGCAGCTCCTCAGGGTGACCGCACCTCGCGTACCGGGGCGCCGCAAGGAGAGCGGGCGCAGGTGGGAGCTGGCGCCAACGGCGCGCCTCCCGAGGAACACCACGCAGACGTGGTGGGGTGGAGTGCAAGAGACTCCTCTGGGCTGTGTGAAGCGGCCCGCTTCGCTCCGCTACACCTAAGTGGCTCTGAGGGTCGCGCAATCCTGCCCCCAGCCGAGGCTACACCTACAATCCCGCTACGTCCGTATAAGATCTGCCCGCCCCCCTTGGCCACCTTCCCCATGCTCCGATTTTCATCTCCCTCTCTCTGGGTTCCACGCGCCCATATAGCCTGAACCCCGACCCTGGGGTCGCCTCCGCGAACGCAAGCCCCGCAGGCCGCCGCACAGGCAAGATCATCCCCCCACCAAGATCAGCGAGCGGGGCGCCCTGCGCGCCCCCTGTCCCCGCCCCGGGAGGTGCAAGCTGGGTGCAGGTGGCGCGGCCAAGAGGCCGCGGGCCCGCCCTTTGTTGGTAAACACCGCGCGGCGCCCGAAGCCGCCCCGCGTGCCCTTTCTGCGCCCCCCCACGCCGCGCCCCGTTCTTACCGGCGCACAGAGATCCCCAGAGGAGGGCGAGGGCCGCCCAGGGCGCCGTCATGTTCCGCGGCGCCGCCCCGCGGACACCCGGAGCCCGCGGGCAGGGCCGCGCGGCGCTCCCGGGGCGCGCAGGGCCCGGCGGCGGCTGCGCTCTCGTTCCCGCTCCTTCCTTCGGCCTCGTTCCCCGCGCGATTCCTGCGCCTTCGTCCCCGGCAGCGTGCAGGCTCCAAGGGCCGGACGGCGGGGCCGGGCTCAGGGCCGCTGCGGGCGGCGCAGGCTTCGGCCCGGGCTCCGGGACGACGCGGGGGCCGGGGGGCGGCGGCGGGGCGCGGGCCGGGGCGCGCCCGACTCAGGCATCGCGCGGCGGGGCTGGGCCCGGGCCCCGGGCACAGGGGCCGAGTCCGGAGGGGCCATGAACGGGGGGAGGGGTGGGGGGGAGGGGAGCTGAACCGAGTCCAAAATGGCTCCTGAGCCGCGGCCGCGGAGCCGAGCCAGCGGGGAAACCCGGATGTTGGATACAAAGAGGCGGGCGAGCTGGGCGGGGAGGGGGAGGGGAGGCGGGCCCTCCGGCCGCGTGGTCCGCGCCCCCCTCGGGGGCGGGGCCCCAGATAAACAACAAACGAAGGCCCCGCCCCCCGGCCGGCGTGGTCCGGAAGGCGTGCGCAAACTGCACGACCCGAGGGCGTGGCAGGGCGAGCTGGCAGGATTGGGTCCTGGACCACTTAGCCCCGGGACCCCGGGACCTCGTGGCCGCGGCACCGTGATTCCTGCTTTGCACTCTAGAGCCCACGCTCCCGAATGCATGCTGCTTTGCGACCGCGGAGAGGCTGGGTCGCCCCGGACTCTGGCCTGGATTCCCCTCTGCGCCTCCGTCTCCCCACCTGAGATGGGGGTCACAGTGAACCACAGGAGACGTGTCTGTATTGATGGGCGAACTAATCTGCAGAAAAAAAGGCTGATTTCCCTAAAATGACAAGTGGTCTCTTACGTCTGCAACCCAACCCCAAACACACACAAAGGCACAGCTGGGGATCTTGAAATTGGACACATCCCAGGGAGGGAGAGTGGGAGCCCCGCCCCCGCAGAGCAGCAGCAGATGGAAAAGGGCCTCTAGCAACTTGCCTCTCTACCCTTAACCCTGAATGGTCTCTCAGCACTGCACCCAACTAGCCTCCGCCCGCCCACCCTCACCCCACTCCACCCCACCCCACCCCACCCCCGCTTTAATATGCACCTTCAAAACTGTTCTCAATTGTTCCCGTAGTTGAGCTTGTCCAGCGGGTGTCTCTGCTACCCTCTTCACTCCCCAGATGCCTTCTTGAGATCCCCTTGTTTTCTGGGTTGGTTTCCACCATCCTTACTACAATCAGGGCTTGGGAGGGTCATGATGGAGAAGGAAATGGCAACCCACTCCACTATTCTTGCCTAGAGAACCCCAGGGACAGAGGAGCCTGGTGGGCTGCTGTCCATAGGGTCGCAAAGAGTCGGACGCGACTGAAGCGACTTAGCAGCAGCAGCAGCAGCAGATGAGGCTCCCAGCTAAAGAGGGAAAGCCCCCTCACATCTCAGGGATCCGGGGTGGAATCCTTCGTTACAGAAATGGTCCTCTGGTTGCCCCTGATTTGCCACAGCCTTTCTTGGAGCAGGACGAGAGGAGCCAGGCTCGAGGTGGAGCCTGGAAGTCTGAGTTGTTTTACTTTTCTGAGCCTCAGTTTCCTTTTACAGAAAGCGAGGAGGCTAAATAAATAAGGGGGAAATGTGAGTAGGCTAGATTCCTTCCATGCTCTACATTTTTTAAATAGCAGAAACCTCATTCAAACGAAATCTTACATAAAAGTCCACTTTGTAGAAAGTGTATCAATGAAGTTGAAATGAGGGTCCACCACCCCTAGTTTCCACAGTACTAGGAACACCTCAGTGACCACACTTTGGAGTCACTTACAGATTATAGGATGCTATACTGATGGACACATGACAAGAAAAGCAACTGTCACTTCCTTGCTACTGGAAGGTAGCGACCATAATCCGCGTGCCAACAATTAGACTGGTTGCTGCTTCTCTGCTACTCCACACCAGGTAGGGTATCACAATAAAGGCTCAGGGTGGTCCAAACAGCCAACACATCTGCATCTTCCACCCTGGCATCTCTGGGAACTTCAAATTCATATAACCAAATGCCTACCTGACATCTCTATTGGGCAGCCTATCAGGTATCTAACTAAAGCAGAGGTCCTCATTCCCCAATAAATCTACTCCTCCAGTTGTACATGTCTGAATCAATGGCATAACCAGCCAATAGTTCAAGTTGAAATTTTATGTAATTCTTGATTCCTCCCATATTCAGTCCATCAACAATCTAGTTTCAGAAACACATCCACCATCAATCCACTTCTCTTCCAAATAGACTATCACCACCCAGTATCTTAACTTGTGGACCACTGCAAGAGCAGTGAGCTAAAATCATGTCTTGTCACCTTCTTTCATTCTTGCCTGGCTATATGTTCTCGATAGCAGTTGAAATGATCTTTTCAAAATGGGACTCACTTCACATTTCTCCCTTGCTTCAAATCCTCCCATGGCTTCCTATCATGATGGCTAACAAATTGGTATATGAACAGCCCTACTTCCTCCACCATCTCACCATCATCAGCCAGACACACTGACCTACTTTCTGTTCCCAAGACACATTAAGGTGGTTTCTGCCTTAGAGCCCCCCACCGGAAACTCCCCACTGGCAAGGCTGGAGTTGAACTCCTCACTGGCATGGGGAGTTCCCATGATTCTCTTGCAGAGCTGAAATCCATGTTGTTAGGCTCATAGGATTAGCCTCTGTCTCGACCACCATTTGCTCATGTGCTCACAGGCTGTTTGGGAAGGTGATGCTGGGTATCAGGTATGAGATGCTGAAATATCAGGTATGAGATGATGGGAAGGTGATGATGAGTATCTGAAATATCAGGCATGAGATGATGGGAAGTTGAAAGGCAAAAACCCAGCAAATGTCCACTCTAAAATTTATGGCAGGGAATTCTGCCATTCAGGAATTCTGTGTGTTCGAACCACTCTTCCCATCTTCTTCCTTCCTCAGTGATCAAGTGGGAAACCAAGGGATCAGGAAGAAACAGCTGAGCATGGCAGCCTTCCATATCAAGTTAATGACAGAAGACTAGAGCGTTGTACTACTTGGTATCTGTATAGTTATAACACGTTCTAATGTGAAGCTTAAGTACATTTAACTGGCAAGATAAACTCTTAAAGGAAGCACAATTTTTGTCATTTTATTTAGAGACCTTTTTACTTAAACATACAGAAGTAGCCCCAGCCTGTTTCAGCTCATGAAAGGCCCTGATTATAGAGATATACCATAGCGGGTAATTATGAGAACTATGGGAAACATACATGAATATATATTAGTGGGTAATTTAGGTACATTAAATTACCAGTACATTAAACAATTTCAGGGGGTATGTTAATTGGATGGGTGCATGGCTTTTTTGGCAATACAATTCTCCCTAAACGTATCCATTTACTTCCAACCTGTCCCACATGCCATCAACTTCAAAAGTTATTTCCCAGACATTTCAAAACTGTTTTCTTTCTTGTCCCCACAGTTCTTCCCACCCTGTCTTAACTTAGTGGTGGTTACCTTGAGGTCAACTAAATCAGTTGGCTTAGATGGTAATTAGGTAAAAAGGTAACTCTCCATAGCTCTTATAACAGATTAGATTATGCTGTGCTAATGGAAAATCCCCAAACCCCAGTGGCTCAAAACAACAAAATTTATTTCTCACTCATACTGTAAGTCTGCTGGGGGTCCGGAAGCAAGCTATACTCATTATAGTAACTTAGTGACACAGGCTGGTGGAGGCTACACTTTGATACATGCTTCTACTATTGCAGAGAGAGGGGGACAAGAGCCTGGTAAAGTACATTCAAGCTCTTAAAACTTCTACCAGATTCTGAGAAGATGGAGGCTAGGTTAGTGGCTGCATACCTTTTGAATCTTCCAAAATTCTCACAGAGTAACTACATGGAAGAAGAAAAAAAAAAAAAAACAACAGAAAATCCATGTACATTTACAATAAAACCAGGTGACAAGGTTTCCCCCAAAACACCAAATACAAATGAGTCGAGACAACCACCAACCGCAAAAAAAGCTTCATGGACTAGTCTGTGCAAGGGGAAGCTGAGGAATGGGGTGGAAGAGGTACCTGGGAAATACAGAATCCCAAAATAGCTAAGAGATAGTCACTGGAAAGCACTGATTCAGTAACAAGAACAGTTGGTGAAACTAGGAGGGGTTTTTTCCTTCAATTCAATAGTGAGTGAATCAAAGAGACTGGTAAGAATAGAAAAAAGCTAGAATGGTCCATCCTTGTGAACTCTTAAAACTGACAGGCCAAGCCTCCTTTTTAGGTCAGGCTCCTACAAGGTGGAGAAACCTCTGGAAGTGCTGGATAAGATGTTTTACTTCCAGTCATCATGCAGTAGCTGGAACAGTTATTTGCCCTTCAGAGCCATGACAAGGAAACTGGACAAAAGATAGGAGTCAACTATCTTTGGATTTTGCACCATCTTGAAACCTCTGTGAAAAGAGAAATAGTTGAAGTGAGGCTTATGATTGCCCCCGCTTTCTGCCTGGAGACACATTCCAGTCCACAGTGCAGCAAGAGTGTAAAACAAGCAGAACCTGGCCACCTTGCAGAGTTGGGATCGGAGACAGAGGTTGGAGATGAGAAAACTGAAGGAGCAGCGTAGAGAGAGGAGGGCACGGCACTGAGAAAGCTGGAGGTCTGCAGACAAGTCTCCTTGGGGCTTTTGCTGAATTCAGGGTTTCACATACTTAGAATCAAACTCCATGAGGGAAGCAAGCAAGCTGAATAGCTCCAAGACTGGCACAGAACACTTTTTATTTCTAACTGGTCAAAGCGGACAAGTCCTTACTCAACACCCAGGACACTGGGAGTAAAGACTCAGAGGGTCACTCCAAGGGCAGTGGAGATGAACTAGCCCTGGAGTCAAGGCACACTGCCAAGCCTTGCCGTGATCAAGCTGGTCTATAAGTAACTTAAATACCTACCAGACAACAGGTCAACACCTTTTTAAAAGAATTCAACACATCTGGCACTGTACCATAAAAGAATTTCCAATGCCCAACATTTAATTTTTAAAATAACTGAATATGAGAAGAAGCAGGAAAATGTAACCCATCAGGAGGAAAATCAGTCATTAGAAACAGACAGAAATGGCAGAAATGATGTTATTATCAGTCAAGGAATTTTTAAAAAGCTATTTTAAACATGCTGAAAGACATTTGGAAACAGGAACATCATGAAGAGAGAATGAAATACTTCAGAAATGGACTTTCAGGAGATAAAAGAAATACAGTGTCAGGGGACATATGTGTACCTATGGCTGATTCATGTTGATGCTTGGCAGAAACCAACACAATTCTGTAAAGCATTTATCTTTCCATTAAAAAACAAACAAAAAAGAAAGTGTCTTTTTTTTTAATTGGGTAGAATTGACATTTTACTTTTTCCTATATTTTTAATTCATTTAACTGTTTTATTTTTATCAATGTTACAGTATTATAAAGCTATACTTCACCTGTCACTGTTTTAATTATAGCCTATAGATTTCATTATCAATCTTTTTTCTGTCCATTAATTTTTTCTTTTTAACACATTTCTATAAGTTTTATAAGTATTTTACACCTAGATCTTGAACATTTTTATTTTTTTTTTGCCCCGCGGTACAACTTGCAAGATCTCATTTCCCCTACCAGGGATCAAACAGAGACAGTGAAAATGCTGAGTCCTAACCACTGTACCATCAGGGCATTCCCTCAATCACTTCATTGGACACTCTGAAATTTTGCTTTATGTTTTCCCTTTGCCCCAGGAGTACATTTTGCCTTTGCAACAGAGCTCTTTGAGGTTATATATATATATATATATTTTAAACATTTATCTATTTATTTACTTATTTGGTTACACCAGGTCTTAGTGGGATTTAGTTCCCTGACAACGGATCAAACCCAGGCCTTCTGCATTGGGAGAACAGAGTCTTAGCCACTGGACTACTAGGGAATTCTCATGACAGCTCTTTATACTGTCCTCTTCTTTTTTTTAATTTAGTTGTTACTTCTACCTTGTCGAAACATGTACCATTTGATACTCTTCTTCCACCCTAATCCCCACTTTCACTTTGGTCTTAGATCTAAAACGATTCAGTGCTCACTAGCAATCCTTTTGCTGAAGTTTCCCCAATCATCTCCTAATTGGATGAGGCTTGTTTTAGTAGAATACTGAGGAGTTGAGTACAATATTTACTGAGCTCTTGTATGATTAAAACTTAAAAAAAAAAAAATCCTTGATACGTAAAGGGCAGTTTAACTAGACACAAAACACTCGGTTCATAACTTTTCTCTGAGTTTCTTGAACATTTGCTCCACTGCTACCTTGCTTTTTGATGCCAACCTGATCTTTTCAGAGACTTTGTCTGTCATTTTCTTTCTGGGCCTTTCCAGCTCTTCATGTTGTTTTTGCTGCCTTAGCTTTTTTCATTCTTATCTTCTATATGATTTATAGTACTTGTGGTCATTCTTATTTTCATTTGGATATGTTGTAATTTAGTCTTCATCATCTAGGGTGATTTTATCTTTCTGTTCAAATTATTTCCCAAGTTTGGTCCATTCTCTTCACGTTATCCATTGTTCACATTTTCATTTTTATTCTGAGTTTTTAGATATCTGATCTGTGGTATTCTTTCATAGCCACAATTATTTCTAATTTTTTGAAGTTCATGTTAGAGGGTTGTTACAATTTATCCTTTGTTCCTTTTTACGTGAAGTATTTCATTAGCTTTAAAAGTTATCATTCTCACTTTGTTTTCTTCTCATATTTGTATAAATAATCAGCTCCTTTTTCTGTTTATGTTGATATCCCTGTAATAATGGGCAACTCTATGGGGGCAGGGGTAAAATGAGGAGTGGATTGAGCAACTTTCTCTGTTTTTTGGTAGGAGACTTCTTGTTTGTTGGTCAGTAATGGAATTTCTTTAATAAGTAAGTCCAAGTGGTGGTGAGGTGGGGGGAGAGTTGTCTAATTTTCTTCTGAATCTTTGACCTGCTGTTGATGGGCTGTGGTCTTCAGCTTTTTGCTTCCTTTTTTGCCTTCATCCATCAAGCTTAGAAGGGTATCACTCCCTTTCAAGATGACTTCATCTTTTTCAGATGTGGTATCTCTTATCCTACTTAAACCTCTAAACTCCTTCCCTTGACTTCCCACCAGTCTCTGCTCTGATCCTCTAGGTCTCAAACCTGTTGCAGCATTTGTGTCCTCTGGATGAGACGGCAAGTAGTTAGGTTTAACCCAAGTCCAACTTAGGTGCAGGCCTGTAGCAACAGAAAAATCTGGAGGATTTTGCAGGAGGCAGGTCACAGAGGACTTTCTATGGAGGCTTTTGCAATAATTTCAGCAAGGAATAAAAGGGTCTAAAGTAAAACAGGGAGGGGTGGAGAGAAAGGAACTACTTTTAAGGGATTACTGAAGGAATAACCAAAGTTACTTGGTGACGGATCTGAGGTGGGAAAGCAGATATCTGAGTTCTGAGTTTGGGTTCACGAATGAATAATGGGTAGATGGTGGTACCAATTCACTGAAACACGAAGTCTGGAGGAGGAGGTTTGGGGAAGGGCATGGGAAGATGAGTTGCATCTGAAGTACCTCTGTGAGAATGCTGACCAACTCCAGACAGAGTTCTGGCTGCAAACACCAAGCTGGGTGTAACTAGCATTTAAGGAGCAGCTGAGGTCCAAGGCTAGATGAAATCATCCAACAAGAGGGGACAGAATTGGAGAGAAGGAGGAATGGGAACAGAGATTTGGGGCCCATCAATAATAGAAGAGTAGACAGGGCAGAAGTCTCAGTAAAGAAGAAAGAATGAATGATAAATAAGGAAAGCAGGTGGGGAAGAAAATGGTAACCCACTCCAGCATTCTTGCCTGGGAAATCCCATGGACAGAGGAGCCAGGTGGCTACAGTCCATGGCATCCAGAGTTGAACATGACTGCGTACACATGCACACAAGGAAAGCAGGAGAAAAGTTGGAGAGAATGGTTGTCATAAAGAAGACAAAAAGAAGAATCATCACTGCAATGGATTAAGACATACAAAGTATGTTAAATGTATCATACTGATACTAAAAACCTAACTGCTTTCAGAGCATGTTTGGGGATCAACTTATCATCCTGAAAACTGGTGAATAAAGAGGAAAGAATCTATTTATTTCGCTTTGTCTTTCCCAATCTGCTGATTTAGGTCCTGAAAGGGGAGACAACTTTTCTTGGCTATATCCCAAGCTCAGTGTTATCTTGCCTCCTGGGATAAAGACAGGAAAAGAGAGATGCCTTCCTGCCCTGAGCACAACGGCATGGGGACGCAAGCAGCCCATCTGGACTCAGGAGGATGTGCTAAGATGGGCTTTAAGGTGGTCCTAGGCAGGGCTGGAGCACTGCAAGAAATCAGGTGGGGAAGTGAGGAGGGCAGAGCTGCCCAGAATAGGGAAGAGGATCCCAGCTGTCCAAGGCCACATCTCCAGGTGGGGTCAGGGGGCCTGGGCCTGCAGAATTCACTCTGGAGGCCCCCGGGTCTGGCTCAGGATTCTCTGCTCAAGCATAGCATACCGCTGGAGGAGGGCCTCATAGACCTGGAGGAGTGGAAAGAGCAGTTTAGGATGGGGAAGGGAAGGTGCCTCTTACATCTCTTTGCAAATTACAGTTTAAAAACTTTTCCATCCCGCTCACTTGCAATTTAATTTTTTTGCTGGGCAGAGAAAAGAGAAGTATCAATTCACAAAGAGGAAATGGTAGTAGTTCCCCAACCTGTAGTTTTCAGATCTTTAAAAAATGGGAACTAAGACAAGAAACCAATTTTGGTTCTTAAATCTACAAAACATTTAAAAATTCTGGTGAAGGTGCCTGGAAATGACTGTCTCTTTGCACAGTTGGTAGAAGTTGGTGGTGCAACACTTTTGGAAATCACCTCAACTTTACATTTGGATAAAGGGGCTTGAAAATGCCCATAGCTTTCGACCTGGTTATTCTACTCCGCAAAGCTCTCCTAAGGAAATAATCCTAAACGTAGAGTGCTAGGTATACCAAAGGTCTTCTCAGACACCACTAAACATTCAGACTCATAAGACTACCACGGGTTACACCTTGACCCTCAACAGAATATACTGGAGAAACAAGAGTGCTGGCACAGTGGCTGAAAGGGCCCATGAACAGTTTGTACAGGTGTCCAGGGAAGGGTCTCTCTGCCTCCCTGCCTTCTTCCCTCCCTACCCCCCAGGTCACAGCTCAGATGCAAGGAGATGAAATCCACATCTTACAGGTGCAGTAGCCTCATTTCCCACAGAAGTATCTCTCCCAACAACTCTGTGGGCAAGAGATGTGCCTGTGAGAGGTCACAGCACTCAGGGAGCCCTAAGTCTGACTTACCCTTAGGTATTTGCTTTTTCCCACTTAAGATGCAGTTTCCTCATTCAAGGCCATATGGCCATAAGCAATGTTGCCTAGTAACACTGTTGACATTCCATTTTTTATTAAGTCTCGAAGGAAGCAGAGCTAGAACATTAACCAAAGGCCAAATTCTCATGCAGAACAGGCAGAGGTTTTGTTAATCCTTTACCCACATAGGATTAATTATAATAATCAAAAAACTAGAAGCAACTGCTCTTAAGACATGGAAAATGCTTGAGAAATGTGATTCATCAGCCAGTCAGAATATTATGCAGTCATTAAAAATAACATGTAGGCACATTTTTAAGAATATAAATATTTGGTTGTAATGTAGAATTTTAAAAGTGGGATACATCTGAAAGAATGCTTTAACACACAGTCAGGCAAACTGTGATTTGGGGAAATATCTCTTGATGAAAATGAGGCATAAAATGGAGAGTGAAGAGAGCTTGCAATATGGAATGTAGAGATTTGTAAAATTAAAATCTGTCAATAGAGTAATAGTTGCAAATATTCAAACAATAAAGTCTGTGGCTAAAGGAGCTAAAAGAAAAAAAAAAACTAAAATGGACTACAAAATTATGTATATAATGTGCTATAAAATAAAACCCAAACCAAAAAGCCAACAAGGGAAAAAGGGCCAGAAAGAAACACAACCCCACATTCTTCCTCCTCATGCCTTTCGTTTAAAGCTCTTTTCGCCTGTAGCTTGCACAAGTGTAAGCCTTGCAGTTCAGGTCAGTGTGTGTTACAGATAAGACATCATAGACCAGCAACACTGAAGACCAGGGATCCATATTTCCGTGGGACTCACATATACCACTAGGAGGTCATGCCAATCTCAATTTGGCTTAACCGGCCCCTAAAGCAAGGACTTGAGCAACTGATTATGCAACAGGGCCTCTGCCCGTGAACTCACTGGGGAAGTAAGGGGGCCTTTGATCTCCTCCCCAAGGAGGAAATTGGAACATTCAGCTGAGCCTATAGGGAAAATACAGTTCCTGTCTTGAGTTTCCACTTGAGCACAGGTGCGCCATAGAAGGCAAATAGAGGATGCTGCCCGGCTGTTTACAATCCGGTCCTCAAATAAGTCACTTGTGCCAACAATCACAGGCTGTCACTGCTTGCCAGCTAGTGCTGAGAAGGATTCTGAGGTTACACTTGGGTTTAACAGTAAAGAGTTCCATGAGCTATTAGCGACCGGTCATAAGCAAGCCAGGGAGAGTGGCAGGACACAGTCTAAGTGTTTGCCACCTGTCATGAGGCAGGCGCAGCTGTTTGTTACCCTAAAGCTTTCCCCAGCTCCCTTCTTCCTTTCTGGCCTCCTTCTAGAGAGGATAAAAGAGCAGCCAGACTCTACCCCAGGCTGACTGTATAACCAAGTGGTCATCCGCTGGGGGAGTTGAGGGGAACAGAGTAGTATGTTTCTCCCTGACAAGCAAGAGTGTGTGAGGAGACACTCTCTGCCCAATGCCATGCTCTGATTCCTGCCTGTGAATGCAGCTGTGGGCAGACAGGACGTTAGAAGCAGCTGCGGAAGGTCACATGGAGAGGGAGAGGCATGATAAGAATCAGAACCCAAAGGCCCTTTATCTCAAGGCAGGCTCTTTCCACCGCATTGAGCTGCCTTTTAAACAGCACACACCACAGAAAGTAATGGCAGCCTGGGCAGACCCATGTGGGCGGGTTATCTAATCACCTGGAAAGGAGGAGCTTCTGCTTCCAAGACAGGCGGGGAGACAGTTCTCCAGGGTGTTTCTACACACCTTGTGATAGCTTTTGTTCCTGACTATCTCTTCAGGGGTGTTTGTATAGCAAACAGCCTCGGAAGATGGACAGAGGGGAAACTGGTGTGCTGATCAGGATCAGAAAGATAAGGACTCCTTTGAGGGTCAAGGCTGGACGGGTTTGTTGGCAGCTCCTTTATGATGCTGGGGGATTCCTAAGCTTGGGGTCCCCTCAGTTGGGTCACAGACACCGTGAGGGCACGCCATCACGTGGGTCCACTCCACACTGCCGCATGGCTCTCCAAGGCCAAGGAACACTGATACAAACATGGAGCCTAAACGGCCTGCGGTACTGTGAGTAATAAAGCCCTCTGTTTGGGTCGCCCCTGCTCCTGGGCTGCAAGAACCTTCTGCAAACTGGAAAGGTGGTGCAAACCGTCCAGACTGCCCCTTGCTACAACTGGGTAAAACTCGAAAGAGTCATCCCAGCTTCAGAACTTCCTGCAGGACTGGCCGAGGGCTCCACTGAGATGGCACCGCAGCAGCTCCTCTCCCACCTCGGCCCAGCCCTGCCTCTTCCACTGCCCTTCCACAGATGCAGATTCCAAGAGTGCCCCTCATAAACCTCCTATATGCGCAAGTGTTAGTTGCTCACTCATGTCCGACTCTTCGAGACCCCATCTGTAGCCCGCCAGGCTCCTCTTTCATGGGATTCTCCAGGCAAGAATACTGGATTGGTTAGCCATTCCCTTCTCCAGGGGATCTTCCCTACCCAGGGATCGAACTCGGGTCTCCTGCATTGCAGGCAGATTGTTTACCATCTGCGCCAACCAGGGAAGCCCATAAATCTCTTGCATCATCAACAACTCAGGGTCTGCTTTCCAGGGTAGTAACTTGTAGCAAGCGGGGTCTGTGTTCCCCGACTGAGGAACCACACCATTGTCTTGGATCCAGACTTCATATCTGAACGGTAGAAACCCAGCATGTCTTATGCTTAAGCGACAGAGTCTTTCAGCGGCTTCTGTAACCCTGTGAATTAGAAGCAAGCACCCACTCCAAGGCATCAGAGCAAGGACAATGCACCCAGTGGGCCATCTGATCCCTGGGGCTACAAGATTAGAGGTATCTCTGAATCTCAGAGACAACCTGCTTCCTTTGCTCTATTTTTTTGACAATTGAAAAAAAAAAAAAAGTAGATTTCCTCTTCAGTTGAGCACATCAACTGTAACGTAGGTGACAAAGAAAATACTTACCTTTTGGAAATAAGAACCTAGTTGGTTTTTCACAATGCAAGTGCCACAAATACATTTGGATGGTCTCTTACCTGAGACGCTCCTGACGTTGGGGTTGCAACTAATCTGGGATTCGGGGCTAACTTCACTATCTCTGCGAAGGGCACGTCTGTTCCAGCTGCAAGGCCTAGAAGGGACAGCTCGTTTTGTATCAGTGCATATTGCAAATGAAGGCGTTACCCGGAAATAGCATTTTATCTCTGGAGTGAGAATATGTTCTAAAACTGGATTATGGTGACAGTTGTACGACTTAATAAAATGTTTGCTCTTTTTTTCCCCCTCTATATTGGCTGTGCCGAGTCTTTGTTGCGGCACACGGGTGTCTCTTGTTGCAGAGGAGTTCAGGCTCAGTTGCTCTGAGGCCTGCGGGATCTTAGTTAACCCATGTCTCACCCATGGATGGTGGATTCTTAACCACTGGACCACCAGGGAAGTCCCACAACTTAGTAAAGTTACTAAAAAACGCTGAATTGTATAGTCAAGTATGGGTGATTTTTTTACATCATATAAATTGTACCTCCATAAAACCATCTTAAAAAGGGGGAGAAAGTGAAGACAAGTTTCAAGAGCAGCCCTCGTCCTCAGCAGGGCCTAGTTTGTCGGAAGTGCATGTTAGGAGGCAGCTAACCTCTGAGCTCTGACAGCGGGGAGGTCTGCCTGCCCCCCCTCCCTCACATGACTCCACTCTCCCCATCGCCCGCTGCACTGCAGTCACCCCAATTCTCTCAATTCCTTTGCCCAGAGCCTTTTCACTGTGCAGAATGCTCCCCCCTCTCTCTTCAAAGAAGCTGCCCCTAAGAACATCCCTGCCGCCCCGCAGCACCGTCCGCTTTCCTCAGGGCATGTCACACACTGCCACAGATTTAAGGGCTCTCCCTGCCTGAAACGGAAGCTCCGAGAGGCCAGGCCTTGGTCTCCACGGGAGCCCCGGTGTCTAGCACACTGCCTGCGTCCAGGAGGCACTCAGTAAGGGCTCACCAAGCAAAGGAGAGACGGGGCTGGAAAGAGGGAAGGCGGCCGGAGGTGGGCAAGGAAAAAAGAGGAATTTCCAAGCAAATTAAGCAGCAGTATCAGACTGAAGGGAAACTCAAGACCAAGAGGGAAGGAGGGCCCACTAAAGATGGGAGGCCTGGTTCTCGTGCAGAATGCTGGAATATCCCAGTCCAGAGCTGTGTGGATGAGGGGCCAGTGGATGGCAGGGTGGCCCCCAGAGAGACTTCTCCAAAGACTCTGGTCCTGCTCCACTTATGGCCTGGCTTTGTGTGACTGGCTTTTGTCCCTAGACATAGCTGGAGAGAATGGGTGTGGACATAAAGTGGGAACTGGTGTTCTAGGACTTAGCTCAGGTTTTAGTTTTGCATGGCAGTACAGGGCAGTATCCACAGGTAATCTCTGGCAACTAAACAGGCACAGAAGGGAATTCCCTGGCTGTCCAGTGGTTAGCACTCAGCACTCTCATTGCCAGGGCTTGATTCAATCCCTGGTCAGGGAACTAAGATCCCACAAGCCAAGCAGTGCAGGGGGAAAAAAAAACAATGGCACGGAAAAATAAGAAAGAAAAACAGTGCAGAATAGCAGTGGAGGCCCCAAAGAGTAGTTCCTTTCCTCTTTTGGCAGAAGGAGTATAAAGTGAACCCCGCTGAAGGCTGGAAGCTTATGGAATGGAGTTTTCAAAGTTCTGAGAAAAACATTTTAGAGCCCTTTGTCCAGCCCAGGTAGCATTCTTTGGGGGGGTGGACGTGTAAGCCCTCAGAAAACTATCACCTACCGGATTTTTTCTTAAAAATGTATTCAGGCTGTATATTCTAACAAAACTAGCATAGAAATGAAAAAGGAAAAAGACTGAAGGGAGTCACCAAAAAAAAAAAGGAAACAAAGACAAACTCAAAGTGTAGATAAAGTCAACAGGATGTAAAGTTTGATTAAAAACAAGAGTCTAGAGATGAATTGCCCAATGATCTCTATACGGACGTGGCACCACGTGGGATGAGGAAGACGGGGGGAGGCAAGGGAATGAAAGAGTAACAGTTTATTAAGAGGAGGCTATGCTCCCTGATTAATTCTCAATGTTCAAAGAAAAAAATACAAGGTTAAATAAGTGTGTTAAGAAGTTAAGGATACATGTGTGAAGAATGGAACCGCCAGAGGGAAAGGACACAGCCCTTGAGGTACGTGGGTGGGCAACCTGAGCAGGCAGAGGCTATGGCAAATGGACCACACGGGTGAAACAACATCCCTGTGGGCCTTTGCTGCTCCCCTAGTTTCTGCGATGCTTCTGTCAGAGCCATGGGCCCCCCGTGGAGCTGTCCAGGGTCCTGGACTGCTTGGCTCTGAAGCGTTCACTTTTGTGTCCATTTCCTGCTCTCGTTGAAAAGACGGCTCTGGGCATCATCCACCCCTCCTAACTACCCACTGTCCAGACTCAGACCGAGTGTCCTCAGCCAATGTCTGAGCAGGCTTCATTTAGTTAGGACTGTGCCTCTCTTTTCCAGTTTAAGTAAAGAATAAAGGCATAGAGGGTTTGGGAGGGGAGAAAAGTGAAACCCGCCATGTTCCTGAAGACTGGGAACATCCCAATCTCCCCATTCCACTGTCCTCAGCCCAGCTAGTGCCCCAACCGCTTCCAGAGGTGTCTGCCCCCATCCATCCACCTACCGTGGAAAGCTCGGTAAGCGGAGCCCACACAGGCAGAGTTGGCGGTGTCTATGATGTACACGGGTGCACCAAACACATCTGCAAGTACCTGGAAAGGACAGAGGTTCTGACTGTGGCGAGTCATTACTCAGAGGGGCTGTGGACACAGACTTGAATTTTCCAGGCTCTCTTTTCTCATGCCTTCTGATACCTTCGATTCCACCTCTACCGCCTTAAAGGAAGTACATTTGACCATGCCTGCCACCCTGGTGATCCCAGGGTCAGGGTGACCTGGGAGAAGTCTCCATTGGAGGGCCTAGGATCTCCAGGTTGTCCCTGCACTGTTTTATCAAAGACAAGGAGGAAGTTTCAGACTGGATGCTTAGCAAACAGCCAAGGTGGAGATGGCTAGGTCTCTGACAATTACTAACAAAATCAGACAAACCCAAACTAACAAGAACAGGTCTTATATGGATAAACATAAAGCTTTCCACGTAAGTCCCCCAGATGAACTGTATTAGTTTAGAATAGAGGAACTGTACTAAGAGGAGCTCATGTGGAAAAGACTCGAGGTTCTTAGTTCATGAGAGATATTAGGGATGTGCTTCCCTAGTGGCTCAGCAGTAAAAAAAAAAAAAAAAAAAAAAAAATCCGCCTGCAATGGAGGAGACACGGGTTTGATACCTGGGTCAGGAAGATCTCCTGGAGAAGGAAATGGCAACCCACTCCAATATTCTTGCCATAGGAAATTCTATGGACAGAAGAGCCTGGCAGCCTACAGTCCATGGGGTCACAAAAGGGTTGGACACGACTTGGCGACTAAATGACAGAACTGTTGATGTCCCATCCAGATCCCCTTACTGGGCTGGCATGCACCCTCACCCACATGTCATGAGTATTGGCTAACAGTTCATGACTGCCTCTCAAAAGAATTGCTCTTCGGACTGCACATGCTCAAAAATGCAGAGAGTGAGGCTGAACAGAAGGGCTTAGATACAGATTCCCTGGTCATTGAACACATCCAAGTGAACAAAGTCCCCAAAATGGGGCACAAGACTTACAGATCTCACAGTCAGATCAACCCGTACATGAGCTCTCCTTGCCACATTGAGGCAATCCTTACTGAAAAAGAACAGATTGCTCCTAAACCAGAAGAGGAGGTTGCACAAAAGAAAAAGATATTCCAGAAGAAATGGAAGAAACAAAAACTTATGGCCCTGGAATAAACGCTGCAAAAAATAAATGCAAGTAAAAGTGAAAAAAAAAAAAAAGAATTGCTCTTGGAACGCCCCTGGCAGTCCAGTGGTTAAGACTCTGTGCCTTCCAATGCAGGGAGTGCAGGTTTAATCCCTGGTCAGGGAACAAGGATCCCACATGCCGCAGGGCACAGTCAAAAAAATAAATAAAAATTTTATAAATTGCTCTTGGCTGAACAGAGGCTCCCTCTCACAGGAGGTTATTCTCACCTCTTCCCATGGTAGCTAGTTGCCCCCTTTACTCCAAGGTGGAGCCAAGTCTGCAGCACAGTTCACGTGCCTCATCCCCACCTGGGGTGGAGCTGAAGCTGACTCTAGCCAGAACCACATCCTTGCTTATCCTTCTTCCCCTGCCCTGCCTGTTTCCCTCACTCCCTTTCTCCTGGGAGCACTCTCCCAACAAATCACTTCTAGAAGAATTCCCATTTCAGGCGCTGCTTCTAGAGAACCTTACCTAAGGCAAGTATGTTACACGTCAACAGTCAATACACTTGCTCAAACACAGCCTCAGGCTGTATCTAAAACTGCTCAGTGTCCCAGGAAGACACTGACAGCTCCATGATGTGACGGCCTGACTGTCAGATATCTGCAGGTTGACTCCACTTTGGGTCATATATTTCCAACACAATGAAGGACCAGAAAGACAGTGACAAAGTCTGGCGACTGTATAACAAGAGGAATGGGTGGGAGAATCAGAGACGTTTAAATTGGAAGGGGGAAACCTTGAGGAAGACAAGAACAGTGGCCTTAGATGTCAGAAGAGCTGCCGTGAAAGACAGGCACTTTCTGTGTGACTCCAGAGGCCGATGCTGGGATCAGAGAGTGGAGCTGGACAGGGCAATGGATTTCATTTGAGTGTAAGATTGAACCTGTTCTCCTTGTGAGCTGTAAAGAGCTGGCTTCCTGGGAGAGAATGAGCTGTAAGCTCCTCATCTCTGCAGGAGTGGGAACAGGGGCAGTATTACTGCTGAGTCTCTTGCTCTTAGAAGTATTAGACATGGAAGAGGCCCTAGTGCGGAGCTTGCTAGCAGCACTCACCTGTAGGATGTCTCTGTTGTGAGATGCTCCTCCGGTGGCCAAAATCTTTGTCTTGGGCACTGTAAGGAAAAACAAAAAACAAAACCAAAAAATGGCCGTGACAATTCCCCCACGGCAGAAAAGGCTGTTTTTCAGAGTTCTTCTGCCACAAAAGGCGAGCGTCAGGTCAATGCCTCTTGCTTGTCACACGGGGCTTGGGGGGAGATCTGAAGCTGGTTCTGTCCACGTAGGCTTGTCATATAAAATCTGCTTGTGAGGCCACTGCCTCACCCACCTCTTGGGAGAAGAGGATACACAGGATGGTTCTAAGGTTCTGGCCATGTTGCATTTCTTTTTTTTTTTTAATGTCATTTTTTTCAGAGTAATACAAGGACAGAGGTTTTGTTTTTTTTACCTTTTCAAAATTATTTATTTCTTTACGTTTGGCTATGCTAGATCTTTGCTACTGCGCGGGTTCCTCTCTAGTTGTGGGGCTAGGGCTTCTCACTGCGGTGGCTTCAGCTGCCGTGCAGCGTGGGCTGTAGGGCATGCAGGCTCCAGTGGGTGCGGCGCACGGGCTCACAGTCGACCCAGAATCGAACCCATGTCTCCGGCATTGCCAGGTGGATCATTCACCGCTGAGCCCCAGGGAAGCCCCGGTGTTGTATTTCTTAACCAGAGTGCTCAATGAACTGTGTTTGATTTTTCAATCTGTCTTTGCAGTTAGCTCTATGAAGCATGTATTCTGCTGCATGCAAGATATTTTCCACAATAAAAAAATAATAAACTGCCATCTAGTAAAAGACATATAGTTCCACTTCAGGTTAAAATGGAGATGGTCAAGACAGAACATCCCTCATACTGTAACAATGAGAGACTGCTGAACCAAAAAAAAAAAAAAAAATATTTAATGCTAACAAAAAGTGGTAAACGCAGGGAATTCTCCAGTGGACCAGTGGTCAGGACTTGGCACTTTCACTGGTAAGGACCTGGGTTCAATCCCTGGTCGGGAACTAAGATCCCACAAGCCATGCGGCATGCCTCCCTCCCCCACAAAAAAGTTGTAAATGGAAAGAAATGTAAATAAATTAAATTATGGAATGAGATGAGCCCTTAAATGCTGACTTGCCATACCATAGTACAAGATAGGTGGTGTAGTGACCCTCCAGAGGCATCTAAACTGCCAGAAGAGAGAACCCGTCAATCAATAGGTGGTGTTGGTACCAAAAAGGTGTCCCAAAGGCAGAGCCAGTCCTCCTCATCCCCCCCAGGGGCCTCTAAGTGGTGATGTGGAAGCCAGGGGCACGGCGGGAAAACAGAGAGAGAGCTCTGTAATCTCATAGTGCTTATATCCCTAATCTCCTGTGTCACAGGACTCTTTTACCATAAAAAGGCATGTATCTATTATGTAGGTATTTAAAAACAAATGTTATAAGCCCCTCTCAGCCTCCCCCATCTTCACCCTCCGGCCACAAAGAGAGTACCTCGGCTGGGAAGAGGGGAAGGGATGACAAACAGCTACGGAAACAATTCAGGATGCATGTTCCTGTGTGATTCCATGTTGGAAAAGCAAAACATACTCCATTCACGACTGCAAGAGGAGTCAGCTGGGTGTGATGTAAAGCACCACAAAGGCTTAGATAGAGTTTGGGTTTGTATGTACCCTTCGTAGGTAAAACGGGAACAGGACTCCGGCTTTATAAAAATAAGCTCATAAAGGGGACTGAAAGTGCTCCCAGACTGCACGAGTGGTTAGGGAGAAGAGATGGGATTATAGGTACTTTTCTCTCCTTTATTTTCAAAACTTGCTACTATAAGGCTGCTTTTTAAAAAAAAAGTTTTTTGGCTGCACCACACAAGATGTGGGGTCTTAGCTCCCCAACCAAGTTTCAAACTCATGCCCCCTACCCTGGTAAATACTGACACCTGCTATCAGCATGATCACCAGTCTTACTTCAGACGTCTTTCTATTCTTCTTAGATGTTATTAAAACGAGATGATGACTGTTCAATAAAGAAATGAGGGGGACCTCCCTGGCGGTCCAGTGGTTAGGACCCAGCACTTTCACTGCCAGGGCCTGGGTTCAATTCCTGGTCCGGGAACTATGATCCTGCAAGCTGCTCAGCCGGGAACATGATGCCTGCAGTCCGTGCAGCCCTTGTGCCCTTTTAGGTTCCAGCGTGTTCATTCATGTGATCTTGTTTTGAGAGGAACTCAGCAGAGCTGGAAAGACAGGTTTGATTCGCCCCCTTAAGCTTGCTAAGAGGATAAGTAACTTTACGTTGTTTGCACAGGAATTGCTTCAGAGGCTGGGAATGCTAACATGATCACACTAGTCCCCTGGAGCCCAGGAAGGCCTCTCTGCCTTCACTTCCTCTCCCTGCATACAGGGCCAGTGGGGACAGCCCCTCAAAATTCCCTCTGCTGATGACCAGAGAACCCTTCTGGCCAGCCACTCATGTTCACCGCAGCACCGGCCCTGTCCTGCTCACCTGTGCTCACTTCTCAGGGAGCTTAGAGGCCTGTGGAGACCCTTGGGGAATTTCTTTTTACACTTTTGATGGAAGAATGGAGAGGAGTGGGACTGTTTATAAAAGTTCAGTTCAGATCCGTCGCGCAGTTTTGTCCAACTCTTTGCGACACCATGGACTGCAGCACGCCAGGCCTCCCTGTCCATCACCAAATCCTGGCGTTTACTCAAACTCGCGTCCATTGAGTCGTGATGCCATCCAACCATCTCATCCTCTGTTGTCCCCTTCTCCTCCTGCCTTTAATCTTTCCCAGCATCAGGGTCTTTTCAAATGAGTCAGTTCTTCGCGTCAGGTGGCCAAAGTATTGGAGTTTCAGCTTCAGCATCAGTCCTTCCAGTGACTATTCAGGACTGATCCCCTTTAGGATGGACTGGTTGCATCTCCTTGCAGTCCAAGGGGACTCTCAAGAGTCTTCTCCAACACCACAGTTCAAAAGCATTGATTCTCTGGCGCTCAGCTTTCTTTATAGTTCAACTCTCACGTCCACACATGACTACTGGAAAAACCAGTAGCTTTGACTAGACGGAGCTTTGTTGACAAAGTAATGTCTCTACTTTTTAATATGCTGTCTAGGTTTAGGTCATAACTTTTCTTCCAAGGAGCAAGCGTCTTTTAATTTCAAGGCTGCAATCACCATCTGCAGTGACTTTGGAGCCCAAGAAAATAAAGTCTATCACTGTTTCCACTGTTTCCCCATCTATTTGCCATGAATTGGGGTTCATAAAAGTAAGTTCATCCTATTTTAAAACGCTGTTGAGGGACTTCCCTAGTGGTCCCATGGCTAAGACTCCATGCTTCCAATGTAGGGCACTCAGGTTCCTTCCCTGGTCAGGGAACTAGGATCCCACATGCTGAAATGAAGATCCTGCATGCTGCAACTAAGACATGATGCAGCCAAATAAAAAATATATTAAAAAAAAAATGTTGAACTGTATACATCCTAACAAATGCACAGATGCACTATGAGCTGACAGCCTGACATGTTTTCGACGGAAGACACCTGTATAACCTGTGAAACAGAGCCTCACCAGCACCCCAGAGGCACCACGGCCCCCGGAAAGGTAACTACCAATCAACCAGGCTTCCAACGACAGCAGATACTTTTGTCTGCTTTTGAACCTGCTGTACGCAGAGTCTGTCACACATACTTTGGAGCTGGTTTCTCCTCCTTGGCATTTTCATTTGTGAGACGCGTCCATTTTGCTGGGCTTGGTTGAGGCTGATTTACCCTCATTTCTGCGTAGGATCATGTCATCTGAACACCCCACGAGGCGCTGATCCCACCATCGACAGAGCCTGGGTTGTTTCCGGCACAGGGTGTCGCGCACAGGGCCACGGGGAGGGGCCTTCCGCACGGCTCTAGTGGACACGTGTCCGCATCTCTGTCTTGCATCCGCCGGGAAGTGAGGTTGCCAGGTGGGTGTGTACGCAGCTTTAGCAGATGCTGCCTAGCAGGTTTTTAAAAAGGTTTACCTAGCGCCTACTTTCAAAGTGTCCTTTTCACCTGACAGGTTCAAAGACATAAAATACACACCACATAGGACTTGGATTGTTGGTAGAAGTATCATGAGGAGACCCTCAAGCTGAGAGGATTCCAGGGGTTTTGACCTTCTCTTGACCACAGCTGCTGCCCAGAGGGATAAATACATCTCGGAAACCTGGACTCTGTGGTGGGCTGGTCCAAAATCCTTCAGACTCCCCCAGACCATGCCGGCAACATCAGTAGGGGTAACCCACTGACCTCCTAAAGCTGCCCACTCCATCGCTCAGTTCCTGGAGTCCCTTCCTCCCCATGGGTCTCCCCCGGCCCTGGCTCTGTCCTCTCCACCGCAGGTCTCTCAGTTCTGACAGCGGTTCTACATCCCTTCTCTTCCCTGTTCAAGCTGAAATGCCCAGAGCTGTGCCCCACAGGCAGACAGGGCATGCCCAGAAGGTGAAGGTTCAGTGATGGCCCCAGCCCAGACCTTTGCCACCTGCACTGCCTGCATCCTCAGGATCCCGAGCTTAGGACATTTCGTCTGCAGGATGGAGCTGAGGGTTACAGAAAGATCTCTCAAGTCCTACAGTTCCTGGCCAGGAGATGAGGCTACTGGTGACAGAGCAGAGAGGCAGGAACAACCCACCTCCTGGTCTAAGCCTGCCCACAGGGCCCGTCCACCTCGTCCCAGGCTCTATTTCCCCCTGCAAAAACAAGGCCCCCGTGATGGAGCCTTAAGAGTGTCCACGAGGCCTGATCTGAAGGCAGAAAGGGTCTCAAGCACCTCGGTATGTGAGCAGGACCCCTGGACCCCGCTCCAGGACACAGCCCACCAGCAGCTCACTTACTGACTCGATAGCCCAGCGCCTCAGCATGAATCTTCTTGGCCAGGAACTGTCCCTCGATCAGTGCTCGAATCTCCACATCCCGGGGGAATGCCGAGACCTGTCTCCAGGAGAAAGTGGACAGAGTGAAGAGCTCTCATTGTCCACTCACTGCGTATGTGTCTGTGTGTGTATGTGTGTGTGGTATGCATCTGTGTGTCTATGTGTCTCTGTGTGTGTATGTGTGTGTGGTGTGTTTTTAAACAAAAGCCTAGATCTGGCGCTCATGACAGGCCTCCACTGGAGCTCACCCATAGTGGTGCTCTTGAACCACTGACTTTGCCTGTCTCACACACACACACACACACACACACACACACACGCTCACGGCCTCACTCGTGTGTCACCGTGGGGAGTCAGAGCACAGGAGAGCTCAGGCTCAGTCTGTGTGGGATTAATCTCCGGCTTATGGGATTAGCAGATACAAACTACTGTACATAAAATAGATAAGTAACAAGGATTTACTGTAGAGCACAGTGAATCATATTCAATATCACGTAAGAACCTATAACATATATACAGGTTACATATTTTTTCAGAATATAATTTGAAGAAAAACTGAATCGCTGTGCTGCACATCTGAAACTCACACAATATTACAAATCAACCATACCTCAAATCAAAAATTTTTTTCAAGTATTTGTTTTATCACTGGCTGAGTAAATGAATGAGGTCCCTAAAGCTAGCATAATTTCATAGGTATTTTTTAAAATTTAATAGTCATAAATGGAGTCAACGTAGCTCCAACTGACCGATAACATACATACCTCATGGTTTTCTGCACTAAACCTATGGCGTCCGATAATTTCTGGGGTGATTTCCATGACATCAAAATAAAAACCTGAAACAAGACCAGGATAAGATTAGCTATCAGTGGTCAAAAATAAAAGATCAGCTTCTCAACAGCTTTGGAAAAAAAGCAGGGTGAAATGACCCTATGTCCCTGTTCCCTGGGCCTCCCATTCCCTGGAGGAGACCCGTGAATATTCTAAGGTCCTTCTCTCCAGCAAGACAGAGGGCAACTGGAAAGGCCTAGGCTAGCTCTTCATGGAGACACTTCTTCCTACACTCACCTAGCAGCCCAAGCCAGGAGGCAGCTAGCTGTCCAACTAACCCTAAAATGCCAGCACGGGTTTGACCCAGGGAGGCCCATTCCCTCCCTGCTCAGATGGCCTGCCCCAATGCGGGGCACTTTTCCTAACAGGACCTCATGTCTGGGGTGGAAAGCTGCATGCGGGGATGCACCGGAGCAGAGCAGACACGATGGCTGCCACCTCTGATGCTGTCGCTGGGAGCTTCCAGGGCACAGAAGATGCAGCTCAGGCCTGGTCTGCCGCTCCCCCCTCACTCAGATCGGGGGGCTCCTACAGGAGTTTTAGGGCCCTTGGAGCAGAAGTGGAGACAGTCAGGGGTCCCCTTGGCTCCTCCCCGGCCCTGCCCCTTCCCAGGCAACCGTTCCCCTCACAGGCCCCTTCAGCAGCCTACCCAGGTTTCCGCCGTTCCCCATCTCCGTGGACTGCAGCGCCTTGGAGAACTCGCTCCAGGAACCTGAAGCAGACTCATCCCGGATCTTCTCTCTCATCAGGGAGCCATTTTTAAAGCTGCAGAAGTACACACACAACCCTGAGGGAGGGCTAGGCGCGATCTGAGTGGACCCACGGGTTCTGGGGAAGAGTCCCAGGTAGAGGGGCCGCAGGTCAGGCTGGACCCCACCCCAGCCAGTGCCCAGCAGGGATCTGAGGTTCCGCCTCCTGTAGCAAGCCCAGGGCACCTCCCCCGGAGTCACCAGAAAATGCACTTGTCCTAGGGGCTCTGTTTACAGAGGAGGTTGCCACGAAAGAGTCCCAGGAAGAGACAGAGTTGGGGTTTCAGCACATTGTACCCTCTGGACAATGGGCAGAACTGGCCAGACTTACTAGACCTACATATTCTCCAGGGGTTCCTGGAGCTTAAAGGCTACCCTTCCCTTGGTAGCTTCCAGCAGGTCTCCAAATGCCTGTTTGGAAGGTGCAGAACAGACCTGTTTCATGAGAACTGTCAGGAGGCAGGAGGTCCTTACTACCATTGGCTGAAGGTTCACCATGTGCCAGATACATCATAACATCACTATGAAGTAAACCTCTTGTTCCTCCCATCTGATGGGCAAAGTGTGGCTAAGATATGCTCTGGGGTCTGCCTCAGGCCACACACAATACAGGTGTTGGGGATGGAGTTTGTACCTGGGCTTGGGAGAGACTTCAGGTCCTGGGTGCTTCCCCCCACCCCAGCCTCGCACCCATTCTGCTCTCAGCAAGACCCAGTGAGTCCCTGGGGTCTCAGGTGCCCCCGGAGCCTGCTCAGTGGGATGCCCCGAGGGCTCCATGTGGTGCCGGCCCTGCCCACACCTCCTCCCCCACCCCCCGCCTACCACAGGAGCGCCATGTAGTGCTGGGGGTCAACCGGGTTGCAGAAGATGTGGCCTTCCAGGGCGGGCGTGGGCTCCTGCAGCCAGAGGAACAGCGTGTCGCTGGTGCCCAGGCTGACCTGGAGAGAGACAGGCAGAAGTGAGGCGGCTCTGTCTCTGCCACTCCAGCAGAGACGCCCTAACCCCCTCCTCGCTTCACTGTCCAGGCTGCAGATCCTTGGATTAAACGCCATTTATTCAGAGAAACCTCTGCTGACCCTCCCACACCAAAATCCAAAGTCAGCTCCCCGAATTCGAGCTAGCACGAATTCCGTGGGCTGTTTTTCTAGAACTTACTACAACTACCTCTAAGTCAAGGATCGGATGATGACTGGTTTCCCACTAGAAGCAGAAGGGTCTGGGTTATGTCTTTATCGCCTGGAGGGCTCACAGCCCTCTGGCCCGAGGTCTGAGCCTTCTGCCACTGTGCTCACTGTTAAGGCAGGCAGGGGACCTGTCTACTCAGCACAGGCAACTGACCTTCTAAGAGAGGAGCTGTGGGCAGGTCCTGGGGCCTGGGTCTCCCTCTCCCCTCCCTCGGCTGCCTTTTGACCCTGGATGCCCCACTGAGAGGATGCTGCTGACACCCAGTACCCTCGTCCCCTGGGGCAGAAGGAGCTGACCCTGCCTCTGGGAAGCAGAGGTCACCTTACCGCAATGTCACCTTCCTCCAGCCTCATGCCTGCCAGCGATGCTGAGAACGGGAGGGGAGCCTGTGGTTAGCTGGAGGTCACAAGGGAGCCACTTAGCAAACCAGTCACCTCCCTCAGATAGGAGTGAGGCCCCCACCTCCATCCCCAGCCTACAAGCTGAGAGAGAGGCAGGAACAGGGTGAGATGAGGGCCAAGGACGCCCCAAAGGCCAGGAGGTGAGAGCTGGACCATATAGAAGGCTGAGCACCGAATAACTGATGCTTTTGCACTGTGGTGTTGAAGAAGACTCTTGAGAGTCCCTTAGAGAGCAAGGAGATCAAACCAGTCAACTCTAAAAGAAATCAACCCTGAATATTCATTAGAAGGGCTGATGCTGAAGATGAAGCTCCAATACTTAGGTCACCTGATGCAAAAAACTGACTCACTGAAAAAGACCCTGATGCTGGGAAAGACTAAAGGCAGAAGGAGAAGAGGGCGACAGAGAATGAGATGGTTGGATGGCATCACCAATTCAACAGACATGAACATGGGCAAACTCCAAGAGATAGGGAGGGACGGGGAGGCCTGGTGTGCCGCAGTTCATGGGCTCACAAAAAGTCAGACTGAGGGACTGAAGACAACAACAAAGGCCAGAGGCTGGGGTTTCTGTGCTCCAGGTCTCTGATTTGGGCTCAGAAGCTGCATCTAGTGGGATCCACACTCCCCACCCACTGTTAGGATACACGAGGCCAAGAAAGACAAAGGTGAGGTCAGAGTATGGGGCTTTCCCCCACCTCAGTTGGGAAGGAAAGGGCAAGATTATATAGACTGTTCCCTTTGACATGAGGCCAATGACAGCTTGTTTATCTGCCTTGCTCACTGATACACCAGCGTGTCAGAGCTCTGGACCCAGGAATCCCACCTCTAAGAGCTTATCCCTCAGGGAAAGGGGACAGGACAACGTCTGCACTGTCTTAAATGCTAGAAGCCACTCCTATCTCACTTCCCACTTCCATCCGAGGGAGACTGGCAAAGTAAATGCCAGAACAGTGGAACCCGAGACAACCACGAATGAAGTTCACAAAAATCCTGCCTTGGTTGATTAAAATGTGTATTTATGGGTACAGAAAAAGAAAGTTAGAAGGACTAGTTCTCAAAATTTTAACTGTGGTTATCTCTGGATTAAGCGATCATGGATGATTTTTTTACATTCTTCCTTTGGTCTGTCAGTACTTAAAATTTGTTTCTGCAACTAAGAGGTATCCCTTGTATATAAGAAAAAAGCGTAAGACTAACACATTATTTAAGGCGGCAGGAAAGTGAAGGTCAGACTTAGGGAGGGACTGGCTGAGGGCTACCTGCCTGATACTTCCAAAATTCAACCTGAAAGCAAAGCCCCAAAGGAAGGTTTAAAAAGCTGCTGCTTTGTCATTCCCTCTCAAACATGCCCAGAAGCTCACGCTTCAGTGGTAAAAAAGCAGGCCCATTATTTTCCCTGACATTCTTCTAGTTGATAGAGTAGGCATAAGAATATACATTTCTCTAGAAAGACTCACGGTTACCAAACGGGAAAGGGGAGAGGGGATAAATTAGGAGGTCGGAATTAACATATACACATTAATATACACAAAATAGACAACCAACAAGGAAGCACAGGGAACTCTACTTAACACTCTGTAATAACCTATATGGGAAAAGACTCTGAAAAAGATATATGTCTATGTATAACTAAATCACTTTGCTGGACATCTGAAAGTAACACAACGTTGTAAATAAACTATATCCCAATATGAAAATACATATAGATATATTTTCTTCTAATGAGACTTGGAGTTATTTTCATTTTGAAAAGAAAACAAACCCGGCCCACAAAGTGTAGGACTGCCCTTTTCTGAGGGAGCCTGGGCCCCTCAACTTTTAGGGTAGGTAGGAACTGGGGGCCTGGCATCCCCCGGGAAGCCTGGGCACCAGAACACGCCCATCGCAGCCCAGAGCTGCCTCTCAAATCAGGCGCCAGGAGGATGGGCTTCACACCTTGGTGCTGCAGGAACTGGGTCAATGTCCACCAGCCTCCGTCTCACCTCATCTTAGGCCCCTAAGGAACACGGGGGGCCCCTCCCCAAAACCTGCTCTGTGTCTGGGTTTGTGCCTTGACAACAGGGCTCCGTGCGAAGGGCTACGGAATCTGCTCAGGGACAGAGTGGCCCTCGGCTGGCTCCTGGGGGCTCCCTGCAGATGCCAGTGGTGGTCACCCTAGAAGGGGGGGACACAGCCAGGACACTAACGCAACCTCACGGTAGCAGGGACATGCTCACACGCCCCCAGCTCCAAAGCAGACGGGCCCAGAGAAGACCTTGGAGCACAAGTGTTATTTATATTGGGGACAGAAACAGTAGTAATGGCAACTTCATTGTTCTTTTCTCCTGGTCACAAAAGTACACATAGATACTGCAGGAAATATGGAATTTAATATCATCATTATGATGAAGGGCTTCCCAGGTGGCGCTAGCGGTAAAGAATCCACCTGCCAATGCAGGAGACATGAGACACGGGTTCAGCCCCTGTGTTGGGAAGAGCCCCTGTAAGAGGAAATGGCAACCCACTCCAGTATTCATGCCTGGAGAATTCCATGGACAGAAGAGCCTGGCGGGCTACAGTCCAGAGCGTCACAAAGAGTCAGAGACGACTGAAACGACTTAACACACAACACACTGTAAGGATGAGTGCATTTTAACAAGACCTTCAGCTCCATTCTTAGGGACACAGCTCCAGTCCCAAGCACAAGTGAATCTTTTTATTTTATTTTTGCCGTCCACATCCTCATCTGCATAACCAGTAGGAGGTTAAGTGCAGGGAGGCTGTGGGTGTGAAAGCCAGGGGACAGGCTGAAGCCACACCCCAGCCTCCACCCGCAAAGCAGCCCAAATCCTTTCATATGCACCTCAGGCGCGCTTTCTTAGAGCAAGAATGGCTGCATAGGGTGGAGATTTGGCATAGAGTTGCCAGATAAAATACAGGGCACTCAGTCACATTTCAATTTCAGAGAAATAATACGTGGGACACACACTGAGAAAGCATTTGTTTTCTGAAGTTCAAATAATGCCTGGGACACACTTATCCTACCTCATCATTTGACCTTTCTCTGAATTCACGTTGGTATTGTATTTGCATTTATTCTATTTGTGTTTACTCTATCCATCAACCCTGATTTGGTGGCTCATTAGGAAAAGAGCTGCAGGGGTTGGTGACGGGCTGCAGTCTGTGGCCACTTGGCCTTCCTTGAGAGACCTGTCGGGAAACCCCAGAGACGAGAAGGAGGAAGAGGAGACAAGAGGCTTCGATGAGGAGTAAGCCACACCTACATCACTGACTCAATGGACATGAGTTTGAGCAAGCTCTGGGAGATGGTGAAGGACAGGGAAGCCTGGCGTGCTGCAGTCCATGGCGTCACAGAGTCAGACATGAATGAGCGGCTAAGCAACAATAGGTCAAAAAAGGGGTCAGAGTCTTAATGCTGGGTACTGGAGGCAGAGGTGGAGGAATTGAGATGCTTACTTTGGAACAGAAAAGGCAGGTCAGGGAGGGTGGGCTTGACTGTCTTCCTCCACTGATCAGTTCTCACCTCGCTGGGCAGCCCTGGGTGGCTCTTATGGGTACAGCCAGGGCCAAGGTGGGGCAGGGACAAGGAGTCAGAGTCCAGGCCAGCAACGGGGTAGGTGGCCACGGAGAAAGGGCCTGCCAGACCAGCTTCCCCAGGAGGTTGGTTGGCATTTGCCAGTGTCCAGCAAGGACCAAGGCAGGCTTCTGGGGGGTGAAGTCCCAAGAGGTACTCACCTGGGTTGTCCCCAGTGAAGGCCACCACTTTGCATCCTGGAGGAAACCCATAGCGCTGGACGAAGTAGGAAGAGATGGCTCCCTGAGGAGAGAAAGCAAGTGCGTTCTGTAGAAGCAAATCCCACCTGCTTGGCACAGCTGCCCACCCTTCAGGCCACGGGAAAGCAACAGGCCTGGGCGAGGCCAAGAGGCTCATCACAGCCGGGACGTCCTGTTCACAGAACACCAGCAGAGCCCAGCGCGGGGCTGGGACCATGAACATGAAGTTGTCCCACTGCCTCAAGGCACACTTGCTTGATTTTGAGTCAAGGCAGCTAGAACAAAACAGTCGCCAACGTGGGCTTGCTTTGTAAGCTCCAAATTCTGGATGTTGCGTTAAATATAAATAAATGAGAGGAGAAAATCATTAAACAAACTCGTGGAAGTACATAATGCCTTACACACATGCTCTACCAGTCTAGCAATCAGATCATGAGCAATCAGACATGCATGCACAGAGGTCAACGTTCTAAAGAAAATAAACCACGGAAAGGCGGTGTGGGGGAGGAGCCTCCATCAGGAACCGAAGCTCTCAGGGCCCCTTCGAGACTTCCTGTGGGATCAGAGGGCAGGGATACCTTCCAGACAGACTTACAGTCATTAGAAAGCATAGTTATGAAAAGAAAGCTCCCCCTCCCCCTGCCACCTTCAGCTTTCCCTGTCTTTCTCTTAGTTCCAAAAATTTAAAATAAATGATGAGACTTCCTGGGACTTCCTTAGTGGTCCGGTGGTTAAGACTCTACCCTTCCACTGCAGGGAGCGTGAGTTCAATCCCCGGTTGAGGAACTAAGGTTCCACATGCCCAGTGGCACAGCCAAAAAAATTTTTTAAAAAAGGATTTCCCAGTGTCTGGGAAGACCATTTTCCTCCATCCAACAAAATTTCGGATTTCCATGCGAATAAAGCCTGGGAGATAAATGTCTTGGCCTGGGTTGTCTCAGAGAACAGTCTGAGTCAGGGCTTGTACAGGTGGCTTATTTGGGGAAATGACCCCAGGAAATGAGGGTGGGGGTTGAAAGAATGAAATGGAAGGGGTGAAAGCCCAGCCAAGGGTACTCTGGGGAGCCAGAGCTGGCTGTGGGCAGCATTTGAGGCAGGCTGTCCTCTTCGGGGTGGGACAGGGAGCAGCTCGCCACAGCTCCCCGCAGGAGAAAAGGTGTGTGTGGGGGGTTAACTCCCCGATCCTCCAGGCTGGCAGGGCACAGGTGCAGAATTCCAGAAGGCCCCAGGGCAGAAGAGGGAAATGAGCTCCAGCTTAGGCAGGCGGCCGCCAAGGGACACGGGAGGCCATGACTGCTGGCGGAAAAGGGGGGCTGGGAGGTTGCGAGGCGGAGGCGTCGCTGCATGACATCTCCACAAATTTTCCTGCAGACAAGGAGAGGAAGCCATCTGGGCACCACCTTCAGAAAAAGAGATGACAGAAAACATGAATTTTGCTTGTTTCCCCCCATCACGTGGGTACATATGTTTCAAACGAAAACACACTTTTCCAAATCAGTTCTTTTCTGCTCCTCAAGCTGCTCGTGTCTGCGCGAGGCCCCTCTCGGAGGCATGTGTTCTTGGTGGAAGGCAAACAAAGCTGGCTGCTGTGGACAAAACACCGCTCTCCATCGACTGGAAACGAAGAGCCGAGTGCAATACCAGCCCCAGAGGCTGGGCTGTTTTCTCTTCGCCCTTCCTTCTTTCCTTCCTGCTTCTATGGGGCAGGACACCCTTAGCTCTGCGCGCTGGCTTCACGGCACCCTCTGCGAGATACGTGTGGGCTCGGTCGCGTCTGACTCTTTATGATCCCATGGTCATTCTATCCCAGGCAAGAATACTGGAGGGGGTTGCCATTTCCTCCTCCAGGGGATCATCTTGACCCAGGGATCAAACCCAGGTCTCCTGCATCGGCAGGCGGGTTCTCTACCACTGAGCCACCTGGGAACCCCACCCTTGGGATGATGATGATCTGGCTCTGACATTTCGCTCATGGTGGCAAAGGCTGTTTTCAGCTGCTCACTGTTGATAGAAAAGTGTTTCCGTGGCTGGAACTGCCAACAGGAGGCACTCGTGGTAGCCTGGTTCTCCTCGTGCCCTGGTCTCCCTCACAGCTAACACTCTGCCCCACCCAGCGCTCCCACTTGTTCTGGGGTGGGGCAGGTGCTTCCCACCAAATGGCCGAGTGCAGGGCGTAGCCGAGAACTCAGCTGGCCAACTAGGAGAAACCAGAGCATGGACAGCCAGTGGCTATTCTGAATATGGGTGCTGATGGTCAAAGTTCTTTCACTGATTTGTTCCCTTTATCAGATATGTGTGCTTAGTCGCTCAGTCCTGTCCGACTCTTTGAGACCCTGTGGACTATAGCCTGCCAGGCTCCTCTGTCCATGGGATTCTCCAGGCAAGAATACTACAGTGGGTTGCTATGCCCTCCTCCTGGGGATCTTCCCCACCCAGGGACTGGACCCAGCTCTCCCACACTGCAGATGGATTCTGTATCATCTGAGCCACTAGGGAAGCAGATATAGATTTTGCAGATATTTTCTCCCAGTTGGTAGGTTGCCTTTTCACTTTGTTAATGGTTTCCTTTGCTGTGCAGAAGCTTTTCATTTTGCGGTAGTTATACTTGTTGAGTTCGCTTTAGTTGCCTCTGCTTTTAGGGTTTTTTTCTTAATATTTATTAGTCTACGCCAAGTGTTAGTTGTAGCACGCTGGATCTTCAATCTTCGTTTTGGTGGCATGCAAACTCTTAGCTGTGGCAGGTGGGATGTGGTTCCCTGACCAGGTTTGAAGCTGGGCCCCCTTCATTGGGAGTGTGCCATCTTAGCCACGGGGCCACGATGGGAAGCCCCCTGCTTTTAGTTTCAAATGCAAAAAAAAACCTCTGCCAAGATGGGTATCAAGGAGCTAACCACCGGTTTTCTTCCCAGAGTTTTACAGTTTCAAATTTTAGATTCAAGTCTTTAATCCATTATAGATTAATTTCTGTATCTGGAGTAAGACAGTGGTCCGGTCTCATTCTTCTGCATGTGGCTGTCCCAAGTGCTCTTCCTATTAGCCCTGGGACCAAGCACCATCTTAAGTACATTAAATGTATCACCTCATTCATTCTGCACAACAGCCTGACAGAAAGTAGCAGTATTCCTGCTGCTCCAGAAACAGTGGAAGCAACTAGGAAACTGAGGCACAAGGTCACAAAGGCGGTTAGCAGCAGAGCCCAATTCCACCCCAGACAGTGTGGCTCCGGGGCCCGTGCTCTCCCCAGATCATTGGCACTTCTTTTTATTTTCTCCAGACTGCCTGCCCCAAGCTTCAGTGGCGGTCCCTATCCCTTAAATTTCCATCTTGTGCATTTTTTCCTAAGGAATGCAATCACCCAGAACATATGCCTTTAGTCCTTTTCCCATTCTAATTATTCTCCAGGGCGCAATTTTCCAAAGTCCACTCCCCAACCCCCTCACCCCCTCACCCCTGCCACGAGGCAGGAATCTGCAAGTGGCCCTCAGCACCCGAGTGCAAGGCAGGGATCCAGACATTTCTCTGACTCATGTCAACTACTTATCTTGTGCTAGACAAAGGCCCATGTGTGCGTGCCCTTGTGTAAACGGATGGATGTGTGGGGGGATGGGGGGTGCGTGTGTGTACTATACCACTTCCCCAGCAGCAAACCAGCTCCCCGGTGAGCCTTGCCGCCGGGCAGGGGACCTACCACAACGGAGCAGGATGGCACCGGCCGGCCAAGCTTCTCCTCTAAGCGAGGTGCGCAGGCTCCAAGGCAAGCCTGTGACCAGACTTTGTCCTGAATCTGCAGCAAATTCATTCCAGAACCTAAGGAAGGAAGGATACAAGAAGGAAAACACAAATTTTTTTTTTAATGTGTCCTTTCTTCATTTTTTTCCCAATTTCTGGGCCACAGCTTGTGGCATGAGGGGTCTTAGTTCTTCAGCTAAAGAGCAAACCCGAGCTCCCTCTATTGGCGGTGTGGAGTCTTAACCACTGGACTGCCAGGGAAGTTCCGAGAGAAATCTTTAAAAAAACTTTTGTAAAAATGCACAAATCTAGCCAAGAGTGGATCATTCTCCCGGCAAACCTGTACCTGGAGCTCTTCCCTGATGGAATGTATACAATGGCTCTGGGTCACTCTGCAGGGGGCCTCTGGTTCTCTAAGACCTGGCCGGGGGAGGGCAGCTCCCAGGAGCAGCATCTGGGATGGCTCTGAGTATCCCCTGGGGTTCAAGGCTCTGAGGCAGCCCTGGCACTGATGTGGGATTTCTCAATGACATCTAACCTTTCGGGGGATGCTCTCATGTGCCTCTAAACTTCCTCATATTCATCACTAAGATCAGCTATGTGCGTGTGAAAGTCACTCTGTCGTTCTGACTCTTTGCGATCCCAGGGACTGTAGCCTGCCAGGCTCCTCTGTCCATAGAATTCTCCAGGCAAGAATACTGGAGTGGGGAGCCATACCATTCTCCAGGGGAACTTCCTGACCCAGGGATCAAACCCAGGTCGGTCTCCTGCACTGCAGGCAGATTCCTTACCTTTGAGCCAACAGGGAAGCCCTGGTGATCAGCTGACTCTTCCCTAAAATAATCTACTTCTCCTGAGGATGAAAAGTGGGGAGAATCCAGAGCACAGGTGGACGGCCCTCTTCCTGGGGTCCAGGAGGAGGCAGACCAGTGGGCTGGGTGTGAGACGGTTAGACAACTGGTAAATTAGTAGGTGACTTCCAAGGCGAGTGAGGGGAACAGGTGGAGCTCAGTAATGTCCAGAGCAGCGATGGAACTTTCTCTGGCAGCAATCAGCAGCCCCGCTGAGTGTGGAGAACACTGGTGGGAACAGGCTGCTCCACGTGTAGCACTCTGCCGGCCTGAGCTCCAAGGAGCTGGGCTCCTGTGCGGGAGGAAGCTTTTCTTCTCCAGATTGTGAGCAAAGCTTGGGGACCACTCCTTAGTCACTTCACTCTCTCTCCTTGCAAACTAAACTAGTGTCTGGCACACGACGCACTCAGACACTTCAGCTGAACTCCCAGAGACTCGGAGTGTCCCAAGGGTTTCCTGAGGTCACTCTCGCGGGCCTGGGCTCTTGCTCTGCCTCCTTGGGCCCTCCTTCCGCTCTAGCCTCAACCCAGAGCTCCTTCAGCAAGCTCCTCCCAGCTCTCCTTCCTCACTGGCATCACCTGCATTTATTTTTGTCAGGGCTTTGATTCCAGAAGCTCATCACTCTCCTGAGTTCTCCAAATGTGAACCAGAACTTCAAAATATAACTCCTGAGGGAGCCAGGCTCCAAGACGGTGCCTGTTCATCCCCCAGTCCTCGTGTTCACACCATTTGTGGTCCCTTCTTCTGGTACCCAGAGGTCTGCGTGACCAGGGACAGGAGGAGAGTGACCTACGTCACTCCCAAGATTAGCGTGTAAAAGACTCAGCAGCTTCTGCTTGGCTGCTGTCTCTCTTACCCTTCCCTTGGGGTGAAATCTAGTTCCCAAATGGTGGTGTTGGGGGGGTTAGGACAAGGAACTGAGACCTCCGGCCAACAGCCATGTGTGTGGCCTGGAAGTGGATCCTCCAACCCCAGTCGAGCCTTTAGATGACCGCAATGCTGCAGGCCAGATTGACTGCCACTTCCTCAGAGACCCAGAGCCAGAAGCATCCAGTCAAGCCACTCCCTGATTCCTGACCTTCAGAAACTCTGTGAGATAATAAGCATTGATGGCCCTCAGCTGCAAAGCACTGGGGTCATTTGTCACCCGCAAAAGCTAACTAACACACTCCCTTCTTGGCAACAGACAGTAGGGATGGAAGACTGGACAAGGCTCACGCTGCCGCGCACCCGCTGGACAGGCCCATCCCTGGACTCTGAAGACCTACCATCACTGTGGTCCACAGGGGAGTAAGACCCAAGGAAGAGAGAAGCCGCAAAACTGCTGACCAAGGAAATCCTCTGCGAAAGAGAAAGGTACAGGGAGATTTATGACTCACCTTCATGAACAACTGACTACCTGTGACACACACACAACAGGACGAGAGCCTGAAGTTGGGGAGGGAAGTAGAAACTTGGAGCGAGATGCCCCAGCAGTGAGAGGACGGAGGATCCCTCGTCTCGCAGGGCACTTTGAGTGGCTGGAACACCATGCGGTGACTCCTTAGGAAAGCCCCTCGCTCCGCGGTTTCTGACAAGTCATAAAACGGCCAGGTTCACAACGACAGAGGGAAAAAATGAGTTCCCTGGTGGCCTAGAGGTAAGGATTCCGGGCTTTCCCTGCTGGGGTCCTGGGTTCAATCCCTGGTCAGGGAACTAAGAAGCCCACAAGCCTCGCAGCGCAGCCAAACAACGAAAACAAAACCCTATGAAGAAGCCAGCCTGAGGGAAGGCAGTTTTCACCGGAATCCATATGCCGGGGAGTGTGGTGCCCTGATTTCCTTCCTCCATTTCTATGGCCTTTATTCACAGAGGAAGTAGATGTATGGCCACAGAATTCAGAGCCAAGCAAGACCGTCTCAGGAGTTCAGAATGAGTAGAAGTGAAAGCCGTCCCCTTTGAAAGCCAGAGACCCCAAACATGAAAGGCAGGAACTGATAATTGATTTCAAATGTCACCCGGAGGGTCTGTCCCACATAGGAATCACAGGCACGTGGACCAGCGCAGAGAATGCCATCCCCTCCTGTTCACAATCGAGCCACCTCTTCTACACACAGACTCTGGAGAATTTTTATCATCCCGTCCACTTCATCAATGGCTAACACTGCAGAATAATCTGGAACTTTGACTCACTAAATAGTAAACTGCATGTTAAGATTAAAAAAGCAGTATGGTTTAACACAAGCCCATCATTTTCTAGTTACTTAGAGACGCCAGGCCACTGAGCTGCCCCTCGGGTGGCATTAAGTTCCGGCTTTCAGCAACTGTGGCTCAAGGAATGGAACCTGGGTTCCTGGGATACAGGTTCTGGTGTTGAAGGGCCACAGCTAGAGACACACTGGTCCGGGTTTACAAATTTCCTAAGAAAACAGAGACTCCAAGCCTATCAAGCGCCTGTTAGGCAACCTGCATCAACGACAGGATAGTGAGCCCAAAAGTAAAAGTGTTGGTCGCTTAGTCGGGTCCAACCCTATGCAGCCCCACAGACTATAGCCCACCAGGCTCCTCTGTCCATGGGATTCTCCAGGCAAGAATACTGGAGTATGTTGTCATTTCCTTCTCCAGGGGAGCTTCCTGATTCAGGTATCAAACCCAGGTCTCCTGCACTGCAGGCAGATTCTTTACTGCCTGATGCACCAGGGAAGCCCAGGAAATTGAGGAGACAGAGATGAAGGGCACCCAGATCCACTCAGGTGGTCCCCGGAACACACCAGGCCCCCTGCTCCCACTCTGACCCTGACCTCTACCCTCTTGTCAGGAGAGTCTCTGACTTTCCTTTCCTACAATTCCGTTCTTTCCTTCCTCTTTGGAAAAAGCCTGACAATGAGAATAAAAGCAAATTGAATATATATCATTTTTAATGTCCGCTCATCAATGTTTTTAGCCCATGTACATGAGATGTATATTTATGCAAAATTACAGAAAGAATTCGACCCTGACTTGTAATCAAAGAGGAACGTTTAACCAACCTCTGTGCATGAGTAGGCCTCGGGGTTCTGCTGGTAAATCTTTGCAATCTGGTTTCCTGTAAATCGCTGGAGAAAGAGTGCAAGTGCTTAAAAACCCATGTCCTATGGAGAATGATCAACTCCATAAAGTACAGAGTTAGCACAGCAGGCTCTGAATAAGAGCTTAAGAAGGTTTCTGAAATCTGGAAATGTGTGATGTCTGTTGAACACCCTTAGTAATAATCTCGCTTCTCACGTGGCAGGATGTCTTCTCTGACCGAAGGCGCCCATGCAGGGGACTCATGTATTTTCCTAACCCACACCCTTCCTACCTCAGGTGGCCCAAATAGGGCCGGTCTTATCCCCAGAACCTCTACTCCAGGGAGGGTGGCATGATCCTGGCTAAGCCAACAGCAGCCACCCTGTGGGAGGGGGTGGGACTGCGGCTGAAGCCAACAGGAAAGAGGTACTCAATTTTTTTTTTTTTTTACTTTCCCAGGAACTGCACCAAGTGCCTGTAAGCACTGACTCCTTTCAGCTTCAAAACTACCCAAAACGTAAGTGCTCCTTGTATCTCCAAGTCAGAGAGGCCGAGATCGAGGCGCCATTACCACCCAAAGACACAGCTCAGCTCTGACCTGGGAGCAGCATTAGCAGGCCTGCCCTCGCTGGATGGGCAGTGCAGAGGGTCTAGCTCAGAACCGCAGGCCAGAGTGCCCGGGCCTGGCTCCCTGGGGCAGCAGCCACACGGCCTCCCACGATGCCCACAGGGGCCGGTCACCAGCGTGTCCTCCCAGACCCCCAGGGAGAAGGGACCAGGGCCGGCAATCAGGTCTTCCTCCTAGCCCAGCCCCTGTCCCCAGATCACCTCGTAGGCGCGGGAGCCGGTGAGGCGGCTGAGGGCCCGGGCCCCGCCCACGGCGGCCTCCAGCTGGCGGCACTGGGCCGCGGTGCTGGAGTCCATCCACACCGGGCAGTCGCTGACGGAGAAACAGGCCTGGAAAGAAGGAGCATGGGCGTGAGCTCCGCCTGCTGACCCTGGGGGCCACCCTGCCCAGCACAGCAGGTATGAAGCAGACGTCTCTTCCCCGGACGTGACCTTGGAAGACCCGTGGGTAAGCCATTCACGTCCAAACCTTGGTCTGGCCTGGGTGGAGGGGAGGTCTTTCCCCAGAAAGCTCTAGGTAGAAGGTTCTGGTGAGCACACTTGAGCACCACAGGCAACACGAGAGACGGCAAGGGGGTGGCAGGGGGCCCAAGCTGCAGCCAAGGGCAGGCTGGCCGGGGCACGTGGAGCTTGGGAGAAGAGGAGAAGCCAGAGCCTGCCTGAACAGCACCAGGGGAAACACTAGGTCCCTGGGGGAGTTTTCTGAGCAGGGGGCTTGCCAGAGTCGTGCTGGACTGCAAGGGCCCCATGTGATGAGGGCGGTGAGCACCCGAGCCTTTGTCCCGACCACAGGGGTGTGCATGGCAGGCCACGCTCACAGGACTGCTGCTCAGCCATCTTCCCACACCCCTGACGATGCCCCAAAGCCTGAGGCTTCAGGACCTACGGAGCTCGGGACCCTTCTTCCCTACCACCTCCCTCAGAAGTTTCTCAGCCTCCCACAAGCCAGCCATAGTCACCTGTAGCTGCTCACGCAGCTGAAGGTCCGGTGACAGGCTTGTCAGCACCTGGCCGGCCCCCGTCTTCCAGTACACGCTTCCATGTTGCTGCCAAGGGAAAACCCAAGCCCGTGTCAGCCTCCTGGAGACCGGGAAGACCCCAGACTACACGCCAAAGAACTGGACTCCGAGTCCGCCCCGGTACTTCTAAGTCACAGAGCTCATCACCTTTATGAGACTTGGTTTTCATTTCTATAATATGAGGAGGAACTCTGCCCTGTCCACCTCAAAACATGGAGGAACAAAGAATTATGGGTCTAGATGTTGATGCCTTTGTAAAACTGTATTTAAATATATTGCTTAGAATATCATCTGACACGCACTCATTTACTCATTTAGCACTACTCAGTCAACAAACGCTGACTTATCACCTAGATCACTCCAGGATAGGACAGATGGCTGGGTAGTACCGTCCCTATTCTAAAGGATACTAGAGTTCAGTCAGGGAAAAAGACACAGTGGACAATTACAAAACTCTATTAAGGGATTTCCCCGGTGGTCCAGTGGGTAAGAATCCACCTTGCAATGCAGGGGACATGGGTTCGATCCCTGGTCAGGGAACCGAGATCCCACTTACCACGGAGCAACTAAGCCCATGGGCCACAACTAGATAGTTTGCATTGCAACATAAGATCCCGCATGCTACAACTCGGACGCAGCCGAAAAAACCCTGTGAAGGGCAGTGGCAGGGCCGCGGGAACACAGGGGAGTCTAGCCAGCTGGGGGTGTATGTGCGTAGACGTGGATATGATGACTAGGAAAGAATCCCAGAGTTGGGTGCAGGGGTGCTCCATGAAGAGAGTAACTGTGGTTGAGAGTGGCTGGCATGTGCAGGGAAGGAACCTGAGGTTCGGGTGGGGGAAGAAGGGACTGGATGGGGAGGTGGCAGCCTACCCCTTGACATCCATGCTCGGGAGGCTGGGTTTTATCTTGGGCTGGTGAGGACTCTGGATGGCCAGAGAGAATGGATGAAAGGGCTTGTGAGAGTCCTGGAGACGGTAGGCTGGAGGCAGGGAGGTGGAACAGAGGCCCAGAGAAACAGTGGGTACCAGGCCTGGGGCCACAGAGGTGGAGTTGGAGAAGAGGTGGGAAATTCAGGAGTCAGGTACAAACGAGCAGGATTCGGGGACCCCTTGGAATGTGGGGGCAGGAGGATGGAGGAATCAAGGGTGACCCTTGGGTTGTGGTCCCAGGTGGAGAGACACAACTCCCTGAGAAAGGGCACAGAAGGAGGACAGCTGGGGCAAGATGGAGCGCTCAGGCAGAGAAATGGTAAGCTTGGGGTGTTCCTGGGATACCTGGCCAAGGGGGCAGACGGGACGTGTGGGAGGGAGAGGGTGTCCAGGCTGGGGGTTCAGCTGAGGGATGCAGCCAAGACCACCAGGGCCTCTGCTTAGTGGAACAAGGACACAGTCAATACGCTTCTGTCAGGTCAGGGGAAGAAGAGGCACCTTCAGAAGAGTTGGTGAGCGCTCTCTAATGAGGGCTAAACCAGCATGGGGCAGAGTGACTCAGAGGATAACAATGGACTGGAATCCTCACTCCCCCTCCTAGCAGCTACGTGACCTTGGACAAGTGACATCACCTCTCAGTGCCTCCGTTTCCCCATGTAAATGGCAATGATAATAAAAACAGTAGCTAAAACTTGGGGTTTTTTTTCACACTGTCCTACCTATTTAACACTCACATTGAGCTCATGGCAGACTAGACTATGGAGGCACCAGAAAGCTGGACAACGTGCCCCAGGTCACTGCTTGCAAATGGCAGAGCTAGGGATCAAACCTGGAGCCCCTGTGCTAACCACTGCACGATACCTCCTGGTACAACTGTTAGGAAGACTGAGTTAGCGCAGGTAAAATGGTCAGCACCGCACCTGGCATACACTTGGCGCTCAATGTTCTTTGTCATTATTACACTGCTATCGTTATCAGCATGATTTCTGACTTTATTTTTACTTCCAGAAAAGAGAAAAGCCATTGTGTGCCCTCAAACAGTCATAATAAATTCATGTCAAAAGCTTCCTCCATCCCCTGGAGGACCTGGATCCAGTTCCTCCTCACCCGGTGTCCTCTTCTGTACAACATTTAACTGTATGCACTGTCTCAGATCCTCTGTTTCATCCTCCAAGGTCAAACAGCTATAGGGATTTGCACTGCCTCGAAACATGTGCAGTGACCCTCAAAGACGTGCACCTTCCTTTGAGGGGAGCCATCACCTCAGCATCTGCACCGCCGCCGCCCAAGACAGACGCCCCTAATGTTGCGGACAGAGGCTGAGCAAACAAACCTGGCCTGCCCCAGACAAGGCGAGGACTTGAGAGAAGTCAAAGCCCGAAGCCTTCATCTTCTCCAAGATGACATCCAGAGCCTGAGAAGAAACACAGAATCCACCATGACTGTCCTGAACCACGGAACCAGGTAACGCACAAGCCTGGATTTTAAGTGCCTGCCCTGTCAGTGGAGATAAAGAAGGAACTGAGGACTCAGGGTTTGGAAGCACTAGAGTACTTCAATTAAATGAGTAGGCATCAACCAAATAAAAGGGTGAGCTATGCTAAAAATTTTTTAAATAAATGGAACCAGAAACCAGCAATCCTCAAATTTTGCCTCTCCAATTGGTGACTTCCAAACATTCCGGAGGGCTTCTCAGGTGGCTCAGCGGTAAAGAATCCGCCTGTCAATGCAGGAGATGCCAGTTCAATCCCTTGGGTTGGGAAGATCCCCTGGAGGAGGAAATGGCAACCCACTCCAGTATTCTTGCCTGGGAAATTCCATGAACAGGGGAGCCTGGTGGGCTACTGTCCACGGGATCGCAAAGAGTCGGACAGGACTGCGCATGCACACAAATATTCGGGAAGAGCCAAAACCAGATGGCTCAAATTTTTGTTTCTCTTCTTTGCATTTTCAGTGCACCATATTACTGACATGACTTCACTGCAATGGAGAAGCAAAGAGCAAAGTTGAAGCTCCCATCAGAACAAGGCTTCAGAGACTTTCCTGGTGGTCCAGTGGCTAAGACTCTGAGCTCCCAGTGCAGGGGGCCCTGGGTTCAATCCCAGTCACGGAACTAGATCCCCCATGGCATGCAGCACAGCTAAGCATCCGAGAACTGAAAAACCTGTGGGCAGAGGACATTCAGTTGCTACCTTTGTCTGACCCCCAGTTCCAGGGTCTCAGGTCCCCTGTGCTCAATGAGAGAGCCCTCGGCTCCTATCACACTGGCCTGTGCTGTCCACACCCTAGTCCTGTGGCCTCACAGGTAACCCAGATCTGGCAACAGGCATCTTGCTTCCTCACTGGTCCTGAGCGGGCAGGCCTGGCTTGGGACGGATCTAAGCCTGACTGGGCAGGTCACAAGTCACCATGCTGAGGGCCCCTGCCCCTGGAGTGGAAGGGTCTGGGGACTGAGCACTAAGCGAAGAGTGAAGAGCCATGTCTGGATCTCAGGGTACAAGGGAGGACACAGGGCCTGAAAGCAGAATGTCTGGGAGAGGTCTGCTCTGTGGCATTTTAAAGGTGGCAGGACTTCTCAGCTGCTCTGGTTTCAGCACCTGGAAGCCCTCTGTGTCTCCTCAGCTCAGGAGTCCTGACACCAGCGAAGACCGAGGCTGGCCCTGGACCGTGCAGATTCCACTTGCCCAGGAGGACCTGGTCTCAACAAGCACTCTCATGAGCTGCCACCTTCAGGCTTCTAAGCAAATTTCCAAGTCTGCTGGTGAGACGGGCTGGGACAAGAGGGACAGGAATCCGTGTCTTACCTGGACCCACATCAGGACCGGAGAGGTCACTGTCAGGCCATCCTTGTGAACATGAACTCCACCCTGAGTCCTACAAGCAGAAGAGATAATGTGGGACAGAGCCTCAGGTGGGGGCCCAGCAGTGGCAGATCCTGGATCCCTCCCACAGAAGGAAAAGCACACCACCCCTAGCCTTGTGGGGGAACTCTAGATTGAACAGAGAAGATGACAGGCAAGGTGGAGAGAGAAGGAACGGAAATTGCCCAGTGTGGCTCAGAGGTGGCAATTCTCCGAAAGCACCAGCAAAAACAAGCCTTCTAAATATAAGGTGTTCACCCTGCAAGGCTGTCACTCGGAGCAGTGGGCATAAAGGGGTTGGGAAAGTTTGGCGTTGGATGAGAAGCCCTTCCAAGTCCACTTCCTAATTTTGGAGTGAGGAGGCCTTTTAAATGATGACTCAAAATCAAGAAGCAACAGAAAGAGAGACTGAGATATTCAATGACATAAAAACAAAAGCTCAAATATGGACAATAATCCAAGCAGAAGAGAAGAAATAATAAATTTAATAAAAATTAGAGCACGAGTCAGAGAAGGCAATGGCAGCCCACTCCAGCACTCTTGCCTGGAAAATCCCATAGACGGAGGAGCCTAGTAGGTTGCAGTCCATGGGGTCGTGAAGAGTCGGACACGACTGAGCGACTTCACTTTCACTTTTCACTTTCATGCATTGGAGAAGGAAATGGCAACCCACTCCAGTGTTCTTGCCTGGAGAATCCCAGGGATGGGGGAGCCTGGTGGGCTGCTGTCTATGGGGTTGCACAGAGTCAGACATGACTGAAGTGACTTAGCAGCAGCAGCATGAACAATTCTATGGCCACAAATTTGATAGGCTAGATGAAACAGACCAATTCCTTGAAAGATACAAACTACCAAAACTCTCAGAGGGGTGGCCTGTAGTAATATAAAATATGAAAGCAAGAGAGCCTCCAACCTTAGCTCAAAGGAGACATATGAGCTGGGGAAGAAGTAGATGGCAACACGAGGTGATGGGCAGTGAGACAGAGAGGCCAGAAGGGAAGGTTTCAAAGAGGAAGTGCTATGTAAAACAGACATGGACGGACACTTCCACCAGGACCACTCCAAGCCACCTCAAAATCAATGAATCCACAACTGCTATGAACTGAATTGTATCCTTCGAAGTTCACCGTGTCCCAAGCCCCAGTACCATATAATGTGACTGTGTTTGGAGATGGTACCTTTAAAGAAGTAAGTAAGTTACAATGAAGTCATCAGGGTGGGCCCTAATCCAGTATGGTTGATGTCCTTATAAAAGATAAGGATATAAATAACCAGGAGATGCCAGGGGTGCACTCACATAGAAGGATGACCATGTGAGAGGAAGCAAAGAAGGCAGCATCTGGAAAGTCATGAGAGAGATCTCAGAGGAAACCAACCCTGCCAGCACTTAGAACTTGGACTTCCAGACTCCAGAACAGTAAGAACTAAATGTCTGTTGTTTGGATTGCCCTGGTGGTCCAGTCATTAAGAATCCAGTGCCAATGCAGGGGACACAGGTTCAACCCTTGGTGCAGGAAGATTCCACACGCCTCGGGGCAACTAAGCCCGTGTCACAACTACTGAGCCTCTAGAGCCTGTGCTCCACAAGAGAAGTCACCCCAATAAGAAGCCCGCACACGGAAACCAGAGAGCAACCCCCACTCCCCGCAACTAGAGAAAGCCTTCTCGCAGCCACAGAGACTCAACGCAGCCAAAATATTAATTAATTTAAAAGTCTGTTGTTTAAACCACCCAGTCTGTGGGATTTTGTTCTGGAAGCCCTACTAAACTAATACAAAAATCTAAAATCATGATCTTTTTCCCAGAAACCAATTCTCTTTCACAGTCTACTATCCACCCTGAAGGCCAGCCAGAAGCCTCACCCTCATATCTCATAAAAAATTCTGCACCAAGACCTGTCAATTTTACCACCCAGCTCTCTCTCACCCAATCAATATCATTTCTCATCCAGATGATCTTTGGAAACCTCCTCGGTGGTTTCCCAACATGTACTTTGGCCACATCCTATCTGCGTTGCCACTGCACCCAGAAAGATCTTTTTAAAAAACAAAAACAACCGTCTCACACTGTACCCTCCCCCAATCCCTACAGCCCTACAGTGGGTGACCATAGCTTTTAGGATAAAGATAAACTCCATTCCATGGCCTATATGGTCCAACCCAGCCTCCACCTCTATGGCCCAACCCACCCTCTCTGCTCCCTAGTCATTCAGCCTTCTTCAGCTCCATGAATGAGCAGTGCTCCTTGCCACAGGGCCTTTGCATGTGCTATTCTTTCTGCCTGGAAAGCTCTCTACCATCTATCACCTGGCTAACCCCACTCATTCAGATCTTGGCTTAAGCACTACCTCCTTAGAAACATTCTCTAACCTACTCTTCCAACTCTAGATCACATTTCTTTACAGTAAGTACTTAAAGAAGTGAGTTCCTGTCCATCAATGGTCTTCTTTGAGTTTATTAAAAAAAAAAACATTCTTTTTTTTTTTTTTTTTTTATTCAATCAGTCTTTGCTTGATATTAATCTTCCCCACTAAATGTGAAGAACTGGGAGAGCAAGAACCATGACTCTTTTTGCTTCACCATCAAATCCCAGCATGCAGCACAGTGCTTGGTACAAAGTGTCAGCTGATGCCTACTACATATATGAAGCCATGTGCAGAATTCGGAAAGAATGCAGGAGAATGCATTCCAGGCACAAAATAAAGAAGCTGAGTGATGTGTCAAGATCACCCTTCTTGCAATTTGAGGAAACCAGAATAGTGTGGTTTATAAATATAAAAAGTTGGAATTCATGGCAGTCCAGTGGTTAGGACTCCATGCTTGCACTGCAAGGAGCACAGGTTCGATCCCTGGTCAAGGAACAACCATCCCACAAGTGGCATGCAGTGGGGCAAAAAAAAAAAAAAAGGGTTTGGGGTGAACCCCCAAACCACCCCCTACACACACACAGGCACCCTAGGTACATACCCAAATTCTACAAGGTCTCTGTCAAAATGCACACTGTCTTCATAGAAGACACTCAGCTCTGCATCAACAGCAACAACTTTTACCTGGAAGGTAAAATATTAAAAATAATGGATAGACTTTTCCTCAGCTTCTATATTGGTCCAGGGATATGAACATCACCAAGTGAATCCCGGCCCCCTAGTAGTGGTTCAGTCTGGAGACCTCCTTGAGGCTGAGGTGCATCATTGCAATTATCTGGGTAAGAGGCCTCATCTGACAACATATCCAAAGACTTAGTAAAATGAAGAAGTGGAAGCTAAACAGAAACACCCCGAAACACTCAGGGAATTTCTGCCCTCCCAAACAGCCAAAGCCAAAATCCTCTAGAAGTAGATGTTCATAGATGAGCTGGTTCCTGTGCCAGGCAAGAAGGTCTGAGAAAGTCCTAGAGGAAAGGAATGGGAGGCAGGGTTTGGAGACGTCTCTGGGGTGTCCACGCCTGCAGGGATCTAAAAGACCAGGCAAGGTCCCCGGTTTGTTCCCAAAGGCCATGATCAAGGACCAGAGATACATGTCCCAACGGAGCAGACCTCCAAACTCAAGGGTACAACTCCTTTACTGGACAGATGGGGAAACAGGCCTAGCAAGACAACCTGACTTATCTAAGGTCCTCCCAGGAGTTTCTGGTCGGGGATTGACCACAGCCTTGCTCCCCTAACCCATCTGTGGAGAGGGGTTTGTCTTTAACTGCGACCATGTCCTAAGTTAAGGAGAACGAGCTCCTTGATACCCCAAACTGGAAAGCAAATCTTGACTCTGCCTGCCTGGGTGCTTGACTCTGGGAGCAGCACAGTCGGGCAGGCTGACCTGGGCACGCTGGTGCCATCCAAGGGCTGTCACGGGCGGGACAAAGTTCAGGTGTACATCGTGCCCATTTCACTTAAAAAAAAGCTTCAAGCGGTGATCTGGTTCCCGGTCACTGGCTCCGCCTGCGTGTCTGCCCGTCTGTCTGGCCCTCTGTTTAAAGGAGCTGAGTTCCTTCGGGTCCCTGGCAACCTGTGCTCAAGGAGGCGCGCGAGCCTTTGCGGTTCCCCGGGCATTTCCCTGCCACGTGCCCACGGATCCCTTGAAGGAGTGGGGGTGGAGGGCCCCCTTTCTGGGAGAGCCGGGGTACAGGCCTGGTGGAGGTGCTGGGTCCCCGGGGAAGCCCGAGAAGGAAGCGCTCGCAGCACGGCCCAGGGTTCCGGGTGCCGGGGTCCCCGCCAGCCCGCCCGGCGTCGCGGAGGAAGCGGCCCACCCGGGCCCGCGCTCGGACCCGCGCCGATACCTGCTGCGTGCTGAAGTCCCAGCCCAGGCAGCAGCGGCGAGCGGCGCGCTCGGCCATGGCCGCGGAGGAGCCGGCGGCGCACGGCTCCGTCAGTCCTTCCCGCCGCCGGACTGTCGCCGCGCTCCAACGCGCAGACACGCCGGGCCCGCCCCTCGCCCCGCCCGGCCCACCTCCCGGACCCGGGGCCCCCGCCGCCTTGCGCTCTGGCGCCACCTGCTGGTGAACGAGGTGAGGACGCGCCGCAGCTCGGCATCGCCTGCTTTTCGCACCTGGGCGATCGACCCGCAGCCCGCTCCCTCCAACCCCACGTCGCCCCGCCTCGCATCCAAATGTGCTCCCTGCGCGGACCCGGCCTTGTCGCGGCCTGCCTTCTCTTGGAGGACGCCTGGACCAAAGGATTCATCCTTAGGCCGGCTTATTCCTACCTGTCACTCTGAGAGCCCGGAGTCTGGGACCTCCAAGTTCGTCTCTCGGGTGCTGGAGCAGCTGTCCGCTCATGGTGCTGAGTTAGGGGACACAAGGAGATGGACCCAGGGACTGAATCTGTGCTGAAAGCGAAGAGTCCCAATCCCTGGACCACCAGGAAATTCCGTAGGCGTTAGATTTGAAGTACTTTTAAAAATTCAGCACTGTTTTTACAGTTGACTCATATGTATTCTCTGGTTCCCAAACCATGCACCCAGGTGCTCTGGGAAGGTGCAGGGAACCCACAGGGGTGCAGCGGGATATTTTTACTTTTGGAGGGAAACACAGGGATACTCATCTCAACCTTTGTCAGTCTCCAAGGGCACTGGTAAGTCGTTGACTGTCGACTGCTAGGCAGTCAACTGTTCTAACACTGGATTTGCTAGATTCTTTTCTAGGATAAAGCATCATATCTTTGCACAACTGTGTCACAGTGATCAGCAAATCGCGATGATTAAGCAGTCATGGTGATAAACAAGTACTGCAGGAAAATTAAAGTGAAAAAATAAGGGCAGTGGTTTTCAGTCTGATCCTAATCTTTGAAGAGTTGTGCAACACCCATCAGGCACACACATCCCCTTAGTGAGTAATTATGCTTGTTTAAGAAGGAAATGAAATTATTTTCTCTCCCTACTTATGTGCACTAATTTCTTCAAAGAGCTTTTAAATTGTTAGGACACAAGTGTATATGAAGCCATTTGGGTCTAACTGTTGATACTTAATAAACAGAACCATTAACCTGTTCTTTTGGCCAAGGAGCACATGACAAAACTAAGATTCTGAAGGATGCCATGAAGCGTAAAGTGTGTGGGAACCCCTGATCCACTTGGTTGCTTGAAACAGCTCTATCGTGTTCATTAGTGCACTGACCCCAGGTTTTGCTGCGCAAGCTGCCCCTCAGGGACACTGGGGTGGACTCCAGTTCCCCACTGATGCAAGTAGCACAGGTTGAAACATCCTCATCCATGGTTCTATGGCCTCTGGGAGGGAATTTTTTTTTGGGGGGGTGGGTAATATCCAAGAGTAGGGTTTATACTATGTGTGCCTAACTCGTATGATCAGAGTGCTGGATTACTTCTCAGAATCGCTATACTGGTCAACACTCCCACCTGGAATGCCCAAGGGTACCTGAACTTCTCCATCCTATATATAGTACCTGGCATTTATAGCCTTTTTTATTTTGCCAGTGTAATAGGTGAGGAGTGGTTTCTCGTTCTTGCTTTAATTTGCATTTCTCTCATTATTGATGCATTTGAGCTTCTCTTCATATACACTCACTAGCCATTTAGGATTTCCCATTCAGTGAATCCCCTGCTTATTCCCTTTGCCCATTTTTCAAATTGGGAATTTTTGTCTTATTTTAAGGATTTGCAGGAGTTTCTTATACTTCAAGATGTAAGTTTCCAATTGGTCTTAGGTATTGCAATTATCTTCTCCCAATATGTCATTTATCTGCTAACTTGGTCCAGCTTGCCCTTTATGGGCTGGAAAAATTTAATTTGAATGTAATAAAATCTGTCAGTTTTTCTCCATATTGATTTTGTTTAAGAAGTGTTTCTGCACCTTCAAGCCACAAAGCTACTTTCTGACATTTTCTACAAAGATATTAGCCTACATTTTCTTCCCTTAGTAAGGTCTATGGTCAACCTAAACAGCATATTAAAAAGCAGAGACATTACTTTGCCAACAAAGGTCTGTCTAGTCAAAGCTACTGGTTTTTCCAGTAGTCATGTACGGATGTGAGAGTTGAGCTATAAAAAAAGCTGAGCGCCGAAGAATTGATGCTTTTGAACTGTGGTGCTGGAGAAGACTCTTGAGAGTCCCTTGGACAGCAAGGAGATCCAACCAGTCCATCCTAAAGTAGATCAGTCCTGGGTGTTCATTGGAAGCACTGATGCTGAAGCTGAAGCTCCAATACTTTGGCCACCTGATGTGAAGAAGTGACTCATTTGAAAAGACCCTGATGCTGGGAAAGATTAAAGGCAGGAGGAGAAGGGGACGACAGAGGATGAGATGGTAGGACAGTATCATCGACTCGATGGACATGAGTTTGAGCAAGCTCCAGGAGTTGGTGATGGACAGAGAAGCCTGGTGTGCTGCAGTCCGTGGGGTCACAAAGAGTCGGACATGACTGAGTGACTGAACTGAACAAGGTCTTTGACTGAATCAAGTTTTCCTTCAATCTAGGTGTTTGTTAACTGAATATATTACATCTTGACACACAAGTCAGTGAAAACTAATCTATCTGAGGGTAAGCACTAGATGTAAGCTTTTCAGAAAAAGAAAAACATTTCATTTAGTAGATATAATAATGAGAACTGGTTGTAAAATAGGAAAAGGGAGACAAACATAAATTCAGTTTCTATACTCTGTTCACCAATGAAACACCCCTGAACTATCTCTTCATTCTTTAAAGTCTGCAGCCACAACATGAATTTTTCTCAAAGTTAACCTCTTTCTTTGAGAAAAACTCTGAAGAAATATGCTTTCTGGATAAAAATGCACTGTTTTTAAATTCCAATATATTTTATTCTGTTTGTGTAATAATAGCAGACTAGTTGTTTTTATCCAACCTACCTCAAGCTGTGTTCATTAGTACTGATTCTACTGAAACCATTCAGGCATATATACATCCTTCTAAATAAGTAGTTTTAAGAGTGAAAAGTTAGGAGTATACTGGTAGCTTTATATATATAAAGCTATATATATATATATATATATATATATATATATATATATATACACACACACACACTATATATAAAGCTTTATATATAGTATATATATACCTATCCCTTCCACTTTTAACACAAAGATAAAATCACTGAATCAAAAGTAATCAGAAATTGGGAAATGGAATAGATAATTCAGGCACTTCTCTGGTGATCCAGTGGTTAGGACTTGGCACTTTTCACTGCCATGGCCCTGGGTTGGGGAACTAAGATCCTGCAAGCCGCATGATGTGGCCAAAAAATAAAAGTTTTTAAAAAATCAATTATAATTCAGATTCACCAATTTAGGGCTTCCCTGGTGGCTCAGATGATAAAGAATATGCCTGCAATGTGGGATACCTGGGTTTGACCCCTGGGTTGGGAAGATACCCTGGAGAAGGGAACAGCTACCCACTCCAGTATTCTGGCCTGGAGAATTCCATGGACAGAGGAGTCAAGCATGCTATAGTCCATGAGGTTACAAAGAGTTGGACACGACTGAGTGACTTTCATATTCAATCATTTATTATACCTGTCTGAAATCTTATAGATTTCATCTTGAGATATGTCAGAAATTAAATAATTCTTCTTTCTGTTCTATCTCAAAGGTAGTACAAAATTGTTGTAAGATCAGTGGGATGCTGTTATGAGTGAAAATAAATGTTTTGAACTATAGCCCTTAGCAGGTCTAACGTCATACAGATTTGTTTATCCAAGTCTGAGCGTGAGGGGTGGGTCCTGCCTCTAGTTAAATAAGTAACTCAAGCAGCTGAGATTCAGATTTTTTTTAAAGCTATTTTGTGTCTACATCTGGAGAAAAGTTTGATGGACTTTGATTCTAAAGAGCTTTGAGGAGAAAAGCTCCTGCTCTTTCTGCGTTTGTACTAACCTCAGCAGTGAATTTGATTTAGGAAAACTAAATGTTGGTGTTCTTCTCTTGAATTTTCCTGATTTTACTGCTCTTATCCCTGGGAATCTCAATTTCTCCTGTTCCAGGAGTGTTTAAAGCAGATAATTAAACCCTGTAGTTCTGTATACATGAAAGGAAGGTCTGGAAATATATACTTCAAGTTTTGTTTTTTTTTAATGAGTTTATTTTCCGTCAAAGACTGACTCAAATATTTATTTGGCTGCACTGGGTCTTAGTTGCGGCATGCAAACTTTTACTTGTGGAATGTGGGATCTAGTTCCCTGACCAGGGATCAAACTGGGCCCCCTGCATTGGGAGCACAGAGTTTTAGCCACTTTCCATTAGGGAAGCCCCTCTAAGTTATTAACAATTAGCTGCTGGAGTGGGACTTAGAAACTGGTGGTTAGGGAGTGACTTCTGCATTTGAATTTACTCTGTATTGTTGAGCTTTTAACTTTTAGACTAAAAGAATAAAGAAAAAGAAAACAAGCAAACAAAATAGCAGTAATGGGTTGGCTCTCAGGCTTCTTAGTACTTTTAACTTATTCTCTTAAATAATTACTGAGTCAAAGAGGAAGTCAAAATACAACACACTGTTTAGAACCCAGGAAAAGGAAAACATCCTTTTCAGAACTTTGGGGATACACATACTCAAAAGATAAATGTATATTCTTGCATGCTTTCATTAAGGAGTGAAGAGAGCAACGAAGCCTGTGCACCACAACTACCGACCCGCATTCTAGAGCCCATGAGACCAAGTATTGCAGCTACTAAAGCCCGCCCACTCTAGAACCTGTGCTCCGCAACAAGAGAAAACTCCACCATGAGAAGCTCGCTCACCACAACTAGAGTAGCTCCAGCTTGCTACAACTAGAGAAAGCCCGAGTAGCAACGAAGACCCAGCGCAGCCAAAAATAAATAAAAAAAAAATTTTAAAGAGTGAAAAGAAACTAATGAACATCATATAGTGAGCAGAGGGGCTTCCATGGTAGCTCAGATGGTAAAGAATCTGCCTGCAATGAATGCAAGAGACTCTGGTTCAATTCCTGGGTGGGGAAGATCCCCTGGAGAACGGATAGGCTACCCACTTCAGTATTCTTGGGCTTCCCTGGTGGCTCAGAGGGTAAAGAATCTGCTTTCAATGAGGGAGACCTGGGTTTGATCCCTGAATTGGAAAGGCCCCCTGGAGGAGGGCATGGCAACCCACTCCAGTATTCTTGCCTGGAAAATCCCCAAGGACAGAGAAGCCTGGTGGACTACAGACCATGGGGTGGCAAAGACTCGGACATGACTAAGCGACTAAGCATACATAGTGAGCAGAATTGTGTATTCCCCAAATGTATGTTCAAGTTCTAATTCCCCGTACCTGTGAATGTGACCTTATTTGGATATAAGGTCTTTGAAGATGTAATCAAATTTAAATGACTTTGTACTGGGTGGGCCCTAATCCAGTCACTGGTATCCCCATAGGAAAAGAGAAATTTAGACACACACACAGACACACACTCAAGGACTGCTGGCAACTACCCAAAGCTAGAAAAGGCACAGAAAGATTCTTTCCTAGATTCTCCAAAGAGAACATTCAGTTCAGTTCAGTTGCTCAGTCGTGTCTGACTCTTTGCAACCCCATGGACTGCAGTACGCCAGGCTTCCCTGTCTATCACCAACTCCCGGAGCTTACGCAAACTCATGTCTATTGAGTCAGCGATGCCATCTAACCATCTCATCCTCTGTCATCCCCTTCTCCTGCCTTCAATCATTCCCCGCATCAGGGTCTTTTCAAATGAGTCAGTTCTTCACATCAGCTGGCCAAAGTACCCCACCATAATCTTAATTTTTGGATTGTAACCTCTAGAACTGTGAAAAAGCAAATCTCTATTTTTAAACCACCCACTTGGTGGTACTTTTCTCAGCAGCCCCAGAAAACTAATACACTCCATAAATCAGGGGCTCTGAAAGATACACAGCCTTTTGATGAACTTCCCTCTATGTATAAAGAAATGCCTGAATTTTACATAACTGCTGAAGTCCCACTGTTAAACTGCCCACTTCTCTAAACATTATGTCATGGACAGCTTTTCATGTCTGTAAATATAGAGCTTTAATAAATTGTATTGACTATATAATCTGAACAGTAGCATCTCTTAGTAATGACTTAAAGTTTGTTTTTAAAAAAAATTGGGACTTCCCTGGCAGTCCAGTGGTTAGAATTCCACTCTTCAACTGATCGGGACATGAGTTCCGTCCTTAGTTGGGGAACTAAGATCCTGTAAACTTCACGCCCCCACCCCCCTGCCAAAAAAAATGGAAATTTTTTTAAAATGTATTTATTTGGCTGTGCCAGGTCTTAGCTGCAGCACACAGGGTCTTCATTCTTCATTGCGGCACGTGAGATCTTTAGCTGCAGCATGTGAACTCTCATTTGCAACCTGTGGGATCTAGTTTCCTAACCAGGGATCAAACCTGGGCCCCCTCCCTTGGGAGTGTGGAATCATAGCCACCAGATTACCAGGGAAATCCCCTCAAATTGTATTTTCCCCAAATTATGTATTTTAACGTAACAAAGCTGCAATGAACATCCTTGTGTACACATGTCTTCGTATCTCCTCCTTTGGGTAAGTCAGGGGAGGATTCCTGAGTCAAAGGGTAGACAGAGTCTAAATATCAATATCTGTACATCTTCCCAAACTCCCCTCCAGAAATGCTGTACAATGCACCCTTCTAACTGCGTCAAGTAAGCACCCCGCTCTCTGCTCCTTCGTTACTCTGCCTTCTGCTAATCTCTCTTTTTAACATTCTCATTGATACATAAGTCACATACCACACAATCTGTTTAGAGTACTCGATCAGTGGCTTTGAGTGTGTTCACAGAATTGTGCAACCATTGCCAACCAATTTTAGGACACTTTCATAAACCCCCAAAGAAATCCCATTGTTCATTCTTTCCCATTCTCCCCAAACACTGGCAACCACTAATCTACTTTGCCTATTTAGGACATTTAAATTAAATAGAACCATACAACCTCTGTGACCTCTTCTGACTGGTTTACTATACTCAGCATACTTTTTCAAGACTCATTCACACTGTAGTGAAGCTGAGCCTCCTAAAACGGAGTTCCCTTATCTGCTTTATGATTAACCTCTCTATCTAAACCATTATTCCTTTTCTTGTCCCCTCTGACCTTAATCCTATGCTCACTGAACACTAATCAACTAGAAGTATCTGATGACTAAAACGGCTACTGTTTATAACATGATAACATCATCTATGTACTAAAATTGCTGTTGTAGATATCTAATGTACAAACTCAAGTTACATCTCCAGGGCAAGATGAGTTCACAGGCCCCTGAGCCATGGACCATCTTCTTGATCAGAGAACTGGAAACTGGAAAACTCATGACTCCTTGAAACTATGATTTTTAAAATATCACAGAAATTATACAAGACAATGACTAATCTCAGCTTCCTAGTTCTTCCCTTTTAAAAATACCTCCAATTCAAATTTGGAATGGATTGGAAATGTGTCCCCCACTCCCTTTCTTGGTACTCTGCAATAAACCATGACTTTGCTGCTAACATCCAGTGTCAGAGTTTGGCCTTCTACACTGCAGACACATGAGTCCTTTGCTGGGTAACAGTAGTGCATATAAGTACTTCATTCCTTGTTTGGCCAGAAAACATTCTACTGTATGGATATATCACCCTACAGCCACCAGGGTGACCCTTGTGGAAGGCAAAACTGACTCTGCGTCCACTGCCTAAAAGCCGGCAGAAGCTCCTCACTGCCCTCAGGATAAAAACACAGTCTGACCTGGGCCTACGGGCGTGCCCACATCTCAGCTCCAACGACCTACATTTCAAGCCCTCAACGGCCGTATCCGGCTAGTGGCTAGCCTATGGCCTGTTAAAATATACAATGCCAAACTCTAGGTAATATTAGCCATTGATTAGATAAACAAATGGGCTTCCCTAATGGTTCAGAGGTAAAGAATCTGCCTGCAATGTAGGAGGCACGGATTCGACCCCTGGGTCGGGAAGATTCCCTGGAGAAGGAAATGATAATGCCCTGCAGTATTCTTGCCTGAGAAATCTTATCACACAGAGGAGCCTAGTGGGGCTACAGTCTATGGGGTCACAAAAAAGTCAGACACTACTTAACAACTAAACAACAACGATAACAGATAAGCAAACTAGGTCCTGTCTGCAAGTGATTGACAAACCCTGGCCACCTAAGGAATATCTGAGTGAGGTAGGGGTGTTGATCTTCTGCCAATCACATCTGTGGCCACAAGCTCTTTCAACTCTGCCCCATCAGTGTCCAGACCCATGTCTTCCTCCTGTTCCCTGCAGCACTGGCTGAATCCTTCCAGCAAAGTAATGTGAGATGAGGCATTTAAACAGAGGAAATGTGTGGGCCATCACAGCTCACAGACAGGCCTCTCCCAGAAGGAGGAAGGGAGGCCTTTAAAATATCCTGTCGTCCTGTAAGCAGAAACTTCGTGAGATCTTTTTTCCTGGGCTTTTCAAACCCCTCTTTGGAGGCAATCCTGGGAAACTGGGTAAAGAATAGAGAAATCAGAAAATGATATCTTTATACATTTAGAATGGATAAACAACAAGGCTCTAGTGTATAGCAGAGGAAACTACATCCAACATCCTGGGATAAACCATAATGGAGAAAAATATTTAAAAAAAAAAAGAATTTGTATATGTGTATAACTGAGTTACTTTGCTCTATGGCAGAAATTAGCACCACATTGTACATAAATCAACTATACTTTAATTTAAAAAAAAAAGGAAAATGGTATTTTAAGATGGAGTCCTGGACACCAGCTTCTTACTGTCCTGAAGTTTGGGTGCCCTGCTGCCCTGCACTCCAGCCCCTGCCTGGGAGACCCTGAGGTCCCATGAAAACACTCCTTCCTTCCCACAGAATCTCTGGGGAGTTAGCACCTCCCTGCAAACTGATAATGATCTTCCAAATAAACTCGCCCAGGGAGCAGAGAGAGAGTGGAGCCCAGGGCCTGTCCCAAATGTTTCTAGGTCTGACCAGTGGATAAGGAATCCTGGGCCCCGCCTGGGGGAGCCCCTACGGTGACTGGGAAGGCAGACTCACCTCCATGGCAGCCAGGACTGTGAGCTGGGGTTTGAGGATTATCCTAAGGGTGGTGGAGTTCAGAGGTCAGTCGGGATGGAATCATCAGGGAAGACACAGCCCTCCCCTCTCCATGGGATGAGAGTGAGACAGGTAATCCCAGGAGGTGCTTATTTGGGAAAAGCAAAGGAAAGACGGCGTGAGAAAGCCTTGTGCCATGGCACAAAAGGGAGACTTTCTCATTATTCCTTTACCCCTCCCTTGACGGGTACACACACAGGGGCAGGCCTGTGGAATCTGTCCCCAGCCTGTACCTGAAGCAGGAAGCCACCCACACCAGTGGACACCTGAGCTAAAGAATGTGGGCAGCATGGAGGTGAGTGGTACCCTTTCCCACTCCTGGCCCTCACAGACACGACCCACCCCCACATCCCAATCAGATGACTCCTCGCTATCCCCAGAGGTCAGCAGAGACATCAAGGACCGCTCTCCTCCAGGCTTAGGCCCATGGGTCCTCTGGACACAGTGAATTTTGACCTAGTCATCTCAAGTAAAACATGGTACATTTATTGGAATGAATCATATGTTAGCTCCCTGAGAGGTGGGGCCATGTCTAAATCTCCAGGGCTGGCCTTGGAGCAGGACTGACCCTGCCACCCAAGTTGGAATAGGCCTAGAATTCACAGCCCCATATCCAGCCCCTCAGCTCCCACCCGAGATCATCCGAAGGCCTGGTCCTCAGTCCTCCTCTTTGTCTATTTTTTCATCTTTAGATTGCAAAGATGGGCTGGAGAGACTATCTTGGTCCATGCTCGTCAACCTGGAGTTGAGAATGGTGTTCTTGGCCACTTCCTCCGTCATGTCGTCACTTAACATGTCCTCATTTGAGAGTTCCTCGCTTAGGCTCCTGAAGAAACCATTGGAGAAAAAGTCTGAGCTGTATCCTTTTAGGAGCTGAGAAAACAGGCCCGGCCTGGCTCTGCATTCCTGAGGGGCAGGGCTTTCCCGTGCCTTGGTGGGTCCCTAGCTAAGCTTCTCCATGAGCCTAGGAGGGGTCCTCGCCTCCAGAATCAGGCCTGTTATGTCTCCTAACCCTAGTCAGACCCGTCACTCTTCTGTATCTTTGGGATGCTGTTTACCATCTTTATCACTGGCATTTACTGAGCACTTGCCTTGTGCCACTGTGCCAACCACTCTATTATTTATTTATTGAATTTAGTTTTTTGGCATCACCACATGACTTGTGGGATTTTAGTTCCCTGACCAGGGATGGAAGCCCAGGTCCTTGGCAGTGAGATCACAGGGTCCTAACTACTGGAATGGCAGGGAATTCCCGCCAACCACTTCATTTGGGTTTAACCTTCCCAATTCCTAAGAGAGAGGAAGGCAAGGTTCTGTGTCTTTACCTCTCCACGCCTCAGTTTCCTCATCTGTAAAATGAGGGACAGTGACAGGACCTACCTGTCACTACTGTATATGGTGATTTTTAGGACAAAGGTGGAAAGGCACGCAACTAGAACAGGCCCTGACACATGGGAAATGCTCCATACACGTTAGCTGTTGTTATTATTATGTCATCATCCCATGTTGCAAATACTGAATCTCAGAGGTAGTAGGTAACCTCCCTATGCACATGCTAGCAAATGTTATCAGGGACAGAGATCCAGGCTCTCTGACTCCAGAGCCTGTGCTTTTAGTTACCGTCCTAACTAACTAAACACTACTATGTCCCTCTGCTGCATGCCACTCCCCCTCTCTATAACGGACCAAACGCCTATTCATCCTTCAAAGCCCTACTCAAATATCCCTTCTTCTGGGAAGCCTGCCCCAAATCCCTAAACTAGAGTTCCTCCCTCCTGGGGTTCCTATAGGTCCTATATATTCCCGTGTCAGAGTCCATTGGTGAAAACTGTTTGCATATCTACTGTCTCCCTTGCTCAAGCCCGGGAACTCTTACCTTTGACAGCCCAGCTCTGGTACCATGCCTAGCTCAGGGGCTGTCAATGAGAGTTTGAAAAAGGAGGCGGGAAGTAGGACGATGGTGGGGAGGAGGACTGAGGAAGCCAATGGCAGAGGCCCCTATGCTATGAGCAGAGGGCACTGGAAGACATCAAGCAGCCTCTGCCCCTCTCTGTTGCTCAGGTCCAGGGAGAGAGTTGTGGGTTCTGCTGGCCTAAATCCTAGAAGGAGTGTTTCTACCAATCCTGACAAGCCTTTTCCAGGGCACTTAAGAGACCAGAGACCAGAGAGCCCATGAAACAAGTTGGGTGGAGCCCATTTCCCAAGTTGGGTCCTGGGCTATTGGGGCCAAGAGGCCAGAGTCATAAATCAAGACTGGGTCCCTTTGGTGACTTCCCTGGCTGTCCACAGGTTAAGAATCCACGCTTCCACTGCAGGGTGCATGGGTTCAATGCCTGGTCAGCGAACTAAGATCATCCATGCTGTGCGGTGGTATGGTCAAAAAAAAAAAAAAATCATAATAAAAGACTGGGTCCTGTTTGAGGAACTGAGAATTCAGAAGGGAATGGAGAAGTTCTCAGGAAGCTGATTCCAAGCCAGGCCCCTGCGCCCTGGGAAGGGAGGAAGCCCAGGGCATCGCCACGGGCATCACCCCAGTGTAGGCAGGCATCAGGGGCTGAGGAAAGAAGGTCTGGCCCACGCTGGGTCAGGAGAGCCAGACAGAATGGGAGCTGGCAGAGGCTGGGCTGGACCAAGGCAGGTGGCAGCATCCACGAGAGCGAGGGAGTCTGCTGTGAGTAGAGAGTAGCCTTTGTATCATAGGCCTTCTGGCAGCGGGGTGGCGATGGATAGTGTCTGACATGCTCTCATGGCCAACGGCTTAAAAACCAGGCCCTGTTCTGGCCAGAGTCTAGCAGCCGCACACACCTACCTTGACTGTGGGGTAATGTGCTCCAGGGTATCAGGCAGGGGCTGATCTTGCATTTCTGGCAAACTGGAGCCGTAGAACAAAGCCACGGAAGCCAAGAGGGAGCAGAGAATGATGGGTAGGATGGCAATGTTCTGGTGGATGAGTGTCACAGAAAAGATGCCTCCAGCCGCCCAGATCAGAGACACTAGACCCAGACCTGTCGCCCTGGAAGGGGAGGTGAGAGTTCATTTGGAGGCTTTTTGGGCCCAGCGACTGGACTGGGTGGGAAAAGCAGCTTCCCCAAATCCCACACCCTCATCTCCACCCTGCCCAACTCACTGTGCAAACTTGGAGAATTTAGTTCCTTGTTATTGCAAAGGTAGGTAGTAATTTTTTATGGAGCCAGGAGTGGGAGAATTATAAGGCTCAAACTCCATAGTATGGGTGTGTGAGGGTGGGTGGGGAGGGGGACACTACAGCCATCATCAAGGGTTCCTCTGGAGAAGGGCCTGAACCCCAGAGTGGCCCAGACACAGTTTAGACAGTCAGTGGCAGTCAGGGACTGGAGTCAGATGGCCTAGGTCCAAGTCCCACTTGTGCCATCTGCTATGTCTGACCTTGAGCCAGTGCCCTTACTGCTCTGATTTCATGTCTGAATTAGGTGTGATGATGGTGTGAGGGGGACATTTTGGGTGAAAGTTAAATGGAGTAACCCATGTAAATTGCTTAGCAGCGTGCCTGTCACCAGATGAATGCCCAATCTCAGCTGCCGTTATTCATCCTATTATTGCCCACCCCCGACCGCACCCCGCCCCCACCATCATCCACAAGGCCCCCCTACCTGATGATGGTGGGGAGGAGTTCAGAAGTGTAGATGTAGAACATGGTGATGGAGGCAGCCAGGTTGAACTCTCCAAGCAGGGTTATCAAGATCACGAGGGATTTCAACTCTGTGGCCAGACAATGCAGCCACCTGAGTCTGTGGCCACCCTCCCCTTGGGGCAGGCGGGGGAGGCCTGCCCCCTGGCCCTCCCTCAATCCCCCTCAGAAGGCATCTGGACAGTCCACCCCTGCCACCTGGTCAGCTGGTCAGCAGACTCAGAGGAGGGTCAGTCTGCTAGAGGGAATAAGTACATCCCCTGGGAGAGTTGGTCAGTGGAGTGGGACCCCTGTGGGCTCTCAGGCCATCACCTACTGTGTGGACTCAGCTCCTGCATCCCTGCCTCCAGGCTCTCTGTGATCTGCCACATGTTCACCCAGATCCAGCGTCCCCCGCCCCACCGCCTGCTCCTTCTGGAGCATCCATTCAGCCCCAGGCTGGCACCTTAAGTGCCGGGCTGTCTGCTCAGGGCTCTCCCCACTTCTCCTTCATTCTCTGCCAGGTAGAGAGGGGCAAAGGGGGCATTTAGTCCCTGGGGCCTGAATGGCTAGACATTCCAGGATGCCCAACTCTGGGGAGCCAGACTATACATTGGAAGAGGCAGAAATGATCTTGGGAAACCCCATTCCTCAGGTCTAGGGGAGTTGAACCCCCCAGCTCACTGACCTGGGGCCAGGAGTTCCAGCTCCTCCCCTACCAGCCTCTGCGGGACCCTGCCCTAGGCCTCCTCCCCGTGCCCAACTCCAGGCCTGGCTTCACTTGGCTCTGGGATGAAACTGGAGACCTAGTTTTATTTACTGGGGATTTTCCTCCTAGTTCGTCTGGTTTCAGACAGCTCTGCTTAACTCCTTATAGACCCACATTTTAAAAAAGCCACTGAACAATGAAAACTGAATAATGGCTTTGTTTCTTCCGTTTTGTTTTAGCCAGTCAACACTGCAAACAGCAGGAGAGGGAGAGAAAGGGTCCAGGTCAAGACACACAAAATTGCAGCCCCCAGGGAGAGTGAGGGAGCTCCATGAGGCAGATCCTGGATACCGCCTCCCCAACCCTGGCCCCAGAGGCTGAGGGGGCTCCTGTGGTAGCCATTCTGATCAGGTGAATGAACGCTGACATCTTAATGACCACATCCTCAGCCCTGCCACATTCTTCCAGCCTTGTGACCTGGGGCATATGCATTGTTCTAGGACTCTTTGCAATTTTGAAAATATTGAGAGTCCCCCCTCCCGTCTCCTTCCCTGGCTCTGAATTGACAGGGCATGGGGCACAGGGCCCCCATGGGAATGAGTGGCCTCCATGAAAGTATTGTTCCTGAGAGTTTGGCCCAGTGTTAGGCTCAATCTACAGTGCACAGCTGAGTTTTTCCTGGTGAGGCTACAGATGACATAGGGCTGGGGTAGCAGTTGAAGACTGCCTCTGTTCACATTTAATTATTGATGTGGGCAGGACTCGAGGGGAAGAAGGCTGCCCGCTCTCCTGCCCAAGGACGATTCCTCTGAACAGCACCTCTTCCCCTCCCAGGGCCCTGGGACCTTCCAGTGCCTTGTCCTGGGAGGCCTCTCTTCACCCAAGAGGGCAGTGCTCTAGAGAATGGTCCTTTCTCAGGAAGTGCTAGGGCCACTCTAGGGCTGGCGGGCTGTGGATGCAAGAGGCTGACTCCCAGGGTGTTGTGTTGGCTGGATAGGGGCAGGAGGCACGAGGTAGGGATTCAAGGAAGCTAGAAGGTTGGGGGGTGCCATCAGGGAGGCGGAAAGAGGGGTGGTGGAGGCTGTACCTGATGGGAGCATAAGGCTAAGGAAGCACATGGTGGCTCCTTGGAACAAAGTCATAATCAGGGTTCCTCTCCTCTTAAACTGCTCGAGGAGAAAGATGCAGCAGAGCCGAGCGGGCACCTCCATCATGCCAGGAATCACTTGTGAGAGGTAGATGTCCATGCCCAATTCCCTTATCTTGAAGCCCAGCGTGTAATAGTTGCAACCGATAGCAAACCTGGAATTCATTACCGGAAGAGAGAGACTCTCCGAGAAAGACACACAGAAAGCCAGGAATGAAGACAGGCAGAGGAGAGCATGGCAGGGTGGCCGTGGAGGACAGGAACAAACATGGAGATCTGGGTTCTGCGGGCTGCACCAGGGTTCTCAGGCCTTGCTCCCTCACTGGCCCCCCAACATCTATTTTGTCCCTGGATCCCTGAACTGCAAGCCCATTTGCAGTCCCCACTGCCAGCCCGGGGTACTCACCATATGCTGCATATCACCAAGGTCAACTTGCGGAGGTACCTGTTGCTATAGAAGTCCAGGATAGAGGCCGAAGCCACCTTCTTTCCAGGCAGTTGCAACTACAGGACAAGCAGGACCAGCCACATGCAGGGCCAAGACCTCAGCTTGCTCCCCGCCAGCAGGACTCACGAGGTCCCCTGCCCTCTGCCTCCCAGGACCAGCCTGGCTTCTGGCTTTTCCCTGGCAGGGTTCCATTTTGCTGTCATTATTCTCCTCGAGCAGTGGGCTGGGGACACTCTCTGGGCCGAGGTCCCACCTGAAAGGATGAGGAGGGAAGAGGCCCCTAATGTGGCCCCTAATGTAGCCCCCGTCCCTGGGCCCCAACTCCAGGCCAGAGGTCTCTTACCTTATCCAGCAGACTTAAAGGAATGGTCTTTTTGTTCACAGCAGCTGCATAGCACAGCATTTTCTTGGCCTCCTCCAGCTTCCCTTTCATTATCAGCCACCGTGGGGACTCTGGGAGAATCCTGCATGGCCCATCCCTCTCTTACCCATCACTCCAAGATGCCCCGCAGACCCAAGTTGGTCCCATCCCAGCCTCAGCTGTGGACATTCTATTCCAGCATGAGGTGACTCAGATGTTGGAGGCTTTGAAGGTGACCATCATCCTCGGACTTCCATGCCCACCCCTGCCCAAGCCATTCACAGTATCCACCACTGCCCAGTGACACCCCGGCCCTGGCTGCTTCTGCACCACAGCTTCTGTCCCCCTCAGCCACCCCTAACAGCTATTTTCTACCTTAGGGGTTGTCCCCACCTGCCCAGACATACTGAGGACACGTCCCTCTGCGTCCACATCCTCTGTTAGAGCCTCGTTCTTGTAGCTGGGGATTCTCCTGTTTGCTATCTCCTAATAGCCTGGAGAGTATGGGAGGCAGGACCCCAGTTTTGACCGCAGGGCCCAGCCCCTTCCTGGGTGAATGGAGGTCTCTACTCTGGCCCACTTCCTCCTGGTCACATCTTCCATTGCCTTTGACCTCAAAATAACCCTAGGTCCTTGGTTCTTCCTAATCCTTCCAAGTTGAAGAACCTACACAGCTTAACATTTAAAGCACTTCTTAAGTGTCCTTATTTTATCAGTCTGTTAATCCTCTGCCCAAACCCAGATCTAGTATGATTATTCCCATTTTATTCTCAGCCCCAGGGCCTAGTGGCTTGCCCAAACTCACAGAGGCAGAGCTAGTATGAACCCCAGTCCCCTGGAAAGGCACTCTTAACAAAACTTTGCCATCAGCCCCTGCTGATTTTTTGTAACTGTTCCTCTTCCTGCCTCAGCCTGGACTCTGTGACTGGTCACTGTACACACACACCCAGGACTCTAGAGACAACTTCATCCCCTCTGCCTGCCCCTGCTCCTGTTCCCCCTCCAGCCCTCCAAGGGGCCAGCAAGCAGTTACCCTGTTATCCTCCTCCATTCTAAGGCTACAAAACGGTCCTCAAGTCATTAAACTGGGATGTCTCCAGAAAGATGGGAGATTGACCACATGCCTACTAAAAACGAGGAGTGAGGGACTTCCTTGGTGGTCCAGTGGCTAAAATTCCATGCTCCCAATGCTCGGGTTTGAACCCTCGTAAGGGAACCAGTTGCTCAGTCATGTCCAAATCTTTATGAGCCCATGGACTATAGCCCACCAGGCTCCTCTGTACATGGGATTCTCCAGGCAAGAATACCAAAGTGGTTGCCATTTCCTTCTCCAGGGGATCTTCTGGACCCAGGGATTGAGCCTGATCCCACATGCTGCAACTAAGAGTTTGCATGCCTCAAGGAAAAGGGAAGATCCCGCATGCTGCAACTAAGACCTGGCACAATCAAATAAATTAATAATAATTTTTTTTAAAAAGGAGTGAAAAAAGATACCAACCCTCACGTAGGAGAGATGGGAAGAAAGATTTAGCAAGTACATGAAGCCCAGAGTGGATGGGGTGGGCCGACTGGGTAGGCAACGCCCCCGCCACACAGCTGGAGTAGCGAGGGGCCAGAGAACCTCACTCCTGGCTTCTGAGGACCCTGGAGACTCCAGTCCTCGGAGGTGGAGTAGTTGGCACTGAAAGCATAGGAGAGGTTGAAACTAAGGAGGACCCCATGAGGACCCTGGGTATGGAAACCTTTCTGTGTCCCCTGTTTCTTGTTTGTAGGGAACAGACTCCAACCTCCATAAGTGTCCCTGAATTCCAATGGACTAATCAGGGAAGGAGCAGCCAAGAAACAGCAGTGCAGATGTGGGGCAGGGTCCTGGCTCAGCCTCAAGGGATACACATAACAATATCTTTTGAGTTCTTTATAAAGCCCCCAGTAAATGGAAGCTGTCAGGATTCTTCATTCCAAAGAAGACTACCTAAGGCCCAATTAAAGGAACCAGAGAAGCTCATCAAAAGATTACTTGAGGACGTCCTTGGTGGTCCTGTGGCTAAGACTCTGTACTCCCAATGCAGGGGGCTGGGTTTGACTCCTGGTCAGGGATCCCACATGCCACAACTAAAAAGATCCCATGTGCTGCAACAGATTTGGCACAGTCAAATACATAAAACAAACAAACAAACATATATATATATGTGTGTGTGTGTGTGTGTGTGTGTGTATGTTTTAATATTACCTGAAACCAGATTAGAGGAGTATAGGTCCTGCACATACCCTAATTTTATCAGCAACTCTGCCCTTGAACCATTACTATAAAACTCCTTGTTGAATCCTCTCGGGTTGGGACACAGTTTCTGGGGCAGGAGCCTGCTTGTCCCCCATTTTATCTGGCAAAGCAATAAGGCTTATTCTTTTCTGTTTCACTCAAAACTGTGTCTCTAAGATTTGATTTGGAATTGGTGCGCAGAGGCTGAGTTTTCAGCATCAAGGCTGAGGAACAAGGAAAATGAAATGAAAAAATGAAATCAGAAAAAAAGGAAGAATCGAATACAATGTGGAACTTTTTTACCTGAAATTTCAGCTGAATTCCTAAAGCTGGTAAAAATGTCTGATAACCTCACCTTCTAAAGAGAGGTGTTACCACCTTCAGGATAGCCCTTATTATTTAAAAAACAAAAAACAAAACACCATGGCCCGGTGGCCATCTTCCTTTGCCAACTAGAAGGGCTAGAAATTTCCTGTTCGTGGAAGTGAGAGAGTCTTGAATCTCTTCCCCTCCCCATGTTGCTCATCTACTCATGAAAGACACAGTCTTCAAGTCATCTACTCAAGCCTGATGAAAGGCACAGTCTTGGAGAAAGGGAGTCTGTCCTTACATTCTGTGGCAAGATGATCATTGCTTCACCCAGCCCTGCCAAACCCTTAACACGGTGATTTCAGTTTACTCCCTCTCTGCCTTCTCTTCTGTTCCTCTACTTTTGCCACCTGGATGACTCTCTTTTTTTCAGTGCCTCCTCACTCCTCAACCTCCTCTGGCTCCACAGAAGCCACCTCAAGGTCACCAAGACCAACAGATGCTTCTCACCTTTCTTGCCTTCAACTCTGACCATTCCCTAATCCTTAAACTCTTGCCTTTCAACATTTTTTTCTTCTGGTTTTCTGACCACCTCTCTGACATCTCTTTGAGGATCTCCTCTGATGGCACTAATGCTGGGGTTCCAGAGGCTCTGCCCTTTGAGAGCCTTCTCATCTCATACACTTTCTCCCAGGGAAAATCCCATGCACTCCAACCCTTCACGGACTCCCCATCCTCCTAGTCTCCAGCCCATCAGACCCATCCTTGTGCATGTCCTGTATTTGTTTGCTCACCAGATATAGCAGATGAGGGGGAATACAGGTGTTCCGCCCACCAGAAACATTAGCCGCCAGTGGGGAAGGCTGTAGGCAAGTCCTGTCAGGAAAACGACTCCCATGGAAAAAAAGCAGTGTCCCAGGATGAAGGCGTAGGCCCGGTGCATGCCCATTAGCCACTCAGTGACTATGCAGAGGACAAAATCATAATCAGCTCAAGGTTCACAAGGCTGCCCTCACACCCAGCCTTCCGAGATGCCCCAGCTCTGCTCAGGGACTGGTGTTCTTCTGCCTGCTTGGGATCTGGGTCCAGAGACAGCACTTCAAAGCCACAGAGAGTGCCTCAGTGTGCCCAGGGCACATTGCAGGCCCCTTGCCTGAGCTCCCAACCACAGAGGTAGCCTCCACTTTGTTCTCAACCTGGCAGTTCCCTCCGAACACCTCCGGCCTGACCACACACCTATCACTGAGAAGGCCTGGTCCTAGGCACAAGACTTCACATGTGGCCTGACACACGCAAGGCGTCACTGTCCTTGTCTTGGCTCTTAGCGCATCACTGCTTTGGCCACTTAGAGCTCAGCCTCTGTGGAGGACCCAGTTCCCTCTGGCTGGGACTCTGGAAATTTCCCAGTGAGAAGTGGGAGCGGAGTTCCCCAGCAGGTTTCATACAAGACCATGGCAGCAATAAATGTATGGGTGCATGAGAGTTTTGCATCACAGGTTGGGGGGTGGGGCGGGGCAGAAATCCCAGCTCTTTCATGTAACTACCATGTGACTCTGAGCAAGTTGGCTAACTTTCCAAGGTTCAAATATCTTCCTCAGCTAAAGGAATAACAGAATAGCCCCTGCTGAATAGACAGTTGCCAGGATGAAAGGAGTCAGTACGTGCTTCCTAGCTACCTGGGCTTTCTTAAGAGTTGAATAAGCATAAGCCATGTAGGTGAAGTAATGAGTGTGAAGGGGGAGATGTGCGGGGTACCAGGGGGATGATGGTACAAGGGCAATGTGGGCACGGACTTCCTGGCATCCCTAAGCCTCCACTGGCTGCCAGGTTGGGCCACAACCCCAACTGTCCGGTGGGTTCCCAGTAGGTGCGCGCCGGCCCCGCCCCGCCCCCAGTGCCCCGCCCCCAGCGCCCCGCCTCACGTAAAGCTGAGCTGCCAATGGTGTAGCCCATCACGGCCTGGGACACACAAAAGCGGAAGAATATATACTGGTTAAAGCTGCTGACAAAGGCTGTCCCGAAGCCGAAGATGGCCAGCTCCAGCAGCGACAGCAGGATGGTGGGGTAGCGGCCCAACCTGCAGAAGTGGAAGGGCGCTTGCGCCGAGACCGTGGATCTCTGCGGGTGGCCCCACTCCGCACTCAGGACCAGATCCTGAGCCGTCCACCCGCCCCTGGAGTGCCCCTACCCTTGTCTCCCTTAATTACGACTCATTGGCTCTGAATGGCCACGAAGAAGAAGGAGGGATGTCCCAGGGCCCAAAGGAAAGACTTACTTGTCAGTTATGAAGCCGAAGATGACAGCCCCCGTCAAGAGCCCAGCCAAGAACACGGTATACACGATTTCGTTGCTTGTTTCGTTGCCACACACCAAGTCAAACTGGGGGTTATATGCAGGGATTGGCCACAGGCCCCCACCCAGGGCCTTCTAGGTCCAGAGACTGAGCCTCCACCCGGGGTGGGCTTTTAGGCAAAAGGGGCCAGAGACAATGGTAGGTAACTTGTGTGCAGCAGGCGTCATCTGTGTTACCTCTGCATCCCACCTACATCTAGCAGACTCGAGGAATTAGGCCTGGGGAGAGAGACTGGAGACACAGGCCAAGGAAGGGGATAGATGGACAGGTAACTGAGCGAAGGCCAGAAACGCCAAAGACTCTTTCCCAAATACAGATGCTAGGCTCCTGGCTAGAGAATCAGATTGGGCAGGCCTATGCTGTGAAAGGGCCAGGTAAGAAATTGTTAGGCTGAGAAACTGTTAAGAGGTACCAGATCAAAGCTGTTCTTTCCCCAATTCTCTAACTTTTGTGATTTCAGAAGGTGGAGCCACAACTCCAGTTTCCTGGACAGATGGCAAACACTGCCACCTGCCCCTACACCCCAGCCTACTCTAGCTTCCTGGCTAAGGTCGGTAAGCCTAGGACTGGGCAGAAGGAATCCTGTTTCTGCCCTGGCCGTGCTTCTGCGGGGTGACCTCGGGCCGAATGCTTCACCTTCGTGGGTCTCAGTTTTCCCCCCACTGTTCATTGAGGGTGAAGGCACATCTCTGGGGACCTGGGGTAGCTTCAGGCAACTCAGGACAAGGCATACCTCATTTATCAGTGACCGCCTCTTGCTCTCAGGATAGATCCACCCATTTTGACATGAGTCTGTGTGATTGAGGTCAAATTGGATGACAGAATCCAGATCCCAGTCCACAGGCACATACATGAGGCAAGTCAGGAAACTGCCATTGGGTGCACGGGGCAGGGTCAGATTCATCTGCTCAGCCTCTGACAGGTTTCTGTCCACTGCCAGTATCCAGCTGGTGTTGCAATAGGGCTTTTGGGGTGCGAACATGAAGATGTCAGCAAACATGAAGAAGGAGGACAATAAGTTGGGAATGAAGCTGAGGGCCACCAGCCTCCGCTGGAATGTGCCAAACTCCCCCACCACATCCATGATGTTGGCTAATTTATCATCCTGGGCATCTATGGCCCTCAGTCTCTGTAATAGCATATCCAGAGAACAGCAACGGGGGCTTTCTGCGCCGTCCTGTTGGTGGAGGTTCCTGGGATGAGGATGGGATTTGAACTCTATCTTGAGGCTCTTTTTCTTTGCCATCTCTGCAAAGAAAGGATGCAGCTCAGTCTTCACTGCCACCACTTTTCAGAACATCAGAGACCAATGTGGGAGCCACTGGCCAGAAAGTGGCCTCTCTGGCTTGCAAACAGTTTGGATCCCAACCTCAATGGCCTCTGTAGTTCCCTCCTCTGTTGTGGAAATTTCTTAATTTGTCCCCCATTGTCCCACCCATTGCTGACATGTAGAGCACTTAAGATTTTTTAATGTGTTAGAAAATGCTCTGTTATCATCAATTCTGTTATCATGAATGGCTAAGTCCTGAGGAGCTCCCCTGCAACTTCCCCACAGTAGAAACTTTGTTTACACACACACACACACACACACACAAAGCCGAGGCACCACCAGTCTTGCAAAAGATAGGTCTCCGGGGATCATTGCTTTAAAAAAAAAAAAAATTGGCTTAGAAGTGGCCATGAACTGAGGCCAAGGTGGGTGGCGAGAAGCCTTGGCTGCAGAAGTGGGGAACCAGGAACAGGGCCATGGGGTGCCAAAATGGTAGGGTATTGGACAGCAGTAGCGTGCCAAGCTGGAAAGGCAGGCAAAGGGGAAGAGTGAGGTAGCAAAACTGACTGTAGGGATATTACCTTGGAACAGCAGCAAGGGAGTGGGGGGACCTAAGCTTAAAGCTCTGTTTTGAGCAGAAACCCTCAGCAGGGCTGAAGAGATCTTGGGTTGGGGGACCACTTGGCTATCAGCAAACGTAGGTGCAAGTCTACTCGGAAGGAAAGTTTCTCCAAGCTAAGCTGGCAAGGCTCTCACAGATTAAGATCAAGTCAAGGACTTGAAACAAATATTATCAAATCCTTGAGACGTTAAGTCACTCTGAGAGTAGGAGATGGAAATTACAATTACGGAGATGGACTTACAGTCAGAGGCAAATAGCAGATACCTTTGGAGTAAAGACACAACTTCTAAAGTTAAAAACTACTGAATAACAAGTTGTTGTTCAAATAAACACCCTAAAGGGAATATTAAATAGATTCAACACAAACATGAATGAGACAACAGAAGAGGACTTCCCTGGTGGTACAGTGGTTAAGAATCTGCCTGTCAGTGCAGGAGACACAGGTTCAATCCCTGGCCTGTGAAGACTGCACATGCCGTGGAGAAACTAAGCCTGTGTACAATTATTGAGCCTGTGCTCTAGAGCAAGAGAAGCCACAGCAAGGAAAAACCTGTGCACCACAACTAGAGAGTAGTTCTGCTCTCTGTAACTAGAGATGCCTGTGCAGCAACGAAGATCCAGTGCAGCCAAAAAAGTAAATTAAAAAAACAAAAAAGAAGATAGACGATTTAACATGCATCCAGTTGCAGGCTCAGTGGGAGAAAGACAGAAGTGATATTTAAGGAGATAAAAGCAATCATTTTCTAAAACTTAAAAAACACAAATCCTTAGACTCAGGAAACAGCATATCCCACTCAGGATAAATATAAGAGAAATCCACTGTAACACAGCTGCAGAACACCAGTGACAAAGAAAAGATCTTCAAAAACATCTAGAGAGAAGATAGCTCAGTTCAGTCGCTCAGTTGTGTCTGACTCTTTGTGACCCCATGGACTGCAGCATGACAGGCTTCCCTGTCCATCACCAACTCCCAGAGCTTGCTCAAACTCATCTCCATCGAGTCAGTGATGCCATCCAGTCATCTCATCCTCTGTCGTCCCCTTCTCCTCCTGCCTTCAATCTTTTGCAGCATCAGGGTCTTTTCAAATGAATCAGTTCTTCGCATCAGGTGGCCAAAGTATTGGAGTTTCAGCTTCAGCATCAGTCCTTCCAATGAATATTCAGGACTGATTTCCTTTAGGATTGACTGGTTTGATCTCCTTGCTGTCCAAGGGACACTCAAGAGTCTTCTCCAACACCACAGTTCAAAAGCATAAATTCTTCAGCACTTAGCTTTCTTTATAGTCCAACTCTCACATCCATATGTGACTACAGGAAAAACCATAGCTTTGACAAGACAGACCTTTGTTGGCAAAGTAATGTCTCTGCTTTTTAATATGCTTTCTAGGTTAGTCATAGCTTTTCTTCCAAGGAGCAAGTGTCTTAATTTCATGGCTGCAGTCACCATCTGCAGTGATTTTGGAGCCCAAAAAAGTAAAGTCTGACACTGTTTCCATTGTTTTGCCATCTATTTGCTATGAAGTGATGGGACTGGATGCCAGGATCTTAGTTTTCTGAATGTTGAGTTTTAAGCCAACTTTTTCACTCTCATCTTTCACTTTCATCAAGAGGCTCTTTAGTTCTTCTTCACTTTCTGCCATAAGGTTGCCATCTGCGCATGTGAGGTTATTGATATTTCTCCCAGCAAACCACTTCAGTATTCTTGCCTTGAGAACCCCATGAACAGTATAAAAAGGCAAAAAGATATGACACTGAAAGATGAACTCCCCAGGTTGGTAGGTGTCCAATATGCTACTGGAGAAGAATGGAGAAATAACTCCAGAAAGAATGAAGAGATGGAGCCAGAGCAAAAACAATGCCCAGCTGTGGATGTGACTGGTGATGAAAGTAAAGTCCGATGCTGTAAAGAACAATATTGCATAGGAATCTGGAATGTTAGGTCAATGAATCAAGGTAAATTGGAAGTGGTCAAACAAGAGATGGCAAGGGTGATCATTGACCTTTTAGGAATCAGTGAACTAAAATGGACTGGAATGGGTGAATTTAACTCAGATGACCATTATATCTACTACTGTGGGCAAGAATCCCTTAGAAGAAATGGAGCAGCCCTCATAGCCAATAACAGAAAGACGACACATCATGAACAAACACAGTCTTCTGTTAAGAAACAAAAGTTGTGGACAATATATTGGGAGAATTTTTTTTACTTTCTTTTTGGAGGAATTTTATACTAAAACTGACTAAATCCTTTTTGTGTAAGGTAAGACATTTGAACCATTGAGATCCAAGTTGTGATTTGAAGCTTGTTATATTTTTCTCCTTTTTTCCCAGCCTACTCTCCTAGCTTCATTTGTAGTTACTCTATTCCATCTACAGAGGGTTGTGGTCACCCTGGGTTACCTAACAAAACACTATGAAGTTTCGTGTTTATATTCCTGCTCTTCTTCTTAGCTGCTGAACTTATATATATCTGCCTGTTACATTTTTATAAGGGTGAAATGTTACCACTACTTTAATTACTGTTATAAATAGCTTTATAATGTTGAAGAATCACTGTTTAAGATTTTTGACTCTTCTTCTATTTAAAAGAAACACAAGTTGTTAAGCAACAAAGAAACCAGGAAGAGTGAAGAGTATCTTCAACACGTTGACAGGAAATAACAGCCAACCTAAAACTGCTTACTCAACAAAATTATCTGTCAAGAAGTAGAGTAAAATACAGTTATAGTCAAATGTTGAGGCAGCAACACATCTGATGGCACTTCTAAAGGATAAGGAGGAGGATGTGCTAAATAAAACAAAATGTATATGAAAATGCAAAATCCTTAAGTAATACAAAAGTCAAGCAAATGGTTTTGGTGGAAATTGCCAGGCAGCCTAGTGGTTAAGACTCTGAGTGTTCACTGCCAAGAACCTGGGTTCAATCCCTGATCTGGGAACTAACATCCTGAAAGCTGTGTAGCATGGCCAAAAAAAGAGAATAGTTTGGAGCAGGGATATACAGTGTAGTGAAAAAGGAGTTCAGAAACTGTGTAAAAGAGGAACTCATTAATAAATGGGTCTTAAACCATTGGGAAAAAAAAACAAAGGATTAGGAGGAAGAAAATTATGTCAGGACAACCTGAGATGCAGTGGTGAGCAATCAGATATTCATTGCATTAAATAGTAAAAGCTCTGTTCAATTGTGGAATTAAAAAAACAAGACAAAATGGTGGGTAGCAAAAATATATGTTAGGATAGGTATGATCAGAACCTAGGTTATCTTAAAATCTTTCTATTGTTCAAGGTACAGGAGAAAGATGCCAACATTTCAAAGCTACTTTTTTTTTTGGCTGTGCTGCCTGGCTTGCAGGATCTTAGTTCCCCAACCAGGAATCAAACCCGTGTTCCCTGTAGTGGAATCGCAGTGTCTTAACCACTGGACTGCCAGGGAAGTGCCTCAAAGTTACATTTGCGTTTGATAAAAATTTTAAGGATGACCACTATAATAGTATAGCTAGGAAAGAGTAGTGTAAAAAGATAAACTAAAAAAAAAAAAAAAAAAAGACTAAAAAAAAAAGAAAATAAATAAATAAAAAGATAGACTAAAGGGACAAACAAAACCCAAACCTCAGTCCAGAAAAAGTGAAGAAAAGAAAAAAGAAATGTAGAAAAAGTGGATTTCAATAAATGTGATTGGAAGAATGAATCAAAGTACATTGATTATCACCGGTTAGTAATGCAGAGACATGGGTTCCATGGGTTTGATCGCTGGTTGGGAAACTAGGATCCCACATGCCACAACAAGAGAAGCCCTCAAGGGCTATAACAAAGACCCCACATGATGCAGCTAAGAACTGACACAGCCAAATAAGTAAATAATGAAAACCACTAAGTCCAAAAGGAACGGTCATTTAAAAAATATATATATAGTTGGTTTCAGCTTTCTAAAAATCAAATTAATATGCTGTTTTAAACAGGGCAGCCAATATTTCCCCATTTTCCCAGAACATACCCATTTTCTGTCTTTTATGCTTCTGTAATAAATCATAGTGCCCCCTTTCCCTCCCACAGGTGTCTTTATTTTGATGACAATTGGTCACTCTGCAAAAGTGAGAGTTGCTCAGTTGTGTCCCCATGGACTGTAATCCTTCATGATCCTCTGTCCATGGAATTCTCCAGGCAGGAATACTGGAATGGGTAGCTGTTCCCATCTCCAGGGGATCTTCCCAACCCAGGGATTGCATTGCAGGTGGATTCTTTGCCAGCTGAGCTACAAGGAAAGCCTACTCTATAAGAAGGTACACTTAAAGCATACAGTCATGGGAGGAGCCAAGATGGCGGAGGAGTAGGACGGGGAGACCACTTTCTCTCCTACAAATTCATCAAAAGAATAACTGAACACAGAGCAAACTTCGCAAAACAACTTCTGATCGCTAGCTGAGGTCATCAGGCGCCCAGAAAAGCAGCCCATTGTCTTCGAAAGGAGCGCAAGCCCCTCCCCGCGGAGCAACGGAACTAGCTACCTGAATAAGAGTCCACCTCCGCCCGCCTGTGTCAGGGCGGAAATGAGGCTCTGAAGAGACCGGCAAACAGAAGCCAAATAAACAAAGGGAACCGCTTCAGAAGGGACTGGTGCAACAGATTAAAATCCCTCTAGGAAACATTGACTACACCGGAGGAGCCTGTAGATATCGAGAAGCGTAAGCTGGAACGAGGAGCTATCTGAAACTGAGCCGAACCCACACTGACCGCAACAGCTCCAGAGAAACTCCTAGATATAATTTTACTTTTTTCTCTTTTTTTATTTTTTATTTTTTTCTTTTTTCTTTTTTCTCTTTTATTTTCCTTTAAAATCCCCTATTACTCCCCCATTACTCCTTAACTTTCATTTCCATAGACTTTTACGATTTTTTAATTAGGGGGAAAAAAAAATTTTTTTTTTTTCTTTTTCTTTCTTTCTTTTTTTTTTTTCTCTTTTTTTTTCTTTTTCTTTCTTTTTTTTTTTCCTTTCCTTTTTCTCTTCTATTTTCTATTTTTCTTTTTCTCTTATTTCTTTTAAAGTCCTCTAGTACTCCTCTACTACTCCTTAATTTTCATTTTCAATACACTATAACCTTACAAAAAAAAAAAAAGAAGAGAAGCCCTATTTTTAAACCGAAGATTATTCTCTCCCAATCTTGACTCTCTGTTTTCTACCTCAGAACACCTCTATTTCCTCCTTTCCCCTTCTCTTCCCAATCCAATTCTGTGAATCTTTGTAGGTGACTGGGCTACGGAGAACATTCTGGGAACAGACAGCTGCGTAGATCTGTCTCTCTCCTCTTGAGTCCCCCTTTTTCTCCTCCTGTTCATCTCTATCTCCCTCCTCCCTCTCCTCTTCTTCATGTGACTCTGTGAACCTCTCTGGGTGTCCCTAACAGGGGAGAATCTTTTAGCCATTAACCTAGAAGTTTTCTTATCAGGGCTGTATAGTTGGAGAAGTCCTGAGATTACAGGAAGAATAAAACTGAAATCCAGAGGCAGGAGACTTAAGCCCAAAACCTGAGAACACCAGAAAACTCCTGACTACAAGGAACTTTAAGTAATAAGTGACTGTCCAAAAGCCTCCATACCTACACTGAAACCAACCACCACACAAGAGCCAATAAGTTTTAGAGCAAGACATACCACGCAAATTCTCCAGCAACGCAGGAACATAGCCCTGAACATCAACATACAGGCTGCCCAAGGTCACACCTAACACATAGACCCATCTCAAAACTCATTACTGGGCACTCCATTGCTCTCCAAAGAGAAGAAATCAAGTTCCACGCACCAGAACACTGACGCAAGCTTCCCTGACCAGGAAATCTCAGCAAGCCAATCGTCTAACCCCACCCACTGGGTTAATCCTCCACAACAAAAAGGAACCACAGACCTCCAGAATACAGAAAGCCCACTCCAGATACAGCAATCTAAACAAGATGAAAAGGCAAAGAAATACCCAACAGGTAAAGGAACATGAAAAATGCCCACCAAGTCAAACAAAAGAGGAGGAGATAGGGAATCTACCTGAAAAAGAATTTAGGATAATGATAATAAAAATGATCCAAAATCTTGAAAACAAAATGGAGTTACAGATAAATAGCCTGGAGACAAAGATTGAAAAGATTCAAGAACTGTTTAATAAAGACCTAGAAGAAATAAAAAAGAGTCAATTACAAATGAATAATGCAATGAATGAGATCAAAAACACTTTGGAGGGAAGCAAGAGTAGAATAACAGAGGCAGAAGATAGGATAAGTGAGGTAGAAGATAAGATGGTGGAAATAAATGAAGCAGAGAGGAAAAAAGAAAAAAGGATCAAAAGAAATGAGGACAACCTCAGGGACCTCTGGGACAATGTGAAACGCCCCAACATTCGAATCATAGGAGTCCCAGAAGAAGAAGACCAAAAGAAAGGCCATGAGAAAATACTCGAGGAGATAAAAGCTGAAAACTTCCCTAAAATGGGGAAGGAAATAGCCACCCAAGTCCAAGAAACCCAGAGAGTCCCAAACAGGATCAACCCAAGGCAAAACACCCCAAGACACATATTAATCAAATTAACAAAGATCAAACACAAAGAACAAATATTAAAAGCAGCAAGGGAAAAACAACAAATAACACACAAAGGGATTCCCATAAGGATAACAGCTGATCTATCAATAGAAACCCTCCAGGCCAGAAGGGAATGGCAGGACGTACTGAAAGTAATGAAAGAGAATAACCTACAATCTAGATTACTGTATCCAGCAAGGATCTCATTCAGATATGAAGGAGAATTCAAAAGCTTTACAGATAAGCAAAAGCTGAGAGAATTCAGCACCACCAAACCAGCTCTTCAACAAATGCTAAAGGATCTTCTCTAGACAGGAAATGCAGAAAGGTTGTATAAACGTGAACCCAAAACAACAAAGTAAATGGCAACGGGACCACACCTATCAATAATTACCCTAAATGTAAATGGGTTGAATGCCCCAACCAAAAGACAAAGATTGGCTGAATGGATACAAAAACAAGACCCCTATATATGCTGTCTACAAGAGACCCACCTCAAAACAAGAGACACATACAGACTAAAAGTGAAGGGCTGGAAAAAAATATTTCATGCAAACGGAGACCAAAAGAAAGCAGGAGTCGCAATATTCATATCAGATAAAATAGACTTTCAAATAAAGGAAGTGAAAAGAGACAAAGAAGGACACTACATAATGATCAAAGGATCAATCAAAAAAGAAGCTATAACAATTATAAATATATATGCACCCAACATAGGAGCACCGCAATATGTACGGCAAACGCTAACGAGTATGAAAGAGGAAATTAATAGTAACACAATAATAGTGGGAGACTTTAATACCCGACTCACAACTATGGATAGATCAACTAAACAGAAAATTAACAAGGAAACACAAACCTTAAATGACACAATGGACCAGCTAGACCTAATTGATATCTATAGGACATTTCACCCCAAAACAATCAACTTCACCTTTTTCTCAAGTGCACACGGAACCTTCTCCAGAATAGATCACATCCTGGGCCATAAATCTGGTCTTGGAAAATTCAAAAAAATTGAAATCATTCCAGTCATCTTTTCTGACCACAGTGCAGTAAGATTAGATCTCAATTACAGGGAAAAAATTGTTAAAACTTCAAACATATGGAGGCTAAATAACACGCTTCTGAATAACCAACAAATCATAGAAGAAATCAAAAAGAAATCAAAATATGTATAGAAATGAATGAAAATGAAAACACAACAACCCAAAACCTATGGGACACTGTAAAAGCAGTGCTAAGGGGAAGGTTCATAGCATTACAGGCTTACATCAAGAAACAGGAAAAAAACCAATTAAATAACCTAACTCTACACCTAAAGCAATTAGAAAAGGAAGAAATGAAGAACCCCAGGGTTAGCAGAAGGAAAGAAATCTTAAAAATCAGGGCAGAAATAAATGCAAAAGAAACTAAAGAGACCATAGCAAAAATCAACAAAGCTAAAAGCTGGTTTTTTGAAAAAATAAACAAAATTGACAAACCATTAGCAAGACTCATTAAGAAACAAAGAGAGAAAAACCAAATTAACAAAATTAGAAATGAAAATGGAGAGATCACAACAGACAACACTGAAATACAAAGGATCATAAGAGACTACTACCAGCAGCTCTATGCCAATAAAATGGACAACTTGGATGAAATGGACAAATTCTTAGAAAAGTATAACTTTCCAAAACTGAACCAGGAAGAAATAGAAGATCTTAACAGACCCATCACAAGCAAGGAAATCGAAACTGTCATCAAAAATCTTCCAGCAAACAAAAGCCCAGGACCAGATGGCTTCACAGCTGAATTCTACCAAAAATTTAGAGAAGAGCTAACACCTATCTTACTCAAACTCTTCCAGAAAATTGCAGAAGAAGGTAACCTTCCAAACTCATTCTATGAGGCCACCATCACCCTAATTCCAAAACCAGACAAAGATGCCACAAAAAAAGAAAACTACAGGCCAATATCACTGATGAACATAGATGCAAAAATCCTTAACAAAATTCTAGCAAACAGAATCCAACAACATATTAAAAAAATCATACACCATGACCAAGTGGGCTTTATCCCAGGAATGCAAGGATTCTTTAATATCCGCAAATCAATCAATGTAATACACCACATTAACAAATTGAAAGATAAAAACCATATGATTATCTCAATAGATGCAGAGAAAGCCTTTGACAAAATTCAACACTCATTTATGATTAAAACTCTCCAAAAAGCAGGAATAGAAGGAACATACCTCAACATAATAAAAGCTATATATGACAAACCCACAGCAAGCATCACCCTCAATGGTGAAAAATTGAAGGCATTTCCCCTGAAATCAGGAACAAGACAAGGGTGCCCACTCTCACCACTACTATTCAACATAGTGTTGGAAGTTTTGGCCACAGCAATCAGAGCAGAAAAAGAAGTAAAAGGAATCCAGATAGGAAAAGAAGAAGTAAAACTCTCACTGTTTGCAGATGACATGATCCTCTACATAGAAAACCCTAAAGACTCTACCAGAAAATTACTAGAGCTAATCAATGAATATAGTAAAGTTGCAGGATATAAAATTAACACACAGAAATCCCTTGCATTCCTATATACTAACAATGAAAAAACAGACAGAGAAATTAAGGAAACAATATCATTCACCATTGCAACAAAAAGAATAAAATACTTAGGAGTATATCTACCTAAAGAAACAAAGGACCTATACATAGAAAACTATAAAACACTGATGAAAGAAATCAAAGAGGACACAAACAGATGGAGAAACATACCGTGTTCATGGATTGGAAGAATTAATATTGTCAAAATGGCTATTCTACCCAAAGCAGTCTATAGATTCAATGCAATCCCTATCAAGCTACCAACGGTATTTTTCACAGAACTAGACCAAAGAATTTCACAATTTGTATGGAAATACAAAAAACCTCGAATAGCCAAAGTAATCTTGAGAAAGAAGAATGGAGCTGGAGGAATCAACCTGCCTGACTTCAGACTCTACTACAAAGCCACAGTCATCAAGACAGTATGGTACTGGCACAAAGACAGAAATATAGGTCAATGGAACAGAATAGAAAGCCCAGAGATAAATCCAGGAACCTATGGACACCTTATCTTTGACAAAGGAGGCAAGGATATACAATGGAAAAAAGACAACCTCTTTAACAAGTGGTGCTGGGAAAACTGGTCAACCACTTGTAAAAGAATGAAACTAGAACACTTTCTAAAACCATACACAAAAAGCATACAGTCATGAAAGGCTGAGAGTTAAAGGATGTAAAATTATATTAGGCCAACGGTAATCAAAAGAAATATAACTTAGCTATACTATTACAAACAAACCCATAAAGTATCATTTAGAATAGAGAGATTCATTATCTAAAGACAAAAGATTCAGTATACCAAAAAATTAAATATATATGAACCCAATAAATGACTTCAAATATATAAAACAATAATGAGTATAACTCACAGGAGAAACTGACAGCTCCAATATCATATGGAGAAATTTTAATGTACCTTTTTCAAGGGGTCAAAAACTTGGCAAAAAAAAAAAAAAAAAAAAAGAAACAAAAAAACTTGGCAAAGACATAGATTAATAATATAACAAGCTTAAACTAATGACCATTTATACAATTCTGCATCTAACAACTAGAGAATACATATTTTTCTCAAGCCTACCCAGAGCATTTGCAAAACTTTATCATGCACTAGGCAATAAAGCAAGCCTCGACAGATTTCAAAAAATCAGTTCAGTCACTCAGTTGTGTCCGACTCTTTGTGACCCCATGGACTGCAGCATGACAGGCTTCCCTGTCCATCACCAATTGGTGGAGCTTGCCCAAACTCATGTGCATCGAATCGGTGATGCCATCCAACCATCTCATCCTCTGTCGTCCCCTTCTCCTCCTGCCCTCAATCTCTTGCAGCATCAGGGTCTTTTCCAATGAGTCAGTTCCTCACGTCAGGTGGCCAAAGTATTGGAGTTTCAGCTTGAGCATCAGTCCTTCCAATGAATATTCAGGACTGATTTCCTTTAGGATGGACTGGTTTGATCTTGCTGTCCAAGGGACGCTCAAGAGTCTTCTCCAACACCACAGTTCAAAAGCATCAATTCTTCAGCGCTCAGCTTTCTTTATAGTTCAACTCTCACATTCATACATGACTACTGGAAAAACCATAGCTTTGACTAGATGGACCTTTGTTATCAAAGTAATGTCTCTGCTTTTTAATATGCTGTCTAGGTTGGTCATAGCTTTTCTTCCAAGGAGCAAGCGTCTTCTAATTTCATGGCTGCAGTCACCATCTGCAGTGATTTTGGAGCCCCAAAAAATAAAGTCTGACACTCTTTCCATTGTTTTGCCATCTATTTGCTATGAAGTGATGGGACCAGATGCCATGATCTTAATTTTCTGAATGTTGAGTTTTAAGCTAACTTTTTCACTCTCGTCTTTCACTTTCATCAAGAGGCTCTTTAGTTCTTCTTCACTTTATGCCATAAGGGTGGTGTCATCTGCATATCTGAGATTATTGATAATTCACCCAGCAATCTTGATTCCAGCTTGTGCTTCATCCAGTCCAGCATTTCGCATGATGTACTCTGCATATAAGTTAAATAAGCAGGGTGACAATATACAGCTTTGATGTACTCCTTGCCCGATTTGGAACCAGTCTGTTGTTCCATGTTCGGTTCTATCCGTTGCTTCTTGACCTGCATACAGATTTCTCAGGAGGCAGGTCAGGTGGTCTGGGATTCCCATCTCTTTAAGAATTTTCCACAGTTTGTTGTGATCTACACAGTCAGTGGTGTTGGCTTAATCAATAAAGCAGAAGTGGATGTTTTTCTGAAATTCTCTTGCTTTTTCTATGATCCAACAGACATCGGCAATTTGATCTCTGGTTCCTCTGCCTTTTCTAAATCCAGCTTGAACATCTGGAAGTTCATAGTTCACGTACCGTTGAAGCCTGGTTTGGAGAATTCTGAGCATTACTTAGCTAGCGTGTGAGATGAGTGCAATTGTGCAGTCATTTGAACATTCTTTGGCATTGCCCTTTGGGATTGGAATGAAAACTGACCTTTTCCAGTCCTGTGGCCACTGCTGAGTTTTCCAAATTTGCTGGCATATTGAGTGCAGCACTTTAACAGCATCATCTTTTAGGATATGAAATAGCTCACCTGGAATTCCATCACCTCCACTAGGTTTGTTCATAGTGATGCTCCCTAAGGCCCACTTGACTTCACATTCCAGGATGTCTGGCTCTAGATGAGTGATCACACCATCGTGATTATCTGGGTCGTGAAGATCTTTTTTGTACAGTTCTTCTGTGTATTCTTGCTACCTCTTCTTAGTATCTTCTCCTTCTGTCAGGTTCCTACCATTTCAGTCCTTTATTGAGCCCATCTTTGCATAAAATGTCCCCTTGGTATCTCTAATTTTCTTGAAGAGATCTCTAGTCTTTCCCATTCTATTGTTTTCCTCTATTTCTTTGCACTGGTCACTGAGGAAGGCTTTCTTCTCTCTCCTTGCTATTCTTTGGAACTCTGTATTCAAATATGCATATCTTTCCTTTTCCCCTTTGCCTTTTGCTTCTCTTCTTTTCTCAGCTATTTGTAAGGCCTCCTCAGACAACCATTTTGCCTTTTTGCATCTCTTTTTCTTGGGGATGGTCTTGATCCCTGTCCCCTGTACAATGTCATGAACCTCTGCCCGTTCTTCAGGCAGTCTGCCTATCAGATCTAATCCCTTAAGTCTACTTGGCACTTCCACTGTATAATCGTAAGGGATTTGACTTAGGTCATACCTGAATCATCTAGTGGTTTTCACTACTTTCTTCAATTTAAGTGTGAATTTGGCAAGAAGGAGTTCATGATCTGAGCCACAGTCAGTTCCTGGCCTTGTTTTTGCTCACTGTATACAGCTTCTACACCTTTTCAAAGAATGGGCATCATATAGATTTTTTTTTTTTTTTTTTTTCTTTATGGCTAGCTGTGTAGCATGCGGGATCATCCTGACCAGGATCAGGGATTGAACCCAGGTCCCCTGCAGTGGGAGAGTGGAGTCTTAACCACTGGATCACCAGGGAAGTCCTACCTATCTTCTGACTCTTGTTGTTTTAGTCACTAAATCATGTCTGACTCTCTGCGACCCCATGGACTGTAGCCCTCCAGGCTTCTCTGTCCATGGATTTCCCAGGCAAGAATACTAGAATGGGTAGGCATTTCCTTCTCCAGGGTCTCTTCCTGACCCAGGGATCGAACCTGCCTCTCCTGCATTGGCAAGCAGATTCTTTACTGTTGAACCACCAGGGAAGTTCCATCTTCTGACTATGATGTAATTAAATTAGAAATCACTAACAAACAGTTAATTTAAAATATATATTTCATACAGATGTAATAAAGTTACATTAATCCATCACAGTCTGCATTCCATCCTGGGATCCCTCCAGCTTTTAAATAATTTTTTAAAAATTTGTATATGGTATAGCTCATTCTTTGGGCTGTAAAGTTCTATGGGTTTTGACAAATGTGTGGAGTCATGTATCCACCGTGAGTATCAGACAGACGTCTCACTGCCCTAAAAGAATCTGTTCTCCACTTATTAAACCCTCCTCTCTCCTCTCAAATCCCTCCCAACCACTGATCTTTTTTATGGTATATCTTGCTTTTTCTGCAGTGTCATAGATGTGGAATTATAGCATATATAGCTTTTACAGACTGGCTTCTTTCACTCAGCAGTATGCACTGAAGGGTCATTTACACCTTTTCATGGCCTAATAGCTTGTTAGTTTTTTTTTTAATCAGTGAATATTATTTTTCAGTATACACATGTACTACAGTTTGTTTTTTCATTTTTTTCATTCATGTATTATTGAGGGATATCTCAGTTGTTTCCAGTGTTTGGCAGTTGTGAATAAAGCTGCTATAAATATTTGCATGCAGGTTTTTCTGTGGACATAATTTTCAAATAGGTTGTGTAAATACCTAGGAACACAAATGTTGGGTCATATGGTAAAACTATGTTTAGCTTTGTAAGAAACTGGAAACTGTTCCAATGTGGCTGTACTATTTTGCACTCCTACCAGCAATGAATGAAAATTCTTGTTGTACTGCATTCTTGCCTGATAATGGTTTATTGGACTTTAGCCATAATAATAGATGTGTTTTTTTTTTTTTTTCATTCTTTTAAACTGCAATTCCCTAATGGCAAATAGAGCTTGCCTGGTGGCACTAGTGGTGAAGAACCTGCCTGCCAGTGGGTCAGTAAGATCCCCTGGAGGAGGGCATGGCAACACACTCCAGTATTCTTGCCTGGAGAATTCCATGGACAGAGGAGCCTGGCATCACAAAGAATCGGACATGATGGAAATAACTTAGCACGCATGCACAATGTCAAATAATGTTGAGTATCTTTTTCATATGCTTATTTGCCACCATGTATCTTCTTTGCCCATTAAAAAAAATTGGGATGGTTACCTCCTCATTGTTGAGTTTTGGGCTATTTGTATATTTTGGATACAAACCTTTTATTAGATATGTTTTGCAAATATTTTCTCCAGCCTGTCGCTTGCCTTTTTATTCTCTTAACAGCATCTTTTGCAGAGCAGAAGTTTGTTTTAATAAAGTCCAACTTATCATTTTTTTTCTTTCATAGATTTTGCTTTTGCTGTTTTATCTAGTAATTCACTGCCAAACCTTTTAGATTTTCTCCTAGTCTTCTAGAAGTTTTATATAGTTTTGTGTCTATGACCATTTGGAGTTAATTTTTATAAAGAGTACAAGATCTGTGTTTACATTAATATTTTTTACACTGTATTTTTGCATATGGTCATCCAATTATTCCAATACCATTGTTGAAAAGACCATCCTTTCTCCACTGGATTGCCTTTTTCCCTTGACCAGTTAACTATATTTATGCAGGCCTATTTCTGGACTTGTCTGTTCTCTTCATGTTTCTGTGTAGCTATACTTTTGCCAATACCATGTATTTTAATTATGGAAAACTTTACAGGAAGTCTTAAAATCAGGTCTTAAAAGCCTCCAACTTTGTTCTTTATTACTGTGTTGAATATCTATTAATAGGTCTTTTGTCTTTCCATCTGAACTTTAGAATCAGTTTGCTGATATCTGCAAAACAGCCTGCTGTGCTTTTGATTGAGATTATATTGAATCTATAGATTAGTTTGGGAAGAACTGACATCTTAACAATATTGAGTCTTCTTCTAATCCATGAACATGTAATATACATATATTTTTCTAAAATTTTATGAATACACATTTTAAGTTAATAAAAACTTTGAATATCTCCGAAGTCAAAGAAGAGATAATGAAAAATTTTACAATATGAAAAAACTGAGTAATAATAATACAAATGCTTATAAGTGAAAATTATAAAACTTTATACCATTCATATCAAACTTATGGGTGATATAAAAAGTGGTACTCTGGAAAATGTATAATTTTAACTTGCTTTATAATAGAAAATCAGAAAGACTGAAAATTAAAGAACTAAATGCTCTTCATAAGAGAAAATAGAAAAGAACAAACCCAAATAAAGGAAAAAGATTATACAGTTAAGACAGAAATGGAAACAGTGAACAAAAACAGCCAGATATGGAAACACTGTGTCCATCAATGGATGAATGGATACAGATAACATGGTGTATTTCATTTCACACAATGAAATACTACTTAGCCATGAGAAAAAAAGCAAAATCCTGTCATTTGTGACAACATGGATGCATCTCAGGGGCATTAACACTAGTCAACAGACAGAGAAGGACAAATACCACAGGGTTATCACTTATATGTAGAATTTATTTTTAAAAAAAGAGTCAGACTAGTGAAAACAAAGTGAAAGTGATTTCTGGGAGTGGGAGAAAAGAAAGAGGCTGGTAAAAGAATAATTACTTTCTACTATAAGATGAATAGGTCTGAGGATATAATGTAAAAACATGTGACTATAGTGGATGACACTACATTGCATAATTGAAATCTGCTAAGACAGCAGAACATAAATTTCTCATGAAAAATCATAATAAATAAATAGGTAATGGATGTATGAACTAGCTAGATGGAGTCCTTTATATTTACATACATACACACACACAAACACACACATATATATATTTCTGAGTTTTCTATCCTGTTCCATTGATTTATATTTCTATTTTTTGTGCCAATATCATACTGTACTGATGACTGTAGCTTGGTAGTACAGCCTGAAGTCAGGAAGCCTGATTCCTCTAGCTCAATTTTTCATTTTCAAGATTGCTTTGGCTATTTGGTGGGGTCTTTTGTGTCTCCATACAAATTTTTAGATATTTTTGCTCTAGTTCTGTGAAAAATGCCATTGGTAATTTGATAGGGATTATATTGAATTTGTAGCTTGCCTTGGGTAGTATACTCATTCTGACAATACTGATTCTTCCAATCCATGAACATGGTATATCTTTCCATCTGTTTATGTCTTCTTCAATTTTTTTCATCAGCATCTTATAGTTTTCAGAGTACAGGTCTTTTGTCTCCTTAGATAGGCTTATTCCTAGATATTTTATTCTTTTTGATGCAGTGGTAAATGGAATTGCTTCTTAAATTTCTCACGACTTAGTGACTGAAGGGCAACAACAAGCAAATATACTTGATAGCCCTTGGCCACAACTAATGAGCCCCTGGGCTACAACTACTGAAGTCCATGTGCCTAGAGCCTGTGCTCCACAAGAGAGGCCACCACAGTGAGAATCCCACACTGCAATTAGAGAGTAGCCCCCACTCTCCACAACTACAGAAAGCCCATATGTAGCAGTAACAACCCAGCAGAGCCAAAAGTAAATAAATACAATAATTTTTAAAAACCTTTAAATTATAAATTTGACTACTCAAAAATGAAAATCGTGAAGTTAAAAAAAAAAATCACACAACTGGGAGAATATATAACAAACATGCATCAGTGGGGGGGATAAAAGAATCAAGAATGTGTAAAGAGGCCACAAATCAATAATAAGACAATAGAAAAATGGCCAAAAGACATGAATGGGCTTTTCAATAAGAGAAACTTTAAACAAACATATGAAGAGATGCTCAATCTCTTTAATAATAAGGGAAATGCAAATCAAGACCATAATTTACACTTTGCTTGAGAAAATTTAAGAAGTCTGACAATACCCAATATCCATCTTTCTTATATTTCAGGCAGGAGTATTCATGGTTCCATTTTGGAAAACAGTTTGGCATTGTCTCGTAGAGCTGAATATCCTCACACCTTGAGTGTGTGCGTGTTGTGTCCAACTCTTTATGACCCCATGGACTGTAGCCCTTCAGGTTCCTCTGTCCATGGGATTTCCCAGCAAGAATACTGGAATGGGTTGCTATTTCCTCCTCCAGGGGATCTTTCCCACCCAGGGATCAAACCCATGTCTCTTGCGTCTCCTATATTGGCAGGCGGATTCTTTACTGCAGAGCCACCAGGGAAGCCCCAACCTCACACCTTATGACCCAGCAATTCTATTCCCACTTGTATACTCTGAGTAAACATTTGTACACATGATCCAAGAAGAGTATCAAAACATTCTTGACAATCCATTCCAAATATGAGAGGTGGGAGAAAAGAGCCCAAAAGCCCCATCAAGAGAGGAATGGATAAACTGTCATGTATTTCTCTAATGGCATGCAATACAGCAGTGAAAATGAGTAAACTTCAGTTATATCTCTCAAGATTTGACCAGCCATTGCTGGATTTGTAGATACAAGGGACCATTAGCCAAGGAATTCTGGGCAGTCTCAAGAGGCTGGAAGAGGCAAGGAACTACATTCCCTACTAGAGCCTCCAGAAAGGAATACAGCCCTGTGACACCTAATTTTAGCCAAGTAAGGCCTATTTTGGCCTTCTGACCTGCAAGACTATAATACATCTGTGTTGTTGAAAGCCAGTAAGTTTGTGGTAATCTGTCACAACAGCAACAGAAAACTAGCAGAGTGTGTACGTGTGTAAGGCTGGAGAGGGTGTCACGCGATAGAGGAGACTTCCTAGGGAGAGAGGGAAAGAGGGGAGTGAAGGAGGGAAGGACGGAGAGAACCTTTGTTTTGCTCACAAAGATTTGGTTTGGGGACTGGAGCCAGCTTCTCTGGTAGAGTGCCCTTTGGTGTCCCCCTAGCATCACCTGAATGCCCAAGAGGGGCCTGACAGTCTGCAAGAACCTGAAGCACTTGTTCCCAAAGGTCTCCCCACCAGGTGGACAGGCCCCAGCAACTGGTTTCCAATATAAAAAGAGGAAACTGAGGCCTGGGACAGGGAGGTACAGCCAGGAGCAGCCCCCTTTCTGAGGGCAGGAAATGGCCAGATGCCACATCTTAGAACTCACGTTTCCTGGGAGGGCAGCCTGCTCCTTCCACAGACTTCCCACAGTCGAACAGGGTCCAGCAGGCTCCTATCAACATCTATACTGAGAATGCAGCCCCACAATTGCTGGGTGCCATCATAATCGAAACCTTCCACACCCTCCCGGCCCTTCCTCCCTAGAGACAGGACCACAAGCCAAAGCCAGGGCCCACCTGACCACAGTCCAGGCCCAGCCAGACCCTCGTAAGCAGAACCCTTGGGTTCCACGGTGTCCAGGGAGCAGTGTCACAATGGGGTGGGGAGGTCCCAGGGTTGGGTAGGATGAGGGGGAGCAGCATTCTACCACTGGTACACACCTGGCCATAGGCTCCAGGGGCAGAAGGCGCAAGGCAGACTGGGAAAATCTCCACACGAGCCAGCCCCATGCCTTCATGCAGACTGTGCCCAACACCCAGAGCACCGGCCTCCCCCATGATGGCTCCACCCCCATTGTGGGAAATCCTCCCCCCCTTCCAGGCACCACTTGCTCACCCCCAATCCCCAGGCCTAAGGAGAAAGAATGGAGAGGAAAGGCAGGGGAGGAACAGACCCTCCCCTCAGCAGCTCCCAGATCCCCACCCAGGGGAGGAGGGAGTGTAGGTTAAAGTTTTCTTGGTGGCAAATTTGAGGAGTGGTCATACGATGGCTTTTTCTTTCTTTGAGAGGAGGATGAGAAGCTATCTGGTAGGGGGTAAGAGAAAGGGGGACAAGCAGAGTAGACCTGAGAAGTAGCCACCAGTGAGAACTGGAAAACAAGCTGATTGAAAAGCTGGTAGGAATACAAGGTGCTGCTAAAGACTCAGGAGGTGCTGGTGACTGGATTCAGAGAAGAGATTGTCACAAGTATCATGCTCTGTAGCCGTGACCAGGTCTTGGGGTGTAAGCAGAAAGAAGGCAGACAGTTGGGCTAATGTGCTGCTATGGTTGTGCTAGTTTGACTGTCTTGTAAGGGAGGCCAGCCTAAGAGATACTATGTGGGGATCCACAGGGAGGGGGCAGAAGATGAAGTAGGGTTCCAAGGAGTCATTTGCCAGCATGTTGTTCATACTAAGGAGCATCGCAGCGGTCCTGGGGTGATCACTGAAAACCCCTGAATATTCTTGAAGAAAGCCTAATTTTAGGAGCCTCCCAGGGCCACTGACTGATGATTAATCACTGCAAGTCCCAAAAGAACCAACACTAGTGGCCACCACGTAAGAAGACTTCTGCCCCCTTCCCTTACCCTGCCCGGGCTCTGCAAGAGCCAGAGCTGCAGAGAATGAAAGGAAAGAGGGGCCTAGAGAGGGACAGACCCATGTCCTGCCTCTCCTCACCACTGGTCCTGAGTGAAGGGCAGGTGAAGGAGAAGCTCTGAAGAGAAGGCAACACTGAAGCTTTGATTCTGACGGAATCAGTCTCCTCTCAGCTAGATCAAATGTCCTGTGGGTCCCACCTTATCCATTCAGGCCTGGTCCAGCCACTGGAGGAACCGCAAACTTCCCTTTGTCCACCTGCCTGGATGGGTCCATGACTTCAAGGCCTGGGAGAGGCCCTACTCGGCTGTCCTGCTCTGGGCTTGACTATGTTTTTCAGGACAGGGGGAATCCCGGATGGAGGGGATCTGAGGAGCCATATTCCCAAAGAGTGTCAGAGGACAAGTTAAACCCAAGACACACCCAAGACTCTAATTAAGAACAGGGTACTGGGGGTGGGGCTTTGGGGATGAGCATGGTTTTGAAAGGAGGGAGGCCCATCTCGGATGCTTCTGAGACTGGGCCAGGCAGTGGGTGGCTGGCTCTGGGGCCAGCTCATGGGATACTGCCTCCATTAGCAAGGCTGGTGGTGCTCACAGGTCCAGCCATTTACAGGGGAGTGTCTAGGCAGCTCTCTGCTGCTGCCGGTCTAGCTTTGGAGACATAGTCACAGAGCTAAGTGCTGCTTTAAAGGCTACCCCTGGGCTGGAGATACTTCCCGAGGCCTCCAAATCCTTTTCTGAGAGCACTGCCTTCAGAGAGCTGGAGGAAGCAGAAGGTCATCATTGGCTATCTAGAAACTGATTCCATGCCTCGCCACCTCCTCCCCAAAGTATGGGAATCGTGAGGGCTCCCTCTGCAACAATGGACAAGTGGTAAAGTAGAGACCTGGCCTTCTAGGACAGGGGCCACTGATATGAGGTCCTGGGCTTCAGAGAGAGCAAGCACCTTATCGTGGTCAGAATTCTTGCTCCAGGTCGTCGACGGTGTCCTTCAGGGTCTGGCAGCAGGGCAGAGTAAGCTGGCCCCAATGGGGAGGCTGCCGTAGATGAGCACGAACAGGGACGCATGATACTTGCCCAGCAGGATCATGAGTGGCATGAGGATGCCCCTGATCCTTGAGAAGATGCTCACCAGCCCCATGCCCTTCTGCCTGTGGGAAGGCCAGCAGAAGCTGAGTGGACCTGGCCTCCCCTGGGTCCACCCCAGCTCCTCCCACAGTTCCACCCCAGCTCACGTCCTTGAAAAGCCCCAATGTCTCGTCTGGTCTCCCCAGATGTGCAGGGTCTCCAGGCTTCCTCAAGTCCACGCAGCCTTCCTGCCCCATCAACCTGCACTTCTCCTAGTCCTACTATGTGGCCTGCTTCTCCCACCTCCAGGCCTTTCTGTTTGCCGGCTGCACTCCTGCCCTCCGATCAAAGGCGGCACCTCCTGACCACCCCCTACTCCCAGTGGAGACTTCCTTCTGAGCCATTCATCAAACCTGGACTCACACTGTATCTAGTCCTGACAAGGCCAGGCTACGGCCCCTGGTGTATCTGCCCTCCACTGCCCTCTGCACTCCCCTGACCTCAACCAGCTCTGGACCCCATCCAGCCCTGTTGCCCCAGAGCCAGTCCTATAAGTTCTATAAGTTCTGTGGGGAATAGCAGGGAGGGTGGAGGAGGGATGGTCAAAATGAGGGTCTCAGGAACAGAGGAGCCAGGGTTGCACCCGCCGCCCTTACCTGATGACAGTGGGGAAGAGCTCAGCAGAGTCCACGTAGAAGATGGTAAATCCAGCCGCCAAGGCAAACTTCCCCACCAGAGCCAGCACAACAAGCACCACAGGCAGATATGGTGGAGGCTGCCCGTCAGCCACATGGAGTGGCCAGACCCACCCCCTGGGCCCTGTCCCTGCCCTCCCAAACTCCTCACCCCTTGTGCACCCAAGCCCCAGAGAACCCCTCACTCCTGAAAAGGAAACAAGGGGTCTCAGTAGCACAGGGGGTGTGGGCAGAGGCCCTGCTGGGACGAAGATGATGGTGATACACACGAGGCCACCCAGAACCAGAATCCCCGACTGACTCTACCTGCGGCCCATCCATTCCATTATAAAGATGCTGCAGTAGCAGGCAGGCACCTCTACTGCTCCAAAGATTAACTGTGTCAGGTAGATATTCAGGCCAAAATCCCCCACCCTGAGGCCCAGGCCATAGAATACCAGGCTGTCCACAAACCTGAAGAGTTCCAGAGTCCTCTCAGTGCCAGGTGATGAGACCCCAGCACACTCAGAAAGAGACTGCCTTGGCCAGGAGTCACAACAGGAGACAGAAGCACAGCCAGCAAGAGACCCAGTGGTACCCAGACAGCCACCACCCACGGAGACCTGGTAGCCTTTTAGTTTAGGCCTCAGGGAGGGCTGTGGGCCCTGAGTCCACTCACCAGATGTAGAAAAGAATCAGGGTCTCCTTCCGGAGCTGGGGGTGTTGGAACAGATCTAGGGCATTCCCTGCAGGGCTGGTCTTCTCTGGGGCCAGCTGGGAGGGATGTGCAGAATGAGGGGCCAAGCAGGCCGGTCTGTGTGGTCCCATCAGGCAGGGCTGGCCCAGTGCTGCAAGTATCTGGCTCAGGAGCTCGGAGGAGAGTTTGCGCCTGTTGACCAAGGCTACTTTCTGGATCAGTTGTTTGGCCTCCTCTCCCCTCCCCCAGGTAAGGAGCCACCGTGCAGATTCTGGCAGGGCCCTGTGGGTCAGGAATGGCTGTAACCCTGGGGCCTGCACTTCCCCACTGTCCTAGCACACACACACCCTACAGGCCTCATAGGCTCCTTCTCCCAGACACCTCTCTGCATGCACCACCAGCCAAGAGGTAGTTTGCCTGGGAAATATCTCCTCACCAGAAGTAGAAGAGCAGAAAGACAAGTGCAGTACCAGCAATCTGGAAGAGTCTTCAGTTCCAGATGCGGTAGGCAAGTCCTGCAAGAGCCATCTGCCCCAGGGAGAAGGCGCACTGTGCCAGGACCACAGCCTGGATCCTTCACGAGGGCCCCACCCACTCTGTAATTGAAAACAGGCAGAGGCTGATGCTGGGCCGGACCCCACCCTATCACTTCCTGCCATCGTGAGATGCCACCAGGTCAGGGGCTGTGGTCCTGGTCCAGTTCAGGGCGTGTCAGCGCCATCACATTAGGTGCACGGAGCTGACTGGGCCCCCCAGGCAGTGTGGGAGTGTGGCCACGCAGGCCCCATGGCCTTGCTCTGCAGCTGATGGCTTCACGGCCCAGATACTCACGTAGGGTGACGTTGCTGAAGGTATATCCAGCGACGGCTGCGGCCACAGAAAAGCACAGGATCATGTAGAGCTCAAAGCTGGGCACAAAGGCTGCGCTCACGCCGAGGATGGTGAAGAGGAGCAGCTGCACCAGGAGAGTGGCCGTGTGGCCAATCCTGGGGTTGCAAAGGGGCAGGTCGAGGAGTGAATCTATCTGAGGGGAAAGAGGAAGGGAGACCCAGCCCCAAGCCCTTTGCTGGGTGCTCTGTCTGTGGGAGGGTGCATGGCCCCAGCCGGGAGTCCCATTGCAGGCGGACAGGGCCTTACCTGGAGTCTGGTGAGAGGGGCCCTGGGGAGAACTAGACCCTGGGCCAGGATCCAAGAGCATGCTGGGTCGGGGGAACTGGTCAAGGTTCTTAGCAGTTGCAGAGGGGCCTGAAGATGAGCGCCCCAATGAGGAGCCCAGCCACATACACCGACTGGGAGGTTTCCTTCAGATGCTTCCAACCACAGACCATGTTAAAATGAGGTAGACACAGGCAGATGTGAGCTCAGAGGTAGCTGAGGCAAGTCCTTTTATCAGCTAGCCCACGCGTGACAAACCTCTCAGGACAGAAGTGGGGCAGGGTCCCACACTGTGGATCAAGGTACCTCAGGGCAGCAGCTTTGTGAACCCAGAGTGCCCGACACAATTCTTAGAAGTGTAAGAGGAAATACAGTGACAGTCAACATCTGTTTCATATCAGACTACCAGCTCCAGATGGTTCACGCAATTCTTTTCAGTGATCTGTGTGAGGTTGTGTTTTTGGCAAGTGCTATGGAAAAAGCAAGAACCATGTGAAACTCACAGGGTTCAAGGACTGAGATGTGTGGTTCCCAATATATCCTATTAGGAAGTAACTGTACTTACTTGAGGATGAAATTTAAATGTTTTCTTTTGATTTGTGTGTATATATATATATGTGTGTGTGTGTATATATATATATATACTTTTTTTTTTAAAAAAAAAACAGCTACTGAGTTGTTAGTACATAAATTAAGTTGTTTTGTTTCTGTTTTATTTTTGCTGTTGGTGGTCTTTTTTTTTACCCCACTGCATGGCATGAGGCGTCTTAGTTCTTCAACCAAGGATCAAACTGGAAGTGCAGAGTCTTAACCACTGGACCGCCAGGGAAGTTCCTCTTCTTCAGTTGTTTGGATAAAATTACTTATTATATGAAACTTCTAGGTACTTTTTTTGGCCTGGAGATACCGTATAAAATTATCAACCCACTATGGATGCATGGTTTAGGAACCCCTGACAGTCACTAACTGCTTCTTCCTGACAAATGGGGTCTCTTCCCTATAACCATGGCACCCCTGTGACCTGCTTGGGCCTTTCAGACTTTTCCCAACTGACTGCAAAATCCCCCTGAAACTCCCATCATTCTCGGACAATCAGAATCCTAGGGAGCCCTCACACATCCCTTGAGGAAAGAGATTAGGATGTAGGAACATGAAACCTGTATACACACACACACGGCGATGGGAGGGGAAACAGCCCACCTGGAGACTCTCAGAACCTGACAGACAGACTGGAAATCCAAGTGAAGAACGTATGGGTGTCCATACAAACCAAGTACACATGTCCACAGCAACGTGCACATACAACAATGGCATGTGACTGACCCCCGTCTGTGGGCCCCTCAAGGAAGTCCTATGCCCCCTGCACACCTCTCAGCTCCACACTCAAGTGTGTGCAGGGGAATCATGGCAGGTGAGCTCTCCTTCAAAGCTCACGGAGACAGCGTCACAATATTAATGCTTGCTGAGTGCTTACTCTGGATTGGGTACTATGCCAAACGTTTCACATGCATCATCTCACATAATTCTAGCAACAATCCTTGACTTACTATATATAGGTTCAGCAGCTAGTCCTAGGTCCTAGAGTTGGACAGCTGGATGGCAGTGAGTTCAGACATCTTTGCTGCCCTGGACAGGGAGTGAAACTAAGGGAAAGGTAAGGTAATGTTTCCTGAGTGAAAGGATGAGTGAATGAATGAAAGAAGGAACCAATCAATACCTTCAGTTAGCTGAGAAGCCAATCTCCATGAGTTACCTAATCTTTAGCCAAAAATTAACCAATTCAGGAGATAATATTTTGCTCCTACATCTGTCTTGAAGGACAACTGTTAATTTTGTAAGAGTTTTAAGTGATCATCAAATGATGAATGGATTGCTTCTGAGAATGACGTGTGGCAGGACCGGGTGCTTGGAACTTGTTGTTCCACCCAGTTCTATCTGGTTTGCTTTTTGTCTAGCCATCACAGATTGCCTCTGTAGTTAGATATTGTATAAAATAAAAAATTATGAATAAAGGTCTGCTGAGTCATTCATTCTGTGTGACTTTGTTAGCTGATCCTCTGGTGTCTTGGATTTCCCATGTACAAATGAAGATGAAACAGATTCCTTAGTACCACCTGGTAGGATAAAAGCAATTAACACGTACAACACAAGTAGGAAAGTGGCTGTGCTAAGTCAGTTCAGCTGAGGCTGTACCAACACAGCTTCATGAGGCCCATGAAGTGCACAGCTGGTGACATAGGCATCTCAGATACAAGGGGCCTTCATGCTCTGAAGACGCGAGTGCCAAGCCATGGGGCTCCACCAAGGCTGCCTTCTCTGCTCAGTGGACACCATTCATTAATCCTATCTTATCAAATTCTCTAACTCCCATGTAGGCTTATTATTCCCTTTGTTTCACAGAAGAGAGAGGCTTGGAGAGGTGCCAAGGCCAACCCCAGTTCACGTGCTGGTGTCATGTTGCAGATGGAACAGAGACGAAGAGGGCTTCAACTTGGGACACCAGGTGTCAACCTCCCCAGCCCTAATGCCGATGGTGGACAGTTCTGTCTGGGGCCTGCCACAGTGGACTGCAGAATACCACCCCATTTCTTGGAGTACAACCCATCAAGTCTCACTTCCACTGTTCCAAACCATCAATGGCTCCCACTGGTCTCTGGAAGAAAGTCCCAACTCCTTGGCACTGGTATCTGAGACTCTAAGAGTTGGCTCTTGTCTCTTCCCAGTCCTCCGTGTATGTCAGCACTGCTCACACAGGCTGGGCGCTTTCATGCTCCAGACCCTAGAAACGGCTATTCTCTCTGCTTCGTGCGCCTTCCTTCTGTAGCTCCAGGACACACCACACTGTTTTTGCTATTCACGACAGTCCAGTGACCTCCGTGTTCAGAGGTTTGTGTGGACAGGGCTGGGAGTCTTTTTTTTTTTTTACCAAGGATGGGTACCCAGGAAACGTTGGACAGGTAGGCTGAGGAGGAGAAGTGTACTCTGTCATTCACGAGCACACAATTAATAAGGAAATGTATTTTTTTTTCCTTCTCAAATCTGGATTATCTGTATTTCACTTTGCATGTGAAGCTACCAGTTATAAATGAAACTTGGGATATCAGCTCAGAGAAGTCCCCAGATTCAGCGTAGCTTGTAGTGTAGCTTCTAGCCCTGCTTGTAGACTGGAAGCCAAGATGGACACCTCACACAAGGTAGCTCCACTCTGGAACTGAGTTTGGGGTTGTCATGTAGTTCGGGCCACAAAGTACCAAAAGCGTACATTCACTTGGGAGTTGCAATCCTTGGGAGGGTGGGTCCGTGGAAGCATGTCAGGGAAGGGCCAGAGGGCCAAGGTCCAACACCAGGGGTAGCAAAGACTAAGTTGGTGACTGAGGAGAGAGAGGCCCTTAGTCCTTGAGAACATCCCTTTCCCCATAAAACCTGCCCACCCATAGCCCAGGCAAACCCAAGTTCCTGACACATCACCATCTTCCTGTTACCAGGCCTTTCTTCTATTCTCTGTCTACAAAGGCTTTCTCCTTTTCCCTGTTAACCTTCTTCTGGTCCCTGGGCACCCAGCTCACACACCAACTCCTTCAGGGAGCTGCCTGCCCATTCTCTCCCCAGGAAGAAGCGAATTCTAGCCTCAGAGTTCATTGAGCCTTTGTCCCTCTACTAGGAGTCCAGGTCTTCTCAGAGGTGAACAGGGTGCCTCTGTTCTGACTGTGCCTCACATACTGAGAACTCAGGAGCTGTTGGTTGGATAATAATTCCATGAACAGTCCAGCAAAGGCTGTGAACAAGAGCTAGGGTTGGCTCTGAGCACCCTGGAAGTCTGCCTGGGTTATAAGGATGGTGACACTTGGCTAGATGGGCAGAGAGTTTATAAGCACCTGTAGAGGTAGACATAGCGTCTAAGGATGAAGAAGATCAGATCTACCATCGGTGAGACACTGGGGAGATGAAGGAAGGGCACTGAGGATCAGACAAGCCCAGGCTGGGCTAGATCCAGGGGCTAGCAGAGTTCAAGGTGACCTACTCCCACTGTGGGGTGGACTGAGCGGGAAGATCAGGAAGAAGGCAGGACGACATACCCTCAGGCTGCTGGGTACCCTGAATGAGAGTCCCAGGTTCACTGTGAAGTATGTGTGTTGCCCTTGCCAAGTCATCTCCCTATTCTGTGCTCTGCCCTACTGTCTGTGAAGCAAGCCTTCTTGCTCTGAGATGGCTGGAGTGGAAAAGTCTTTCTACTGATCTGCTGGGGCCCCTCCTAAGAGAACAGTGTTAGCACAAGCAATTGCTCAGATATGTGCAGGACAAGTCCTAGAGTTCTGCATGGCCTCCAGCATCTCAGATGCAGGCAGGAAGAGATTTAGAAAGAAAGGCTGAAGGCAGGGAGTCTAAGGCAAGCAAGCAGGAAGGTAGACGAGTGGGCAGGGAAGGGGTAGGACTGCAAGATTAGTTAAACAAGGAAGACGGGTAAATGGCAGACACACAGGGAATGGGCTGAAAGACAAAGGCAAATGGGAAGGCAGATGCAAACCTAGGAAAGAGGCATGAGAACAGTTGGACAGGAGAGACAGGAAAGAAGGCCATGGGGTAGACAGGCAAAGGGACAGATAAAAACAGAGAGATGAATGGACAGATGGACAAACACCCCAGACAAAGGGAATGGATGGAGAGGTAGATGGGCCGACAGGCAGAGGACAGAAAGCAAAACAGGCGTGACAATGGTCATTCAGGCCTGGGGCGAAGGGGCAGCTTCTGAGGCAGTCACACCAGAGACGGAGGGCAGACTGGCGGGCAGAGCAGCTGACTGACTCAAAACACTTAGAAAGTCAGACTGATGTGCGGCCCTACCTCATTCTCTACGGACAAGGGCCTGCCTTCGGGATAGACCCAGCCCACCTCGCAAAGCTGTGTCTCATTGAAGCTGTGGCTGAGGATGTCCTCCAGGCTGGCACCATCAGGGGGCAACTGGAACATGAGGCAGGGCTTGGGACTGCCTGCAGCATCCAGGGGCAAGCTCAGGGCCGGCTGCTCAGCCGCGCTCAGATTCAGAGTCTGATTCCTGACCCAGGTCACTGAACAATAGTGGGCCTTGTCCAGGACCATGAAGACCTGGGTGAACATGTAGAAGGCAGTCAGGAAGCTGGGCACACTCAGCAGTATCAGCAGCTGTACCTGGAAGTGACCAAAGCTGCCCAGTTCAGCCAAGACCTGGGCAAAGGGTGCCATGGTCACTGGTCAGCAGCTCCTTAGCTGGGGCTACCAGCTAGCTTTGCAGCTCACTTGGGGTAAGGTGGCGGCTGCGCTAATGTTTAATCCAGCCTTGTGTGGCTTCACCTGTCACACCTCTGCTCCTGAGCTCAGGTCCAGGAATGACAGAATAGGATGAAAAAAACAGTCCACTCTGACTTGGAGGATCTGAGGATGTTTTCCGGACTGTGTGACAAGGAACTTCCCAGGTCTAGTACAATGCAGCGAGCTCTAGTCAGATATTATGGTGTACAAGGACCACCCTCCTCCTAGCTGCAACATCCGCCACAATTCACACCAGTGCAAACCCCTCCCATTATGAAAGAACCCAAATTCTGAGAGTAATTTCAACGCTACAAGGCAGTTGCTACTATACTTGACAGAGGGGGATATGTCAGTAGAGCAAGCAAGGACCCAGACTGCATGTTAACTCGGCCAAGAGTCCAACCAACCTGGTCTCATGACCCTGACCTTACTGTCTTCTGCAGTGGTGGTACGCAAGAGTAGTAGTCAACCCAAGAGTAGTATTAAGGCCAGCAGACCCACCAAGGGCATACACGCCTTTCCCTTCAGCAGCACAGCTAACACGTGCACCCTCATCTCTATCTAATCAAGGAAGAAACCATTAACACACTCCCACAATAAAAAGCAAACGCAAGCGGCCCCAGAGTAGACCCAACCACCCCGGGTAATCTCGGTGAGCACCGAAGGACAGAGGGCAAAGCCCCACCCCAGCTGGGGGAGCCCCCATCTGGGGGTCATTCCTATAACCTTGCTGGAGTCAAGGTTAGGAGGGGGCACAGCGTGGGAGGTGGCAGGTCAGGATTCTTAACAGGAACCTCCCACAGATGAACGCCCCCTTCTTTCTACCCTGGGGGTCTTACTGCAGGTAGACCCAGGGCTTGGAAGGCATCTAATTATGGGAGGATCAGAATGATGGGGCAAAATAGACCATTAGGGGAAAATACATGCTTGGGTGTCACACTCACACTCACCTGTTTGTTTGTGTAGCCCTCAGAAAGTCTTTTGTGTTTTGATTTTAAATTATTTTAAGAAAAGAGATGAGCAGAGGTGCAGGGGTGAAGAGAATGTGAGGCAGTAAGGTTGTGCAGAGCAGCCCTGGCTATCATGGGCCTGTACCTGTGGCCTGTGATTCAGTCAGTATGAAGGCAGGGTCCAGGCAGGGCAGACGCTGGAGGGCAGACGCGAGTCCACAACCCTGCACAAGAGGACACGTCTCTCTACCCTCTCCTCCACTCTCAACTCCCTGCCAGGCTCCCCACTGTCACCAGCCCCACCTCTGCTCCCTCACCTAGCTCCCTTGCAAGTTCTTGTCCTCAGCACAGCCTTGAATGAATTGCCAAGAAAGCAGATGCTACCAGCTGCCACTACTCACTTCGGGGCTCAGCCTTTGTAGGGAACTGAGGTGGAGACAGGAGCAGCCTGTGCTCAGTCGTCATCTCCTCTCTGATCAGGGAAAGGATTCTGTGGTCCTTTCAGCTCTAAGACTCCAAAGGGACTGGAGTCAGGAAGTAGGCGTTTGGGCTCCACCAGTGATTCACTGTGATCCACCGTCTGCCCCTCTGGCCTCAATTTCTGCTTCTGTGTAAAAGGAAAGTTCGAACTAGATGGTCTCTAAGGATTATTCCATTTCCTGGTGTAGGATTCTAAAACAGAGACAGATAAATGATGAGGAGACTCTGACAGAACAGTGAAACTCAACCAAAGACCTTCCACAGTTGTAACTACAGGTGCCCAAACTCCATTGGTTTCACTGCACTCCCAGTTCCCCCAGTTCTAAGTTTTTGATTAAATTATTTGTTCTCTTAACCCTGCCCCTCTCCCACCCCAAGCACTCTGCCAAAGGCTCCCCATGATGCTTCAAAGCCCACAGCGGGGCAGTCCTCCCAGGAACACTGTGGTCTCGCTGACCCGGGAGGATGAGCTCCCAGGTAGCGTGTGTGCTGCTCTCTGGCATCTCCAGCAGTCTGGCCACCCTCACTGTCTTCTGGGAGGCTGTGGGGTAGGGCAGGACTGCTTCCAGCCCTTAAGGGAGAACCTGCAGCCTGTCTCTCTCCTCTTCCTCTCCTTGCACCTGTCTTTAGTCAGTGGCACTGCTAAGACCAAAGAGAAGAGTGTTCTGATCACTGGAGTAGTGTAACTTGAATGGATACACAGTCACTGGCAACCATCTGCCCGTAGGGTAGAGGGTGGTGTTTGTACGTATGGTGCAGGGAGGGGAAAGTACTCCCCAGACATCACCTATAGGGATGCACTGGAGGGTGTCTCAAATCTCTTCCAAATTTGAGAATGACTCTGAATATTTATTTATTTGGCTGAACCATTCTTACTTGCAGCACACAGGAGCTTTAGTTGCAGCATGTGGGATCTAGGTCCCTGACCAGGGATTGAACCCGGGCCCCTTGCACTAGGAGCTCGGAGTTTTAGCTACTGGACCACCAGGGAACTGCTAAGAATGACTCTAGTAAATAAAAACATGTGGTAGGAGTTCTGGTTTCTTGTCCAGGATGTAAACAGCTTAGCAGCTGTCCCTTCGTTCTAGCAGGTAGAAAGCTGGGCAAACTGAAAAATCAACAATTCTTCTTAGATCCATCAGGTCACAGGGCAAACTGCTCTCCCTCAAATTGGAGCCAGAAAGTTCAATACAGAGAATTATAACTTCTTGGAGCAGAAATCCACAAACTCAGACTTCCACAGCAATCAGTACCACAGTGAGAAAATCTGACTGTAATTGACAGACTGCTTGGAGGCCCAGGGACAGTCAACACAGTATTTGAGAAGAGAGGTGCAGGACTGAGAATACCTGACTTCACTGTGTGGCAAGGCAAAAAGATCACACACACAGATCAGCAGAACAGAACAGAGAGCCCAGAAAAAACCAATCCAACTGATCTTTGACAAAAGAACAATGGCAATACAATGGAGTAAAGATGGTCTTTTCAGCAAATGGTGCTGGGATAACTAGAGACAATAAAGTGAGTCTGTTTTCTAGTATGAAAGCTGTATTTATACTATAGTCTGGTAAGTGTGCAATAGTATTCTAAAAAATATATACATACCTTTATTTAAAAGTACTTTAGGGACTCTCCTGGTGGTCTAGTGGTTAAGTCTTTGCCTTCCAATGCAGGGGGTGTGGGTTTGATCCCTGGTCGGGAAGGTAAGATCTCACATGCCTTGAGGCCAAAAAAAATCCAAAACATAGAACAGAAGCTATATTGTAACAAATTCAATAAAGACGTTAAAAAAATGATCCTCATTAAAAAAAAAAAAATCTTAAAAAAAGGTGGGCAAAGGACCTAACAGACACCTTATCGAAGAATATACACAGATGGCAAAGGGGCATATGAAAAGATTCTCACACGCTGTCATCAGGGGCCAAATCTAAAACCGTGACAACGCCAAGTGCCCGTGAACACATGCATCAGAAGGGACTCTCATTCCCTGGTGGGAATGCAACTTGGCATAGCCACTTTGGATGGTAGGTGGTCTCCTAAAAAAAGACTACTTTTACCACAGAATCTGCCAGGGGGCTCCTTGGTATTTACTCAACCGAGCTGGACTCATACCCAAATATTAACAAAAACATGCACAAAGGTGCTTAGAGCAGTTTTATTCATAACTGTCAAAACTTGCACATAGCAAGTGAATGGATTAATAAACCGTGGCATATCCAGACATGGAATACTAGCCATCAAGCCACAAAAAGGAATGGAGAGACCTTAAGTGCATATAACTGTGTGAAAAAAGCCTGTTCTGAAAAGCCTGCATACTTTTAGGACAGTGAGACTATTCTCTGTGAGATCATAATGATGGGTAAAATATCATTATCCATTTGTCCAAACCCATAAAATATACAACAGCAAGTGAACTCGAAGGTATACTATCGACTCTGGGTGATAATGAAGAACGAATGTAAGTTTATCAATTCAACACATGTACCACTCTGGGGCAGGATGTTGACGGTGGGAGAGGCTGTGCCTGCCTGGGGCCAGGGGGTATATGGAAACTCTGGATACTTTCTGCTCAATTTTTCTGTGACATTAAACTACCCTGAAAGATAAAAGTCTACTTCAAAAAAACAAAATCACAAAATGTGCAGGGTAGGTGAGCTGATCCACAGGAGGAATCCATGGACTGTGGCCCTGAGCACTGCTACTACAAGTAGGCAGAGCTGAGGAGCCTGGCTTCCGGACAAGCCCTGATCTTGCTAAAGATGATGGGCAAGTGCAGAGGCCGTTTACTCTTGCCCCTGCCCTGAGCCCCATACACCATGGTCACTTTTGAGTAGTCAGCACCTCCTCCTCTGTCGCCACACAACCCGTTTACCTTAAAAGGAAATTCAATCAGCCATGATACCGTCAATTCCCAAGGTCCCAGGACCTGAGCCCTGAATTATCAGGACCTACCCCAAAGCAGTCCTGTCAGGGCTCAAAGACCACCTGTGGGGCAGGAGTTACTTACCCAGCAGGTGAAGAAGGGCTGAGAAATGGGAACAAGTTCAGCCTTGCTCTGAACTTTCCAAAAGAACTTCCCAAGGACTTGAATCTGGTATTTTTAGCCTGCCCAATAGTATGGGCAGAGGTAAACAGAAAAGGTCAGTGAGAGGAGTTCATTATGCCACCCTAAGAAATTTTTCTGGGCAGATTGCTCTCTTTGGGGATTTCAGCTTCCCCATTTGTACAATGGCTTTACATTGTTTATTAATACACCTTTTCACTTCCTGCTGCTCCCATCAACAGTCACCAAAGTGAAGCATCCTTACACCACCACAGACAATTTATTCTTTATTGATTAAAAATGAATGAAACATGCAGCAAAGTACAAAGTCAAAAAAAAAAAAAAAAGGGGAGGGGAAGTCAAATATTTTACATCTTCCATAATCTAGCATGTCATAAGGAGGAACCTCCATTTATTGATAAACCATTATTCTGTCCTCCAGATTATTAAGAGTGTCAGCTGGCTCTAGGATTTGGTTCACAACTTAAGCAAAAAATCCCAAACAAATCCATGAATCATTTAGAAAGACCATACGTTTTACAAATAGCATTGGCACATGTTACCTTGTGCTAAGTTCCTCCCCCCAGGACCCAGGAGAGCTTAGGGGTCTAGGGAGAGAGGTGTATCCTGGACCACCACTCCCAGGAAGGAGCGAGCTTGCTCACTAGGTCACGTGCTGTCTCACCTGTGAAGTTTCTGTTCACTCATTTTTTTTCAGCATCACCGCACATGCCAGCAAAGGGAGTCCACCATACATCACGCAGAAGAAGTAACACTGTCCTGGGGCTTGGTGTCTGGCTCCTAATTCCCAGCAGGGCAAAAGATGAATGGAAAAGAAAGAGAAAGCCCCAGCCCACTTCAGTTCAAAGGTCATGCCTGTCCCACTGCAGCTCACAGGTAATGGCCAGCAGGAGAAACTCAACAAGGAGATGGGCTGCTGCTTACTTCCAGCCTGGGCTTTTGATCACCTCCAAAAAAAGCTAGAACAGAGTGATGCCGCTACCCTCTGGATTCAGAAATAAGCAGACTAGGAAGGGCTTACTTGAAACGAAAATACAGACTCTAAGGTTAAGCCCCTAGTCTTGTGCCAAAGGGGACATTACATCTTTTCCATAAACTTATTCCTACCTTCCTGTCCTTTCCCCCTCAACTCTCTTCTAAGAAAAGAAAAAAGAAAAGCTAAATATCTGTCCATCAAGCTGATCAATCTTCTGTCTCCAGGCTCAACAGGCTCCCTCCTTTTACCAATCCCGCCAGGACTCTGGCATCTGATCCTCGGATCTATTTTCCTCCCAACCCTCTCATCCCAAACCATCCCCTCCCTTCCTCTCCAACACCCACCCCTTTCCCAACATGCCTTTGTATCCAGGGCCGGTGAAGAAAGCCCAAGATTAAAACTACGAGCTCAGAATGAAATTAAAACTGTAACAAGTCAGTTGTGGGGAAAGCTTTCAGAGGTGCTCCAAGAAAAAACTAGGTAAAGCAATCTTGTTATTCACAGACCAACAAAGATGGAAAGGGATCAACTGATTCTGTAAGAGGCAGCTCTCCCCTTTCACTGGGGTCAAAGCCCATCTTTTTGTGTTGTTTTAAGGCCAGATTGAGGATCTCTTTCATTTGTAAAACTTGTTAGGGCTAATCTGCAGTTAGATAAAGGCTGACTGTGAAACAGTAGGAAAAAAAAAAATCAACCCCACTGGTGATTCACATATTGCATTATGAGTGCTCTTTTTTAAACCTAAAGAATAATTTATATTATTTCTGTAGAAAATCAAATGAACACTGTCTACTCATAAATCCTAAAAGTCACGGCACATGTGGTTTCACGTTCCATCTTGGGTCAGGTTCAGCACACAGAAGTGTGGACCCCCTCCTAAGGGTCAGTGCAGGAGAGGGGGCAGAAGGCAGGCCTCTTTGGCCTAGGGCGAGTCTCCTTTATTGCTGTAGATATCTCAGCTTTGCATTTCCTCATGACTCGGAGGCCAGGCAAATTGATTTTCACGGGAGGATCAAGGAGCAGTTTTTCTTCAGTTGTTTTAAGATCTGAAATAAATACTTCCACACTGATATGAGTCATGATTTTTTCCTGTTCAAAACACCACTGCTGGGGTAACTCTCGTTTATAAGCCGTTATGTGATTTTTTTCCCTAAAAACAGTCCAAAGTTCCGCTTTGAAGGGTCGGATGGCTGAAGTTCAATTACAGTCAGATGTTTTGCACCAGCTGAAGTTAAGGCGAGCAACCCTTTCTGGAGCAAGTAATGAAGAGGGGTGCCTGAGAGCAGCTTCAGCAAAACGCTTAGAAACATCATCAACAAAACAAGAACACAGTTTAGGTTGCCTCCTTCTGAGGCTGTGCTTTTTCCTAACGAAGGTTGCTAGAATTCATATCAGATACAAAAAAAAAAAAAAAAAAAATCACTAAACTAAATTCTCTGGGCTCCAGCTGAACAATCAACTTTTAATTGCTACTTCAGTGGTAAAGAGATATCCCAAGATGCCCACATCCCGTCTGGTGTGGGAGAAGAAGCAGGATGAGGAAGCCAAATAGAGCTGCTACTTTCCACCCAGCGCCATCACTGGAGTAAGGCAAGATGAGCTGATAGACCTCCCTCCTGGGCCTTGAGGCACCCGGGCCACTTCTCAGATGGAGGAAGACAGGGGATGCGTGCAGTAAGTTTACTAACGGAACTCTTTAAAAGGGATGCTGGCCACTGGTGATCCAACTTTTCTTTCCCTGTGGGAAAAAGCAGGGATGATGGCAGGAAAAACATAAAAGAAAGACCTCTAAAGCTCCTAGCTGGGAGGTTTGTTGCTGGGTTCTTTGGCAGTAGTGGGTTTAGGCCAACAGAAGCAACAGAGACACGCATGTGTGGAATCTCCTTCAGCTGCCTCTTCCAGGGCTGTGTTTTAGCTGATGCTGAGCTGGGCAAATCCTATTAGTTTACCATCATCAGGAATATCTGAGCCTTCGACACCAGATGCCTAAGAACCAAACAAAATGAGAAGCCGTTGTTATTCACAAACAAAACTGCAGGTAATAATTAAAACTGACATGGGGATTGTGAGAGAGAGGGCAGTTGGGGAAAGGTCTCTGAGATACAAACAGGAGGCAAATAAAGGTGTAGGTGGAGTCTAGGTACAAAGGTGGAGTCAGATTGACAATCTCTTTTGAGAATAAACAGTTGAGGGCCTCGGGTAGGAGGCTTCCTGGGAGGGAGAAGGGAAGGGAGGCCAATGAAGAGAGACATCAGCCCAGGGCATGGGGAGGCTAAACAAACAATCACCAGACTTGATTATTCTCATCACTCAGGGAATATGGAAGCTGGTCTGCAGAGGCTGCTGGTGTGGAAAAGTGAGACAGTTTAACAAGAAGGAAGGGATGAATACCAGTTTGAAGGTGACAGATCGATTTGACTGGGGTTCTTCCACAATCTTCTGCAAATTAGCTGCCACTATAATCATAAAAACAGAGAAGGTAATGACAAGTTACGTAAATCCACATTTCAACTATATGTTAACAACTTAAATGGTAGTTCAGAATCTCCTACATACAATCAAAATGCAAGCAGAATGCTTGCATTTAGGGAGCAAAATGCTCCCTAAACAAGAGGTGTTTTAAAACACAAGTCCAAGTAGCACAAATAAATCTTACCACTGTCAAATTAACTTTCTTTAAGATGCCGTATTAACTAAGGAATGACACTCCAGTTAAAGAGGTAGGACTTGCCTATTCATGGGCCAGAAGGCCCTAGAATGGGAATCAGCCAATTATGTGTAAAAATGACAGAGACACGTGTACCCCAATGTTCATCACAGCACTGTTTATAATAGTCAGGACATGGATGCAACCTAGATGTCCACTGGCAGATGAATGGATAAGAAAGCTGTGGTACATATATACAAAGGAATATTACTCAGCTATTAAAAAGAATGCATTTGAATCAGTTCTAATGAGGTGGATGAAATTGGAGCCTATTATACAGAGTGAAATAAGTCAGAAAGAAAAACACCAATACAGTATATTAACACATATATACGGAATTTAGAAAGATGGTAATGATGACCCTATATGTGAGACAGCAAAAGAGATGTAAAGAACAGACTTTTGGACTCTGTGGGAGAAAGCGAGGGTGGGATGATTTGAGAGAATAGCACTGAAACATGTATATTATCATATGTGAAATAGACTGCCAGTCCAGGTTCAACGCACAAGACACGGTGCTCAGGGCTGGTGCACTGGGATGACTTAGAGGGATGGGACGGGGAGGCAGGTGGGAGGGGGTTCAGGATGGGAACACATGTACACCCACGGCTGATTCATGTCAATGTGTGGCAAAAACCACTACAATACTGTAAAGTAATCAGCCTCCAATTAAAATAAATAAATTAAAATAAATAAATAAATAAATATTTAAAAAATGACAGAGACTATTCATGGTTCACAAAGCCTAAACTATTTACTATCTGGCCCTTTAAAAGTCTGCTGACTTGTCCTCCACCATGGTCTTTTCCTTCAAAAACATGTACCTGTGGCCTGACTGGGCCTGTTCTTACTTCCTGCTTTTTTTAAAGGACTATATCTGTAATGATTTTTTTCTTACCTCTTGGCTGCCCAAGGAGAGCTCATCCTCCAAAATGGATTAGATATGGCCAAGCTTACTCTAACTTGTGACTTCTGTCATTATTTCTACGATCTCCCAGAGACCTGGGTGAGCTTTCACTCACTATCACTGAGGGTAACAAAGCAAATTCAGAAGTGAGATTTTTCTTTTTTGTTAAGAAAGGAGCTATTCCCAACACCTATTTCAACAAAGCCAAGAACCATTCCTAGAACCATTCGACCTACTCAGTAGAATCAAGGCCTGATTTTCTAGATCCTAAGGATATAGGCAAAGAGACAAGGGCACAAGGGCAGAGCACAAAGTAGTTACCTATGACTAAATCCCTTCCATCGACGAGGCCGGCAGAAATGAGTTCCTGAGAGACACCCTCTGCTGTATCTGCAAAGACAAAGAAGAAAGTGATCCATTTTCTTGTGCATGCAAGTCCCTGCTAACTTCCAAAGCAGGTGCCGGCACGGCCAGACTAAAGCTAGCTGCTAAATCCACAGACCCAAGGTGGTGGTGGGGGGGAGGCCTTCTTCCACACAGAGGTTTTTCCTACCACCAGGATTACCTCAAGTGAGGGACTATCAGAGGTTGAGCTAGAGGACAGAACCTGGATCAATCAACCAGAAGGCAAGTATGAGCTCAGTGTAAAGATAACATTCTAAATGACGGCATAGCTTAGATGGGGTCTTGCCTTTGTCAGAAGAGTGCCTGACAGTGATGCTGCAGAAGAAACTACTAGTCTGAGGGCAACCCTGGACCCAGCGCTGTGAGCTTGGGGATGTGACGACGTGTATGTAACATCTCCTGGGATAATAACACAAAATGATTTAGTCCCAATTAAATCTTTTTTTTTTTTTGGTCACACTGCAAGGTTTGTGGGATCTTATTTCCCTGACCAGGGACTGAATGCGTGCCCTTGAGAGTAAAAGTGTTGAATCTGAACCACTGGATCACCAGGGTATTCCCCTCAATTAAACCTTAAGAAAACAAATTTTAATCACTTTTCTTTGGGGATCACACTCCTGGTTTTTTTTTTTTTTTGTCATCCTTCTTTTTTTTTTCCCCTAAAATCATTTTCTTCTGTATTCTGGTAGGCTTTCCTTCACATCCAGTCATCCGAGGTTGTATTATCTGAGTACATATAGTCTATGGGCATACAACTAAAAAACTAAGAAGATGAGGCGAGAGTACCATCAATTAACCTCATCTCTAACTGACTCCTTCCCAAGGCCTGAACACTAAGGCCCTCAGAGGGAATGAGAGGGCCTCTGGGGAGGGGCTGTGCACATACTTGTGCCGATGACCAGTGATGTGAGTGAGTACCTTAAAGAGCAACTCTGCCTGGCTTTAAGGCAGAAATCAGATACATCTCTGTACATGTGCATTTGTTCTCGTGTTCTCAGCACTTCAGTGAGCTGCTCATGAGACCGAGGCAGCGGGAAGACTACGCATGGCACACAGGACAGATGCCCAATAGCTGTGAGCCATTTCACAAATACGGATTCTGAGTAACAAAGGCAAGAAAGAAAATAATAAACCTTGTCCCTGGGAGAAGTTCACGGACAGAAACTACGCGTGACGGGGCTCGGCTTCAGCTGGGAGGCAGGGGACTGGAAGCCTTGCTGTTTCCTTACTGTCAAGGAGTACAAACATGCTCAGTAATAAGAGCCAGAATTCGGCACAGCGGCAGATCCAGCTACACCTCTTCTCAGCTGTGGGAACTGTAACCAGTTACTTCACTCTCTCTAAACCTTGATTTCATCATCTATGCAATGGGGACAATAATCTTTCCTTAGGGGCCATTTTGAAAATTTAATGAAATGCTGCTTAGCACAACATCTGCCATAGTAAACTGGAGCTATATTTACTACTGCTTGTATTATACTATATTTTCTAAATGAGGTAGTTGTTTAAAAAAAAAAAAAAACCAACAAAAAACTGCGTTTTTACTTTATTCACACGTACCCTCAACCTTTAGGCCAGGAACATTTGTATCACCCTTTAAGAGGAAAATATACCTAAAGGACAGAAACTTCACACACATTTTCTTCAAATGACAAATGAGCAGTTATTTTGTTTTCAATGTTTTGATTTTGATGCCTCACCTCTCCCAGGAGTAAACTCAAATCGAATATCATTTAGTTCTTTTTTTGAATTCCTATGAAAGAAAACAAAATGTGTAAAATAAATTTCTGAATTTATACATTCAGAGTCTGACTACATATATCAGGAAAACTACGCCAAGAGAAAGATCTTTCTCTCCGAAAGACCAGATGATCTGTCCTAATGAGCTCACACTGAGGGCTCAGAGCAAATAACTCAGGGTGATCATTTATTAATAACTGTCCTACAACTCTTTTAATCTATGTCCTTCACTGGTCAATATATGCCCATTCTCATCCTTACACCCAACAAGACGACCATATTAAACCAAGAGGAATATATGAAAGAGCACTGGGAGGTGTGACTAAAATGACAGAGGCGGCTCTTTTCTTCCTTATCTCCACTCCTACCCCCCCCCCCCCCACCCCTCTGCCGAGGATAGTACCTTGCCCACCACTGGGGATCAGTCTGAGCAGACTCATAGAATGAAATGCATGATGCGCCCTCAATTCCACAGGGGTTCAGAGGAGAAGGATAAAGAATATACAGATTGGGATAATGAGGAGAAACTTTAGAAATACTAGTAGTTTTGTTAGATAGGATGTAATGGACAGGAAGGCTTTGGGAAGGGAGAGAAGATGGGGACAGGAATGGGGTCCATACTGGCTGGAGAGTTAATAAAAGGCTTCAGAGATTAAAATGTGACTGATGAGGGATAGTAACAGTGATTGCTCACCACACCAAGTACTGAGATTAACCAAGCTCCCTGGAGGTTCTGGTTAAAGATGGAGAAATTAGAATACCATCCATAAAGGCAGATGTGCCCAATTACTTAGGACCCAAATCCATTTTATCTAAATAATGTAGAGGGCTTAGGTCTATTTGACACATGCTTGATGTTACTGAAATCGTGCTTAAAATATAGCTCCCCAAATCCAACACAACCTGCCCAACAGGGATTTTCTCCCTCACACCGCCTCTCTGCACTTGTTTACATGGACTTATACTTCGCTGCATATCTACTACTAAAACTTGCTTTTAGCTATGCTAAGTACATAATAAAAATCAACTTCCAACACAGACTTGACTATTGCATTTCATTTTCTCCTTTCTCAGTGTCTTAGCGCAACAGCTAATAGTGCTGTACTTAGTCTGCTTAATATGTAACTGTTCAATCTATTCTTTCTGAAAGCTGAATAAAATTAAGGTCAAGTGTTCAGTATCACTTTTGTGATATGACTGTCATGACAAGTACAAACACCTTCAAAGATAACAATATGCTAAACTGAACTTCAAAGTCTTCATCAATGAGACTAAGACTCTAGCCTCCTCTTCCATAAACAAGTCTGGAACACAGTCCATTAAAAACCACCCTTCAAAAAGCTAACTGCATCACTTACAAGCGTTCTCTCCCCTTCTGAAGCATATGTCAAGCAACATTTCATACTCTATATTAACTGATCTAAGATTTTAAAACAAAAATTTTAAAACAGACAAGTAGTATTCTTTGTACACAATTAAAATAGGATGAAATTACCAAGACATTGTATGATTCAGAATGATTTGGGTTCAGATATACAGAATAGGCTTCTGTAAAGAAAAGGTAGCCAAGTCTGCTTTCTTCACATTTATGGCATAATTTCATTGCTCTTAGTGGTAAAATCAAAACATTTTCCAAAGGGACAATCACAGAGTTTGGGACTGACATGGACACTCTGCTATATTTAAAGTGGATAATCAGCAAGGACTTATTGCATGGCACAGCGAACTCTGCTCAATGTTATATAGCAGCCTGGATGGGAGAGGGTGGTTTGGGGGAAGAGCGTTTACATGTATACAAATGGTAGAGTCCCTTTGCTATTCATCTGAAATTATCACAACCTTATTAATTGGCTATATACCCCAATACAAAATAAAAAGTTCCAAAAAAATAAATAAAAATCTGAATTTTAACCACCTCTTCAAAAAATAGTTAAAAAAAAAACCCCAGAACATTCCCCAAATAGGTCCTGCTGCCTCATCTCTGATTATGGTCATACTGAGATGACTAGGAAGTCACATGTGGAAAGAGGAATGGGTCAATGGTAATTCAGGCCCTCACACTACTGCTATTGTATCGAGGGACATAATACAGCTGACAGCAAACACACACAGTTCTACCCAGTTACTCTCAGGCATGCACAAGAAAAGGAGGAGCAACTTCCAAAGAGAGATCAGCACATTCAGAGTATTCAGAAAAGAACAACAAAATGTCTTACTTACCGTAATCTTAGTACTAGACTGATTGGGACCTTGGTTTCTTGTGAACCTGCTCCTGAAGACAGAGCCTGAAAAGCATTGAAAAGTATAAAGTCATTGCCTGGAGTATTAAGTGTGGTGGTGACTGATGCTCGTCTAGAGATGAATCATCCACTTGGCAGCAATTTTCTTCACCTCCAGGTGTGGGCATCCTAGTCCCCAGGACTCCCTGCTGTGGGAGGACATGCACCCTAAGGCAGCAGCAATAGCTGAATGTCAGTCTGAGTCAAACACAATTGGAAAGATCACTGTCAAACCTACATCAGATGCCATACACAGTCACATTTCAATTTTGCATTTTTCAGAACTCTGTTCCCTTCTACAAGAGTGAAGAAGAAGACATTGGGTTTTTCCCCTTGAAAAAACCTGCCACTGGCCATATATCTGTAGTAAGGCCTGAACTGGCTGCTGCTCAGGAAACCACCCAACCTGGAGGTTCCAGATCTTTAATCCTCTGAAAACCATAGAGCTGCCCCTTGCTTACTGGAGGATATACATTCTATTTAGGCTGTTTATAAAACAAATCCAATCTTTTCATCAGTTTTCATAAGATGACTGTCTCCTTTCCCATATGATGGGCAGAAATGAAAAGCTTAGGCAAAGAAAAGGTTAAATGTAGTCAGGACTCTGACTAACTGGAAACACTCAGATAGTGGTCTCCAAAGGCAGAGCACTGCTGGGATGCAGGTGAAAACATCTGAACTTCTCTTTTTATTTCTTCCTACCTGAATTTTAGGAAAAAAACAAAATAAAAGCACTGCTCCTATTTAATAAACTCGTAGACTCTGAACTCTTAGTCTCACCACGGAACACAGTCACATGTTGCAGACAGTATTGCGGTCTCCCAAGGGAAGAGTGGTGGCTACACCCAGGGGCGGGGGCAGTCCTCAGGGGGCCCTCACACCCTCGGCACGCTCAGTGCCTTCTGATTTAATAAAGGTCATGTGTGCCTGACTGGGTGGATTCATAGATCACTTTATGACATGTTAATAAAATCAACCCCCACAAAACTGACAGGTATCTTAAAAAGAGCAATGCAGGAAAACCATGGTTTGGAGGTAGTATTAACAAAGATGACAGAAGAGCTAACAGTGCTCCCTAGTGGCAGCTGCATTCTGAACTTAAGCATAATCAGGATATAATAAAAAGCTGACAAGACAGGGAAGCCCTTCTCGTTCGGTCCACTGTCCAAGCAGCGGGCACTGTTACGAAAGGGTCTCACTGGGACAGTGAGTACATGTGTCTCGCCCAGCCTCCTGCAGCACTCCTGGAGCTCTCGAGGTGGTCCCTCAGGTGCCTAAGTGGCACACCCCGCGAGCAGCTCCCTTTGGGGGTGGGGGCAGGCACTGAGATCAGAAGAGAGGAAGGAGGCTGACAAGAAATTTCAACGCCCCAAACCTTTGCTGTTTGGGATAGTTCCATCATTAATTTATTTTGGTGCTCAAAAAAAAAAAAAAAAAAAACCTGTGATCTTTGTTAAACTCTCTTATCTGCATACATGTAAAACTGTGAGAACAGAATTTCTAACTTGTTTCAAAATCTACCAGGACATCATCCTTAGCGCACAAGGTGGTGTTCCACGCTAGCCTCCACCTTCTTCTCCACCCAGAAGGCTGACCACAGAAGAAAGCAGTCCCTGCTGTACCTGAGCTGCTACCGCTGGCTCCGCAGTGGGTGGCAGGGAGACTTGAGTGGGTTGCGCAGCCGTCGGCCCTGCTGGCTGAGGTAGATGAGCAGAAATCTGTTCTGGAACTTGGAGTAAAGTACCCACAGGATCAGCTGTGGAAAACAGCTGTAACAATAACACAAGCAGTGCTGCATAAGCTGAGAGGAGAGGGAGGTAGGCCTGCTGACAGTCGAGCAGTGTTAGGAGGGGCGATCTTTTCAAAGTAGTTCTTGTGTAGTGAACTGGCCCATCTCTGCAACCTCAGTACACCTCTTTCAAATGGAAGTCAAATATGTCTATGCTTTTCTGTTTTTAAGAACTTTTGAGGTGTAAGTTTATGTCCCACTAAATCTACCTATTTAAGTATACAACTCAATGGTTTTTAGAAAATGTATACTTGTATAAATATCTCTACAATCAGGTTTCAGCACTTCTATCAACTCAAAAAATTCTGTGTCCATTTATAGTGAACTCCTAACTCCCACATTTAGCCTTAGGCAACCACTGATCTACTTTCAGCCTCTATCAATTTGTCTTTTGTGGACATATCATATAGACCAAATCTTACAATATGCACTCTTTTTGTGTCTGGCTTCTTAGCACAGCTTTTTTAATCAGTCATGTTGTAGCAAGTACCAGTAGTCCATTTTTTTTTTCCTTCTTCAGAACAGTAATTATTTGTATCATATTTATTTTTAACTATATCTATGCCATCTCCTTTGCCCAGCAAAGCAGCACCTACAATATATAGACTTAAGTATATACTATGAAATTCTAGAAGCAACACTTTCCTATATTGGGGACCCTCCTTTACTTATAAAGAAAGAAAATCAACCAGTGGTTCCTTAACATATCTGAAATGCATTTCAAAATGAATGTGAAGCTTTGTAACATTAAACATTATTTTGCATGTTTGAAAATTTCACAAATTTTAGTTATGTAACTTTGGGAAAAAAGATCAATGTTGAACACAAAGTCAAGTTAAACATATTCAAAATTATAAGTTAGTAGGGAAAACAGTATCAATGCAATGGCCAAAATTTAGAGTTAAAAGAGAAAAAAAAATTAAAAGGTCAATGAGAGATCTAATAGCTGTTATCATATAAGCAAAATCAAGGAGACAAGGACGTATTAAAATTTTGTGTTCGCTGTGCTTCACAGAGAGGAAACCAAGTTACCTACTGGTTTTAATTTTTGATAGAAGAATAGAACTTTAAGATTAGTCTTGAAAATGCCAATTATTATTAATATGGGCTTCTCTGGTGGCTCAGATGGTAAAGAATCTGCCTCCAATGCAGGAGACCTGTGTTCAATCCCTGGGTCGGGAAGATCCCCTGGAAAAGAGAATGATAACCCACTCCGATATTCTTGCTTGGCAGGCTATAGTCCATAGGGTCTCAAAGAGTCAGACATGACTGAGTGACTAACACTTTATTAATATCGAAGGACTGTTGCTGAAGCTGAAGTTCCAATACTTTGGCCACCTGATGCAAAGAGTACATCATGAGAAACGCTGAGCTGGATGAAGAACAAGCTGGAGTCAAGATTGCCGGGAGAAATATCAATAACCTCAGATATGCAGATGACACCACCCTTATGGCAGAAAGTGAAGAAGAACTAAAGAATCTCTTGATGAAAGTGAAAAAGGAGTGAAAAGGTGAGCTTAAAGCTCAACATTCAGAAAACTAAGATCATGGCATCTGGTCCCATCACTTCATGGCAAACAGATGGGGAAACAGTGGCTGATTTTATTTTTCTGGGTTCCAAAATCACTGCAGATGGTGACTGCAACCATGAAATTAAAAGATGCTTACTCCTTGGAAGGAAAGTTATGACCAACCTAGAAAGTATATTAAAAAGCAGAGACATTATTTTGTCAACAAAAGTTCGTCTAGTCAAGGCTATGGTTTTTCCAGTAGTCACGTATGGACGTGAGAGTTAGACTATAAAGAAAGTTGAGCACAGAAGAATTGATGCTTTTGAACAGTGGTGTTGGAGAAGACTCTTGAAAGAGTCCCTTGGACTGCAAGGAGATCCAACCAATCCATCCTAAAGGAGATCAGTCCTGGGTATTCACTGGAAGGACTGATGTTGAAGGTGAAACTCCAATACTTTCGCCACCAGATGTGAAGAGCTGACTCATTAGAAAACACCCTGATGCTGGGAAAGATTGAGGGCAGGAGGAACAGGGGATGACAGAGGATGAGATGGTTGAATGGCATCACCAACTCAGTGGACATGAGTTTGGATGGCCAGGAGTTGGTGATGGACAGGGAGGCCTGGCGTGATGCGGTTCATGGGGTTGCCAAGAGTCAGTCAGGACTGAGCGACTTAACTGAACTGATGCAAAGAGCCCACTCATTGGAAAAGACCCTGATGCTGGGAAAGACTGAAGGCAAAACGAGAAGAGACCAGCAGAGGATGAGATGGTTAGATTGCATCACTGACTCAATGGACATGAATCTGAACAAACAGCTGGAGATGGTGGAGGACAGGGAAATCTGGTGTGCTGCAGTCCACGGGGTCGCAAAGAGTCTGACATGACTTAGGACTGAACAACAACAGGCTCCTCTGTCCATGGAATTTTCCAAGCGAGAATACTGGAGTGGGTTGCTGTTTCCTCCTGGGCCTAGCAGGCCACACTCCTTGGAGTAGCAAAGAGTCACACTTGACTGAGGATGCAGTAAGCATAAGGCAGGTCAGCCTAACAGGAGTCTGTTTAGTAGGATTTCCTATCATGCCATTTGACTAGTATAAATTCCCATTCCTATTTAAGCACATACAAAAAATGTGCTTAACATTAAAACCAAAAAAAAAGCACATATACTTTAATGATTCAACAATCACAACTACTTACCTCAGAATTTGTTAATGATTCTTTCACTCTGGGAGACTAAAAGAAATACAAAAAAAGGAGGCTTGTTAACTGAAAACTCAGGTTACTTGTAGTCAGTTCCAAAACTGCACGGAATGGTAAAATGCAAGTCAACTCCATTTCATTCTGATCCATAATTAAATCATCGGTAACTCTAGTGAGTTTTCTGGAAAAAAAAACTAAAATGATATGACTGTATTCTTTGTCCAGCTAGCCTGTAATGTATCAATATTAAGAGTTCAGAACTTTAAGTTTATAAGCAAACATAAAGGGACTATCAGGTAGTAGGGAGGTCACATTCTTCAAAGTACAATTCTTTCTACTAGTCATCAACATATTACATGCGTAATTTCTCACATTAAATGTAAACATTCAAGCTAATTATCCAATATATTCTTAAAGCAGAGTAATTCTGATTATGGACTTCAGTAAAGAAAACTTGAGCCAAAACTGAAATTCCAATTATAATCTGCCATATGAAAATTTAAAAGTTAAATTGATTTAGTAAATCATAAGTTACCAGTAATTCTGGATACAAGCACTGGAAAATTAAAAAAACAACGTATCTCTAAACATATTCAATTTATGGTAAATTCTACCAAGTGTGAATGTGGATTAAGGTCAATTTATAGGTTTTTAAATTTTTCATTACCATTTTATTACTGAGAATCAAGGTTCATGCAATACCTAAGGTATCACAGCAAGTATATGCCAACAAAAAAATACCTTAAAAAAAACAACTTTGTTTGGAAATAATTCAAACTTACAGAAAAATTGTTAGAATAATACAAAGAACACTGCCATACTCTTTACCCAGACTCATCCAATATTAACCTTTCTCCTTACGTGCTTTATTAGTGTTCACTTTCTTTCTTTTTATATATATTTAATCAATCCTGTACCATTTGAGAATAAGTTGTATATAATCATGGCTCTTTACAACTGAATAGTTGTGTACTTAAGAATAGAAATATTCTATTACACAACTTCACTCTACTAAAATTATCAATTTCAGTAAATTTAACAATACTTTAATTAACTACCCATAATCCAGCTTTTCCAATGACTTGCTACTACCCTTTAGGGCCTTTGTTTTTCTCGTATAAGATTCTGTCTAGGACCATGTGCTGCAGTCAGTCATCACGCCTCTCTAGATTTTATCTGACACATGATCATTTCCCCTGCCTAGTACATATTCTGAATAGACTGCTCCTACGGGTCGCAAAGAGTTGGACACGACTGAGCAACTGAACTGAACTGAATTTGTGCTCTGATGTTTCTTCATGATTCAAAGTGAAATGAATTCTACATAGTGATTATCTTCTTATGATATCGTGTTTTAGAGAATCTCATGTATCCTTTGACCGTCATTAGTGATGTTAATTTTAATCACTGAGTCAAGGCATCTTCTGATTTCTCAGGTAGGGCAGTAGCTATTTTCCCCCTTGCAACTAATAGGCAATCTATGGAGAGATAATAGAAGACCATGTAAATAAATAGCCTGTTTATCATAGATTTCCCATTTATTTAGCACCCACTGATGATCTTTATGATGGCTGTAAAATGATGAATTTCCCCATGCACTCCTAGATTTACCACCACTGGCAGGTTTATTGTAATGAAAAATCATCCTTTTCTCCCCATTTATTTATATATCTATGTATTATTTGTATAGGCCTGTTGACTCCTACTCTTTTAATGATTTATAATTATTTCTACACTTTATGATTTTGATGGTTAAATTCTCCCTACTTTGGCTAGTGGGAGCTCCTTCAACTTGGCTCTTATATTATTAAAAATAAAAAACCTTTCCTGTCGCAACAAGATATCCCAGATTTATCTTATATTTTCCCTGTGTAAGCCCTGGAATCAGCCATTTCTCCAGTGAGCCTTTGTTCTTTTAGTAGGGCATGGCATTTGAAACCAAGAGCTGAGCAAAAAGTGTGCTTACTCTTACTGTTTTCCTGACATTCTGCATACTCGTAATCTTTGATTAGATGCCGGACACTGAATTTCACCTTGTTGCATGATGCTAATTTTGTATTTCTATAAATCTTGAAGCTTTGTTCTGGAATACAGTTAAGCTACTGGAAACAGTTTAATCCTCCTGGATCCTGCTTTGATGAGTTTTAGTTGGGTCTGGAGCAGTGTTCAGTCTAGGTTAATATATTATACCCCATTACTGAGAACTCTACAGAATGTCCTGTGAATTTTAAATTTCTCCAGTCTGGCTGCTGTTTCTGGCTGTGTGAGTGCTGCGCACTGTTCTCCACATGGGTAGTTTTTTCACATACGGTAATCGATAACTATTCTGCTAAATACTCAAAAGGGAAGCTCTAAGCTTTTTTCTCTGGATAACTCTCTCCTTCCTGGCACTCTATCAAATTTTATATGATTTCATTTTTTACTTTTATTTACTCAACTTGGGAAAACACTTTTCAAGCCACAATGAAAAGAATAATCAATCAAATAAAACTGCCCCCAAACTGACCTGGATGTTAGAATCAGCAGAGAAGGACATTAAAATAATTATATTACATAACTTCAAAAAGTTAAGGAGAGACACAGAAGATGCAAAAGCAAACACCAAACTTTAAGTATCTAACAACCAAACCAAACACCAAATCACAACTCTAGCATTATGTCTGAGTTGAAAAAGAGATTGCATGGCATTAGTAGCAGATTAACACTGCAGAAGGAAAGAATGATGAACAGGCTAGCAATAGAAACTATGCAAAACGAAACTGAGGAAAAAAGAATTTTTAGAAAGTGAAAAGATCAATGAGCAGTCAGACAACTTTAAGCCTAATATACATGTTATCTGACTCTCCAAGGTGGAAGGACAGAAAAAACTATTTGAAAATATGATAGCTGAGAACTTTCCAAACTTAAAAAACAGTGTAAACCCAAAGATTCAAGAAGCTCAATAAACCCTAAATATAAAATGTGAAAAAAAAAAAATCTAGGTATATCATAATCAAATTGCTCAAAACCATTCATAAAGAAAATAATCTTAAAATTAGTCAAAGTTAAAAGAAATGTGACTTGTAAATGAATAAGGTAAGTAAACAAGCAGATTTCACACTGGAAACAATGCAAACGAGAAAACTTTGGAACAAATTCTTTAAAATACAGGCCCATGTCATTTTATTGCACTAAGCTTTCTTTACTGTACTTTGTAGATATCATAGTTTGTTTAATTACAAATCGAAGATTTGTGGAAACCCTGAATTGAGCAAGTCTATCAGTGTCATTTTTCAAACGTTATTTGCTCATTTCCTGTCTTGGTGTCTATTTCCAGCAAAAACTAACACACTCACACTATCCAGGATATACAAAATGAAAATAAGGTACACTGTTCCTCTTCAGAGAGAAGGTTAACAAATTTTAGGGACTAGGTTTCAACTGTTAGGCTTTCAAGTTCACTAATCCTTTCTTTTGAAATGTCTCATCAGCCATTAATCCAATCCAGTGTACTTTCATCTCAGACATTACAGTTCTCATTTCTCAATTTAGGTCATTTTTATACACCCTAAATATTATCACAGTAAAACTGATATTGCAGTCCCCCTCTCTACGGAGATTTACTTGGGCTCCTGTTGTTAATAAGGTGTTCAAAATATTCTGTCTGTATTTTTTTTTTGTCTGTATTTTTTAGTATTTTAGCTGGTTAAGCTGAATAGAACCACAGAATATAGTATTATCTCAGAGGCTTCAGACAGTAAAACAGAACTCTATAAAGCATATGGTTTAACAAAACGTACCCTGAGTTGTGAAATTGCTGCTTTTCCTTCCTCACTTTCTTCATCAAACTCATCATCACTCCACTCCCAGCCACCATCTTCTGTCTTATGAAGACGGCCACTGGAACCTGGTACTCTCCGAACCTGCTCATTAGGAAGAGAGACATGGACTGAGCTAGTGTTTGACACTTATAGTACAGAAAAGTCAATCATATTTCTCTCTCCTTCTGTTACTTCAACACAGTAAGCAGATAATAATTTTCCCCATAAATAAGTTTTCCCATGTAAAGTCACACCCACCACCCTTCACTTGCTTTCTGGTCCTCATCTCCACTGTTTGTCTTTACTCACAACCACCGACTTTTCCTGTACTTTGATAGTCTGAGCCTGCACACCATCCAAATCCCTCTTATGTGAAGTCAGATGAAATCTGAGTAATGGCTTCCTATCTTTAGACATCAAGAAAAAAATCAGGGCAGTTTAAGCCCCAAATAAATACGTTCAAGATAAAGAAGATTACAGTTTTTTTTTTCCCCAATTTTAACTTTTAAAATCACAATTATACTTGCCAGTTCAAGAGTATTACAGCTGTGCAAATGTTAAGAAAAAGAGCAGTGCCCTAACTTTCATCTTCTTCCCCACAGGCAACCACTTTCAATTCATTTTAGCTTATTCTTTTAGAATGTATATATATTCATCTCTCTGAATAATCTGTTCTTATTATTACCCCTTGATTTTCTGGTTTTAGAAATTATTGACTTCTTGCTACAGAAGATGAGAATTTAACCCTATTATTAATTCCCTACTCTTTTTTCAAGATACATTGTAATTTTGGGTAAATCAATTGTTTTTTTTTTTTTTTTTAGTTTAAAAATATCACATTTTAACACTTCTGAGTATTAAATGAAAGTAACATTGGTTAGAGTACCTGGCAAATAGAAAGCACCTAGTAAATGTTTGTTGATTCTCAAACTGAATGTCTTTGCAAATAAACATGACAAATGCATCTATATGTAACTAATTTATAACAAACAAATATAAATTATTTCACAGATCCTTTTAATGAACAGTGTTTCATCTTTAAGACAACAGTTCTTTAACCATTATCAAGATTGCTTTCAAAATACTTTAAGGCACTGAAATAGATGCATGCATAATTTCAATACAATTAAATAAAATGAAAACTACTCTAAATGACAGAAGTATATAAAATAAATAAGATCACCTTTATAACCTGGATAATGCCTAGTAATTTAAACAATAAATTAAAATTTGTAAAATTCAATATGTACTTCTATATAACAGGCCTAACAATGCTTTTAAACTGATTGAGGCCAGTTTTCAAACAACTATTTAGGTCAAATTGTATTCCACACTGAAGATGCTGGCTTATTTTCAAGTTTGCCTTCCTTTGCAAAATTCTGTTTGTTTTCTAAAGTCAACATGTTTGGACTATATTAGACATTTAATTAACAACTTTAGAATTTTAAACTTTCACATAAAAAGCTTTATGAGGTGGTTCTCACTTTAGAAAACCTTTAAGAATATCACCCGTGTTAAAGTTTTCACAGTTACAAAAATGAGGGTTATTGCTGATGACAGGTCTTTCTCTAAAGAACTTCTCACTGTGGTGTACTCTACGTACACCCAAGAAAACTTCCAATATGTCTTCTGGATAATAATTATGGTAAACTGGAAAACCCACAAGGGAGGCTTTTCTATATGTATGAGAACAATATTTCCAACAAGAAGCCCCTGCATATAAATATATGGAGAATCATAAATTGATATATTTATGCAAAGGAAAATTATAAAATGCTTCATGTTAGGCCTATATGAAACATTTTCTTATAGATTCTTGAAAATATATCAACAATCATTTTATGTATGATCTTAGCATCCCCTCACTTTTTTAAGAATGCCATTATTTTTGTTTCACTAGCAAGAGGGCTCTATCATGGCCATAAACGTTACCAACAATAAATATTTTCTGTTTTGTGTGTTTATTTCTGAGGGTGAATGACAAAAGGAAAACGCTCTCCTTTCTCCCCCTCTCCCTGATATATGGGTAAATCAATTGTTTATATAGCATGATTATATGAACTATACAATTGAACCATATATATTACAATTACTTTTCTTTCCTGCAGAACTTTTTTATTTCCCCTGGAGTTAATATTTGCTTTCTTTCTTTAAAAAAAAGTTATTTATTTTTGGATATGCTGGGTCTTCGTTGCTGCATGTGGCCTTTCTCAAATTGCAGCGAGGAGGGGGGATATTCTCTAGCTGCAGTGTGTGGACTTCTGATTCAGAGTACAGGCTCCAAAGTGTGGGCTGAGTAGTTGCAGCACATGAGCTTAGTTGCCCCATGGCATGTGGAATCTTCCTGGACCAGGGATCAAACCCTTGTCCCTTGCATTGGTAGTGGATTCTTAACCAATGGACCACTAGGGAAGTCCTGCTTATTTCTTACTTGTCATATTTATCCCCAGATTCTCTGTTACGTAAACCTCCTCTCGTCATATTCATATACATTAGGTATTCACCAGTGTCATCTTCTTGAGGAAGCCTCTCACCAGAGCCCTGCGATCTGTTCCATCAGACTGACACCAGGTTTGATACCTCAGATCTCACTCTATCAACCAGAGGACTATGCTTCCTCAATCACATGACTTCCCTATTCTTACTTTAAGCACTTACTCTACTATTAGCATGGTGTATTTACTAAAGCCGTGAATTTCTGAACATAATTTGATTTCATTCCTACACTCCACTTAATAGTTTGCCTGGTAAAAAAAGAAAACAATTCTGGGTTAGAAAATATTTTTTTTTTCCCTAATGTTCAACGTAAAGCTCCACTGTGATGTGGCTTCCACAGATGCTACTGAGGTCCTTGTGACTGTTGATTCTATCTGTAACCTTTCCCCGTTCTCTGGAAGGCTACAGGACATTTCCACCTCCAGTATTCCGAGCTGATGCAATGAACATGAACTTGGGCAAACTTCAGGAGATGGCGAGGGACAGGGAGGCCTGGCGTGCTGCAGCCCATGGGGTCATAAAGAGCTGGGCGTGACTGGGCAACTGAACAACAGCAACAGCATTCTGAGCTACCATGGGAACGTGCTTTAGCGTTGGGCTGTTTCCATTCATTGCGCTGGGTACTTGAGCTCTTTCAAACTGGAAATACATGAAATTTTTCTTGAATAATTTTTCATGATATCTTTTCTTCTGTTTTTCTCAGTTTTCCTTTTCTGGAACTCCCTTTACTTAAACGTTGAGCCTTCTCAAATAATCCTCTAATGTCTCTTTTCTGTCTCTTGGCTTTTTGGCTCTATTTTCTGGAAAATTTCCTCAACTTTACCCTAAAATCTTTGTAATGAATTTTTCCATTTTTTCTATAATGTTTTCAATTCTCAAGAGCTTTTTGTTGGTGGTAGTGCCATTCTTTAAATGCTTCTTTTCTTAAATTAACAGCTAAGACATAATTCATATAACATTGATCCATTTAAGGTATTACAATCCAATGATTTTTAGTATGTTCAGAGTTGAAAAACCATCTCTACAATCACATTTCAATCATTTTCATCACTCCCTCCACTTCCCACAAAACATCCCATACCCATTAGCAGTCCTACCCATTCCCTTACAATCTGCTCAAGTCCCAGGCAATCAATAATCTACTTTCTGTCTCTGTACATTTGCTTGTTCTGGATATTTCACATAAGCAGAATCACAGAATATGTCTTTCAGTTAGCATAATGTTTTAAAGGTACATCCATGTTATGCCATGTATCAGTACTTCACTCCTTCTTACTGCTGAATAATATTCCATTGTATAGGTTCATGACATTTTCTATATCCATTTATTAGTAGATGGACATTCAGTTTGTTTTCACATTTTAGCTATGAATAAAACTTCCATGAACATTCATGTACATATTTTTATGTGTACAAGTTTTCATCACTTGGGTATGGCTAGGACTAGACTTGCTGGGTCATACAGCAACTTTGTTCAGTCTTTTGAGAAACTGCCACAAAAGTGACCACACCATCTTCCATTTCCATCAGTAATATGTGAGGATTCCAATTTCTCCACATCTTTATCAATACTTGTTATTGTCTGTCTTTTTTGTTATAGTTATTCAGGTGGGTGTGAAGTGGTGTCTTCATTGTTTCTGTATGGTGGAAAGAAACTTCCCAACTTCCCAACTCACTTTGGTAGTTGCAAACAGTGATTTAACACAGAATTAATTAATTATGTACCATACTTTTTCATTCCAGTTGAAAGCGGAGTGCTACTGAGGCATAGACTATTGCTAAAAGAATATATCAAGCATGCTAAAGAAAAGACTGAAAGAAAATGAGTAATATTCATACTGTTAACATAGTATTAGTCAAATACACTTTCAAAACGCAAAAATAAAACTTTTAATTTCTCAGAAAAACTGAGTTAAATCCACATTTACCTTTTTAGCTCTTTCAGAAATGGTTGGTGCTCTCTGCAAAATTTTTTCTTGAAGAAATTCTTTATTCTGGAGAGGAAAAATAAGTTTTCTTTTCATAAGAAGTTTTTACTAAACAAAAAACTGACACAGAAATATTCACCACAATTAATGTGATATAGTAACTGTTTTTATAAAGTTTGAGAAAAGCTTATATTCTTTCATTCTGAAGATCCTTTAGTATACTACTACCATGACTTTATAAATTGAGACAAAGCTTTAATGTATTGTATGAACCACCATCTATGAAAAGTTCGCTTTAACATACGTCCTTTGGGATTGTGGTCCCACATTTCCCAACTACAATAACATCCTATTTATCCCAAATCTTTGGGAAATGAGATGTTTACAAATTCAGTAGTAAACCCTGAAATGAGAGTTCAGTATATTTCACAGGATTTTCCATAGATTTTATTTATAGTGGTAATATTCATTTTTCCTGTTTTAAGTTTTACCTGACACTTAATTTATAGAAAAATATATTTAACTTAAATATGAAAGACTCTCTAAATAATGGCCCCAGCAATTATTTGACCTACCATCATCCTTCCAAAAATAATCATCTGAAGGTAATGCAACCTCTGAATAGTGAACCTAATGTAGGTGTTTGAGGAGGATCATCTGAATACATGAAACCAAGTTAGAATGTCCTACCTTGGCTTTTTGGAAAAACTTGTGCCTTAACAGTTCTGCTGCTGTTGGTCTAAAACCAGAAAAGAAAGTTTTTATAGTTAATTGAAGTAGAATGTGGGTTTTCATCTTCAAAAATGAAAACATGATTTCTTGAGCATCAAGATAAAAACTCAGAGTACTCCACTGTCCTTAACCTGCTAAAAACCAAAAAGGAAAAGCTCAGTACAAGGCATTGAATAGAATTTAAAAACTCAAATAGAAATTTTCTGGTAACAATGATTGTAGGCTCTTGCAAAAACTCATTAGTGAAATGTTTCTTTTAGAAGCATGATTTCTTAATGGCTTTCAATATATTTGCTATTTAATATTATTTCCCACGAAGTTGGCTTTATCTACTTTAAAGAAGCAAAAAATATACATTTAAACTGACAAATCAAGAACTGTGCTTCTTGCCACATAATTACCTGTAAGTCTCAACTTACGTAATTACATAGTCTTAAAAAATAATTTCACAATTTCCTTTAAAAAATGGAAGATTCTAAGAGTAATGTATAGTTTCCAAATTTAATCTAAACTTAGTTTTTAACTTAACTGTGCACAGTCTTACTTCATTTGAGTAAAGGCACTGTTGCCAACTTCACAAACTAGTATGAGAATAAACAATGCTCACTTAAGAAATTGGACATGACTGACGCCACATACCTACTATGTAACGCTGAACAAGTCACTTCTTTAAGGTTCAGTATTACCTGGCTAAATCCCCAAAAGCAGTGATTCTTAAACACTGCTGTGCATTATAATATCTGGGAGTTAAAAAAAATCCTTTCGACTAAAGAGATGAGGGTCATAATCTAGCTATGTAAGAACAAGACAGCAGGTAGCCTAGGTTTTGTATTGCCCTCCTGGAATACAGTTGGCATACCAGATGGGAACTGTTATACAAGAGAGAAATAAACTATCTTATAAATATAAAAAATCCAGGCTGTTCCCTGTAACAGTTACAGCAGAATCTGTGGGGGCAAACTTGGGTACAGTTTTTAAAGCTCTCGAGGTGACACCAAAATGCACTCAAGCTTGAGAACCAGGGCCTCAGAGGATTCTCATAGAAATTAAAAGAGAGAATAAATGTGGAAGTGCTATGCACACTCAAAGTAGACATTACCATTCCTACTTTTTCATTCAGTCATAATTTCAGTATGTTTAACAGTTCATACAACACTGTTTCTTATTTGTTCCCTTCTTTCTAAAATACATTTCAGAGGAGTTCTGTAAGTGATAAAACATGACTGGAAAACTCAATTTTTGACTGAAAATTATTTCACACTTACTGGTGAATGATAGTTTGACTAGATTTAGAGAATTAGAGAATTCTGGGTTAACAGTTATTTTCTCTCAGCATTGTTCCACTAAAGTGTCTGGTCTTCACTGTTGCTATCGGGGAAGTGGTTTGTCCATCTGCCTGCTATTCCTCAGTTAGGTGATCTGTTCTCTCAGGCCGCATTTAAGACCTTCTCTTTGTATTTGTGTCCATTAGTTTCATGACAATGTATACAAGTGGAAAAAGACGGATACTGCTTGGGATCTAGGACAATAGTTTCTTAGCCTGAAAATACAGACATTTCATCAATTCACAACACTCTCGGCCATTATTTCTTTGAACGCCGCTTCCGGTCCACAGTGTGGTGTTTCACTGTGCTCTGTAATTCTGGATTGTGATCTCTTCAGTGCAAGAACTGCAGGGACCTGGGTTTTGGAAGTAGTCTAACAGTGCACTTTCTGATTGCTTCTGCCAGAAACAAAACAGGCTTAGTAATAACTGTTTTACTTTCTAATCCTGTGGGTCCCTGGATAATATGGGTATAAATTCAGACTGTAAACCTGCAGCGTGTCCAAGTCAGAGGGCTTGATTATTCAGGGAAGATTTCTGCTGTGTTTCTGTTATAACAGATTTTTGTTGTTGTTGTTGTTCTTTGATCTATCCTTTCACTCAGGATGCAGACTTACGAATGTTCTAGCTTTAAGCAAAAATCTTAGTTCAAAATCCCCATATGGGTGGGCCCTGTATCTCATTTTTAGTCCCCACTTGGAAGTTAAAAATCCAAACCAGCAGGTTATTAGAACGAATAGTGTCATACTGAAGGCAGCCACAGGATTAGTTTATAATAGCTCTTGCATTTACGGCTTCCTTATTAATTCTGGCATCTGAAGATCTCCCTTTATTACAGCTCATCTCTATTCTTGTTATTTAAGTTTGATAGATTTATCCAGAATTTCTAGGTGTTTGTAACAGAATTCTGTTATTTCAGTCAACTAATTTGGCAGAAGTAAGTGTTCCCTATGTTTTAATACCACTGTATTAAGAAAGAGGAAAAAAGTTCTAAAACCACAGGTTTGAACTTTGCTGCCTATTTTTCTTACCCTTTCCAATATTTCCAACAGTAAACTTTGAAGCCCGTTAAATATACTAAAGACATGATCAAGGAAGTCAATTCAAACCTTTTAGTTTTGCTGAGCTTTAAAAAAATCAAAATTAAAAATCTTTTAGTACTACAAAACTAAGTGGTCTATATACCACATGAAACAGAAAAATATGATAGAGTGAGAACAGTGCCCAAGGTTAGGAATCAAGAGTTTTGACTGACCTCAAAGATAAAAGATTATACGCAATAATCTTTAACTTCTATACTTCTGTTTAATTCACAGATACAGGGGAGGAGCCAAGATGGCGGAGGAGTAGGATGGGGAGACCACTTTCTCTCCTACAAATTCATCAAAAGAATAACTGAACGCAGAGCAAACTTCACAAAACAACTTCTGATCGCTAGCTGAGGTCATCAGGTGCCCAGAAAAGCAGCCCATTGTCTTGGAAAGGAGGTAGGACAAAATATAAAGGATAAAAAGTGAGACAAAAGAGCTAAGGACGGAGATCCGTCCCGGGAAGGAAGTCTCAATAGAGGACGTTTCCAGACACCGGGAAACCCTCGCACTGGCGGGCCTGGTGGAAGTGTTTGAATCTCGGAGGGCAACCTGACTGGGAGGGAAACAATAAATAAAACTCACAGATTACGAGCCTAAAAGCAACTCCCAGGAGAAAAGTACCCCAGACACCCGCATCCACCACCAGCAAGTGGGGGCGGAACGGAGAAGAGCGGGCGGCATTGCTTGGGGTAGGGTCGGGCCTGAGTGCCCTGAGGACAATCGTAGGGAGCTTTTGTGAGTTGCCAACTTAAACTGTGGGACAGTAAAAGAGCGAGAGAAAATTAACCGGCCCAAACACACTGCTTGCCGTTCACAGAACAAAGGGACCGAGAAAGTCCAGAGAAGAGCTCGCAGACTGCAGACCGGCCCAGCCCCGCCGGAGGCAGGAGGCAGGGGGGAGGGGAAAGGGGCAGGCTTGGCCCCTAGGACCGCATCCCCTGCCGCACTGCAAACAGGCCTCCACTTTCTAATCAAAGACCTCCTGAGATTCTGGATGGTCGACATCCGCCGGGAGGGTCGCGGCAAGACACAGGGCGCAGGCACCCGACCGGCGCGGGCGGGGACTGGGGCTGGGGACGCGGAGGGCAGAAGGCGCAGGCACCCGACTGGTGCCGGCGGAAACTGAGACTGGGACCGCGGAAGGGAGTGGGCGCGCCACACCCGGGGAGAGTGCGCCCACCGAGCCCCTGGCTGCCTGGACCGCTCTGACGGGGAAGGCACAGAGAGCAGGCGCAGCTTTTCCTTCCGCGCTTTTGTGGAACACCCGAGGGCTGGAACCTCGCGCAGCGCGGCGCGCTCCACATAGAACAGCCGGGAGCCTGAGCAGCGCAGAGGGAGAAAGCAGCGCCAGCCCCTCCCCGCGGAGCGACGGAACTAGCTACCTGAATAAGAGTCCACCTCCGCCCACCTGTGTCAGGGCGGAAATGAGGCTCTGAAGAGACCAGCAAACAGAAGCCAAATAAACAAAGGGAACCGCTTCAGAAGGGACTGGTGCAACAGATTAAAATCCCTATAGAAAACACCGACTACACCGGAAGGGGCCTGTAGATACCAAGAAGTGTAAGCTGGAACGAGGAGATATCTGAAACTGTGCCAAACCCACACTGACCGCAACAGCTCCAGAGAAATTCCTAGATATATTTTTACTTTTTTTTTTTTTAGTAGGAAAAAAAATTTTTTTAAATTTTTTTCTCTTTTATTTTCCTTTAAAATTCCCTATTACTCCCAAATTACTCCTTAACTTTCATTTTCATAGATTTTTACGATTTTTTTAATTAGGAAAAAATTTTTCTTTCTTTTTTCTTTTTCTCTTCCATTTTCTATTTTTCTTTTTCTCTTATTTCTTTTAAAGTCCTCTAGTACTCCTCTACTACTCCTTAATTTTCATTTTCAATACACTATAACCTTAAAAAAAAAAAAGAGAGAGAGAGAAGCCCTATTCCAGACACAGCAATCTAAACAAGATGAAAAGGCAAAGAAATACCCAACAGGTAAAGGAATATGAAAAATGCCCACCAAGTCAAACAAAAGAGGAGGAGATAGGGAATCTACCTGAAAAAGAATTTAGAATAATGATAATAAAAATGATCCAAAATCTTGAAAACAAAATGGAGTTACAGATAAATAGCCTGGAGACAAAGATTGAAAAGATACAAGAAATGTTTAATAAAGACCTAGAAGAAATAAAAAAGAGTCAATTAAAAATGAATAATGCAATGAATGAGATCTAAAACACTCTGGAGGGAACCAAGAGTAGAATAACAGAGACAGAAGATAGGATAAGTGAGGTAGAAGATAAGATGGTGGAAATAAATGAAGCAGAGAGGAAAAAAGAAAAAAGGATCAAAAGAAATGAGGACAACCTCAGGGACCTCTGGGACAATGTGAAACGCCCCAACATTCGAATCATAGGAGTCCCAGAAGAAGAAGACCAAAAGAAAGGCCATGAGAAAATACTCGAGGAGATAATAGCTGAAAACTTCCCTAAAATGGGGAAGGAAATAGCCACCCAAGTCCAAGAAACCCAGAGAGTCCCAAACAGGATCAACCCAAGGCAAAACACCCCAAGACACATATTAATCAAATTAACAAAGATCAAACACAAAGAACAAATACTAAAAGCAGCAAGGGAAAAACAACAAATAACACACAAAGGGATTCCCATAAGGATAACAGCTGATCTATCAATAGAAACCCTCCAGGCCAGAAGGGAATGGCAGGACATACTGAAAGTAATGAAAGAGAATAACCTACAACCTAGATTACTGTACCCAGAAAGGATCTCATTCAGATATGAAGGAGAATTCAAAAGCTTTACAGATAAGCAAAAGCTGAGAGAACTCAGCACCACCAAACCAGCTCTTCAACAAATGCTAAAGGATCTTCTCTAGACAGGAAATGCAGAAAGGTTGTATAAACGTGAACCCAAAACAACAAAGTAAATGCCAACAGGACCACACCTATCAATAATTACCTTAAATGTAAATGGGTTGAATGCCCCAACCAAAAGACAAAGACTGGCTGAATGGATACCAAAACAAGACCCCTATATATGCTGTCTACAAGAGACCCACCTCAAAACAAGAGACACATACAGGCTAAAAGTGAAGGGCTGGGAAAAAATATTTCACACAAATGGAGACCAAAAGAAAGCAGGAGTCGCAATACTCATATCAGATAAAATAGACTTTCAAATAAAGGATGTGAAAAGAGACAAAGAAGGTCACTACATAATGATCAAAGGATCAATCCAAGAAGCTATAACAATTATAAATATATATGCACCCAACATAGGAGCACCGCAATATGTACGGCAAACGCTAACGAGTATGAAAGAGGAAATTAATAGTAACACAATAATAGTGGGAGACTTTAATACCCGACTCACAACTATGGATAGATCAACTAAACAGAAAATTAACAAGGAAACACAAACCTTAAATGACACAATGGACCAGCTAGACCTAATTGATATCTATAGGACATTTCATCCCAAAACAATCAACTTCACCTTTTTCTCAAGTGCACACGGAACCTTCTCCAGAATAGATCACATCCTGGGCCATAAATCTGGTCTTGGAAAATTCAAAAAAATTGAAATCATTCCAGTCATCTTTTCTGACCACAGTGCAGTAAGATTAGATCTCAATTACAGGGAAAAAATTGTTAAAAATTCAAACATATGGAGGCTAAATAACACGCTTCTGAATAACCAACAAATCATAGAAGAAATCAAAAAAGAAATCAAAATATGTATAGAAATGAATGAAAATGAAAACACAACAACCCAAAACCTATGGGACACTGTAAAAGCAGTGCTAAGGGGAAGGTTCATAGCATTACAGGCTTACATCAAGAAACAAGAAAAAAAGCCAAATAAATAACCTAACTCTACACCTAAAGCAATTAGAGAAGGAAGAAATGAAGAACCCCAGGGTTAGCAGAAGGAAAGAAATCTTAAAAATCAGGGCAGAAATAAATGCAAAAGAAACTAAAGAGACCATAGCAAAAATCAACAAAGCTAAAAGCTGGTTTTTTGAAAAAATAAACAAAATTGACAAACCATTAGCAAGACTCATTAAGAAACAAAGAGAGAAGAACCAAATTAACAAAATTAGAAATGAAAATGGAGAGATCACAACAGACAACACTGAAATACAAAGGATCATAAGAGACTACTACCAGCAGCTCTATGCCAATAAAATGGACAACTTGGAAGAAATGCACAAATTCTTAGAAAAGTATAACTTTCCAAAACTGAACAGGGAGAAACAGAAGATCTTAACAGACCCATCACAAGCAAGGAAATTGAAACTGTAATCAAAAATCTTCCAGCAAACGAAAGCCCAGGACCAGATGGCTTCACAGCTGAATTCTACCAAAAATTTAGAGAAGAGCTAACACCTATCTTACTCAAACTCTTCCAGAAAATTGCAGATGAAGGTAAACTTCCAAACTCATTCTATGAGGCCACCATCACCCTAATTCCAAACCAGACAAAGATGCCACAAAAAAAGAAAACTACAGGCCAATATCACTGATGAACATAGATGCAAAAATTCTTAACAAAATTCTAGCAAACAGAATCCAACAACATATTAAAAAAATCATACACCATGACCAAGTGGGCTTTATCCCAGGAATGCAAGGATTCTTTAATATCCGCAAATCAATCAATGTAATACACCACATTAACAAATTGAAAGATAAAAACCATATGATTATCTCAATAGATGCAGAGAAAGCCTTTGACAAAATTCAACACTCATTTATGATTAAAACTCTCCAGAAAGCAGGAATAGAAAGAACATACCTCAACATAATAAAAGCTATATATGACAAACCCACAGCAAGCATCACCCTCAATGGTGAAAAATTGAAGGCATTTCCCCTGAAATCAGGAACAAGACAAGGGTGCCCACTCTCACCACTACTATTCAACATAGTGTTGGAAGTTCTGGCCACAGCAATCAGAGCAGAAAAAGAAGTAAAAGGAATCCAGATAGGAAAAGAAGAAGTGAAACTCTCGCTGTTTGCAGATGACATGATCCTCTACATAGAAAACCCTAAAGACTCTACCAGAAAATTACTAGAGCTAATCAATGAATATTGTAAAGTTGCAGGATATAAAATTAACACACAGAAATCTCTTGCATTCCTATATACTAACAATGAAAAAACAGACAGAGAAATTAAGGAAACAATACCATTCACCATTGCAACAAAAAGAATAAAATACTTAGGAGTATATCTACCTAAAGAAACAAAAGACCTATACATAGAAAACTATAAAACACTGATGAAAGAAATCAAAGAGGACACAAACAGATGGAGAAACATACCCTGTTCATGGATTGGAAGAATCAATATTGTCAAAATGGCTATTCTACCCAAAGCAGTCTATAGATTCAATGCAATCCCTATCAAGCTACCAACGGTATTTTTCACAGAGCTAGAACAAATAATTTCACAATTTGTATGGAAATACAAAAAACCTCGAATAGCCAAAGTAATCTTGAGAAAGAAGAATGGAACTGGAGGAATCAACCTGCCTGACTTCAGACTCTACTACAAAGCCACAGTCATCAAGACAGTATGGTACTGGCACAAAGACAGAAATATAGATCAATGGAACAGAACAGAAAGCCCAGAGATGAATCCACGAACCTATGGACACCTTATCTTTGACAAAGGAGGCAAGGATATACAATGGAAAAAAGACAACCTCTTTAACAAGTGGTGCTGGGAAAACTGGTCAACCACTTGTAAAAGAATGAAACTACAACACTTTCTAACACCATACACAAAAATAAACTCAAAATGGATTAAAGATCTAAATGTAAGACCAGAAACTATAAAACTCCTAGAGGAGAACATAGGCAAAATACTCTCCGACATAAAGCACAGCAGGATCCTCTATGACCCACCTCCCAGAATATTGGAAATAAAAGCAAAACTAAACAAATGGGACCTAATGAAACTTAAAAGCTTTTGCACAACAAAGGAAACTATAAGTAAGGTGAAAAGACAGCCCTCAGATTGGGAGAAAATAATAGCAAATGAAGAAACAGACAAAAGATTAATCTCAAAAATATACAAGCAACTCCTGAAGCTCAATTCCAGAAAAATAAATGACCCAATCAAAAAATGGGCCAAAGAACTAAACAGACATTTCTCCAAAGAAGACATACAGATGGCTAACAAACACATGAAAAGATGCTCAACATCACTCATTATTAGAGAAATGCAAATCAAAACCACATTACACGCCAGTCAGGATGGCTGCTATCCAAAAGTCTACAAGCAATAAATGCTGGAGAGGGTGTGGAGAAAAGGGAACCCTCTTACACTGTTGGTGGGAATGCAAACTAGTACAGCCACTATGGAAAACAGTGTGGAGATTTCTTAAAAAACTGGAAATAGAACTGCCATATGACCCAGCAATCCCACTTCTGGGCATACACACTGAGGAAACCAGATCTGAAAGAGACACGTGCACCCCAATGTTCATCGCAGCGCTGTTTATAATAGCCAGGACATGGAAGCAACCTAGATGCCCATCAGCAGATGAATGGATAAGGAAGCTCTGGTACATATACACCATGGAATATTACTCAGCTGTTAAAAAGAATTCATTTGAATCAGTTCTAATGAGATGGATGAAACTGGAGCCCATTATACAGAGTGAAGTAAGCCAGAAAGATAAAGAACATTACAGCATACTAACACATATATATGGAATTTAGAAAGATGGTAATGATAACCCTATATGCAAAACAGAAAAAGAGACACAGAAGTAAAGAACAGACTTTTGAACTCTGTGGGAGAAGGTGAGGGTGGGATGTTTCGAAAGAACAGCATGTATATTATCTATGGTGAAACAGATCACCAGCCCAGGTGGGATGCATGAGACAAGTGCTCGGGCCTGGTGCACTGGGAAGACCCAGAGGAATCGGGTGGAGAGGGAGGTGGGAGGGGGGATCGGGATGGGGAATGCGTGTAACTCTATGGCTGATTCATATCAATGTATGACAAAACCCACTGAAATGTTGTGAAGTAATTAGCCTCCAACTAATAAAAAAAAAAAAAAAAAAAAGAATTGAAATATTTGGACATCATCAAATATTTTTGAACATATACCCCTTTCTTTTTGAACCTGCATTTAAAATGTATTTACAGTTTATAATTCATATATAAAAATAGAGATTTTTAAAGAACAATATAAAAAAAGAAAAATAATTTTAAATACCTTGCTCATCACAATAGTTCCATACCATCACTACTTAATATCTCAAGGCACAGTAGCTACTGGGGATGCATTGCAGCATAGCAGTAGTAAATGAAAGCTCTTAATTCACTTGATCTTAGCCAAAAGGCTAAGAAGAGATGAAAGCTCCTATTTCTAAAAAGCTTTTGGCTTGTTTCAGATTTTTTTGGCAATAGTATCAGATTAGACAATTACATTTAACCTTATAAGACAAAGAACTCTTAAGAGGAGATATAGAAGTTTAGCACAGCAAAGGATTCCCAAAGGACAGCAATGGATTCCCAAACTGGAGAGAGTATAAAATGTCTGTGCCATTTTTGAAGACTTAGAATGGAAAAAAAAAGAATGAAGAAATCTTAGTAATGTTTTTGTCGACTGTTGAAAAGATATTTTGGATACACTGGGTTAAATAAAATATATTATTAAAATTAGTTTCACCTATTTTTACTTTTTTAAATGTAGCTATGAGAAAATTTTAAATTGTGCAAGTGGATAGCACTGTATTTTTATTGTACTGTTCTAGATACCAAAGTGACTGAAATATGAAAGATGACTGAAAGCAAGATTATTCTGAATAAAGTTTTAAATATAAAAAAAAAAAATTCACAGATACACACATTAGATAATCACGTTTCTTTAACTCACCTGCCATTCAATCTTTCTAGTGTAAACAATAAGCTATTTGATTTTTTGCTCTGCTTAACTAAAATACCTTTCCAATAAGGAAGAAAGTATGACTATTTGACATTAAATATAGTATTTGCTATTTTCCTGTTAATAAAATCATAAAGAGCATTAAGATACTGGTTTACTTATAACTCTTAAATGCAAATTAAAAATAAGCCCTCCCACTAACTTTGCAGCTCATTAACAAATACATTTATAACTCTAAGAAATTAACCAAGAAATAGCTTAACTATTTAGGGTGCACTGTATACTAAAAAGAAGGGAGAAAATATATAATTCACTCATTTTCAATTTAGTATAATGGTCAGTGTATATTTTTTCTAATGTTTAAGTTTAGTTCTTTTGAATTCTCTGCACATGTATGTATCTATGCATGTGATTCTTAGCCTTTCCCAGTGGTTTATATATTGTATGAAGAGGATAAGTTTTATCTCATATTTTACCTTTTTTCTGGATCTTTTTGAAGGCACAATGAAATCATTTTTCTAAATGATTTTCCATATTTTTTCAGCATTTCTTTATCTTGAACACCAGTTTCCAAGGAAGGAGGATCATTTTGCAGTGTCAGCATTAAAACCTGTGAGAATTTTCAACATAATGTAAACTTCTGAAGATTCAGTAATCAAATATTGTGGCCACAATTTTTCAATACAGACAACCTCCAAACATCTGAGCAGATTTTATTATCTGAAAGTTCACATCTAGATCAGTTGTTTGGAAACTAGAGCTATTTAGCTGTTTTCCAGATAAATAATATCCTATAGACAGTTGGTTTCCCAGGCAATGTGCCTGCAAAGGCTCAACTGTATCAGCACTGTATTGTATGTACTTTAGTTGAAATCTTTCCTTCATGTCTTCTGTCCAATTCTTACACCAGCAAACTTAAAAAAAAAAAAAACCAAAACCATGGCAAAATTAAAGAGTGTGACCTTGCTAACTTTACCTATTCATAGCTCTATTTCAACTTGACCCCTTGTAACCTGGCCTTCTCTTCCCAGAACTCCTCAAAAGCTTAGATCACAGCAATCACTGATGATGTACTAGTTAACAAAGCTATAACCTTTTTAGTTTGCATCCTTCCAACCTTCCCTGCAGCAACTGTCCATCCTGAATCTCTTCTTTCTTTGACTTACATGGCAACACACTGAGACGTAAGTAACAAAGGTTCTATTAATATGAGGCAATTTGGGGTGATTTTCTATACTGTTTGACTTTTCAATAAAAGCATAACCCATTTTTCTAAGCACAAAGTCAAAACCAAAATTAAAAGGTTATAGTCAGAATTGTTATTTGCCATTCAGATTTAATTTCTATTTACTACAAGGGAATTACTAAGGTTGCAAGTATTTCTCATTTTGAGCAAATAGGTTAACATGTGTATGTCTGGCTACAACTTTAGGAGTCACTGCCTACAATAATATAAAGTAAACCTCATCTTTCTCTCTGACCTCCTTTCAAAAATAAGCCATTTCTTGGGCCTCAAAATAGCCTCCCACCTTACAGTTATAAAGAGTAATCCTTTTCAAAACCTTCTGAATATTCATTTACACCTAGCAGTCTTGACCTTTAGGAAAAAACCAAGGCCTTAAAGTATCACTAACCTTTCACCCATCAAACATATAGGTTAAAAAATATATACACACATTTTGAATATGGACATATAGAGAGGTTTTTCATATTATCCTTACTGATTTTGTCTCTCTCTACGTTCTTAGTGCTTTAAGGGGACAGAGTAACATTTTAAAGGTTCTAAAGTGCTCCAAGAACATAAATACATGAATATCACTACAACAAAAATTCACAATGGTGCTCACCATTTTAAACAATCATAAGGCATTTTGTAAAGCGGGCAAGCAAAACTAAAAACAACGGCTAGAGCTACAAATAGACAGAATTCATGTGCATATTCTCACTTAGGGGTCATACAGATGAAAACGGTTGCCAACAGTACTGGCAGGACCATCTTGAAACACAAAAAACTCATTTATTACTAATGTTGGCGACATTAGGATTAATAACTACATTTCGGGTAACTATTCCCTCAGGGTGGGGGCTTCCCAGGTGGCATTAGTGGTAGAGAATCTGCCAATGAAGGAGACACGAGAGACACAGGTTTGATACCTGGGTCGGAAAGATTCCCTGGAGTAGGAAATGGCAACCCGCTCCAGTATTCTTGCCTGGATGATCCTACAGACAGAGGAGCCTGGTGTGCTACAGTCCATAGGATCATAAAGAGTCGGACACGACTGAGCAACTGAGCCCACACGCACACACACACTTCTTCAGGATGTAACAGGTCTTTAAATAAAAGATGCTTAAAGTCTTACCACAAAGCAAACTTCTATTCAATAACAAAGAAAACAATACATATGTATGGCACATGAACAATCTGCATGGATCTAACATATAAAAAGCACTTAAAAACAGTGGCTGACACAGATGAGTGCTCAATGAATGTCAGCAATAATTACTGTTAACATGGAACTCTTCCAACAACCTTAACAGGTAGAAATGATCATCATCCCCACTGAGGCTGCTCTACACAGGTGACTGTGGGGGAACACACACTAAAATGAGACAGATCAGATGGGAACATCAAACTAGCTACATAGTCAGGAGATGGTGGGTCATCAAATAAGAAGGTCAGCTACAATGTAAAGCTACCCAGTACAACATACCAAATATCTAAAAGAGATTCTAACTGCTAAAGAAGTTAGAAGGAATGCAGGGCAGAATACGATGGATAAGAATGTCCAATGATCCCACAAACACAAGAGCTCCAGATATGTGTATTTACAGGCAAATGGAGGACAAAATGCTAATATGAATGGCTGAGTTAGTGTAAATGAGAACAATTACTATTTTTATAAACTCTTACATTCATATAGTGCTTTTTAATATAAAAATACTTGTTCATATACTAATAAATCTACATAATTCTTAAAAAAGAATGTCAAATGAGGTAACCCTCTGAAAGAGAACTGAGACATGAGCTGGGATAGTATTGTGAATATAAGCCTTACCTTCATTGGCGGATACTTATGATAAGGAGCTGCCCCTGTGGCCAGTTCAATGGCTGTGATCCCAAAACTCCAGATGTCAGCTTTGAAATCATAACCACGAACCTGTACAGAACAGAGAGATGTACAAGATTACTTTTACCACCCAGGAGCACTTTCAAGATAGCTTCTAATATGTATCAAGAACCACAGACTTTAAGCTGATAAAATATAATCTAAAGTAGGCAAAAGCTAAATTTACTTGGTAAGAGGAAAAAAGAAAAAACTGAATGAATGTCTAGCATCAACAGGGAAATGTTTAAGTACTATATATTCACTTAGAGAAACATCATACACTCAACTAAAAGCAATATTAATGAATCCTATATGAAAATATGGAAAACCACTTTATGATATAATATGAGAAAGCACTTAAGAAAGAAGATTATTAAATTCTTCAGAAGTTTTGATACTATTACAAACAGGTATACAATCTATTAAAGAAAAAAATAGAAAGACCTAAAACAAAAATAAAAGTTTGGCAGTCTTTTGTTTTCCAAATTTCCTATGTTACAATATTATTTTATCACCTTAATTTTTGGGGTGAAAAAAATGACAAGGGTAAGAATATTTTTAAAGTTGCTAGTGTGAATATGTTCTCAAATTTCTCTGCTTTATACTGTCACCAGCATGTTATAAAATTAAATATTTTAATTCTCTATCCTAAGCAATATAGGAGGAGAAACAGGATTTGGGAGTGTGTGGTTTGAAATCTAAAATTAAAGCTCCATATTACATACTGCCTCAACATGGGGTATATAGAAGGACCTGCAATGACCTAAGTGAAAGTTTCTTACCCCACTGTCCTCCCAAGGAGAATGTGCCCTAGGCCCCAAGCCCTGCTTATCAGATTATCAGGTGCAGTTCCTGTTTATTCCTGAGTAGTAGCTTTCTGCTCCCTGCCAGCCCTCAGAAAACAAGCCAATCACACCTTCACAAGGAAACCAAAGGGCACATCGCTTTCTTGATACTACAAAGCCTGTCTCCTGGAGCAACTGTTCATTCCCTTCCTAAGTGCAAACCCATAAGGCATGCAGTGTCCTCTGCCTCCAGATACATGTACAAGCAAATAATAAATTGCGGCCAAGCTCATCAGGTACCCGGTGTCAGGTACCTGCATGTTCAGTCATCTCCATAACCCTAGTGTGGGAAGTCCTGACCCACACTAGGGTCAATACAGGCATTTTAACAGAGTGAAAAGTAGATTCAGTTCTACATACAGAGTTTGACATAAGACATTAATGTAAAACATCTACAGGGAGTTGGAATCCCTACCCAATAGCTTAAAAAACAAGACTCGACTGGATATAATTCATAAATAATGAACAATGAACAGGTAGGAAGTAGAGACAGAAACAGCAAGTATGTGTAGTCAGAGAAGAGTCAGAGATGATGTGCTGGGAAGCAGTGTTGCTTAGCAGTAGAAGGAAAGCCAGGGAGAAGTCAGGGAAATGGTCTAATAAGTAGGAGAATGAGGAAGCTAAAGATGTGAGTAAAGGGCATGCCAGTCAGAATGGCTGCTATCAAAAAGTCTACAAACAATAAATGCCAGAGAGGGTGCGGAGAAAAGGGAACCCTCTTACACTGTTGGTGGGAATGCAAACTACTACAGCCACTATGGAGAATGGTGGCTTAAACAGTGGAGATTCCTTAAAAAACTGGACATAGATCTGCCATATGACCCAGCAATCCCAATGCTGAGCATAAACACCGAGGAAACCAGAATTCAAAGAGACCCGCATACCCCAATGTTCATTGCAGCACTGTTTATAATAGCCAGGACATGGAAGCAACCTAGATGTCCTTTGGCAGACGAATGGATAAGAAAGCTGTGGTACATATACACAATGGAATATTACTCAGCCATTAAAAAGAATACATTTCAATCAGTTCTAATGAGGTGGATGAAACTGGAGCCTATTATACAGAGTAAACTAAGTCAGAAAGAAAAACACCAATATGGCATACTAACGCATATATATGGAATTTAGAAAGATGCTAACGATGACCTTATATGTGAGACAGCAAAAGAGACACAGATATAAAGAACAGTCTTTTGGACTCTGTGGGAGAAGGCAAGGGTGGGATGATTTGAGAGAATAGCATTGTAACATGTATATTACCATATGTGAAACAGATTCAGGTTCAGTCCAGGTTCAATGCATGAGGCAGGGTGCTCAGGGCTGGTGCACTGGGACGACCCAGAGGGATGGGACGGGGAGGGAGGTGGGAGGGGGGTTCAGGATGGGGAACACATGTACACCCACGGCTGATTCATGTCAATGTATAGCAAAAACCACAACAATATTGTAAAGCAATTAGCCTCCAATTAAAAAAAAAAAAAAGATGTGAGCAAAGGGGGAAAGGAACAGCTTCAAATGCCACAAAGAGAATAAAACAAGGAGCAAAATATGAGCACTGGATTCTAGAATTAGCAGAGTTTCCTTCCATAAGGTGATGGGATGAGTGACATAAACTGTAGTCTGTTTGACACAACCAGGAAATAGGGATGTGGGGAAAACTAGTCCTTCAAGAGCCACGTGTAAAAAGATCCGGTCATTTAACTTGTACTAAGGATATTACCATTAAATCAGTCTTAATAATACTATTCCTTAGGTTGCCTTTGTATAAATCTTGAGATTAACATGTCCTTTGCTAAGTTCTAGAGTTTGGGGTTTGTTTATTTTTAAGCATGATGCCAAGTCTTCGACAAGGATCAGAGGCATGTTTCCCAAAGGTAAGCTAGCAGACCACTCGAAAACAAACACTACTCAGTTTTTTTAATTTTGTAAAAAAAACCCAAATCACTGTAAAAAGACAAAAGACCCAGTACCTGTTCCATAACTTCAGGCGCCATCCAGCAAGGGGTTCCAACAAAGGTTTTTCTCACTTTATTTCGAGTAATGTCACCACCAGTTGCTAAAAAAGCACTAACTCCAAAGTCTAAAACAGAATATAACCACAAGGGATTAAAAGTACAGTAACTAACATAAATACATAGGAAAGTAATATAATGTAGTTATGGTCCTACATACATAGTATGACCTTTTCTCGTTTTTCTGCCGAACTTCTTGACTAAATTAACACATGGCTTAATGGGTTCCTCATTCTATTCCTCTCCACCTCCACACATCATCTCCTCAGATTTTCCTCCTTGCTCCAATCCATTCTTTTCATCTTCCCAAACTAAAACTCTATATCCATTAAACAATAACTCTCATTGTCCCTTTTCCTCAGACCCTGGCAACAACCATTCTACTTTCTGTCTCTATAATTTTGACTACTCTAAGCATTTCATATTAGTGGAACCATACATAATTATCTTTTTATAATGGAGTTATTTCACTTATCACAAGATCTTCAAGGTTCATTCATGTTATAGCATGTGTCAGAATTTCCTTCCTTTGGAGGCTGAATAATATTTTATTGTATGGACATACCACATTTTGTGTATACATTCATCCACTGATGGACACTTAAATTGCTTCCATATTTTAGCCATTGTAAGTAATGCTGCTATGAAAATGCGTGTACAGATAGCTGTTTCAATTCCTGCTTTAGGTTCTTTGGGGTTATATATTCAGAAGTGGAATTGCTGGGTCATACAGAATTTTTATTTTTAACTGATTTAAGGAATTGCCATACTGTTTTCCACAAGAACTCTACCATTTTATGTCCCTACAAATAGTGAACAAGGATTCTGATTTTTCCACATCCTTGCTATTTTGTATTTTTTTGATAACAGCCACCCTAATGGGTATGTTATTATCTCCTTCTAGTTTTGACTTGTATTTTTTCCCTGATGATTAGTGATACTGAGCATCTTTTCATGTGTTTTCTGAACATTTGCATATCTTCTTTGGAGAAATCTCTATTCAAATCAATTTTAAAATTGATTTTGTTGTTGCTGTTGAATTCGAGGAGTTCTCTGTATATTCTGGATATTATAAGTCTCTTGTCAGATGCATGATTTGCAAATATTTTCTCCAATTCTATGGGTTGCCTTTTTCATCTGTGGATAATGTCTTTAAGTGCACAAATTTTTAAAATTTTCATGAAATTCAATCTATTGTTTTGTCTTCTGTTGCCTACGCCTTTGGAGTCATATCTAAAAATCACTACCAAATCCAATGTCATGAAACATGTGCCCTGTTTTCTTCTAGAGTTTTATTGTTTTAGGTCTTTATATTAGAGTCCATTTTCAGTTAATTTTTGAATATTATGTTAGATAAGGGTCCAAATTCACTCTTTTGCATTTGGATATTCAGTTTTCCCAGAACCATCTATTGAAAAGACTCCTTTCCCCACTGAATGGTCTTGACACCCCTGTTAAAAATCATTTGATCATATTATACGAGGGTTTATTTTTGGGCTTTCTATTCTATTCCACTGGTCTTTATGCCAATTTTTATACCAACAACATACTGTTTCTATTACTACTGCTTTGCAATAAGTTTTGAAATCAGGAAGTGTGAATCCTCCTACTTTGTTCACTTTTTAAAGACTGTTTTGGCTACTTGAGGTTCCTTAAGCTTACATATACATTTTAGGATTTTTTTTCTATTTCTGCCAAAAAGAAAAGTTATTGAGGTTTTGACAGGCATTGCACTGAATCTGTAGATTACTTTGGGTAGTACTAACTTTTTAAAACAATGATAAGTCTTCTCATCGATGAACAGGGGGGATGTGTTTCTATTTATTTACATCCTCTTTAATTTCTTTCAGCAATGTTTTATAGTTTTCATTGTACAAGTATTTCACCTTCTTGGTTATGTTAACTTCTAGGTATTTTAATTATTTTTGATGCTACTTGTATACAGAATTGCTTGTAATATTTTTCTCAGATTGTTCATTGTTAGGGTAGAAAATGAATTGATTTTTAAGTGCTGACTTTTTATCCTGCTTTGCAAAGTTCATTTATTAGTTCAAGCAGCTTTTTGTTTTTTTATGTAATGTTATGCTTAGGATTTTCTGCATGTAAGATCATAGAATCTGCAGAGATAAGTTTACTTCTTTCTTTTCAGTCTGATTGTCTTTTTTATTATTTTTCTTGCTCAATTGTTCAGTTTAGAACTTCCAGTACTAACACATTCTTCCCCTGTCCTGAACTCAGAGGAAGCGCTTTCAAGCCTTTCATCACTGAGTACGATACTCATGGTAGGTTTCTCATATGCAGCCTTTACTACACTGAGGAGGTTTCCTTCTGTTCCTACTTTGTTGCATGTTTCTACCATGAGAGAGTGTTGTGGTGCTGGTTTGAGTCCTGCCTGACTCTTGTGACCCCATGGACTGTAGCCTGCCAGGCTTCTTTGTCCGTAGGGTTCTTCAGGCAGGAATACTGGGGCAGGTTGCCGTTTCCTTCTCCAGGGGATCTTCCCAACCCAGGAATCAAACCTGGGTCTCCTGCATTGCAGGCAGATTCTTCACCAGCTGACTACAGGGGAAGCCCATGAAAGGGTGTTAAATTTTCTCACATGTTTGCTCTGCACTGAGATGATCATGTGGGTTTTCTTTTTCTCTTTGTTCTGGTAATCTCACGTGTAACACTGATTTTCACATGTTGAACCACTCTTGCATTCCAAAGAAATCCTACTTGGTCATGGTGTATCATCCATTTAACATGCTACTGAATTTGATTTGCTACTAGTATTTTGCTGGAAATATTTACATCAATGTTTATAATAGATACTGGTCCATAGTATTCTTTTCTTGGGTTAGTATCTCTGCCTGACTTTGGGAATAGGGTAATTTTGGACTCAATAAAATGAATTAGAAAGTGTTTCTTCCTTTTCAAATTTTTGGAAAACTTTGAGGAAGGCTGTTATTAGTTCTTCTTTAAATGTCTGACAGAATTTACCAGTTAAACCACTGAGTCCAGGGCTTTTCTCTGTCAGAAAATTTTTGATTATTGATTCAATCTCCTTACAAGCTATATATAGGTCATTTAAGATTTTCTATTTATTCATGATTTCATCTTGTTAGGTTTTATGTTTCAAAAAATTTGCCCATCTAGGTTATTCAATTTGCTGGAGTAGAATTGTTCATAATACATCTTATAATCCTTTTTATTTTGGTAGAATTGGTAGCAATATCCACATTTTTGGTTCTGATTTTAATAATTTGAGTCTTCTTTTGTTTTTTTCTTAGTTTACCTAGCTAAAGGTATGTCAGTTTTTTCAACTTTCGGTTTCATCAATTTCTTCTATTGCTCTTCTTTCTCTATATCCTTTTCTCAACTCTAAATTTTATTATTTCTTTCCTTCTGCTAGCTGAGTGTTCAGTTTCTTCTTTTCTGATTCCTTAAGCTGTGAAGTTAGGTTGTTGATTTGCTAGCTTTCTTTTTTTAAAATAAAGCATCTAAAGCTACAAATTTGCCCCTTAGCAATGCTTTCACTGTGTCCCATGAGTTCTGGTATGGTTGTGATTTTGTTTTCATTCATCTCTAAGTATTTTCTAGTTTTCTGTGTGATGTCTTCCTTCATCCATCGGTTGTCAAAATCTATTTGTCAATCTATTTTTGTTTAGTTTCCACAAATTTGTGAATTTTCAAGTCTTCTGTGGTTGGTTTCTAGCTTTACCTCATTGTGATAAGAGAAAATACTTTATATGATTATCACTTAATCTGTGGCCTAAAAAATGGTCTATCCTAGAAAATGACCCTTGGACACTTCAGAAGAATGTGTATGCTGTTCTTAATGGGTAGAGTGCTTTGAATATGCCTGTTAGATCTAGTTAGTCAATGTGTTGTTTAAGTCTTCTATTTCCTTACATTCTGTCTGTTCTACCCATTATTAAGACTGGAGTACTAAAGTCTCCAACTATTACTATAGAACTCTCTACAGTTCCTTTTAGTGTTACAGAGCTATCTATAGTACCCTTCAGTTCTGTTACTTTTTGCTTCATATATTTTGCTGGTATGTTAATATGTGCATGAATGTTTGTAACTGTTTATCTACTTAGTATATATATTTAACCTTTTATTAATATATAATGTATTTCTTTGTCTCTTACAACCTTTTAAATATAAAGTCTATTTTGTCTGATATTAGAGTAGCCACCCTGTTCTCTCTGGTCACTATTTGCATAGAATATATTTTCCCATCCTTTTGCTTCTAATCTATTTGTATCTTTGGATCTAAAGTGAGTTGCTTATAGACAGCATATAGTTGGATCATGTTTTAAACCATTCTTTTAATTGGACAGTTAATCTATTTACATTTAAAGCAATTATTGATAAAGAGGGACTTACTTCTATCATTGTGCTATTTTTTTCATATGATTTAAAGCTTTTGGGTGCTTCCCAGGAGGCGCTGGTGTTAAAGAACTGCCCTGCTAATGCAGGAGCCATAAGAGACATGGGTTCAATCCCTGACTCAGGAAGATGCCCTGGAGGAGGGCAGGGCAACCCATTCCAGTATTCTTTTTTCTATTTAATGTATTTGTTTATTTGTCTGTATTGGGTCTTACTTGCTCCTGGGCTCCTCTAGTTGCTGTACATGGGCTGAAGGCATATGTGATCTTAGTTCCCCGACCAGGGATCGAACCTACATCCATTGCATTGGAAGGTGGATTCTTAACCCCTCGACCACCAGGGAAGTCCCCACTCCAGTATTCTTGCCTGGAGAATCCCATGGACAGAGAAGCCTCGTGGGCTAGCGTACACAGGGTAACAAAGAGACACAACTAGAAGCAACTTAGCATGCATGTTAAGTTGCTACATGCAACTGAAAAACAAAACAACAAAAAAACTTGTTCCTCATTTCCTATATTACTTATTTTGTGCTTAACTTTTTGTTGCAAAATGCTTAAAATTTTTCCTCATTTTAAAAAATTTATATTCTATAGCTATTTTCTTTATGGTTACCATGGGGGTTACACTTACCACACTGATGTTTTAACACTCTAATTTGCATTTACACCAGCTTAACTTCAATAACATATAAAAACTTTTTTCTTTACAGCACTATTCTCATCTCTTCAAATTGTTATCACAGAATTACATCCTCAGAAACTGTGTGCTCAAAAACATAAACTAATCATTCTTTTAAATGCATTAGTCTCTTAAATTATGTAGAAAAGAAGATGTGGTGTTACAAACCAATGCTATTGTAATATCAAGTTTTAGACCAATAACTGTTTTCTGTAATGTGTTAGTCTCTTAAATTATGTAGAAAACAAAAAGTGCAGTTACAAACCACTGTTACAATAATAGTAGTTTTTTTTAACATACCCACATATTTACCTTAATTGAGTTCTTTATTTCTTCATACTGCTTGGAGTTATTATCTAGGGTCCTCTCATTTTACCTTGCACAACTCCCTTGAGTATTTCCTGCAGGGCAAGTCTAGTGGAAATATATTCCCTCAACTTTTGTTTATCTGGAAATGTCTTAATTTTTCCCTCACTTTTAAAAGCATCCTTGGTTGCCACTTTTTTCCAGAACTTTGAATACACTGTCCCTTTGCCTTCTGGCCTCCAAAGTTTCTGATGCGAAGTCTGCTGACAACCTTATTTAGGACACCTTGTATGTGATGAGTCACCTGTCTCTTGCTGTTTTTACGATTCTTTTTCTTTGTCTTTCTTAAGGTTTGATTATAATGTGTCTCTGTGAGTCTCTCAGAGTTCAGTTTAGCAGGAGATCACTGAGCTTCTCAGACGTTTATATTCATGTTTTTCATTAAGTTTGAGATGTTTTCAGCCATTATTTCTTCAGTTATTCTCTCTGCCCCTTTCTTCTCCATCGAGGCCTCACATAATGTGGATGTTGGTCTGCTTAATGATATCCAAACAGACCCATCAGGCTCTATTCACTTTGTTCAATCATTTTCCTTTCTGTTCCTTGGAGAAGGGAATGGCAACCCGTAAGTCTGTTCCTTAGACTTGATAATTTCCATATTCAAGATCATCAATTATTACTTCAACTAGAACAAATCTGCATTTAAATCCTTCTAATAAGTTTTTCATTTCACAATTCAAGTTATTGTACTTTTTAGCTCCAGAATTTCTTTCTTGTTTCTTTTTAAGTCTTCTCTCCTTATTGATATTTAGATTTTATTAACAATTGTTGTTTCAAGTTTTTCCATATCTTTTAACTCTCTCAACATCTTTAAGATGGTTGTTTTAAAGTCTTTGTCTAATATATCTGCCATCAAGCCTCTTTCAGTGATGGTTTCCTTTCAATAGATCATACTTTCCTGTTTCACTGAATGTCTTGTGATTTTTTCTTGTTGTTATTGAAGATGGACATTTGAATCTAATAATGTGCTAACTCTGGAAATCAGATTGTTCCCCTTCCCTGGGATTTACTGTTTTTTGTTATTGTTTTGTTTTTTGGGGTTGCTGTAGGCTGTGTCTGTGTCAAGCATTGGCCTAAAATGTAAACTTAAGGCCTTCTCAGATCTTTTCTGCACCTTTTCCTGAGAACAAACATTCACTTTTCAATTTTCCCTGCAAATGTTGTTTTTGTTTTGGTTTTGTGGCCACATCACATGGCTTGTGGGATCTTAATTCCCTGATGAGGGATGGAATCTAGTGCCTTGGCAGTGAAAGTGCAGAAGCCTAATAACTGGACCCACAGGAAAGTCCTGTAGTTATTTTCTATTGTCCTAGTCTTTAAGGTTTGGCTTCAAAAAGAGGAAGAGGAGAGAAATGAAGGAAGGAAAAAAACGCAATGGCCTGTTCAAGTGCCCTGGAAATCATGTAGAAAGGAGGAGCTGTAACAACAATGGCTGCCTGTCTCTTTGTCTGCATCTCTGTGATCAGAAGCTGCAATTAGTAACCAGAGCAGATGCTAGGATATTTAAAGGACAGGGTTCTTTCTGCCCACCATAGTTCCTGCAAGTTGTGTGCAAGTTGCTCCAAAAACATATGCATTGCTGCCTGCCATGTGGCTGATGGGTAAGAAATCAGCAGCTCTGAAACCAACAAAAATTAACTGCAATTTACCTTCCAAGTCTTGTTCTAAAAGTTTCAAGCAATCAATGGAATGCAGAATTCCAAAATAGTTACACTAGACAGATTCTGCCAATTCAACTGTTGTCTAGGTGGGGAGAAGATTCTTGGTGCTTTCTACTCTACCATTTCCTTAGAATTCTTTCTTTTTTGTTCCTTACCATTTGATTTTGCTTCTCTACCCAATACAGCATTAATTGTGCCGGGTTTTGAACTTATGTAAATGGAATCACAAGCTATATATTCTATTTCGACCAGCTTCATTCACCCTGTGTTTTTATAATTTATTTAATGCTTCTGTATACAGCTGGAGTTTTATTCCTTTCCATCACTATGTAGCACGAAGCTCAAGTGCGTGTGTGCTCAGTTGATTCCGATTCTTCGTGAGCTCATGGACAGTAGCCCTCCAGGCTCCTCTGTCCCTGGGATTTTCCTGGCAAGAATATTGGAGTGGGTTGCCATTTCCTCCTCTAGGGAATCTTCCCAACCCAGGGATCAGATCGAACCCACGTCTCTGGTGTTTCCTGCATTGGCAGGCAGATTCTTTGCTACTGAGCCACCAGCGAAGCCCATTATATAGTATTCTAAAGTATAAATTAACTACAATTTACTTATACATCCTACTAACAAAAGGCTTGGTAATGTTCCAAACTTTCAATGCTTATTAGCACTATGGCACATTGAGGTATGAGTTTCTCTACACCACACATGTAGAAGCTAAAGTCTCTGGGTATGCCTATCTTCAACTTACTAAAATGTTCCTACTAGCTTATATTCTCACTATCAGAAGGTGAGATTCTCTCTTGCTTTACATCCACACTGATAACCAGTACTGTCAGATATGTTTGCTACATCAGTCAATATAATGTGATTTCCCAATGTTATTTTATTGTGCATTAATTGCTAACTAGTTGAGGTTGTACACCTTTTACTATATTTATGTTTTGATGTCTTCATTTGAGGTTATTTGACTTTTCCTTAATTAGTTCTTTGTATATTCTAAATTTGAGCTCCTTGTCAAGTTATTCATTGTGCAAATATTTTATCTACTCTGTGGTTTTGCTTTTTTACTTATTAATGGTGACAAACTTTTCTTCTTTTGATGAACAATAGTTGCTAATTTTACAGGAGTTAAAGTTATCAATCTTTTTCTTTATGTTAGAACATGATATGGCTTAGTTAAAATATTCCCTTACCTGAGGACATGAAGATGTGTGCCTAAATTTTCTTCTAAAGCTGAAGAAATAATTCAAGGTTTGGGTAGTTATCTTCCTCCTGCCAAACACCTGACTGTTCCAGCAGTGTGGGACCAAGCTGAGATTTTCTCAGATGATCTGCTTGCTCAACAGTCCTGCAGTTCAGCCATTCTGGAGTCTCACCCTGGGGGAGGGGGCATTTCACCAAGATACCAACACTGGAAGGCCTTGGACTCTTAACTCTTATCTCTTCAACTCTGAGTCTACCAAAAGTACACTTCCACCTCTCAGATGTGTCTTCCTAACTGGCAAATAACCCATTTCTCCCAGAAGAGAAGTATAACGTCCCTAAAGCACATTTATTAAACACAATGAAATTTCTTGACTACTTCTCCTTTAGAGCAAAGTTAAAGAATTGTATAAGAACCCACAGAAGATGACTCTAACAGGAGTTAGGAATAGATAACCATAATAAGTAGTGGTTAGAAAATGCCTAAGACTGAAAATGAAGGATGAGTAGTGGAAGATACCTTGAGTCAGCAGGGATGTATCAACATAGTATGTGTGACCAGAGATGGTCCAGGGTACAGAAGAGAAAGCTGACTAAGAAAACATAGAAGATAAGTAATGCTGTTCTATCAGCCATTAACCTAAAATAAAAAGAAATACTAATCAGTACCTGCAATCTGTACCGAGCCATCTTCTCCAAGAAGAATATTGCCAGCTTTCACATCTCTGTAAGGAATAAAAAAAATACTTATTAAAAAACACTTATTCTTTGGAGTTACACAATTTAAGAAGTTCAATATATTCACCACAACACTGGTAATATTTAAATGCTTTAATGCAAAATTGCACTAAAGAGTATTAGGGCCAATAGCAGAATTTTTAAAATTGTAGTCACTTGTACTAAAATCCAAACACTGTAAGTAGAAAGCTATAGTGACATATAGCTTTTACTAGTAAATCTGGAAAAACTCAAGATTATTAAATATTTGACTGAGATAACAGGGGCCAAAGAATGTGACCCTCACTCTCACCTTATCTACTTTTTAAAACACACTGATTTTTCTACACTTTATGAACAAAATTTTAAAATGATCAGTATGTGGCTGATAATTGGGACTATTCTATGCTTGTAGCATAAAGATATAATATAAATTGCTCAAACTTATCTATATTCTTATTAGTAACTAAAACAACTCAAGTAATACATAAATACATTTCTGTTATAAAAACCTAAACATCACTGAAAGGGTCAAAATCCCTTTTGACCACTGTTCTCAGGTCTAATATTCTCTACAAAGTTTCCAACCATTATCAGTCTAGTTAATAGAATATGTTCCTGCAACATATCTGGGCTTTTCTTCCAACATAAATGATATTGTACTATCCATTCAAATCTACAGCATGTTTTTCTCATGCAATAATGTGTCAGCAGAATCTGCAAAATTTACATTCCTCAACTCCTATGAGTAATCCATTTCTTTGATAACCTAGAGAAACTCTTACAAGGCACACAGAATGTACAAGGGGGCTGTCTATAGCACTGTCTGAAGTAACAAATCAAAAATGGTAACAATCTAGAAAGTCAACAGTAGCAGAAAGGTTAAATTAAATCTGTTACATCCATGAAATTTATTAAAGTCAATCAACATGTTATGACTTCAAATGCCCTCTAATACATAATACATACTGCCAGTGAACACTTCAAATAGGACAGTGCATTTTGTATGCCACCATTAGTTACACACACACAGGCATGAACACATCTTTCCATACACACCAAAAGGAGAGCAATGAATTTAGTTTTTTTAAAGGAGAGGAGTAGGACCAGAGTCAAGGGGAACAGTGTTTGACTGTCCTGTGGGAGTGGACTCACCTATTTATTTCATAATTAAAAATAAATATAATTAGACAAACACAAGAGAGCCAGAACTTGAAGCTAGACCGAAAGAAAAGTGAGGCTAGGTCATGGAAGAAGGCCATTATTTGTCAGGAAAAGGAACCAGTGAAAGGACAACACATCATCTCTTCCCTGTCCTTCCCATCTTCTTTTCCCAATCCTTAGATAACCATTCCTTGGTAAATAATGAACAACAGTTTCACAAATGTTATGTAGCAGCATCACCATACCAAGAGTACATAACACTTTTCCTGAATATATACTGAAGCATAAAGAAATCATGTTACTCAGTATTTTGTAATGCTTATAAATGCAAGGAATTTATAAGACTTCTTCCCAGAGGCTGACTTACAGTAAAGGCTGGCTCACTTTGTCCTACAAACTTAAAGTCTACACAATGAACAGGAGAGAACTGAGGATATGTCCTTCCTGTGGTGACAAAGACCATTCAACTAAGCCAACCATGAACCTTCAACTCTTTTTTCTGAATGACATCTAAAATTTAATGGAAAAAAACAACGTACAGTTTAGTCACTTCCTCCTCTGTTTTTGCAGCAGGTTACAACATATAGTGTTAATACAGAAGCTGATCCTCTTACAACTACATGAGAAGTTGCTGAAGAACTCAACGTCAACCATTCTACAGATGTTGATCATTTGAAGGAATTGAAAAGGTGAAAAAGCTTGATAAGCAGGTGCCTTACGAGCTGACCGCAAATCAAAAAAATCATCGTTTTGAACTGTTGTCTTCTCTTACTCTACCCAACAACGAACCATTTCTTGATCAGACTGTGACGTGACAAAAAGTGGGTCTTATACAACAACCAGAGCTGATCAGCTCAGTGGCTGGACTGAGGAGAAGCTCCAAATTACTCCCCAAAGCAAAACCTGTAACAAAAAAAGGTCATGGTGGCTGTCTGCTGGTCTGACGCACTACAGCTTTCTGAATCCTGGTGAAATGATTCCATTTGAGATGCACTGAAAAATGCAATGCCTGCAGCCTGCATTGGTCAACAGAGTAGGCCCAATCTGCTCCATGACAATGCCCAATTGCATACTGCACAACCAACACCTCAAAAGTTGAACGAACTGGGCTACGAAGTTTTGCCTTATATGCCATATTCACCTGACCTCTCGACAACCAACTACTACTTCTTCAAGCATCTTGATAATTTTTTGCAGGGAAAATGCTTCCACAACCAGCAGGAGGCAGAAAATGCTTTCCAAGAGTCCATGGAATCCCAAAGCACAGATTTTTATGTTAAAGGAATAAACAAACTTATTTCTGTTGGCAAAAATGTGTTGATTGTAATGGTTCCTATTTTGAGTAATAAAGATGTGGGAGTGAAGTTGTGAAGTTGCTCTGTGGTGTCTGACTCTTTGCGACCCCATGGACTGTAACCCACCAGGCTCCTCTGTCCATGGGATTTTCCAGGCAAGAGTACTGGAGTGGGTTGCCATTTCCTTCTCCAGGGAATTTTCCTGACCCAGGGATGGAAACCGGGTCTCCCGCATTGTAGGCAGACACCTTTACCATCTGAGCCACCAGGGGAGATAGGCATGTGTAGGATGTGTGGGAGCCTAATTACAGTGATTTAAAATTCATGGTCTAAAAAATAAATAAATAAATAAAATTCATGGTCTGAAACCACAATTATATTTGCACCAACCTAATAGTGCATAGAGCACATCTCTCATCTACTCATCAAATAGATTTAAATAACTAAAAAAAAGACAACCTGCTTTACATCAACTTATGGAGATAAATGAATCACTAAATCCATCCATCCATCCAACTAAACACTAAAATAAAACTTGGTTATCTCTGAAGAGATGTGGAGCAGCAAATCAATCAATTCAACTACATACCAAAACAAAATCAATTGTTCCCTCCTGCTATCCCAGCTCCCAACTGCCACCTCTTAACTCTGTTCCAAATATCAGACTTATAAACTAGTATGCTGTAACAAAATAAGACAACTAACTATCCATCTACATAGGAGACCAGTTAAACTACGACATACTGTATAAACAAAATACTACGAATACTAACAAACATATGTGGTAATATGTTTATTTTGGCATAAATCTCTCTCAAAGGAATCACAAGAAAATGGCAAGAAGTAGCTCCTTCTAGAGCAGGATACTAGAAGTTCAGTGGAGGAAGGAGACTCTTTTTTAAAATGCTTTATTTTTTAGAACAATTTTAGATTTACATAAAAATTGAGAAGATGGTGCAGAGGAGCTCCCATATAGCTGTCAGCTAGTTTCCCCTATTATTAACACTGCACATTAGTATGGTTCTTTTGCCACATTAGTCAATCAGTACTGATGCGCTGCTATTAATAGGATGTCCTTCTAATGGAATTTGTATGATGTTTTCCTCGTGATTAGATTGATATTAAGAGTTTGGGGAAGGAAAACCAGTGAAGTGTCATTTTCATCACATTGTGTCTAGAGTACATAGCATTACCATGAGTTAGCACCACTGATCCTGAGAAGGCCTGCTTTTTAATCCTTTACCATTCTGTACCATTTGAACTTTTAAGCCACACATTGGCATTGTTATTGTTGTTCAGTCACCTAGTCATGTCTGACTCTTTGCAGCCCCATGAACTGCAGCACGTCAGGCTTCCCTGTCCATCACCAACTCCTGGAGCTTGCTCAAACTCATGTCCATTGAGTCAGTGATGCCATCCACCCATCTCACCCTCTGTCATTCCCTTCAATCTTCCCTAGCATCAGGGTCTCTTCCAATGAGTCGGCTCTTCCCATCAGGTGGTCAAAGTATTGAAGCTTCAGCATCAGTCCTTGCAGTGAATATTCAGGGTTGATCTCCTTTACGATTGACAGGTTTGATTTCTGTGCAGTCCAAAAGACTCTCAAGAGTCTTCTCCAGCACCACAATTCGAAAGCATAAATTCTTTGGTGCTCAACCTTCCTTATGGTGCCTCTCACATCCATATATGACTACTGGAAAAACCATAGCTTTGACTATACAGACCTTTGTCAGCAATGTCTCTGCTTTTTATTTTTAATACATTGTCTAGTTTGTCAAACTTTTCTTTCAAGGAGCAAGTGTCTTTTAATTTCGTGGCTGTAGTCACCATTTACAGAGATTTTGGAGCCCGAGAAAATAAAATCTGTCACTGTTTCCACTTTTTCCCCTTCTATTTCCCATAAAGTGATGGGATTAAATGCCGTATCTTAGTTTTCTGAATGTTGAGTTTTAAGCCAGCTTTTTCACTCTCCTCTTTCACTTTTGTCAAGATGTTCTTCAGTTCCTCTTCACTTTCTGTCAACAGGGTGGCGTCATTTGCATTTTTGAGGTTACTGATATTTCTCAGCAATCTTGATTCCAGCTTGTGATTCATCCAGCCCCAAATTTTGCATGACATACTCTGCATATACATTAAATAAGCAGAGCAACAATATACAGCCTTGATGTACTCCTTTCTCAATTCTGAACCAGTCTGTTGTTCAATGTCTGGTTCTGTTACTTCTTGCCTTGCATACAGGTTTCTCAGGAGACAGGTAAGGTGTTCTGATATTCCCATCTCTTTAAGAAATTTCCATAGTTTGTTGTGATCCAGACAGTGAAAGGTTTTAGTGCAGTCGATGAAGCAGAAGTGGATGTTTTGGAATTCCCTTGCTTTTTCTGAGATCCAAAGGGAGCTGGCAATTTGATCTCTGGTTCCTCTGCCTTTTCTAAATCCAGAAAATCCTTTTCTAAACCGTACATCTGTAAGTTCTCGGTTCATGTACTGCTGAAGCGTAGTTTGAAGGATTTTGAGCATTACTTTGCTAGCACGTGAAATGAGCACAATTGTACAGTAGTTTGAACATTCTTTAACATTGCCTTTCTTCGGGACTGGAATGAAAACTGACATTTTCCAGTCCTGTGGCCACTGCTAAGTTTACCAAATTTGCTGACATACTGAGTGCAGCACTTTCACAGCATCATCTTTTAGGATTTGAAACAGTTCAACTGGAATTCCATCACCTCCACAGGCTTTGCTCTTAGTAATGCTTCCTAAAGCTCATTTGACTTCACATTCCAGAATGTCTGGCTCTAGGTGAGTGATCACACAATCCTGGTTATCCTGGTCATTAAGACCTTTTCTGTATAGTTCTTCTGTGTAGTGTTGCCACCTCTTCTTAATCGCCTCTGCTTCTGTTAGGTCCTTACCATTCCTGTCCTTTATTGTGCCCATCTTTGCATGAACTGTTCCTTCGGTTTCTCTAATTTTCTTGAAGAGATCTCTAGTCTTCCCCATTATACGGTTTTCCTCTATTTCTTTCCCTGTTCATTTAAGAAGGCTTTCTTATCTCTCCTTGCTATTTTCTGGAACTCTGCATTCAGTTGGGTATAACTTTCCCTTTCTCCTTTGCTCTCTGCTTCTCTTCTTTTCTCAACTATTTGTAAGGCCTCCTCAGACAACAATTTTGCCTTTCTTTTTCTTACAAATGGTTTTGGTCACCACTTTCTGTACAGTGTTATGAACCTCCGTCCACAGTTCTTCAGGCGCTCTGTCTACCAGATCTATCTATTCATCAGCTCCACTGTATAATGGTAAGGGATTTGATTCAGGTCATACCTGAATGGCCTAGTGGTTTTCCCTACTTTCTTAAATTTAAGTCTGAATTTTGCAATAGGGAGCTCATGATCTGAGCCATGGTCAGCTCCAAGTCTTGTTTTTGCTGACTGCATACAGCTTCTTCATCTTCAGTTGCAAGGAATATAATCAATCTGATTTGGTGTTGACCATCTGGTGATGTCCATGTGTAGAGTCATCTCTTGTGTTGTTGTAAGAGGGTATTTGCTATGACCAGTGTATTCTCTTGGCAAAACTATTAGCCTTTGCCCTGCTTTATTTTGTACTCCCAAGCCAAACTTGCCTGTTACTCCAGGTTACTCCAGAAGTTATTTCTTAATTTCCTACTCTTGCATTCCAGTCCCCTATGATGAAAAGGACATCTTTTTTTGGTGTTAGTTCTAGAAGGTCTTCATAGAACCATTCAACTTTATCTTGTTCAGCATTAGTGGTTGGAGCAGAGTTGGATTACTGTGATACTGAATGGTTTGTCTTGGAAAGGAACCGAGGTCATTCTGTCGCTTTTGAGATTGCACCTAACTACTGCATTTCGAACTCTTTTGTTGACTATCATGGCTACTCCATTTCTTCTAAGGGATTCTTGCCCACCATAGTAGATATAATGGTTATCTGAGTTAAATATTGGTGTTACCCATTCAAAAACTATTTTCTGAGCTTCTGTCTTTTTAAAAAGCATTTACTTATTTTGTTGTGTCAGGTCTTGGTGTGGCAGGCAGATCTTTCACTGTGACACAAGCATGCTCTAGTCGTGGAACACGGGCTCCAGAGCACACATGTGGACTCAGCAGTTGTGGTGCATGGGCTTTGTTGCTCTGAGGCATGTGGGAGCTTAGTTCTCTGACCAAGGACTGAACTTGAGTCCCTGCATTGCAAGGCAGATTTTTAATCACTGGACCACCAGAACAGTCCCTAAGCTTTTGTCTTAAGTGAAGAAATGGCAATCTCTTGTCAGCAGAACCTATACTTTGGATGACTACTTTTTCTGATCAATTAAGATAATAAATTTATGTTTCCCTCGTCAGACCAAAAATTGCAATCTATAGAACAGCTTCCAAGAGTAAAACCAGAGGAATACCATGAAGCTAAACGGCTCACTGGATAATTAAACACCAATCTGTCCTCACACACAACAGGACAAATTGAACTTTGAAGGAAAAGATTTGTAACTAAATATCTGGAAATCAATATAATAGTCCTTTTTTTTTTTTAAACCTCATCTCAAAGAATATCAAGCAACCCACCAGCCCCCAGTTATACCCTCTGACCACTCTTAAATAGCAAGAACAGTAAGTTCTGTTTTTCAGAGCTTGATGCCATTTCTCAGATATCACTATTACACCAAAGTTGCAAATTCCTTTTAAAATTAAACTTAAAATTAAAAGTACAGAACAAGTTTCTCCCCATTACATTTTCATAACTCAACAAACAGCATGCCATGTGCTACGCGCTAAGTCACTTCAGTCATGTCTGACCCTTTGTGACCCTGTGGACTGGAGCCCACCAGGCTCCTTTGCCCATGAGATTCTCCAAGCAAGAATACTGGAGTGTGTTGCCATTTCCTCCTCCAGTGGATCGCCCCAACCCAGGGATTGAACCCGTGTCTCTTACATCTGCGGCACTGGCAGGCTGCACTGGCAGGCTGGTTCTTCACCACTAATGCCACCTGGGAAGCCCAATAATAGGCACAGTTCAAGAGAAGAAATGAATCATAACAAAGCTGAAAAATACACTACATTTATGCATCTTAAACTGACTAAACATCTACCATTTCTGTTAAAGCTAACCCCTTTAAATAGGAAAAAATATTTGGGTACATAGATACAGAGAGAAAAGTGTAACTCTAATTTAGAGACCTGTTCACTCTAGTAGAAACCTCTAAAGCCTCAGGGGTCAAGGAGAAAACACAGTAGAGACAGAGTAAAATTATTTGACCTAATCCACCAGACTTATACAAATTTATCTGAAATAACAATTGGACTCTAAAGATATGGGAAGTAACAAAATCTACTGAAAACATCGATGCCTGCTTCCCAGTAAAACAACTTCCTCCCAACTTTCTCCTACTGAAGTCTCAGTGCAGCTCAGCTCAAGTGTAAGTAGGGTGTTTAGCCTTGGCTGCATACAAGGATCTCTGGGGAAACTTTCAAAAGTTCCAATGCCAAGGCCTCATCACAAATCACTTAAATGAATTTCTGGCAGTGAATCTAGTAATCAGTACTTAGTAAACTTTCCCAGGTTATTCCAATATGAAGCCAATGTTGAGGACCTCTGATTTAATGTATAAGAGAATTTCTATTGCAACAACATGGTAAACAGATTTTCATCACTTACTACACAGGCCTTGGCCCTAAGACACACCATTCCTCTGTGCCAAACACAAAGAAAAATGCTGGATAAATTAGGGGAGAATACTGTCACATAACTCAATATGAAATAAAAAACGGAAATCTTCAAGTTTCAGAAATGAAAAGGACAAGAGTAGAGCCGTCAGCCTTGGAGGGCTTCCCAGGTGGTGCAGTGGTAAAAAGTCTGCCAGCCAAGGCAGGAGATACAAGAGACAGGTATGATCCTTGGGTCGGGAAGATCACCTGGAGAAGGAAATGGCAACCCCTCCAATGTTCTTGCCTAGGAAATCCCATGGACACAGGAGTGTGGCGGGCTATAGTTCATAGGGTAGCAAAAGAACTGGATACGACTTAGCAACTAAAAAGTAACAACACTGAGATGATCAAGATTTTATCATTCATTGTGTTAATGCGGTATACTATACTCATTGACTTGAATATGCTGGACCATCCCTGCATCTTTAGAATGAAGCCCACTTAATCATGGTGCATGATCCTTTTAATGTATTGCTGATTTTGGTTTGCTAATGTTTTGTTGAGGACCTTTGCATATAGGTTTACCTTGTAATTTTCTTATAGAGTCTTCGTCTGGCTTTGCTATGGTGGCCTTGTAAAATGAGTTTGTAATGTTTCCTTCTCTTCTAGTTTTTGAAGAATGTGAGAAGGATTATATAAGTTCCTGTTTAAATGTCTGGTAAAATTCACCAGTGAAATTATTGGTCCTTGACGTTTGTTAGGAAGTTTTTGATTACTGCTTTGATCTCCTTAGTAGTAACTGGCCTGTTTAGATTTTCTGTTTCTTCATGATTCAGAAGATTCTATCGTTCTAGGAATTTACCCATTTCTTCTAGGTGCTACCATTTGTTGGTGTATACCTGTTCATAGTAGTCTCTTAACGATCTCATATTTTTGTGGTGTCAGCGGCAATGTTTCCTCTTTCACTTCTGAATTGGAGTCCTCTCTTTCTCTTGGTGAGTCTAGCTAACAATCTATTTGTCTTTTTAAGAAACTAGTTCTTAGTTTCACTGATCTTTTCAACTGTCTTTTTAGTCTGTTATTTCATATATTTTCACTCTTGATGTTTTTATTTAATTTCCTTCTGCTAACTCTGGGCTTAGTCTGTTCTTTTTGTAGTTCCTTTAAAGTAAGTGATTTTAAAGATATATATCTATATATATATTTAGGTATATACATATCTCTTGTGTTCTTCCATTCTTTCTGCCTTCTTTGATTTTAATTGAGCATTTTATGTAATTCTATTTTTCTCTCCTCTCTTAGCATATTCTTCTTTTTCCTTTTTTAGTGGTTTTCCCTAGAGTCTGCTCTATACATTTACAATGAATTCAAGCCCACTTTCACATAGTACTATACCACTTCCCTGAGTTTTCTTTTAATCTCATATATCCTGGAATGGGTATTATAGTCTTGCAACCCAGAACTGTCAACAAGTACAGATTAAAAAAAAAAAAAAAAAAAAAGCTCTAAACCTGCTCTCTGTGGCCAAAGAGGCACCAAACCTAGCAGGGACCTCATCCCTGATTACATAGCTGGACTATAGACTGGCAGGCTGACCAATTAGGTAAGAACCAGAGGTGCCAATGAAGATCAGACAGGAAACTTCACTCATTGTCCAATCTACATCTAGTGTAGACAGGTCCATGCTGCCTATACCAGCACCACTGACAGGCCCAGCCAATACCTCCCATTCTTCCACCCAGCAGCTGAGAGTGACCCAGGTCTGGTATCTTTTGCTCCTCTACACAGTGGCAATAGATGACTGAGACCCAATGTCTCCCAACTCCTCAACCAGTAGCAAAAGGTGACCTAGAAAATGTGCCTTTCAAGTCCACAGGCAATACCAGAGAATGAACGGAAGCCCAACTAGCATCAGGTGGCAGCCCACAAGATGAGCCCAAGGAAGTGTTCACAGACTCACAGGCACAGCCACTCTCTCCCACCTTCCACCTAGCAGCAGCAGGCCTGGGCAAGTGCACTCTACTCCCATGGGTGGCATCAGCAGGAATCGAGAAGAGAGCCTCTAGTGCTACATACACAAAACAAACCAGAACACCACTGCAAGGGCTCTCAAAATCAGGGAAATTGCCTGTTAAAATATATTACTTAATATATCATTATCTCAATAGGATCAAAAGTCTTCTAACATAATATCCAAAATATCCATGATACAATTTTTTAAAAGTATTCAACATACCAAGAACCAGAAAAAATTCATAAGAAAAGACATCTAAGGGACTTTCCTGACAGTTCAGCGGTTAGGACTTTGTGCTCCGAATGCAAGGGGCACAGGTTCAATCCCTGGCGGGGAACTAAGCCCCTGCATGCCACATGTCGTGGCCAAAAAGAAACAGGAACAGAAAGACTGATATCAACATGAAGAAGAATCAGATGTTGGAACCATTTCACAAGAATTTTAAACCAGCCATCATAAAAATGCTTCTAACATGCAATTTGAAATTCTCAAATGAAAAACAGAAAATCTCAGCAAAAAAATAAAAAAATGTAAAAAGAACCAAATAAAAATTATATAACTGAAAACCTACACTAACAGAAATAAAAGCTCCAGAAATGGGTTCCAGAGTAGAATGGAGAGGACAGAGGATAGAATCAGCACACTTGAAAGCAAATCAAGAACATTTACTCAATTTGAACACAGAAAAAAATAGGCTGAAAACCAAGCCAGAAGGATTATGGTACAATATAGGTTCAACAACAAAAGATCTAACATTTCCACCATTAGAGTCCCAGAAAAAAAGGAAGGAAAATAGCTTACAAAGGTATTCAAAGACATAATGGCTGAAAACTTCCCAAAATTGGTGAGGACAAAAACCTAGATTGAAGAAATTTGGGAACCCCAAACTAGATAGACCTAAAGAAATCCACACTAAGACACATCATAATTAAACTTCTGAAAACCAAAGATAAAGAAAGCTTTTTTTTTTTTTTTTTGCTAGGCCGTGCAGCATGGGGGGATCTTAGTTCCCAAATTAGATACTGAACCTGTGCCTTCTGCATTGAGAGCACAGTCTTAAACCACTGAACCACCAGGAAGCCCCACAAAGAAACAATCTTGAAAATAGCCAGAGAAAAGCAACATATTTGTACCAATTCACATGACAGATTTCTCATCTGCAACCATGATGGCCAGAATTAAGTAACATATCTTTCAAGTGCTAAAAGAAAAGAAACGTAAACTACAAATTCTTATATCCAGGGAAACTATCCTCAAGAAATTATGGGGAAATAAATATATCTTCAAATGAAGGAAAACCAAATCCAAGGACTAAACAAATTTGTACTAACAGAATCTATCACCATTTGTACAGATAACAATTCTTGTTATCTGTACACAGGGACTGAACAGATATAAAGAGCCAGAAATACTTGAGCCATGAAATGCTACATGGCTCTTCAAATGTTATTTTATTTAAAAAAATAACAATGTTTAATTTTAAAAGTTATTTTACAAAAGCTTTTCATAATTTTAAAAAACACCCAATATATAAAACAAATTAGAAAGGAATATTCCAAACTGTTATCAGTTGATTAAGGCAATTGACTCCTGGTAGGAAATTAGGCATTTATTTTTGGAGTTTCCAATTTGACTAAAGCATTTGTTATTTTTTAAATGTTTACTAGCTGTGTAACCACAGTGTATTGGAACTAATAATATAATACCAAGAGCCCTGCTAACACTCAGAGATTATGAGTAACTGTGCCAAAGAACAAGGAATAGCCTCAATGAAACGAAACACTACTAACTACTGCTGCACTTATCCAAAAGAGAGGAGTGCTATCTTTTACATACCTGTGAATTTGTCCGTTTTTATGCAGGTATTCCAAACCCTCCAGCACTTCTTTGAGTATTGTAGCAATAGTAGCTTCATCCAGGACTCCATTTTTATGTTCCCCCTTTGCCACAATGTGTTTAATAATATCTAGAACAGAACCTGAAAAGAGAAGAAACAGTTTTCCATAATTTTTTAACTCATTCAATATAATTCAGAGCCATTTAAAAATCAAAACACATGTAAATCTTCTCATAAACTTAGCTGTGTAGGAAAGGAAGGAAAAAATAGCAATATAAAGAAATATAAAAGTTTAAAATTAATAATATATTAATTCTACTCTAAAACATGAAAGCAACCTGCTAATATCCAAATAGAAGTGTTACACCAGCATCTTCTTGAGACATCTAATGAGAATTTGAAAAAGGTAATATAGGATTTTTAAAATCACCTCTGAAGAATTCCTAGGTAAACCACATCCATCAATAACACTCTAGCAAAAGATCTAACAAACCAATTTAGATTTCTAACATCAGATTAGAGTATGCAACATTGTTTAAATAAAGATATAAAACACAACTGAAATGCAGGTCAAATATCACATGTGTATGCAAACTAATTTAAAGGTTAAAATTATATTTCAGGTTAATAAGTAATAGAAATAAAACAGGTAAGGCAAAAAAAAATGCAAGGAATTAAAGTGGCAGTTCTCTTTAAATAAAAGCCTAGATGTATTATCAATCTCATTCTTCCCAGGATGGGAAATGATACTCCTACTAAAAATCAGAGGGAGGGAAAACACATCAACATAATAATTAAGGGCTTCCCTGGTGACTCAGCTGGTAAAGAATCTGCCTGCAACGTGGGAGACCTGGGTTCGATCCCTGGGTTGAGAAGATTCCCTGCAGGAGGGCATGGCAACCCACTCCAGTATTCTTGCCTAGAAAATCCCCATGGACAGAGGAATCTGGCAGGCTACGGTCCTTGGCATCGCAGAGTCAGACAGGACTGAGCGACTAAGCACATAATAATTAGAATCACATAATGTTATCTACCATAAAAAAAAAAAAAGCTTGCTAGAGATCAGTAGGATTTCTGGCAGTACAATGGCCCATAAAGATCAGAGAACCAAAACAAAATAATCTCCAATATTAAAAAGTGTGCCAAGGAGTCTGGAATATAACATAAAGTACACTGAAAAGACTGAATGTCCATTTCTTGGCAAATGTTTCTATTGAAAACTTGCCCTGGTGGGTGTTTTTTATTGCACACACTTAAAAAGAAAAAAATGTATTTCCAATAGAGGGAAAGAAGTGGTCTAGATGGAATCCTTGAAAACATGAGAGAACTGAACACATTTACTTCAGCTCCCACTGGAAATCCACTAACTTGAAAAGCCTGATAAAAAGGGCATAAATGCAGAATAAAAAAGAAAACAAGATAACAGAAGAGATACATCACTAATTTTCTGAAAGAGAGAAAGCAGAAAAAGTAACTTTGAGTATGCAGAGGGGTAAAACTGGAAACTTCAGTGCCTGCAGAGGAGGTGTATCAGTTAGGAAAACATAGATCCCTTCCCTTGAGTTCCAGAAAGGCTCAGAACACAAACACCTTAGACCACATAGAAGGATGTGAGGAGGTACTGATGGAAAGGTCTGAACATAGGAAAACTGGTTGAAAGCTCATATAAAGCAGAATAAGATTCCCAGATCCCACCCTCCCCATCCTAGAAAGCAAGGCAACTACCACGCCCCACCTCTAGCAGGAGACAGGCTGTTTCTTCTCTGTCAACAAATGATGGGAGACTTCAGATTCTTGGTAACTTTTTAAAGATTTTCTCCCTCTTTATTTCTGGGATTCATAAGACTATGATCCACAAAGAGGGGAACTAAGGAACAAGTTTTATTCTGTTTAGTTTAACCAATCACACATTGACCCCCAGAGCAAAGTGACTATACCAACTGGCCAGGTATTTCATTCTTCTGAGAAATCCAGGCCACATTAAGAACTGTTCAGTAAGAAAACATATATATAAATACCAACTGAGTTAAATGTCTGTAATGTAAAGAATATCTAAAATAAGGAATGCAAAGGGAAAAACTCCTACTAGGAATTAAAAATCACAATTTTTTCATTCAATAGTTAAGTCATATTATATGAGATCTAGAACTAGGTGCCACAGAGTATGTGTCCAGATCCACAGAGCGTGACTGCTGACTTTCAGGGACCTTCTAGTCTGGTAGATCAAAGAAATGGGGCAACAAAGACCCTAAGGGCACATCAAAGTCACCAGATACGCATTTTAAATGAGTCTGAAGCAGGAACTCCTTTTCAAAAATCTTAGATTTCTATTAATTTCACATCACCCAGTGATTAATAGGGAAATTAAAGCAACACACATTCCCAGATTATGCCCAGAATGGATATACCAAACAAGGCTATATAAGAAGCCCCTTCTTCCCTGGGATAACTTGTCTTTTCAGTTTTAGTTTCCCAACAATATGATTTTTATAGGTGAGGGATGATCATGCCACTAAGATCTACATCCTTAACTGACAAATATTGGTCCTGGAAGGTTCCCCCTTCTTTCCAATACGATTTCCTCAGCATCTTGCAGCATCTTACACAATGCCTACGATCCTCCCTCTTGAAATATAGAAATTATATATAATTCTTCATATAAACTAAGAGAAAGATGAAGGTATAAGCAAAAGAAAACTAACACTGGATGATTCAAATTAATATTTAAAGAAAAGGAACAATGAAGAAAGCCTATATCAGCATATAGAATACTATGTCTTTGGGCATAATCTGGAAGAAGTGTTCTATAGGGATAATCTGTTCTCAAACTTTAATACATTAAGAAATTACTTAGCAAACTAGCTAAAAATGCTGATTCCCAGATCGTATAGATTGCCATTCAAGAGATCTGATGTAGGGCCCAAGAAGTTGCACTTTAACAACCTAGATTGTCCACTGAAACCCAAGAATTTTTTAAAGTAAAAGCAAGTAAATTAAATAATGTAAAACAAGAGGGATTTGGTACAAATTTTTTAATAAAGCAAAAAATTAAACTGTAGGTCATCTACTCCCCAAACTATCTCACGTCTGCCTTCATAGTCTATGGCACGGAACATTTAAAAAAAAGTGAAAAATTTTTACTGTCCAAGAAAATCATTACTAAACATTAAAATGATATTGAAAAAGTGGTGAAGCAGTTGCTAGTTCAAGACATTTGTTAAATCTGACAATTATAGCTCAATCAAATTAATCACTCAGTCAACATGTTTATTTCCTCAGTTTATTTTTATGGAAAAACACTCTAAGTCCGAAATTAATTCACCCATTTTAGTTACCAGTATTTTCACCAAGTTTTAATCAATCTTTAGCCACTGGGTGCTGCTTATGTCTTCCTAAGCCATATAAGTTTTAAAAGGAGCCAAAATTTGCTTGCTCTGAGTATTCCACTTCCGATCAGCAGACATACCCTCACTGTTGCTTGACCATCCAAAACTGGTCACTCACAATACCATGTATTTTTTAACCTGGGTCATGCTCAGGGTCAAAGAAGTCCCATACTTTTTCTCTCTCAGAAGATGACAAAGATGAGAGCATCCTTAAATCACAAAGTAATTCACTAAGACAGTGAATTTAAATTAGATTTCTGCATTTCTATAGTTCCTCCCTTTAAAGCCTACAGATTCTTCTTTATCTTTTCCTTTCAGAAGCTTTCTTAATTACTTTGATTTCTAAAAATCTTATATTGCAGTTTGGTGCTAATAAATGGTAGAAATAGCTATTTAGATAGAAAGTGGTTGTAATTTCTAAAGATTAACCTTCTATACTAATAAATTTCAACATTCAACATGAGTTCCAACTATTTAACTAATAAAAGATAAGAATATCATAGGTATAAGAAAGCATTACAAAATAATTATAATAGGCACATTTCAACTTATTTTAACCATGATGTCCTCCTGGTCCATGGGCTTAAGAGTGCCAGTTGCAGTTTCATTTTAAAATTTAATTAGATTATTAAATTCTATATCAGTACAATGTTGCTAAATCAAAAATATGCATTTTAAACACTTTGGTTGGAAAAGTTAGTGTGAAAGGAAAAGTTAATATGAAAGAATGCAGCCTATACATATTTGTGTTAACTCTGGCTGTTTACATTTTTAAATTATTCAGATACAGCCCCTGCTTCTCAATGGTCCCCACCTCTCACTCTCTCTGCTCTAGCTGTGATTTCCTTATCAGATCCCAAGACACACCACTCTCCTCCATCTTGCCTCCACTCACCCCCAGTACAGCGTTCCCTCTGTCTGGGTCTTTCTCCCATTTTTCCCCTGATACCACCTCCACATCCATGTCACCTGGCTAATTATTACCTATTCTTTGAGTCTTCTGAAAAACATCACCTCCTGAAGGTGGTCTCTATCCCATCACAGCCATTCTCCCTCAATAGTTAGGTTCTCCTGATACTTGTTCCCATGATATCTGATACTTCTTCATGGCACTCTACACACTTATAATTATTTAATTACAACTTTTTCTTATAAGACCCATAAGAGCAAGGAACTGACTGACTGATTCACCAATGTATTGGTAATCAATAAGTATTTGATGAAAGGCATTTTAACTGTGCTATCTTGACAGTTCCCTCCTATTTAAAAAGAGTTTTTTTTGTCCTGCTTAGTTCTATTTTTTGTTTTCTACATATTGCTTAATGTATCTCTTCAGTTTAAATGTGTTCACTTTAAAACTACAAAAGATTACACTTTCCTAAAAAAGATGCAAAATTTTTAATATTTTTAAAGTAAACATTTAGATGTAAGATTATGTTGACTCATAAAATTAAAAGTAATTTTTAAAAGAATTAATGCTTGGAACATATTTGAAAATTATTGTCCAGGAAATTTGCTGAGTGCTATGCTGGAAAAACTGGGCACCATCCCAGGAAACTTAAGACCTGGAAGAACAGAAAGGTACATTTCAAAGACATCCCACCCAGCTACATATATCACATCCTGCCTTGTGATCAGGACATATACTCACTGAGAGAGGAATGGGAATTCTTTAAAAACAAACCAAAAAAAATTTTTTAAGGCATTCTGCTTATAAGAAGCAGAAAGGATGGACTGGCATACAGCTATGGATGAGAGAATCAATCAGACAATTTATTCCTATTCATCAGAGGACTTCTTAGCAAAACATTAAAAACTCTGTATTACACATTTTGCAAATTACATATAAAGAAAATTATGCTATAGGTGATCAATAATGAAAGACACAGTATTACCTAATATTCCCATATCTGTCCATACTGAAAGAACCATGCTTGACCACCATCTTGAAAGGTGGTTGGTGTTAGCAAGGCTTCCAACCATCATATGAACAGGGCCTTTAACAAAGCAATCCAGTTTCTCCAGTGTGTCACTAATGGGATTGAAAGAAAAAGGTGATTCTGGCTACACTGAAAAGCATCAAATAACAAGGGATCATTATTATCAATGACTAAAATTTCTTGTGCACCTACTACATGTCAGCACAGTGGTGGATGCTTTACACAGACATCTCACTCACTCCTCCCCAAAACCCTGAAACGCAGGAAAGGCATCCCCATTTAACAGACAAGTAAATAGGTTCAAAGAGTTTGCCTAGGGGCATAACCACCAAGTAAAAAATCTAGAATTTAATTCTAAAGCCTACAGACTTTTCTTTAAAGCTTCTCTGGGGCAGTAAGGTGTTCAATGAGTAATGGTATTAAAATAACAAACATGGATTCTCTTTCCTGTAATCCTACACTACAATCGAAAATGGAAAATAATGCTCCCATGTTAAATATGTATGCAAACAAGCAGCAAAGTGATGGGAAAGTTGGGCAGCTCCATCACTCACTTGTCCTATCTCGCCACATCATTCAAATCCATGATGTAGCAAAATGTCCAATTTATTACATGGCATGGACTTCTGGGTAACCATAACAAAATTTTTAATCTACACATACTAATGGTCCACTGTTTGCAATTAGCAATACTTACATTTTATTCTAAGGACTAAAGCAGAAATAATTGTATACACAATAGTGCAGGATACAGTACATAATTATGTTAATATGGGGGACCAAGATTTTCTGTGTGAGAGAAAAGAGATTTGAGTACAATTTTTAAAGTTTTAAAGGTCTGTAATGTTAAATCTGAATTGCAAATATTAATGTCAAATTATGATTTAATATTCTGTATTTCCAAGCTCTTCCAAACAGAAGCAGGGACAAAACAGTAGCAGTACTCAGATATCCAAGTTCTGCTTTCTGAATACCACTCCCCATAAAAAGGATCAGGGCTCCTTAGAATACTGGCTGATTCTGAGAAAAGCAACATAAATGCGAACCATTTATACTGAACCAAAAATCAAGGTTATCAAAGATTGATGGATCATGTCAAAAGGACACCACAGTACGTTTGAAGAGACTTCCACTAACAAAATTTTGAATAACCTGAGCATCAAAAAAAAAGAGTGTAACCGATTGAAAGGCACTGAATATATGAAAAAAAAAACCCTTGAGTTTATATAGTAATACTTCAAAAAAGAAAGCATCACTCAATGGGAAAAAAGAAAAAAAATCACTGGCAGTGATTATTAAACTAATTCTTTACTGTGAAAATTGGTCCTTAAAAATACTCATTTATCCTGTCTAAAGTGACTGCCCGCAATGCGGGAGACCCAGGTTCGATCCCTGGGTTGGGAAGATCCCCTGAAGAAGGAAATGGCAACCCACTCCAGTATTCTTGCCTGGAAAATCCCATGGACAGAGGACCCTAGTAGACTACAGTCCATGGGGTCGCAAAGAGTCAGACATGACACAACTGAGCGACTTCACTTTCTTAAGTAGGAACTACAGTATAGAATAATCAAAAAGTCCCATTTAATATGGGAAAGTTCCTTTCCAGCAAAGAATGCCACTTTATAAATGTTAATTAAAAAAAAGAAAAAATTATCATTCTGCAACCTCTGACAAAATAACTGATTCAAACAAGGACTGTTAATGGATATTAGAAATCATGAGATCAAAGACTTGGGGAACTGGATACTCACAGTGCCAAAGCATCATCCCAAAGACTACTTGCAAGCCGCAAGGGAAATAAAGCCAGCTCTCCCGTGGAGAGACCTGGCTGTCATAATCTTCACCAATCAAAATCAACATCACTATTAAAGATACAACCGGACAGCAAATACTACTTCTTGACGTGATGCAATATGAAGTACACAGCACCACCTACAAAATACTCTGTCCAAATAACCCTTTAGGTCTAATTTTTAATTTGTAGGAAACAGAGGAATATAAATCAAGTTAAACATCACCAGGAAGAAATAACCAGATAAATCCAGAATGTGGAACATCCTACAAGATAGACCCTTCAAACCAGACCTTTCATAAGTTTGTGAAATGGAAGAAAGGAAGTAGGAGGGAACCATCCTAGATTAAGAGAAATTGAAGAAGCATGACAACCAAATGCAACATGTAAAACCTGTCTTACCTTGTACACTAGTATTGTTAGATACTGTAACTCCAGTATCTCCTCAAATGCATGTCCATGAAAGCCAAACCAAAGAAAACATTTGTATTTACTTTCCAAACCATGAAAGTTGGCATTTCATTGTACTCTACTCACCTCCACTTAACAGCTTCATGACTAGCCACAGCTCATCTTTTACCACAAAAGATGTGTAGTAAGACACAATATTAGGATGATGGCACTGACTCATGGCTTGAATTTCTTTCTACAAGGAAGAGAAAACATGGTAATTCATTATATGCAAGCCTAAAACAACACTAGAATTTACTGAATCCAGATTTGGGAATTCCAAAGACTATGTCACAACCTTTTTAGGATTTTCGTGGTTCTGATCTCTTCAAGAATGGTTAAACCAAAAAACCACTTTGTTTCCCTCAGTCCATTCTGATTCCTACTCCTTTCACTCATTAAACCAGTAATCTCTGAAACCAGAAATGTACTATTTATCACACCTTGGCACAATACCACAGAGGCCTCCACTGGGACACATTTTTTACTTCAAGGTGTCCCTGAAGAAATCTTGGGAAATCAGGTTTTACAGTCACAGAGAATAAAAAAAAACTAATAAACAGAGAGTGGCTTTTTTGTTTGGCACTATTTTCCCCAAAATAGCTTCATCTCATTTTTGTGAAATGATTAACAGTTCTCACTTTAAAGAGGCCATAAACTAAATCAAAAGTAGAAACCTGAGCCTAAAGTCTAAGCTTACACTATTCTCAGTTAATGAATTTAAACTGGATTTGGTGTGATAAGATGCCTTATAGAAGTCCTGTGGTGCTTATCTTTCCTGTGTGCTTATCTTTCATCATTCCCACTGCCTTCACTGAAACTACCCTCAACACACCCCAGCCCTACGATAATAACTTCAAGAGAGCCATGTTGCTTCTAATCATGATTCAGCCTTAATAACTTCAAGATCCAGCCATAATATAACTTCAAGTGAGCCATGCTGCTTCTAATTAGGCACATTTAACCCTAATGTTCCCTCTGCCTAAAGTACACTTCCCTCATTTTCATCCAGCTAAAAAGACCAAATCACCCTGCCAATCTCAGCCAAAATACCACTTCCACCCAGCTTCCCAGCTTCTGTGACATGTCCCTTCTCTTGGCTTCTAAGCTCCATGCACATCTTACATTATATCACATATGTATGGATAGAAAATTGGATGCTTATTTGCCTGTCCTCCCCTGTGAAACTGAGAACTTCACCCAAGCAAGTACTTAAAAGTGGATTCCTACACATGGTGGAAATTATCATACCATACTGTAGTTGCCTGTTTATTTTTCTGCATCCCTCACAAAACTGTAAGCTCAATGAGAGATCAGACTCTGTATTACTAGCACGTATCATTGTGCTTGGCACACAGTCTACCCTCAGTAAGTATTTGCTGAATGAATGAAATCCTACAGCGCTTTATACAGCTTTTTACTTATTGATGTACTTGCCCTATACCCTTGGTATTTGTTCAGTAAGATCAACTGTGTAAAAGTTGCTCCAAATCCCTGATTCATAAGAAGTGTTCAACGAAAGGTATTCCTTCTCTTCTCATCTTTCCTACTCGAATGTAAGTTCTTTTATGGCAAGGACTTCGTTGCGTGCATTTTTGCTACCCACTAAGTTACTAGCACAATCTTCTGTACTAAAAGCTAAGTAAATACAAAGGATAAGGAAGAGGAACTAAAGTAATAAACACCTGCCTACTGGCACAGTTATATAGGACTTGAATAGATAAGGTATGTACACATAAGAGGGAATGTACAGGACAGCATATACATGCCAAATAAGGTAAATGTTACCAGAATTCCAGATGAAAGAACAGTTAAGGCAAGAAGTCTTCACAGAGTGGGCGGGAACTATGTTTGTGTTTTACAAGATGTGGGATACAAGTACAAGGTACAAAGCACATAAAATTACAGAAAAGAAGAAAAGGATGAAATATGCAAGACAGATTTTAGACACAGGAGTAAACCTGTCTAAACACAGGTCATGTTTTCAACAGAAATTTACCAAGTGCCTACCTTATGCCAGGTGCAGTACTAGTATAAAGATGAACCTTCATGAAACTTACGGTCTGGTGAAGAAGTTAGACAAATACTAATTTACAATACATATGAATAAGCTCTGATAGAAGAAGTACTAAATACTATATGATTTCACTGAAGAGGTGAATTATCCAAAATTAGGAGTGACAATCGGGGAAAGATTCCTATAAAAAGTTTTACTACACTGACATTATAAACCTGTTGTGTGCTTAAGCGTTCAGTTGTGTCCAATTCTTTGTGACCCCATGGACCAAAGCCCACCAGGCTCTTCTGTCCATGAATTTCCCAGGGAAGAATACTTGAGTGGGCTGCCATTTCCTACTCCAGGGGATCTGAACAACTCAGGGATGGAACCCACCTCTTCTGCACTGCAGGAGGATTCTTCACCACTGAGCCATAGGAAAGGTCAACATTAAAATAGGAAAGATAAATATGTTTTTATGGGTTTTCATTGTTTAATTACCTGGGACCATATAAGACCCAGGTAAATGTAACTGTGTTCAAGAATTTAGGATTCAACACATACCCCAATGTTTACTGTAGCACTATTTATAGTAGCCGGGACACAGAAGCAACATAGATGTCCACTGACAGATGAATAGATAAAAGAAATTGTGGTAGGCCTTCCCTGGTGGTCCAATGGTTAAGAACTTGCCTTCCAATGCAGGGGACATGAGTTCGATCCCTGGTCAGGGAACTAAGATGCCACATGCCACAGGGTAATTAAGCCTGCATGCTGCAACGAAGATCCCACGTGCCTCATTCTGACTCAGATTTCAAAGCAGCTTCCTCAACACTCATAAGTGCTTCTACTCCTAGTCATGAAAATGCCTTCCTGACAGTCCTATATGTCTGGAGTACCAGATCTTTGTCTGGAATTTTTAGTGCTCCACCTCAGACTTTCGAAAGCCATGTTTTACTGACCATTGTTCACTCCTTTTTAAAACTCATTCATCTTGATTTCTACTCTTTGCCCTCTGGCTTTCTTTTTTCATTTTTTAAAATTTATTTATTTCTTAATTGAAGGTAATTACTTTACAGAATTTTGTTGCTTTCTGTCAGATATCAACAAGAATCAGTCATAGGTATATGTACGTCCCCTCCCTCTTGAACCTCCCTCCCCATCCCACCCCTCTAGATTGTCACAGAGCCCATCTGAGTTCCCCGAGTCACCCAGCAAATTCCCATTGGCTATCTATTTTACCTACAGCATTGTAAGTTTTCATGTTACTCTCTCCATACATCTCACCCTCTCCATCTCCCCAACCCCCCACCACGTCTTTAAGTCTGTTCTCTAGGTCTGTTTCTCCACTGCTGCCCTGCAAATAAATTCTTCAGTGCCATCTTTCTAGATTCCATATATATGTGTTAATACATGGTATTTATCTTTCTCTGACTTACTTCACACTGTATAACAGGCTCTAGGTTCGTCCACCTCATTAGAACTGACTCAAATGCATTCCTTTTCATGGCTGAGTAATATTCCATTGTATATATGTACCACAGCTTCTTTATCCATTCATCTGTTGATGAACACTAGCTTGCATCCATGTTCTAACTACTGTAAATAGTCTTGCAATCCCCCTGGTTTTCTAATTACTCCAACATAGTTGATTTTCCTTCACTTCACATTACTGAGTCACTTCCCAAGTAATGTTAATTTTACATTACTGAGTCACTCCCCAAGTAATGTTAATTAATTAATTCATTCATTCAGAGTGAACAGTCTCTGCCATCAAGAAGTGCTCATCCTAGAACTAACAACTTTTCCATCTATAAAATTTTGACAGAATTTGTGTCTTTCTTTACATTGTTATTCCCTGAATTTAGAGTCTCAATATCTCTTTGTGCAGTCCAGTGTTCCTCAGCCTATGAGATCCAACTCATATGGGTCATGAAACAAACTTAGCAGATCACATTAAAAAATAGACAAAAACAGGATAAAAAATCATAGTGCATTCCACCTAATATAATTAAGAACTGTTTTATGAAAATGCCTCAGTTACATTAATATATATATTTTATCAACACATTCGTAATGTTATTAGATAATATGCTATCCTTTGCTGATTTTAAACCCCTGCCCAGCAGGGTCTCCCTCTGTGCCTCTTCCAAGTCTTCCCAGCCCAGGTGGCCCAGGACACAAACATCTCCACAGAGGCCTCCACCTTCATAACAGGGAGTTCGCATCTACCTTGCACTTCAACAGAGCACTCAAACTTTTCCGAGGCGTTGTCACATTCTGCCTTCTACAGCAGACAAGAACCTTAACTCTTCAACCAGATGGTGAACTTTATGATAGAAGAAAAGACATTTTAAGCCTCTTAATGGTCCCCTCAGATGTCTGTCCAATGAAACTAGTCCAAGCATTTATCGAGGAGAGAAAAATCTCAATCACCTGCATTCTATGCCTTTCCTAGGGCCTGTGAGTAAAATCTCTGGAGAAAATAGATGTAGTACTATCTGACAGCTGATTTTGTGATCACACTTTTTGCAAAGGTTGTTAGACAAGAAAACATTTTGACAAGAGAAAGGAGCAATATACCGCCTCCCTCACTAGTAACTGTCACACACAATACACACCTGTAATTGGTTTACATCAGTATTCTCTGGAGAACCCAGAGTACCCTTTCTGCATTATAATGAAGACAGTTTTGAAAAAAAATCTTACAACGACAACATCAAAAGTTGAGTATGCTGAGCTGATAATTTTTTTAAAAGACAAATTGAAGGCCTTTGTACCTTTTAGATACAGAACCATTGGCACTTAGATCTCAAGTCCTAACACTACCACAAATACCACAAATCAGGCATTCTTTATATTTTTGATGCTTGTTCAGGGTTGAGTGGAATCCTACCTGCATATGCACCAATTATTTTAAAGTTACTTTAAATCACTTTCCCCCATCTTTATTATTTGTTGATTTGCAAATACTATATATGCAATGTAAAGAGTTCTGGAATATGTGGGCAAATTTTATAAAGGTCTAACCAAATTTCTTTCCTTTTACTAAGCTATATCAAATTTGCATTCCTCTAAAAGTAAGGCCCTAGTGTAATAACACAAATATTACTTTCAAGAATGTCAAATATTTGAGAAGAGATGCTCTTTACACTTTTGAACTAAGATTTAATCATTTTATTAGTATTTTATAAGTTAAAAAAAATAGTAGACTTGAGTCATAAAAACCTGATTTTTCAGTCCAGACTCTGTTGCTTATCATGATTTAATTCCCTCATCTACGGAGTGGAGCTACTACCTATCTCGGAGATGTTTCTGAGGTTAAGGTTCACTTTAATGCCTAGTACTGAAAAGGTGTTTGCTATTACTGTTACATGAACTTGGTCAAGTTATTTAAACTTTGAGCCTTAGTGCTTTAGTCATAAAGTAGTAAATAAAAAGACTTTCATTCCTCTTTATACCATCCTTATGGATTATGAGGAGAAGGCAATGGCACCCCACTCCAGTCCTCTTGCCTGGAAAATCCCATGGACGGAGGAGCCTGGTAGGCTGCAGTCCATGGGGTCACTAAGAGTCAGACACGACGGAAAAGTAACTGGCAAATGATAGGAATTCATATTGGACTTTTCAAATTCCAGTGTTAATACATGGATTAAAAATACTGTTTTTCTTTAATAACAATTAGTTTACAATTTAGGCATCTTTTATGATCCCTGCAGTTCACATGTCCAAGTGGTGCTCTAAGGTCCTTGCTGGCAGCTGTAAACCTAAGTTCACCACATAATGTTTCAATCAGCATCTCCTTCCAAGTATGTGTTCTCTCACCAAACAACTCAAGATCACTCTAGCAACCCAATTCTTCAGCTTCTGCATATGCATTACCAATTCCTGAAGAATACATCTGCCCCATCTCCTGAAAATTTAATATATAATTATATTATCTCTTTATCACAGTTATACTACAAATTAAACCCAATCTGGGACAATGGAAAAAAATTCTGGACTGACAAATCATCCCAGTCCTAGTTTCTGCCCTTTCTACTATAACTGTGCATGATCTTAGAGAAATTATTTAACAATTTAACAATATTAATTCACATTTGAGGGGTAGTTTATGGTTTTCCAGTACTGTATCATTTAATCTTCAAGAAAAACCTCATGAGGTATACAAAGCAGAAGCAGATAGATATACTTCCATTTTAAGCCAAAGAAGTTGAGGATTTGAAAAATCAAATGATGTGGAAAAACTATCCTATTTCGCTTGCTGAATACTTACTACACACTTAAAACTACTCTAGGTGTCATGGAGTATAAAAGAACTGCCCAACAATCCCTGTGTTGATGGTTCTTAACACCGCAGAAACCTCATACAGCTGCAGATTCTCGGGGCCCCCTTTCTTCTCCCTGACTCTTGGAGGAGCCAGTGCTGCCAATGATGCTCTCAATCTGCATCAATGGTCAGAATGCAGATTGGTCCCACGTTCCTAGAAGATCAAAGCCTTTTAAAGGATGCTCCATTTGACCCAGAAATCACGATTGCATGATACTATTTTAAAGAGAGAAAGAAGTAAGCAAGCATTGTTTATAACGATAAAGAGAACACAAAAATCATTCAATACCAGAGAACAGGTTAGATGAAATATTCAACAGAACACTACATACATATTGAAAACTATATTCGTATTTATAGACATGGAATTCTATGATAAATTTTTTAAAGACAAGAACAAGTATATGACATTATCATCATAAAAATACAAAGATGACTAAATGTGCACTTACAGCATATTTAGTGTCAATCTCAGAATGAGAGAACTGTAACTGATTTTCTTCCTTTCTAGTTACTGGGATTTTATAAATTTTACAATAAGCAATACTTATTAATGAAGAAATCACAAGTTTATTTTTAAAAAAATAAAAAACTTCAAGTTATTTCCCACTCTAACATGAGTATACAAGAAATATGAGAAGTGCATACCAGGAGTTCATCCATGCTAGTCTGACATTTTTCAAGATTTATCCGTTTGATTGCCACCTTCTCCTTTTTAGGGGCACAATACGCTGCTTGGACCACAGCCGTTGCTCCACTCCCTAAAGATAAATAAATAAAACGAGTAAATAAAAAGACGCAGTGATTAAAACAAGACATTTCTGACTCCTACACAATTTAAGGGCACACAATTTAAATAAAAGAATAATTCTTAACTTGTTCAGACAACACTCAACAACAGATGCAGAGAAACACTCTGAAAAGTAAGGTGTCAGTAAAAGCAAAAGCCTTGACCATTCATAGAACTATCAATAAATACCAGCACACATACACCGAAATAAAAATTGTTAGACTTCTAGAAGTTCTAGAATACTATAGTATAGGCTCACATTTCCCTGCTCTTCTCTTCTAAATACAACTAAATATCATAGAAATAATTCAACAGACAATCATAAAGATAATCTGAAACAGACAATCAGAGAGGTAGAAAGAAGTAGACAGAATAGCTAAGGACCCTCAGGATGTGCGGAAAAGCATCACTGTGAGCTCCCTGGGTTTTTCTTTTACCTCCTACCTATCCACAAGTGGACACCAGAAGAGCCTGCCTCCTGGAACCACCAACCAGGATAGAAAGACAAATAAACAAACAAATGCGAAACATCCTTTCTGGACAAAGTACTGTGAAAGGGGAAGCTCAGTAGTGATCTATCTAGAAGATAGATTTCTCAATCCCCATCGGGACAACCCAGCCAGGCCACAGCATCAACATCAGCAGCGTCTGCACCCCACATCCAGAGAACAGTAGACCAGATGCACCAAAGGGACAACTAGTTCCCTGCCCCCACACCCGGGGTGGGGGATGGGGAGTTGGGGGAACTGAACAGACACCCATCGGTCAGTCCAGGTAACACCTGTAGAGATTAAACAGGAGTCCCTGCGGGGCCAGAAGAATAACGCAGAGGAGAACAACACTGCCAGAACTCTGAAAACTCAATTATCACAGGAATTACAGAGCTCACAAAAGTAGGCCAGGACTTACACACTAAGCCCAAGCAGAGTAACTGCCTACTAAAATAGAAATTTTAAATAGGATCAGAAGTCTCCTAACATTAATATCCTAAACGTCCAGAATATAATTTAAAAAAAAGAAAATCACATTGTCACAACAAGAGCCAGGAAAAACATACTTGAATGAGAAGATAATCACACTGATGCAAACACCAAAATGAATCACCAGTTGGAATTTCTGACAAGAATTTTAAGCAGCCATCACAAAAATGCTTCAATAAACAGTTAAGAATTATCTGAAAACAAATTTTAAAAATATAAAAATGTCAACAAAGAGAAGTTTTTTTTTTTTAAGTACCAACTGGAAATTACACAACTGAAACATATAATTTCCAAAATTTAAGAAAAAAAAAAAACCTCGCTGGAGAAAGCTCAACAGAAAAATAAAGATAACATAGGATAAATTTAGTGAACTTCAGGATAAAGTCAATAGTTTTACTCAATTTAAAACAGAGAGACTGAAAAAAACAAAAAAAAGAACAGAGCCTCAGGGAGAAATAGGATAACAGTAAAACCTCTAAAATCCCTGTGGTAGGTAGAATAATTAACCAACCCCCTCTCCAAAAATAACCACATTCTAATCCTTGAGACTCATAAATGCTAACATAAATGGTAAAGACTTCGCAAATGTTATTAAACTAAAATAAGGGTGGAAAGATTATCCCAGATCATCTATCTATCTAGGTGAGCCCAATGTAATCACAAGGGTCTTTATAGAAGAGGCACAGGAGTGTCAAGTCAGAGAAGGTGAAGCAATGAAAGCAAAAGTCAGTGTAATGGGACCATAAGCCAAGGAGCAAGTACTGATACATGCAACAACATGAATGAACACTGAAAACACACTATGTGATATAAAGCCATCACAAAAAACCATATATTCTATGCCTCTATATCTATGAAATGTCCAGAGCAGGCAAATCCATAAACACAGAAAACAGATTAGTGGTTACCAAAGGCTAGGAGAAGAAGAGAAGGGGAGGTTACTGCTTAATGGGTACAATTTCTTTCTGGGGTGAGGAAAATGATCTGAAATAAGACAATGAAGATGAATGCAAAACACTGCAAATATACTTTAAAAAAAAAAGGAAAAAAAAACCACTAAATTTTATACATAGAAATGGTTCAGTCAGTTCAGTCGCTCAGTCATTTCCTACTCTTTGTGACCCCATGGACTGCAGCACGCCAGGCTTCCCTGTCCATCACCAACTCCTGGAGCTTGCGCAAACTCATGTCCATCGAGTCAGTGATGCCATCCAACCATCTTATCCTCTGTCATCCCCTCTCCTCCTGCCTTCAATCTTTCCCAACATCAGGGTCTTTTCCAGTGAGTCAGTTCTTCGCATCAGGTGGCCAAACTATTGGAGTTTCAGCTACAGCATCAGTGCTTCCAATGAATATTCAGGACAGATCTCCTTTAGGATGGACTGGTTGGATCTCCTTGCAGTCCAAGGGACTCTCAAGAGTCTTCTCCAACGCCACAGTTCAAAAGCATCAATTCCTCGGCATTCAGCTGTCTTTACAGTCCAACTCTCACAACCATACATGACTACTGGAAAAACCATAGCTTTGACTAGATGGACTTTTGTTGGCAAAGTAATGTCTCTGCTTTTTAATATGCTGTCTAGGTTGGTCATAGCTTTTCTTCCAAGGAAAGTGTCTTTTAATTTCATGGCTGCAGTCACCATCTGCAGTGATTTTGGAGCCCAAGAAAATAAAGTCTGTCACTGTTTCCACTGACCTGATGCAATGACCTTCGTTTTTTTGAATGCTGAGTTTTAAGCCAACTTTTTCACTCTCCTCTTTCACTTTCATCAAGAGGCTCTTTAGTTCTTCTTCACTTTTTCCCATAAGAGTGGTGTCATCTGCATATCTGAGGATATTGATATTTCTCCTGGCAATCTTAATTCCACCTTGGGCTTCATCCAGCCCGGCATTTCACATGATATACTCTGCATATAAGTTAAATAAGCCAGGTGACAAAAAACAGCCTTGACGTACTCCTTTCCCAATTTGTAACCAGTCTGTTGTTCCATGTCCGGTTCTAGTTGTTGCTTCTTGACCTGCATACAGATTTCTCAGGAGGCAGGTCAGGTGGTCTGGGATTCCCATCTCTTGAAGAATTTTTCCAGAGTTTGTTGTGATCCACACAGTCAAAAGCTTTGGTGCAGTCAATAAAGCAGATGTAGATGTTTGCCTGGAACTCTCTTGTTTTTTCAGTGATCCAATAGATGATGGCAATTTGATCTCTGATTCCCCTGACTTTTCTATTTTTTTTTTAATTAAGTTATTTATCTTAATTGGTCCCCTGCCTTTTCTAAATCCAGCCTGAACATCTGGAAGTTCACGGTTCACGTACTGTTAAAACCTTGCTTGGAGAATTTTGAGCATTACTTTGCTAGCGTGTGAGATGAGTGCAATTGTGCAGTAGTAATTTCAGTACTGACCATCTGGTGATGTCCATGTGTAGAGTCATCTCTTGTGTTGTTGGAAGAAGGTGTTTGCAATGACCAGTGAGTTTTCTTGGCAAAAACTCTGTTAGCCTTTACCCTGCTTTATTTTGTATTCCAAGGCCAAACTTGCCTGTTACTTCAAGTATCTCTTGACTTCCTACTTTTGCATTCCCGCCCCCTATGATGAAAAGGACATCTTTTTTTGGTGTTAGTTCTAGAAGGTCTTGTAGGTCTTCACAGAACCGTTCAACTTCACCTTCTTCAGCATTAGTGGTTGGGGGATAGACTTGGATTACTGTGATATTGAATGGTTTGCCTTGGAAATGAACAAAGATCATTCTGTCATTTTTGAGATTGCACCCAAGTACTGCATTTCCGACTCTTGCTGACTATAAGAGCTACTCCATTTCTTTTAAGGGATTCTTGCCCACAGTAATAGATATAATGGTCATTGGAAGTAAAATGGTTAGTTTTATGTTATGTGACATATCTTGATCTCTTTTAAAAAGGGAATACAACTAACAACTTTAACTCATAATTCAACAACTTAGAAAAAAATAGAAGCAGGAATATTTTCCAGCTCATTTAACGAAACCAGTATTATAAACACCAAAACTATACAAAGACGTCACAAGAAATAAAAAAAAACCTACAGACAAATACCTCTCGTGAATTTAGCTGCAAAATCCTTAACAAAATATCAGCTAATTGAAACCAGCAACAGAGTAGTATGTATTCCAGGTATGCTACTTTGGTGTAATATTAAAAACAAACAAAAAGCAAACAGTGTAATACACTACATCAACAGGCTGAAGAAGAAAAGTCATAAGATCACATCAATTGATGCAAAAAAGATTTTTAAAAATCCAAGAGCATTCATGATTTTAAAAAAAAAAAACCTCTCAGTAAACAAGGAATAGGTAACTTCTTCAACCTCATAAAGAACATCTACAGAAAAAAGTTACAGCTAACATCATACTGATGAAAGACTGGCTTCCCTTTAAGATTGAGAAAAAGGCAAGGATGTTCATTCTTATTACTCTTTTTTAATATATCACTGGAAGTCCTGGACAACACAATAAAGCATGAAAAAGAAATAAAAGGCATCCAGATTAGATTGGGTTTCCCTGATGGCTCAAATGGAAAAGAATCTGCCTGCAATGCAGGAGACCCAAGTTCAATCCCTGGGTCAGGAAGATCACCTGGAGAAGGAAATGGCAACCCACTCTAGTATTCTTGCCTGGAGAATTCCATGGACAGAGGAGTCTGGAGAGTCCCAGTCCATGAGGTCACAAAGAGTTGGATACAACTGAGTGACTAACACTTTCACTTTCAGATGAGAAAAAAAAAAAAATCTGATCCTGTCTGTAGAGGTCATGACTGTTCACATAAGAAAAGCTTCTAGAACTAATAAGAGAGCTTGGCAAGGCTGCAAGATAAAAGATCAACCCACAAAAATCAACTGCATTTCTAGATACTAACAACAAAGTAGAAACCAAAGTCTTAAAACACAGTATCATTTACAAGTTCCCCCAAAATGAAACAAGAACAAGATCTGTATGCCGAAAATCATAAAATATCAAAGAAAACAAACAAGACCTAAATATTTGGAGAGATACCATGTTTGTGAATTAGAAAAATCAACGTAGTAAAGATGTCAGTACTCTCCTAATTGACTTCAAACAGGTTTAATGAAATTCCTATTAAAATCCTCACAAGGTATTTTGTACACACAAACTTATTCCAAGGTTTGTTTTTTTTTTTTTCATTTTAAAATGTATATGAAAAAGGAAGGCCCTCAAATAATCAACAGAATAGTAAAGAAGATGAATGAAGTCGAAGGATTCATACAACCCAATTTAAAGACATATTATACAGTTACAGTAATCAAGACAGTACGGTATAAGAGGGACAGATGCACAGATGCATACACATCAGAAGAGAGAACCCAGAAACAGACTCACACAAATGTAACACAGTGATTTTTGACAAAGGTACAACAGCAGTTCAACAGAGATAGGATAACCTAACAGAATGGCTAAAGTAAAATTTCTTAAAATTTTTAATTAATTTATCTTTGGCTGTGCTGGATCTTCATTGCTGCTCAGGCTTTTCTCTAGTTGCGGCAAGTAAAGATCCCCTTCCAGGGGATCTTCCCGACCCAGGGATCAAACCCAGGTCTCTCACGTCTCCTGCATTGGCACACAGGTTCTTCACCACCTCAACTTTACATTTTCTTTACTATTCTGCGCACACTGGTGCACAGACTTCTCACTACAGTGGCTTCTCTTGTTGTGGAGCATGGGCTCTAGGGCATTTGGGCTTCAGCAGCTGTGGCACATGGGCTTAGTAGTTACGGCTCCCAAGCTCTAGATCACAGGTTCAGCAGTTGTGGCATATCAGCTTAGTTGCTCTGCAGCATGTGGGATCTCCCTAGATCAGCGATCGAACCTGATCAGGAATCAGGTATTTCCTGCATTGGCAGGTGAATTCTTTACCAGGGAGGCCCTAAAAAAAATTTTTTTAAAGTGATAACACCAAATGCTGATGATGACGTGGTAAAACAACATTATTATACATTGTAGGTGGAAATATAAAATGTGGTATAGCCACTCTGGAAAATAGTTGGATCATTTCTTTTAAAACTTAAAAAAAAAAAAAAAAAGGAAAAAGAAATGAATTTGTACAACTTGGCATTTATATGCCTGGTATTTATCTGAGAGAAATTAAAACATGTTCACACAGAAACTTACATATAAATATTCACAGCAGCTTTACTCATAATAGCTAAAAACTGGAAACTACCCAAATATCCTTTAATAGGATAACGGTTAAACATACGGTACATCCACACAGAGGAATACCACTCAGTAATAAAAATGAACAAACTGTTGATATGCACAATTACTTGGATGACCTCAAGGGCATTATACTGAGAGAAAAAAGCCAATCTCAAAGTTACATATTTTATGACTCAATTTACATGACACTCTTGAAATAACAAAAATATCAGCAATGAAGAATAGATTAGTGGTTGTCAGGGATAAGGGATGTGGGTAGACAGGTTGTGTGTGCATGCCTGTTTCCATTGTGTCTGACCCTTTGCGACCCTATGGACTGTAACCTGCCAGGCTCCTCTGTCCATAAGGATTCTCCAGGCAAGAACAATGGAGTGGGTTGCCATTACCTCTTCCAGGGGATCTTCCAACCCAGGGATCGAACCCAGGTCTCTCATGTCTCCTGCATTGGTATGCAGGTTCTTTGCCACTAGCGCCACCTGGGAAGCCTGGGTAGACAGGTTAGGATGACTATAAAGGGGTAGCCTGAGAGACTGTGTGGTGGAATACAGTTCTGTATCTTGAATTTAGTGGCAGTTACACAACCATGAAAAAATGAAAGTGAAGTCGCTCAGTCGTCTCCAACTCTTTGTGACCCCGTGGACTGTAGCTCACTAGGCTCCTCCGTCCATGGGATTCTCCATGCAAGAATACTGGAGTGGGTTGCCATTTCCTCCTCCAGGGGATCTTCCCAACCCAGGGATCGAACCCAGGTCTCCCGCATTGCAGGCAGACACTTTAACCTCTGAGCCACCAGGGAAGCCCAGTAAGGTAGCATCCTATACACACACCCTTTTCCCTTAACAGTATCCAGTGCGACCCCATGGACTACAGTCCATGGGATTCTCCAGGCCAGAAAACTGGAGTGGGTAGCGTTCCCTTCTCCAGGGGATCTTTCCAACCCAGGGATCGAACCCTGGTCTCCCACATTGCGGGCAGATTCTTCACCAGCTGAGCCACCAGGGAAGCCCAACCATACATCTGTAATAGAAGTGCACAGAACCATACACACATGCACACAAATGAGTACAGTACACATAGAGTTAGCTATGAGTAAGTTCCACAGACAGCTAAAAAAAAACCCTGCCTAAGCTTCAATCCATCTGTTAATCTTAATAATCTTCACACTCCATTTGCACAATATCACTCCTCAGATACTAAACCACAGCCACTACTTGATACTGTACTTCCTGACAGTGCAACACTTTAATTTACTTTCCATATCCCAGATGCAATTTAGTTTATCCCCATCTCCATGCCTCTGGGCAAGCCATCCACCTTGTTCCCTACATATTAACCCACACCTCGCCCTCCTTTTAAAGAAAGCACAATTCAAAACTCACCTAACTTCAGGAAGCTCCATGGAAAACATACTTAGATTCAAACTTTAGCTCCACTACCATTAGCACAGTAACTCTGGGATCTCTATATGCTTGGAAATACTAGTGGTAAAGAACCCGCCTGCCTGCAGATTCAGGAAATGTAAGAGATGCAGGTTCGACGCCTGGGAGGGGAAGATCCCCTGGAGAAGGCCAAGGCAACCCCCTCCAGTATTCTTGCCTAGAGAATCCCATGGACAGAGGAGCCTGGTGGGCTCCAGTCCATGGGGTTGCAAAGAGTCAGACACAACTAAGATGACTTAGCAAGCATCAAGTGAAGCAATGTTCAATGAATGTCATTATTGTTCATTTATTTACCTATTATCTTAGATGTTTAACTGTCAAAAAACATAGCTGTGTCCACCCAAGAATTTGGCATAGGGAAGGTTTATTATGCTTCTAAAGTATGTGAATCTTTATCAAAATATGTGAGGATAAATTATCCTCACCAACTCCCCATCTTCACCCATACCATTTAAATTGTAGTTTTTTCCCATGTTTTAATCACCAGTTCTCCTGCACATACAGCCTTGGACAGAGATGAACTGTAAACAGTAAAAAAAAAAATGTGTAAATCATTAAAACTTTCCTCCTTCCTCTCTATTCTCTCATCTTCTTTCCAAATAAAAAGGTAATTTCACCAAAATGTTGACAAAAGAGGGTATACGGAAGAAAAATATTGAACGCATGTTGCATTTTATATGATACATTCTACTCAAATTTGCATTTTCTTAATGTAAGTACTGTGCGATACATATTTTCTCTTTCTCTTCTTTAGAGCAGGTTCCTTCATGAGGAATTTTTCAATCCTTAAGTCTACTTACTGGATATCAACCATCATTTTTTCTTAAACAGAATCAAATTAGAAACCATCAGGACACATTGCACATGTCCGTGCTTAGTCGCCTGGTTGTATCTGACTCTTGGCGACCCCATGGACTGTTAGCCTGCCTGGCTCCTCTGTCAATGGGGATTCTCCAGGCAAGAATACTGGAGTGGGTTGCCATGCCCTCCTCCAGGGAATCTTCCCAAACTAGGATCAAACCCAGGTCTCCCACAGCGCAGGCGGATTCTTTACCATCTGAGCCACCAGGGAAGCCCAAGAATACTGGAGTGCATAGCATATCTGTTCTCCACGGGATCTTCCCAACCCAGGAACTGAACAGGGATCCCCTGCATTGCAGGCGGATTCTTTATCAGCAGAGCTACCAGGGAAGTCCATATTGCACATAGTAAAAGGAAATATTATCTATCAACTATACTTCAATAAAATTAAAATGCAAATATCATCTTGTAAAACTTTTATCTCAGTGTAAATACACAAGCAAATATGTAAATGGTATCTGTTAGGAATGGTTTAGCCAAAGTGTGAAAGTTACTGTTCTAATGCCCTCAAATAAGCACTGGCCTAATATGAAGAATAATATGGTGGAAAATAATTGTAAAACAATGTAAGACCATTTCCAATAAAGCATCTTAATTCAGAAGTTCACTATTTTTATATATTGTCCATTCTCCATACACCAACCCCCAGGTCCCCTCTCTTCCACTCTTCTGTCCTCTGGTTCTTTAACTGCTGTATTAGTGTATATTACATACCAGAATGGATCAAAGTGCAAAATCATGACTGAGCTTTCTTCTGAAATCCTTCAAACTGGGTGATGTTATCCCTTGAGACAGAAAAGGAGCTGCCCAAAGGCATGAGGGGAACTAAAAAAATTTACTTCCAGTCTCTCTCCACTTAACTAGATCCTGAAATAAAGAGTAAGCAAAAATATGGATTTATTCCTACCTGTGAGGAAAAAATAAGTCAAATGAACCAAATCAACTGCAGATATTTTTCCCCCAAAATTCTGACCAACCATCACTATAACAGATAGGTATTATAAAGATTTTAAATATTTTTTAATAAGGGTTTACACAGCCACTAAAGAGTTAGTCCAGGCTGGTCATTCAGAAAGATGACTAAGGCGTTTTCACCTGAACCATGGAAAGCACAAGAATAAACAATTTTGTAAACCTTTTTCTCAATCAGCCTTCTTGTCAGAGACATAGTGAAAATTAAAACTCCTTTACAGAAACACCTATAAGGGCAGTCATTATCATAAAAATCATGCTGTTCTCCATACAAAGATGAAAATAAAGTCGCTTTGCCATATGCTCTGAGTAATTATTCAAGCAGCCTGATGGTTTTACAATGAATCATCTCTCTTGTTTACTCTGGTGATTTCTATCTCAATGGATAGTAACCCCATCTTTCCGGATGCTCCTGCCAAAAAATCTTGGATACTTCTCACATCTAACCCAAAGGCATATCTCTAACTTCAAAATGCATTATACCAGCATCTGACCACTTCTCATCATCTCCATTACTACCTCTCTCCCTGGGATAACCTCCCCTTCTACCCCCATACCCTCACAACACTATTTTCCACCTAGCAGCCTAGGTAATCCTTTTAAAACTTTATGTGAAGCAAAAGCCAGGACTTGCTAGGCTTCATACCATCTGATAGCCAGGACCATCCATCCCTACCACTTTACTTTCCCGATCCCTTCAACCTTGTTTCCCTCCGCTCCAGCCACCCCTGTCTCCTTACTCCTTAGTCACATAAGCATGTTCCTTCTCCAAGACCTTAGCTCCTGCTGTTCCCTCTGCTTGGAACTAACTTCCTGCAGATAACCACAACACTCACTTCTCCACCTCCTTCAAGTCTTTCCACAAATGTCATCTTCTCAGGAAGGCGTTCCTTGACCTACTTAAAACTCATCTCTCTCCCCAGGGGTTCCCATCCCTTCCCCTACTTTTATTTGTTCTTCATCATCACCAGATTATAAAGTCCATAAAAGAAGGGATTTCTGTCTGCTTTGCTGCTGTTATCTCTAGCATCCAAAATAGTGTCTAACACACAAGAGGAAGTAAATATTTGGTGAATGGATTAGTCAATTGAATAGTAGCATACATTTTCAAGAAAAAAAAATCTGCTCACTTGAGGTAGAACAAACACAAAAATATCATAAAAATCATGCTTGTTCTCCATACAAAGATTTCATGGGCGTTACCTCATTATTACCGTCATAAGCATTGGTTAACATTTATTGAGCTCTTACTTTGTGTGCCAAATGCTACGCTGAGCACTGTTTACTTGAATTTTTTTTTCATCTAATTCTCACAATAATTCCATGAGTTAGGTATTATTGATCTTACAAAGCAAGGCAAACAAAGGTAAGACAGGTCATTAATTACTGAGGGGCACAGAAAGGCCTAGAAACCGGAACTACATGATGTTTCAACACCATGCTCTTGACTGGTGGGCAACTGTCTCTTCAGATTAAAGCTAACATTTATTAACTGATTATTATGTCAGGTTAAATTACTTACTTGCAATGTCTTATTTAACTATTTTAATTTAAAAAACCCAAAACAAAAAACACAAGGCCAACATTTTTAGTTGCCTATCCAACATATAATTTTCCCTTCTTTAAAAACAGATCCTTGACCTATTTTGTCTGAAGTAATAATGTGCTGGATAAAAAGCGTCATTTCATTTGCAAATGGCCAAATGACACAGTTCTGCCCAATAAAATGGAAATGTAAGTCACTGAGTAAGGCTTCCAGGAAAGAAAGCCCTTTGAAAGGGAACCACCTGAGTTGTCATGTGACTCTGTCCTTTCGCCATATTCTTCTGGTCTGGAACACAGGCACAAGGCTAGGGGTGGAACAACTATCTTGCAACTCTGAGAATGCGAGTCACAGGCTAAGTGAAGGCTTAGCACCCAGGCTGCCACCTCAGTTTTCCTATCATACAAAGGAGTCAAAAGAGTATTTTACCAAGCCACTATTATTTGTTTTCCATTACAGAGAGTCAAGTGCAATCCCTATTTGATACAACCCTTTGAGGTGGTTGGCCCAATGTGGCTTCCTGAAAATGTTACCGTAGCAAAGTCTTCCAATCAGGGGAGAAAATACACTAACCATTAAACATCACTCTATCAACGGAACATTATGTCTTTCACATTAATAGAGGAGCTACAGGTGGGATCCTGCAATCTGTACTTGGTAACTGATACTTTAGACATCAAAGGTGTAGCTAGTGAACAACTGATGAAAATTTAAAAGGCGGGGAGATAGTAGAGAATAAATTTAGTGGGATGCCTTCACCAAAGTATCAAAGGTTGGTGAATCACACCTTACTAAAAACAGATCTTAAAGAACAATTTTCTAAACCTAGGCTGAGGTAAACACTAAATATTTATTGAGGTTTTTCAAAATGCATGATAACAAAAGCAACATGGCAAAGCCTTTGTCAGACTGATTTCCCACTTTGCCAATACATTGTACTGTGGGCAATATAGGGCCTTACACAGTGTACTACCATGTCCAGAACAAATCCCCAAAGCCATCTGAACCTGAATGAGATCTGGAAGTAAGAAAAAAAAGATTCAGTGATGTTCCAAAAAACATTACAACAGATTCAAAATACTACAAGATTACAAGCGTTAGAAGACTTCAAATCATGTAGTATTTCACATTTTATGGCAGTACCAAAAGGTAGGAAATGGAAGGAGAAAAAAACAAACGGATAACAATCATCAGAATGGAGTATTAAATACGAGCTAAAAGCTTCCTATAAACAATTACACTTGTAATTCCATACAACAGTCCCAGTGACATATGTACCATTATCCCCATTTTACAGACAAAAACCTGAAACTAAAACTAATAAATTGCCCAAGATCAGATGGGTAGCAAGAGGTAAAGCCAGGATTTGAATCCCAGGTCAGTCCAACCCCGAAGTCCATACTCTTACAGTTGCATCAAGTACAGCAGAACGCCTGGTCAGAAATTCTAACACAACAGTAGAGACTAGGAAGGAGTGCAAAAACACTGAAAAGATGAATGATTATTGTGAGATTAATACTACATCTTTTACAAGTAATCATACTTAAAGAACTTCAAACCCTTGCCAAAACATGCTTAAGATAATAGAATTTTTTAAAAGGAAGTCCTTTGAATTCCCAACCTATACTTTTTTATTATGTTCTAGGAAGGGAATTTTCTTTTCTCTATAGGATTCTGCTAGAAAATGAGAGAACAAAACAACATGAGACACTAACCCCACAAATACAGTTCTAAGAAGCACATGTAAAAAAAAATTATAGTTCAAATAAATATACATTTTGATAAAAAAGGAGATACCATTATATTATTTCCTTAAAATAGAATCTTTGAAAACAGATATTCAAAAGATTCCCTCAAGCCTTTTTTTTCCAGACTTTGATCATTTGTTTCCTGAAAAAAAGAGAGTATAATCTGGAGAAATTACAAAAATCCATTTTGAAAACTACTTAGAGCTTATTACAAAATACTGTATTTCAAACATTTCAGCATGGAAGCAAAGTTAGAATAACTGTACAGTGTTTTATTGGCCCCTGCTGCTTGTGCTAAGCTGTAGTTCAAGGAAAAACTTTTTTTCCTCCCTTTTGAGAAGATGAAGTGAGACACAGTGTATGAAGAGTGGAGTAGTGGAAGTACGTTAGGAACTTCTAGGAACTTATTAACAAGAAAGAAAACATCTTAAAAATGACAAAACAGGATACGCAAAAGAGAATAAATCTAACTAAAAGGGTTATCTACAAAAAATCTGCTCCAGTTTTTTTTTCCCCCCATTGTAAGGATATTTCCTTTAAGGTGGGATGATGACCACCATCTTTCAGTTACTTCCAAAAATCAATCAAAATGCAGATGCAAGGACAAGAATCCTGGATTAGGCAATAGTTGGACACCAGTACTAACTGTGCCCATAACTAGTTCTGACTTTGGACAAGTCATTTTACCTTTCTATGTCTGTGTCTTTGGGATTCCCAGGTGGCTCAATGGTTAAAGACTCTGCCTGCCAATGCAGGAGATGCACGTTCAATTCCTGTATCTCCTGCACTTATAATATCTCTAAGTCTTCCATTGTGGCTCACACTGTAACAAATCTGCCTGCAATGTGGGAGACCTGGGTTTGATCTGTGGGTTGGGAAGATCCCCTGGAGAAGGAAATGGCAATCCACTCCAGTATTCTTGCCTGGAGAACCACATGGACAGAGGAGCCTGGGGGGCTACAGTCCCTGGGGTCACACAACTGAGTGAGCATGCATGCACGTGTCTTCATCTGTAAAACCTTACCTCACGCCTTACAAAAAACTCAACTCAAAATACATCAGGGGACTAAATTTAAGGGCTAAAACTATAATACTTAAAAGAAAACATAGGAAAAAAATGTTTGTGATGTTGGGCTAGTTAAGATTTCTTAGATACAAGACCCAAAGTACAATCAATAAGAGCAAAAATCAATAATCTCTACCAAAATTCAAAACTTTCATGCTTTAGCAGACACCATTAAGAAAATGATAAAATTGAGGGGGGGTAGGGAATGCTGTAATAAGGGAATTCCCTGGTGGTCCAATGGTTAGCACTTGGCTCTTTCACTGCCATGGGCCACTTTCGATCTCTGGTCAGAGAACTAAGATCCAGCAAGTCCTGACTCCCTGCTGTCCCACCTTGCCAAAGAAATGAAAAGACAGAGTAAATATTTGAAATCGCGTATCAGGTGAAGGACTCATATTCAGAATGAATAGACACCTAACACTCACACTCGCCTCTATAATTTAGTGAGAAGATAACAACCCAGTGGACAACCCAAGCCGGAAAAAGATTGGAATACACATTTCACCAAAGAAGAGATATGAAAAGCTAATAAATAAGCACATGAAAAGATGCTCTCCATCATTAGTCATTAAGGAAATGCAAAACAAAAATCACAATCAGATATACTTCCCATCCACTAGGATGGCTTTAATCAAAAAGACAGACAACAAATGCTGGCAAAGATGCAGAGAAACAGGAACCCTCATTCATGGCCGAAGAGAATGTAAAATGGCACAGTCACTTTGAAAAAATTTGTTCCTTAAAAAGTTAAACATATAATAAATCTACCATGTGACCCAGCAATTCCACTCAATAAAAATGTAACATGCTCACCTGAAGATTTGATACAAAATGCTCACAGCAATATTATTCAAAATAGGCAAAAGGCGGGAGCAATGCAGTGACCATCAAGTGGTATCCAATAAAAAGGAATAATGTACTAATACAGGCAGCAATATGGATGAACCTCAAAAAACATTACTCCAAGTAAAAGAAACCAAACACAAAAGATCACATGTTATATGATCATATTTATGGAAAATGTCCAGGAAAGACAAATCTATAGAGACAGAAAGTAGATTTGTGGTTGCCTTCGGCAGGGGGTGGGAATAGGGAGTGACTGCAAATGGACATGAGACATCTTTTTGGAATGATGGAAATGTTCTAAAATTGGATTGTGGTGATGACTGAACAACTCTGTAAATTTACTAAAAAAAAAAAAAAACACCCCAAAAACTATAGTACTGTACAGTTAAAACAGGTGGATTTTATGGTATACAAATTGTTTTTAAAAATGAAAAGATTTTATTCTATGTGAATGAAGCAAAACACAAAACACTATATATTATACAATCCCATTTACATGACATGTCCAGAAAAGGCAAATCTATGGAGTTGGAAAGGTTTGCGAATGCCTGAAACTGGAGGTAGGAACAAGGATTAATTGTAAACAGGCATGAGGGATCTCACCTCATGATGAGGGGTGATGAAAACATTCTAAAACTGGATTATACTGATTGGTGCACCACAATAAATTTACTAAAATCATTTAATTTTACACTTTAAAATGGGTTAATTTTATACTAAAAAAAAAAAAAATGGGTGAAATTATATCTCAGAGTAAAGTTGTTTTTAAAACTAAGGTGGTCCAGTCACATGAGAGTTCCTAACTTCTGGAGTGAGAAGATGACTAACCCTATCCCAGAGGGCTGAGCCTCCCTTTTGCTCACTCACAGACACCCTATTGGTCTGAGAATAGCAAATCAACAAGTTTCTAAAGCTCTAGAGCCTTGTGCCACCTTAACACCAAAAGCATTAACAACCACAATGCTACTCTCCACCCTAGAAAGATGTACACCTTACCAGAAAGGTAAAGCAAAATTCCTCTTCTAAAATGGTAAGAGACCCCTTTTCCTTGCTTTTTTAGACATCATTTTGGAGTCTCCCACTTAATCCCTTTTTTCAATATGAAATTCTGATGGAGGTACTCAGAAGCAATCTTTAGAATGAACCAGTACAGATCAAAGATGCAGCATGTAGTAAGGACCAGATCCATGAAGTAACTTAAGGAAAAAGACTGGATGTCTTCACATAAATCTTACCCCAGATTTGTTTTGATACAAGAAGCAAGTGGGGGAAAAAAAAAAAAGAAATGTGAGAAAGTTTCTCTAAACACTGACACAATGCAATAAACAGTCACTCCCCCCAACCCCCAAGACAGCTAAGGAGTTTTCAGCCACTCTTTGTTATAAAACTAATTTAGGACAGGATGCTGATCTAGCAAAGCAGACAATCTTCTTCCTCCAATACACAGGGGTCTGCTGACCCACTCCCTTTTGATTTCTAAGATCACTAGATTATTGTTGTCCAACAAATACTCCCCTTATCCCCAGTCCCCACCCTCCCCCAATCACTGTGCCTCTCTGAGAATTACAATTCATGTTTGTGCAAGCTTTGATCTCTGCCAGCTGGTATTCCCAGACCCCCTTCAAATCCATTCCACACACAACAGCCAGACCCATAGGATCTTATCATGTCTCTGCTTGAAACCCTCCAATAACACTTAAAATTTCCTAGGCTGAGAAGGTCCCTAAAATCTGGCTCCTCTCTTACCTTTCTAAGCTTACCAGTCTTCTTTCGGGTCCTAAAACACATCAAGCTTTCCCCCTTCTCTGGGGCCTTTGCATTTCCTCATCTCTCAGTAAGGAACAATCTTCCCTTTGCCCTCAAGACTCTTTCTCATCCTTCAGCGCTCAACTTCCATGTCGACACCTCAGAAAAAGCATCTTCCTTGAAATGGCCCCAACTAGGTCTCCACGTTACTCTCTCTCAGAACATCTTGCTTGTTTCCTGGCTAGCACCTGCCAAAACCTGTAATTCTTTTTATTTGCCTACTTATTTAATGTCTACCTCCCTGGCTGGCAAGTCAATTCCAAGCAGTCGTAAGTTGGTCTACGTCGCTCAGTGCCGTACCTGCAGCTTCATCTGGAGAGGCTCCCAAGTTCCACCCGAGCAATGCCTGGCACTTCCCGGGGGGTTCTCACGCGGATGCAGAACTGAACAGAAGCACCTTAACCTATCACTCCATAAATAGATGACCGAGCCCCCAACTGCAACACCCCATTCCTCGCAACGCCTTGTAAAGGCCTGTCCCACATCGTCACTTTTCTTTTTTCTCTCAGACACATCTGTGGCTCAGGTTCAAACATCTGTCGCCACACAAATCTCTGAGGAGCCTCTCAGACCCCACCCCACCTCGCCGCATCGGCGCGCCTCTCAAAATCCCCTCCACGCCTTGCAGAAGCTGCACAAACCCCGAGCCTCACCCACGCGCCCTACCAACCCCCGGGCCACTCGAGCGCCCACGAATATCTGGGAGTCCTGCGCTCCCCGAGCTCCCGCGGGACCCCACGTTCCGGCGTGTCACCCGCCGCCCAGCGCGGCGCCTCCCCCTTCCGCGGCGCCAGCTCTCACCTATCACCTCCTGCAGCTCATAATCGTCCCTGTTGATGGACCAGGGCAGGGCACTGGAGTCCTCGGTCATGACGGCGGCACGACACTCGGTCTTCCCGCAAACTCACTGACCTCTCTCTTCTCCTCGCCGCGCCTCTCCCCACCCCCAACCGCTTGCCGCCGCGCCCCCACCAACCGCCTCGCGAACAGCCACGGGTCGGACGGCGCCTGGCGCTGGGTGGCCGCGCGGCAGAGCGGTGGGGGGCTCGAAGCACCCGCGAACCTCGCCTCTTTGCTCCTCTGCCGGCCGGCACTCCCCTCCCCGGCCCAGGTCCCGGCTTCGGCCTCCACGGCAGCAGCGACAAGAGCTTCGCCTGGGCCCAGCCCCTCTGTCCCGCCCTCCACCTCAGCCCCACGCACTGGCCAAACTTTCCCTTCTCCCTCCACCTGCCGACACGCAGCGCGCTGACGTCACCGCGTCGGGCATGCCCCCCACCTCGGCCCCGCCTCCAGCTGCCATTTCAAGTGTGGCTGGATAAGCAGCGAGCAAGAAGGAAGCCCAAGGAAGACGAATTTGATAGTGGAAGGGAAGAAATACTTTGAAAGGAGTTCAGCAAGGGCATCGGAAAGCCAGAAAAGAGCCGAAAGTAGCAGAGGTAGTAGCCACACTAAACATGGCGACCAAAGGGCAACCTAGTGGAGGGGGCGGAGCCAGTTCTGGCGGCGAGGGCACGTTGCCGTCTCCGTCGTCGCATTCATTGGCTTATTTGAGAAGGAATCAGAACGGCAGTAAGTGGATGTGGACGTCAGTCATAAATTAGTCCCGCCTCCACGCGCTCGGCGCGCTGTTCCGCGACAAGGCTCCAGTCCCGCAAGATCACGGGTACGCTACTCGCTTTGCACCGTTCTCCCGAGTGACGTCGCCACGTAACTGTCACACCCCCGAGACGTGCGAACGGCTCCGCAGGGTGTGGAGAAACCCGAGGGAGCAGCTGGGTGGGGTAGCCTTGCGGTGTGGACGACTGCCAACTGGAATAAAAGGTCTCGGTCCACGGGACAGAGTGGAACCGGAAGCTCGCCTCGTGACGACACTTTTTTCTAGGCGGAAGTTATTTCTACAGCGCCCGGCTCGGCCTTCCCTGTAACTTTACTGGATAGGGAAGGTGTTCTCTCCGTTCTCAGCTTTGGAGCTCAAATGATCACCTGTCTTGGGGCCTTGGAAGGTTGCCGTTTTTTCCCTGAGGCAACTGGGGCCATTAAGCTAGTGCTATTTGGCTCAGCAGATTCGAGGTCATGTCAAAGACCTTGGCTTTTGTGTGACGTCATTGAACTTCAGTTTTTCTCAGGTTGTCCACTTAGTTCCTTTGGGGAAGTCAATAAGATGAAACTGAAAGCCTTTGGTAAAATGGAGTGAGGAGTAGCCACGTGGATTGGGCTAGGTTTGAAAGTCTTCTCAGTTGGATGTCTTTCAGATCAATAGTAGTCATTATGAAAGACATCTTCACCCAAGCCCTTCCAGGCACCGGAAGCCCTGTGCAGGAAATCCAGCAACCACGAAGCCAAAGTAGTCAGCTAGGAGCTGCAGCCACCAAGTTAGCACGTTTCCACATTCTTGGTGGGATTAGAGAATGTTTCAGGAGGGGATCCTGAAAAGCTAATATGATATAAAACAGGTGTAAATTGAGAGGCTAGAATATCCCAGTCACAGAGAAGTGCCAGAGTTTCCAAGTTTGAAAGTATAGCACAGGCATTACTGTAAAGATTGGTTTCAGCCGTTGACTACTGACACCTTTATTGCCGTGTGCTGCGTTTTTCTTTTTGCAGAGAGAAGGGTGGGGGTCAGATCTATCAGGAGCTAAATATGATGATAAAGATTAGAGGTCTCAAGATTTGTACAATAGAAAGATCCATAAACTAGAGATTCTTAACTTGGGTTTATTGGCCTTGTGGACCATGAACAGCCTTCAGGTTTGTGGGGGTTTTGTGTTTTTTGCACGCCTTTAAATTGTATGCAGAATAGTATATACTTCAGGGAGAAATTTGACCACCTTTTACCCTTCTCTTTTTCCCCAGTGAAAAGGAGCTACTGACTTAAAAGTGAAAATCCAAGATGTTTATTGACCCACATTCTTGGTGATTGGGGTACTATACATTGGTTGATGGGTTGTTTTCTACTTCTTCCAAAGTAGAAAGCTTGATGGTTTAGTTGAGCCAGAACCTGCTCTGCAGATCTGGTCATTTTATTTCCTCTATCTCCTGGGCTTTCTCCATGTGGCCTGTTAGTTGTTAAGATCTCATGTTTTTGATGAGCAAGGAATTGGTGGCTATTTGGGGCCAGAATCTCAGCGTATGAAGTATGTTCCATGTGAGAATACTTACATAAACACTGGGTGAATAGTGGTAAACAAGGTGACTTCGTTCCTATTGTCATGGAGTAGAGTCTAGGAGAGAAAAGGCAGCGTGTGCTACGTGCTCAGTAACTCTGCCTTGTCTGACTCTTTGTGACCCAGTGGACTGTAGCCCACCAGGCTCCTCTGTTCATGGAGTTTTGCCGGCAAGAATACTGAAGTGGGTTGCCATTTCCTCCTCTAGGGGATCTTTCCCACCCAGGGATTGAACCCACATCTCCTGCATTGGCAGGCAGATTCTTTACCACTGAGCACAAGGAAAGCCCTGTAGACGGCATCAAGTACAGTGTGTAGAATCAGAAGATCAGAGTCACTGTCTGGGCTGAGAAGCTGGGAGGGAAATTATATTCATACTTCTTCTTCTTTGTTGTCTTTAAGTGGTTTACCTGCATCATCCTTTGCTTTTAGCACCTGCAGGGTAGAGGGAAAAGGACTAATTTCAAGACTAGTGATGCCTTGAAGTGGTAATTACAGCTTTAATAGTTCAAGTTTTATAGACTCCTTAAATGAAAGAGAGTTGAAATCTATAAATGAATGTGTACCATATGTGAAAAACCTGAATGTAAAGAAAAGCACAAATTTAGGTCTCCTAAGTTGATATTCTCAGCAGTTCCATATCAGTGCCAGGACCAACTATAAACTCCTTGAATCTTTCTCTCCCCTTTCCCCCCTCTCTCCATTATCACACCTCACATGTAGTATAAAGTCATCTCTTGTAAGAGGGCATTTCATCCATTCCTCACATAGATGTGCTTCCCACCTCTGCACCTGGAATAGTCCCTGCACAGACACATTTTCGGGCATGGTGTTGATTAAATCAATGGAGTTCATTAGTAGAGAAAATATGCACAAGCTAGGAGTCTGGAGCCTGGGGAGAATCTGACATCTTGGCAAATCCAGGAAAGGGACCAAGGGCATACATATTGGACTATGGTGACAGAGTCTCAGAGCCTGGAAAAAAATAGGTAAGAGGTTATAGTAGGGGGGAAAAATCAGTCCATGCAGAAAGTAGAGTCTCAACATCAAACTGAATTCTGAGCCAGAGAGTAACTTCACGTTCGCCCAGGCTGGCACCAAGACAACTTGATGAACTCAAGCTGAATTCAGCAAAAGATGGGAAGTACTTGACTGAGCTGGAGCAGGTTCCTAGGTACCTACTACTTTTGTAACACGATCTCTTAAAGGTGGAATGTGTCTAGAAGCCTTCATTAGAATGTTTATTGTAGTGTTATTGTAATAGGAAGAAACTGGAAACAAACTTGAATGAAGATATCTGTTGATAGAGAAATGATAATTGCTTGTGTATATTATGTGAAGGGCTTCCCAGGTGGCGCAGTGGTAAGGAATCCATTTGCCAATGCAGGAGATGCCAGAAACATGGGTTCAATCCTTGGGTTGGGAAGATCCCCTGGAGTAGGAAATGGCAACCTGCTCTAATAATTCTTGCCTGGGAAATTCCATGGACAGAGGAGCCTGGTGGGCTGCAGTCCACGGGGTCACAAAGAGTCAGACAACGTAGTGACTGAGCACATGTTATGTGGAACATCTCAGGATAAACAAGAAGCTCATGTGTTAATGCTAGTTGAAGTAACAACCCCAAACTAAACTAAACTGGCTGGTTTAACCCAAAAGCTTATTTCTGACACACACATAGTCCAGGACGTATGTCCTTGGTCCCTTTGTCCAAGTTGACAGTTTGTCTCCTTCAGTCTTGAAGCACCACCATCTTCTAGTGTCTGCATAGAGTCTTCCTCCGGACCCTCTGCATTCAGCCAGCTGGTTATCTGAGAGGGAGAACACTACAGAAGCTGGCCAACTCTGGAAGTTGTGTTTGTTACTTCTTCCCAGGTTGTGTTGGTCAATCCCAGTTGACTAACCACAAGTGAAATCCAGGAAACTGGGACATGGCCTCTCCTGTGCCCAGGAAGAAGCAATGGGATTAGTCAGCATCTAGCCAGTCTCTGCTACAACTGGTAGCTTTGGTTGCCACCAGACCAGAGCTACTGACACATAGAAGGGATGTTCTCTTCTGCACATTTTGAATTTTGTAAATCCAAATATTACTTGTTCAAAAGAAGTTAAGGGAGGACTGGTAAAACTATGAGTCATCCATGCTGTGAAATATTACATAGCAGTTAGAAAGAATGCAGTAGGTCTATACATACTGGAGTGGAATGATCTATAATCAAGGTAAACAAGTTGTAGATAAATTTCTGCATTGACTTAGTTTGGGGGAGGATAACAAATTACCACAGAGTGGGTGGCTTAAATAAAATTCCTTTCTCACAGTTGTGGGGTCTGGGAAATCAAAGATGAGGCTGCTGGCAGATCTGATGTCTAGCGAAACCCTGCTTCCTGGTTTGTAGACAGCCATCTCCTCGTTGTATTGCATACAGCAGAGGCAGGAGCAAGCTCTCGTCTCCACTTAGGAGGGCACTGATCTCATTCATGAGCATTCCACCTTCGTGACCTATTTACCTCCCCAAAGCTCTACCTCCTAATAGTACCACATTGAGGGTTAGGATTTCAACATATGAATTTGGGGCAGACACAAACAGTCTGTAATTTACATGTATATAAATATATGGAATAAGATCTGGGAGATGCATGTAAGTTATAGACTGAATGTTTGTGTCACCCCCAAATTCAAATTTGGCTTTAAAATTTTACCTGTCTGGTGAAAGTGAAACGATATCTCAGTTTTAATTGGCATTTTCTTAATTATTAACAAAGCTGGGCGTTATGTTCATGGGTCTCCAGAATACTTTCGTGAAACGGACCTTAATGAATTGCTTTGAGAATTACATTGCTAGTGTTACACAATATTATATTGTTTTCTCCTTGCAGTTCAAACAATATACACAAAGCAGTACATATTTGATGATAGAAACAAACTAACAGAAGTGTACATAGAAGAGTGATCACACTCACAAAGAACTCAAAAGTAGGCACAATTGAATACAAAACACTTCAGTTTCAGGGAAACAAAACAATTCAGCTTGGTGACTAGGGAAAAGGAAAGAGATGCAGCTAGGATGTGGTACCCAAGACTTCCAGGATTCGTTTACTGTGCTGTTTCTTAACTTGGTGATGAGGACAACAGTGCTCATCAACTATCCCTAGGTGTCTGTGTGTCCTTTTAAAGTATATTTCATAATTTCAGAGTTTGGTTTCTCATGGCTCAGGTAATAATAATATACGTGGTACTCGACCATCTGCCCACCCCTTCTTTTGAGCTGAAAGGGGAAGTCTGACACTCGTCTCAGCCTGGTTTCACTGTACCTCCCTTTGTTCAGGCCCTTCCTCCTTCCAGGAATGCCACCTTTGTTCTGCTCCACCCATCCAGGTCTTACTGGTCTGCCAGGTTCAGCTGGTGGTCAGCCCTCCCTTCCCCCCTACTCAGATCGCTTTTTTCTAAGATTGTTCCAGGCCTGAGGGAAGTCATGTGCATTTATTACCTCACCCAGACCATTTCTGGGCACTTAGCCTGTACTGCCAGGTAACCATAGATTTCTCTTTTTGTGAATATTCTGTATTTCAAATTGGGTGGTAGATCACCCATGAGGAGTGGGGGATACCCTATCTCGCCACTAGAAGTAAAGGATTTGTGTGGAGTTTTGACCTTGGTAGTGGTGGTGGATTGCCCACCTTAAGCCTTGCCAGCATGATGACAGTCTAGAAATGTATAAAGAGCTGCATTTCTTGCCTTTTTAGGAAAATTTTCAAAAATATATGTACCATTAAATACTCCACCTTAGGCAGGAGTTTCAGAATCTCTGAGTCACAGCTGTAGTCACAACATTGAAAAATATAAGTATCTCTCACTAAGCTCAGGAACTGAATAATCAGATTTATCTTCTGATAATTTGGTGTCCCGTGCTCTCTGAACTTAGGACAGCATGGTTCATCAAATTAATATAAATTCAAATAAGCCTAAGAAAATATTCATCACAACAGTTAAACTGCCTGTAATGTGCCAGATAGTGTGCTAAAGGATTATAAATGTATACTTCATGTAGTCAGTAAAATAGCTTTGTGAGGTGTCTATGCCAATTTTACAAATGAGGAAACAAACTCAGAAAAGCTAAGAAGCTTGCCTCCAGATATTCCTGGAAATGCTTAGCACAGAACCTGGCTTGTAAATGCTCAGTAAGTGATAGCTGTTTCTCCTCAGTTGGTGGGACTAGAGTGAGAAAGCTTTATGGAACGTGGGGTTGAGCAACAGTTCCAGCAGGTCTGCTTGCTCAGGAAAAACAGGTTTCAGTCACCATCATGTGATGTCATTCATATCATAGCATGACCTGATTTATTTTTTTAATCTTTTTTTAAAAGATTAAAAAAATTTTTTTAATCTTTTAAAAAAATATATTTTGTTCATTTATTTTTGGCTGGGCGGGGTCTTCGCTGCTGTGTGGACTTTCTCGAGTTGTGGTGATCCAGGGCTACTCTCTAGTTGCAGTGCATGGGCTTCTCATTGCAGTGGCTTCTCTTGTTGAGGAGCACAGGCTCTTGGGCTCGCAGACTCAGTAGTTGCAGCTCCCAGGCTCAGGAGCACAGGCTCAAGAGTTGTGGCACACAGGCTTAGTTACCCCATGGCATGTAGGATCTTCCCGCATTAAGGATTGAACCCGTGTCCCCTGCATTAGCAGTTGGATTCTTTGCCACTGAACCACCAGGGAAGCCCCAGCACTACCTAATTCCTTGTTGTAATGTCTGGGGAAGGAAATAAAGGCTTTCTCTTTGATTCTTGGTGGATTGTGAAGCCTTGTTTGCCTGTAACAACCAACCTGAATGAGAGAATTTGGGGTTCAGGCATACCAAAAGTGGAGTTCTGCATGACTGAACGTTGAGTTGGAAATTTCAGGACATCAAGAAATGGGGACAAAAGCACCCTATCAGGTGTAGTGCGCATACATTTATGGACAGTTTTCCATGTGCTCAGCTGTGAGCAGTCTGCCAGACAATGGGACTGTCCTCCGTCAAAGGGGCCTGGGCCCCAGGACTGATGTTAGTTCCCTGGTGAATGGCGGCAGACGGTGACAGAGAATGGACTCTGTGCCTTTGAGCGGAATCTAAGCTCTGTCCACCCCATCCAGCAGACAGGAGGTTTTATCAGATTCTTCTGCTTCAGTCTTTTGGGGGAGGTGACTTGTTCTCACTTAGTGTTAATTCACCCAAATCCGAGAGGGAAAAAAATAATTAAAAGATTTGGTTGCTTTGTGGTAACCGTTGTGGAATAGTTGGTGCTGTAACAGGCCTTCTTATGCATTTGACAAACTGTGGGACACAGCCTGAAAGCAGGAAAACAAAGAAGAACTGCCTGTTGCACAAGCACCAAGTTTGTCGTCAGAATGAAAAGCTGTTGCATCTGGGAAGAAAGAAAACCTTTCTCAATATGGAGTTGGGTAATTTCACCTGGTAACGTACGTACACATGGTGTGTTATTCACGTTTCACCTGGCAGGGAGACCCAGGAGAGAAGCAAATTTGGAGTGTGAAGGACTCCTTGGAAGGTCCTGGTAAAGCTTGTGCATGTGTATGGACATATTCAAACATGGCATTCTACACTAAGTATAAGTTACCAGTCTGTAGGAAATATATGACCAGGAGGTGAGTGTGCCCACAAACTGCCTAGGGAAAAGGAATGGATCTTAGGACCACAGCCCCTGGATATAGAAAGGCTAGGGAAGGAATTTGCACCATGAAGATTTAGAGAGGTGGGCAGACTTGAAGGCCACAGAGGAGAACATGCAACTAGCATGTTGGTACAAAGCACCCCAGCAAAAGGGTCTTAATTTTTCAGCAGAGGGACTTCGCTGGCAATCCAGTGGTTAAGACTCTGCACCTCCACTGCAGGGCGTGCGGGTTTGATCCCTTGTCAGGGAACTAAGATCCCACATGCGGTGTGGTGTGGCCAAAACTTAAAAAAAACAAATTTTTTTTAACATAAAATTCGAGGGATGGATTGTTAATATAATTGTCCCTGGAAGGGCCCAAATTCACAGTTTTCCTGCAGCCCTTATGTCAAAAGCTGTTTCTTACTTGCTCAGATTGTGGTTTTCCTTGTATACGGTAGGGGTGAAAACTCCCCTACCTGTGATGTCCAGACCATGAGGGGAAAAAGGAAGAGGAAATAAAAGTAGCACTGCCTGCAGGTATGTGAACAAGAGAAATGGGAGAGCAGGCAGGCAGGCGTGCTCCAGGGCCCTCATTTCTGCCATCCATTCTCCCCAGCACCCCCCTCCCCCAGTCTTGAATAGGGGAAACAGTAGAAACATCTAAGACAGACGGGGCAACTATGAAGAATTCAGAATGTCAGAGGCTTGTGGGCTGCTTCCCCAGGTAAGACTTGGGGGAGGCTGCAAGCCGCCAAGAGAAGCCTTCCCCTTGGCTTTGCATCATGTCCAGTATACTGTAGGAATGATAATGTAGCAGTGACAGAGGGCAGAGCCTAGGCCGGGAAAACCAGGATCCCATATCCAGTCCCTCACAGCTTGTACTTGATCCACGGGGAATCAGAAGCTTCCCTGTGCCCCATGATAGCAGTTGGAAGTGCCGTAGAGGCTGGTGTAGAGACTGGACGTGAAAAGGCCTGCAGAGGGGAGGATTTTATGGCTAAAGGCAAGTGGTTGCGACCATGGGCTTCAGCTCTGAAGGCTGGCATCTCATTCCAGAGGCCAGATGAGGTGCACTGCATCCAGGTAAGTATAGAAGTTCAGGAAGGAGGCCAGGTGTTTCATGGCAGAACTAGAAGACCTCACAGGAACCCAAAGCAACACTTTCTTCTACCGTGAGTTCACATTTGAACCTCTGATTTCCTGAGCTCCAAGACCTTAGTTGTTTTTTTTGAAAAGCTATTTATTTTATATCAGAGTATAGCCAATTAGCAATGTTGCGATAGTTTCAGGTAAAACCGCAAAGGAACCCAGCTATACATCTACAAGTATCCATTCTCTCCCAGACCCCACTCCCATCCAGGATGCCACATAACACTGAGCAAAGTTCCCTGAGCTATACAGTAGGTCCTTGTTGGTTATCCATTTTAAATACAGTGTGTGTATTCGATCCCATACTCCCTACTTCTTCTCCACTGGCAACCATAAGTTCATTCTCTAAGTCTGTGAGTCTGTGTTTGTTTGTAAATAGGTTCATTTGTATGCTTTCTTTTTAGATTTCACATATGAGGGATATCATATGATAGTTCTCCTCTGTCCCCCAGATCTTCTTGGTAAGGTGAACGGGGGAAGAGAAAGAGACCCAAGAAACAACATTCACTTAAGAGAGACCAAGTTACTCTGAAACATACTGTTTGAACCAAATCATCTAATACTCACCAGCAAGCCTAAATCTCCCCTTGCCACCTAGCAGGATAGGGGCTTATAGGAAAGATTAGAGTACAGAAAACAAACCACGTTGTCTTCACACCTTGCAGTTACAGTGTGAGTTAATACTCATCCCTGCACAGGAAGTGTCCAGTTAAGGCCAGCCTTTTGGTGGGGCACACAGACCCTCACAGCCAGCACGGGGGCAGGAAAGGGGAGCCTTTGTCCAGGAGCAGTAGTGATCTGAAGCAGTTCATGGGCCTAGTGTTCATCTGAAAAGTGGACAGGCCCCACAGGAGAGCAAGGAGGAGACCATCAGTGGGCATGGTGGGACTGTGGTTGGCTGAGCGCAGCAGCGGGCTTACAACAAACCTGTTTTGTCACTTAGGACCTCTTGGTTGCCAGTGACAGAAAACCCAAACTGCATTAAGGATTCTAGCATTCCTACTCTAACAGTAGCCAAAGTAGAAATCTATTTCTCTTGTACGTAAAAGTCGAGTATAGACAATTTTGAGCTGATAGTTCAACCCAATAATCAAGATCCCAGGCCCTTCTTATGCTGTGTCTGCTATCCTCAACATGGAGCTTCTAAGGGATTTCCCTGGTGGTCCAGTGGTTAAGACTGAGCTCCCAATGCAGGGGGCCCGGGTTCAATCCCTGGTCAGGGAACTAGACCCTACGTGCCTCAACTAAGACCTGGTGCAGCCAAATATTTTAAAACAAAACAGAGCTTCTAACTTCCACCACTGCACCCACATTCCTGCAGCATGAAGTGGAGGGAAAGTAGAGGGCACACAATTTTGTTAAGGTCGTGAATTATAAGTTGCATATATCACTTTCTCTTTTTTAAAATATTTTATTGAAGTATAGTTGATTTTCAGTGTTGTGTTAGTTTCTGATGTATGGCTAAGTGATTCAGTTTATATATATATGTAGATGCAAAGTGATTCAGTTCTATATATATATGCTTATTCTTTTTCATATATTTTTCTGTTACGGTTTATTATAGGGTATTGAATATAGTTTCTTGTGTTATACAATAGGACCTGGCTGTTTATCAGTCCTGTATAGAATAGTTTGCATCTGCTAATCCCAAACTCAATGCCTTCCTCATATATGTGAGCAACTCAATTCCAGAATCCTATTTTAAGGCCATTGCTGATACCAATTATGGTACTTATCCAGTCCCAAAAGGAAGTAAGGGGCATGCTCAAAGTGCATTATTTGAGGAGAGTTTAATAAAGGAGCTGTTTGCTAAGCCATGGACTGGGAAACCAAAAGGAATGTGCAATAGTCCTCTGTTGTCAGCCTTAGGAAACCAACCTGAAGGAGCAAGGACGCAGAGGACTGCTGGAATCAGAGAGGGTAGGTAAAGGAGAGCTCTACCTGAAAATAGCTGTGGCCTATGGTAGAAAGAAGTCAGCCCTCAGCAGCCCCACAAGAAAGGAGGCAAGGGAATAAATATCCCGACCTTATTACTTCCTGTGCTTCCACCTTCTACTTGTGCTGACAATTAGCTAATCCCAACAGAAAACCAGAAGGTAAGGGGAGCCTATTGATATAATTCTTGAAGATCAATATCCAGGGGCACAGAGCCTTGCAGAGAACAAGGGGAGGAGAAAACAGATAATAAGGGAGCCTATTGATATAATTCTTGAAGATCAATATCCAGGGGCACAGAGCCTTGCAGAGAACAAGGGGAGGAGAAAACAGATAATAACTATCTAGAACACAATCCAAACTAGTTTAAACAACTTCCTGAAGATCAAACCAGTCAATCCTAAAGGAAATAAATCCTGAATATTCACTGGAAGGACTGATGCTCAAGCTCCAATTCTTTGGCTGCCTGATGTGAAGAGCCAACTCATTGGAAAAGACTCTGATGCTGGGAAAGATTGAAGGCAAAAGGAGAAGGGGGCGGCAGAGGATGAGGTGGTTAGATAACATCACCGACTCAACAGACTTACATTTAAGCAAACTCCAGGAGATTGTGAAGGGCAGAGGAGCCTGGCATGCTGTAGTCCATGGGGTTACAAGAGAGTCGGACACGACTTAGTGACTGAACAACAACATATCTGAAAAGTCAACTGTAAGACTTATAGCAGGGGCTCAAAAGAGGCCATCAGTTTTTTCCCTCCATTCACAGGCTTCTTATAAAGGCAGGATCTCCCATCATGCTCCACAATGGCTCTAGAACTTACCTTTTTCATTCAAGGACAGTGGGATCTATCGAATAATTCATTGGATCTCATTGAATCTGGTTGAAACATTTGGCATGCCTGAACCAGCTGTGATGCTCAGCATCAAGGAGAGGTGTTGCTTGGTTTAGATCTGTGTCTGGAACTGATGTTGGAAATCATGAAGCAAAATCACAGCATGGAGCCTAAATGAAGAGAAGCAATGTTGATGTTAGGTAATAAAAACACAGAGTACCCTATATCTCCCTTCCCAGATGTACCTAAGAATCACCTGTAGAATTTTATGAATTACGCCTGCAGTGGGGCCTGAGATTCCTTATTTCTAGCAGATGGTATGATGCTGCCAGTCCAGGGACCACATTTTAAGTAGCGAGATTCTACAGCTGCACTGTATAATGGTGTAGCCACTGACCCTGTGTAGCTGTTGAGCACTATAAATGCGGCTAGTCTAATTGATGTGTGCTGTAAGTGTAAAACACTCACTGGATTTTAAAGACTTAATATGAAAAAAGAAATGTCATCAACAGTCTTTATACAGATTCCATGTTGAAATGATATTTTACATAGATTGGGTTAAATAAAATGTTAAAATTAATGTCACCTGTTTCTTTTTGCTTTTTTAGCATGGCTACTAGAAATTATAAAAATACATATATAGTTCACCTAGTTCTATTGAATAACGCTGTGTTTGTTATCCAACTCGTGATGGCGGTAATTCTCAAAAGTAGGTGAAGTTGGGGTTCTTAAAACATTTTCACTGATGATACTCAAGTCAGAAGAGCCTCATAAAGCAGAGACCTCATGAGAGTTAACCTTGTGGGTCTTTGGACTTGGTGCACCCTCAGGATCTCGTGACCTCCGGGTTAGGAATTTGCAGATTCAACTGATGCGTAAGTTCTTAGGACACGGGACACTGGAATGGGCGAGGCAGGGTTTGATCTGAGGAAACAGGAAATTCTGGGGATCCCAGAATCTCTCCTGTAGCCAGCAGTTACTCCTTCTCTCAATTTTGTTTGTGCACTTGCCTAAAGCAGAAATGATCAGCTTGCTTATCAACTTCTCAGATCTATCCTGCACTGTAGCCTCTAAGCTAATCTTCTCTACCCTCTGGGTTTACTAGTCCTTTCCTGCTCAGACATATGTACCCTGTTACAGCCTGCATTTCAGGGGCTCCATACTGAACCTGGAGGGATCTCATCCTATCAGTCTACTCGCCCCTAGATGTGCCCCTCACTTTTCCCGTCTGTCTGTATCATTCCCTTACTGCTTGGATCTCCTCCTCTGCCTGGTCTCTACTCCACCAGTTTCGCGGCCTTTCAAAGCCAGCTTCAAGGTTATCTGCCTCTCACAGAGGCCTGTCTTCAGGTCTTACAGGACACATTGCCTTTGGCACAAGTCAGCATACGTGCTATGGAAGGCTGTGTGGTCTAATTCTTGAGTTATTTGGGTTTTCCTGCATTTGTGTCTTGATTCATTGCCTGGGCTTTAAGTTCCCTGAGGCCAGAGCCCTGGGTAGTTTCTGTTTATATTCTGCTTTTGACCTGGACCAAGATAATGAGCAGGTCCTCAAAAACAAAATTTGGCTCATTTTCTCAACACAGAATGCTGATTGAAAATGCACAGATTTTTACATATGCATAAATATATGTTGCCAGTGATCGTTTTTATATTGAAAATAGTTCCTTTTAAAAAGCACAATGGTAGCTAGATGCTGATGAGGATGTGGAAAAAAAGAGAAAACTTGTGCAATGCTAGAAAAGTAAACTGGTGCAGCCACTGTGGAGAACAGTAAGGAGGTTCCTCAAAAGATTAAAAATATAACTGCCATATGGTCCAGCAGTTCCACTTCTGGGTATATATCCAAAGCAAATGAAACACTCTGTCAAAGAGATACCTGCACCCCCATGCTTTTACAGCAGCATTATTTGTGTCAGGCGAGTGTATGCTCCTCGGTTCTTTGTCTCATCACAACAAAGATTTGGAGTGACGGACAGTAAAGCCCTCGTCGCGTCACAGCTGTTGGGTCTTGGACAGACCATGTTATAGCTCTTAGACAAATCAGTGTTATAGTTTTATTTTATTTAGAAGATAGCAGGAGAATCCATCTTCAAAGAAGAGAGTGGAGTAGCGCGCCAGTGCGCAGGGTGGGTGGGTAGAGAGAGAGAGAGAGAGACAGAGAGAGAAAGAGGGTACGCACGCGTGGGAGAGAGAGAGAGAAAACCCTTTGGCTCCTCTTTTTATGTTTTTTTCTTCCCTCTGGGCCTGTCGTATGCAAATCAGGCTTAAGCAGGAGCACTGTTCTACCTGAAGTCCTCACTCCGGTCCTTGGACCTTCCTTTGACCTTCCTCTGTTCTGTTTTCGCGGGCTTTTCCCTTCCTTGTCTTTTAGCCAATGCCATTTTGGACTCCTTTTCCCAATTCTAACTACCTAACATTCCCCCCTCAAGAGATGGGAGGCCCAATTCTTTGGGAATAAGGGCGTCGAGGTCTTTCTGGCTACTTCCTGCTGAACTGGGACGGCGAGGGGCATTGGGCCTCCCCCTCTTGCTAGTCTCAGGCCTCAGAGTCCTTACAGCCGTGTCCATCTAAGGGTGACTGATGTTTTCCGTGGTCAGTTGTAGTTTTGTATCTTTGTTGAACTGGCACTGCATGTTGTAGCTTGTTGACCTGAGCAGAGACAAAACAGGTTAGACAATTGATAATGCATGGAGCAATCATAAGCAGCATCAGTATGGTGTAACAAGGACTAGTAGGGGCATTAGCCAATTCTAAATTCACATCGCCAGAATGGCTCAAGTCTCTCCTTGTTCAGAGATCAGAAGATCTATCTCCTGTCTGTTTTGGAGTATTATTTGCAACAACCAAGATGTGAAAACCACCTAAGTGTCCATCAATTGCTGTATGAGTGTGTTTATGTGTGGTGTATATATATGTGTGTGTGTGTGTGTGTGTGTGTGTGTGTGTGTGTATACACACACGTTTCATCCATTAAAGTGCTTCTGTGGTGGCTCAGATGGTAAAGAATCTGCCTGCAATGCAGGAGATCTGGGTTTGATCCCTGGATTGGGAAGATCCCCTGGAGAAGAGGATGGCTACCCACTCCAGTATTCTTACCTGGAAAATTCCATGGACAGAGGAGCCTGGTGGGCTACAGGGGGTGGCAATAAGTCAGACACTGAGTGTTAGACACTCAGACAGTGAGTGACTAACACTGTCATCCATTAAAAAAGAAGGAAATTCTGCCATTTGGGACAACATGAATGGACCTTGAGGGCATTATGCTAAGGGAAATAAGTCAGACAGAAAAAGATAATTTATGATCTCAATTATTTGTGGGATCTAAACAAAACCAGACTCATAGAAACAGAGATCAGATTTGTGGTTACCAGAGGTGAATGTCGAGGGGAGGGGAAATTAAAGTGGTTACAATGTACAGACTTCCAGTTATAAGATAAATAGCTACTGAGGTTATAATACATAGCATGATGACTGTAGTTAACAGTTTTGTGTGATATACAGAAAAGTTAAAAAAGAGTGTATGCTAAAAGTTCTCATTACAAAAAAAAAATACTTCTCTTTTGATCTATACAAAATGATGGATATTAACTAAAGTTACTGTTGTAATCATTTCACAAAATATGTACAGGTCAAATGTACACCTTAAACTTACATAGTGCTATATGTCAGTTATATCTTAATAAAACTGGGGTGGGGAGGACAAGATGGAAAGTTAAGCTTTAGGCATTGCATAAACACCCAGGAGCCTTTGTTTTTTACTTCATTTTTATGTTAAAATTTTTCAAGTTTTTTATCTTGAGATAATTATAGACTCACAGGAAGTTGCAAGAATAGCACAGAGAAGTTTCTGAACCCTTCACACAATTTCCCCCAGTGGATACATCTTATGTAACTAGAGTCCAGTATCAAAACCAGGAACTTGACATTGGTATAATGTGTGTATGTGCAGTACTTTGCCATTTTATTATGTGCAGGTCTGTGTAACCACCAGCACAATCAAGATATAGTACTATTACAACACCTTAAAACCTCCCTCTGCTACTTCATAGCACACCCGTCCCCTTCCCCTGCAACTATCCCTGACTCCTGACAACCACTAATTGATTCTCCATCTCATTCATTTCCAGTAGAATTTCATTTTGATTTATTGAAAGTTTTTGGAGCATCTCTCTTTATTTAGCTATTTAGGTGTGGCACTGTATATATATATATATATATATATATATAACTTACCTCAGTTCTGCTTGGGTTGACCTGACCAGTTTCAGTGAGGGGTAGGAACCTTTCTTTAAGTCCATTTACTCTGCCCAGTTTATAACTGTCTCAAATATTTTCTCTATACAAATCGAGGTCTTCCCTGGTGGTCCATGGTTAAGACTTCACGCTTCTACTGCAGAGGGCATGGATTCCATCCCTGGTTGGGGAAGTTCCACATGCCATGCAGCGTGACAAAAAAGGAAAAAATAACAATAATAATAAAAGATTGAGAATCACAACAGATGATATGTGAATACTCAAGATAGAGGACACTAGACCGGATCTAGTGGGCTTTGATCTTTTTAGGAAGGAGGAAAGAGAAAGGACCACAGAGTCCCTCCTCCCAGGCAGCAGTCACTTCATTTCTCCCTTTTGTTTGAGCAGATGTAAATACTTGAAATAGAGATTACCACAGTGCTTATCAACTTCTGTAATCTGCCCTGCACACAACTACTAACCTTTTGCTTAAACCATCAGATATGATTTAGAAAACTGAAGAGGAAAAGGAAAACCTTGTATTAAAATATTTTTATTGTTTTGTTCTTCCTTCTTGGTAGTCCAAGATTCCTTTTCCGATCATTTATTTTTTGCTTCATAAACTTCTGTTAGCTATTTTTTAAGAGTAGAACTGCTGATGACAAATTCTTGCAGTTTTTCTTCATCTCAGCATGTCTTAATTTCCTCTTCATTCCTGATTTTCTCTGCATATAGGATTTTGAGTTGACAGTTCTTTTCTTTCAGTACTTGGAAAATGTTGTGCCACTTCCTCTGACTTCCTTGGTTGCTGATGAGAAATTTGACCTCATTCAATTTTTTTTTTCCCCCATTATAGGGAAGTTGTCATTTCTCTAGCTACTTTCAAGATCTTTTCTTTGTCTCTAGTTTTCAGAAGTTTAACTACAGTGTATCTTGACATGGATTTCTTTTTTTTTCTTTTTTTTTGACATGGATTTCTTTGGGTTATCCTGTTTGGGATTTTATCAGCTTCTTGAATCTATAAGTTTATGTCCTTGCCATATTTGTAAAATTTTAGCCATATTTATTTGAGTATTTTTTTAAGCTCCACTTTCTTCCTCCTCTACTTTTGAGACTGCAATGACATAAATACTAGATATTTTCTTATAGTGGCACAGATTCCTGAGAGTGTGAATTTTTTTTGTCTGTTATCTCTTGTTTAGATTAGGTGATTTCTATTATTCTTTTTTTAAAAATTTATTTATTTTTTAATTGAAGGACAATTGCTTTCAGAATTTTGTTGTTTTCTGTCAAACCTCAACAGGAATCAGCCATAGTTCATTTTATTATAGAATTCATCTAGTAAGATTTTTATTTCAGTGGGTTTTTTTTCAGTTTTAAAATTTCAATTTAGTTCTTCATCTGTTTTGTCTCTTTGCTGATACGCTTTTCATTTGTTGAAGTATGTCTAACAGCTCACTGAAGCATTTTTACACTGGCTGCTTAAAAATCATTGTCAGATAATTTTAACATCTGTGTCATCTTGGGGTTAACGACTGTTGGTTATCCTTTCTTGCTTAAGTTGAGATTTTCCTGGTTCTCAGTATAAAGAGTGACTTTCAGTCCTGGACATTTCGAGTATTGTGAGACTCTGGATAGATATTTAAATCTTCTGTTTTAATAGGCTCTCTCTGTCAGCAGACCGATGCTGTCAGATAGAGGTCAAAGTTCAGGTTCCTAGCCCAGCCTCTGTTGACGCCCTAGGAAGTAGGGAGGTAAGCCTGTGAGCTTAGTCTCTCAGCTGTCTTACCCTGTGCAACCCTGCGATCTGCAGCCCGCCAGGCTCCTCTGTCCATGGGATTCTCCAGGCAACAATACTGGAGTGGGTTGCCATTTCCTTCTCCAGGGGATCTTCCCGACCCGACCCAGGGACTGAACCCAAGTCTCCTGCCTTGGCAGGTGATTTTGTTATCACTGAGCCACCTGGGAAGCCCGCGGGGAGGTGGAGTTGGTGCCTAATTACTGCTGGGGTAGTGCAGGAGTTCAGGCTGTCGGCTCGGACTGTGCGCAGACCACTCCGGTGGGAGGGCAGGATGCCTTGGTAACTGCTGCCCTGATGGCTTGCGCCCCCAGCGGAGGAGGACGTTGCTGCTGGTCGTGATGCCGACCCTGACGGCGAGGCCTCCTGAGCGCTCCCTGCAGACAGGAGCGGGGGCCCAGGCTCCTGGTTTGCCTCGGCTGCAGGGTGCTGGTGGTATTACCTGCAGTTTTTCCTGTGGTTTGGCTGGAGTAGAGTATTAGTATCTAAAAGTATTCTTTCTTGTTAGGTTGCCCTTTCCTGGCTAGAAAGAGCAGGACTTCTTCTTCTTCTTCTTCTTCTTTTTTTTTTGGTCTGTACCCGTTTGTTTCTAGGTTACTAGCTTCTCCAGTGCTCAGTCTGAGATATTCGAAGCAAAAAGAAAGACTTGGGAATCACTGCCATGTCTTCCTCTGAGTCCCAAGGCCACTAGCCTGTTTATCTCCCTCTCTGTCCTTTCAAGTCTTTATCTATTTATTTATATATTTCTATCTTGGGGAAGGAAATGGCAACCCACTCCAGTATTCTTGCCTGGAGGATTCCATGTGGACAGAGGAGCCTGGTGGGCTGTATGTAGTCCATGGAGTCGCAAAGAGCTGGACTTGACTGAGTAACTGACACTTTCACTTTCTTTCTAGTTATCTATCTATATCTCCCAGGGGGGTTAAGCTGTACTTAACAGAGGGACAGGGGAGAGGTGTGTTTATTCCATATCTGGTACTTCCCCGGCACCAGAAGTCCTCAGGGACTTATAGACCATCTCTTCTGTCTCACCTGGTGATCAGCAGCCAACGGGGACAATGTTCACCTGAAATAATGGTGACTCCCTCCTCCCGAGCCTCCCTGCCCGCCCAGTGGCTCTGCCTGTGTTCTGCTCTGTGATTCTGAATTCACCCTCCGGAATTTGAGATCCTTCCAGCCTGGTTTGAACAGGCATTCTCCAGTTTTCTACCACTTGCCAGTTCCTGGCCCGAGCACTCAGAATTCCCTGCCAGCCAGAGGCCCACAAAGGCTGCTTCTTGAGGGCAGGAACTCTATCTGTGCCTCCCACGCTGGAGACTTGATCCCCTTGCAGGGCGATTGCTGAGCAGCCGTGTTGCGTCTCCTTTTTTCCAGGATCAGTAATCTGGTCCTTCTGTTGCAAATGTCATGGAGTTCCTGAGAATCTCTTTTAAGTTAAGGAGAAATATTTTTGAGTTGAAGAAAATATTTTCAGTATATTTATATTAAGACTCAAAACTAGTGAGTAATTTTTATTATTATTATTTTTTTTAGTGAGTAATTTTCAAAAAGACAACTATCCAAGATGAGATTTTCAGATGTCTGGTAATATATTATCAAACTTTTCCTCCACTTCCCCACCGAGGCAGGAAACAATTATTTTCTTTTCTGTTTCAGTCATTCTTGATGAATGATTTTGAAATACCCACCTTAGGGAGATGCAGGAAGAGAGACTTTTGTGCAGGTGGAGTAGCAGTGATGCTTGTACTTTTTAACTTAAAACATTTTTTTTAATTATGAAAAATTTTAGACACACGAGCAGAGGGAAGAAATGCACCTCCAGTTTAATAACTGCTATATGGTCACATTTGCTTCATATAGACTTTGTTCTTTTTTCTCGCTTAATTATTTAAAGGCGAATCCAAGACATTACTCATTTCATAACAATATGCTTCAGAATTAGACTTTAACAAAGTGCTCATTTGCTTTATGTAACCACAATGCTATATCACATCTAAAACAAATAGTGATAATTCTTTAGCATCATCTAGTACCCAGATTTCCCCAGTTGTCTCTTTTTTTAGTGATAAAATATCCATAACATAAAATTTACCATAGTAATAAATTTTTAAGTATATTGTTCAATATGGTTTTTTTGGGGGGGGGGCGGTTGTCATATATTTGTACAACCATCTCCAGAACACTTCATTGTGCAAAACTGAAACCCTGTACCCATTAAACAACTCTTTTTTTTTCCAAATAATATTTGAAATTGCCTTTTAAGAAAATAAAAATATAGTTAATTTACAATGTTGTATTAGTTTCAAGTATAGTGAGGTGATTCAGTTTTATATGTGTGTGTTTATTCTTTTCAGATTCTTTAAGCAACAACCCTTCATTCTCTCCTTCCCACTGGCCCTGGAAACCACCATTCTATTTTCTATCTCTAAGAACTTGGCTGGTCTAGATACCTTATATAGGTGGAATTATATAGCATTTGTCTTTTTGCAACTGGCTCATTTCACTTAGCATAATGTCCTCATATTGTAGCATGTGTCAGAATGTCATTCCTTTTAAGGATGAATACTCTTCTGTTATATGTATATAACCACCTTTTGTTTATCCATTCATCTGTCAGGGGATATCTGACTTGCTTACTCATTTTAGCTATTGTGAATAATGCTCCTATGAATATGGGTGTACACATGTCTCTGATATTAGCACCCTGCTTTCAATACATTGGGGTTTATACACGAAGTGGAATTGCTGAATCATATGGTATTTCTATTTTTAATTTTTTTGGAAATTGGCATACCACAGCAACTGTACCATTTTACCTTCCTGTCAACAGTGCACAAAGGTTCCAATTTCTCTATATCCTCATCAACTTTTGGTATTTTCTGAGTTTTTGATAGTAACCATCCTAATGGGAATGAAATGGTATTTCATTGTGGTTTTGAATTGCATTTCCTAATGATAGCATCTTTTCATGTATTTTTTTAGTCACTTGTATATCTTCTTTGGAGAGATGTCTATTCAAGACCCTTGGTCATTTTTTTTTTAAACGTGATAGCTTTGTTGCAGCTTTCTAAACTATTTTTTAAAACTTATTTTTGACTGTGCTGAGTCTTCGTTGCTGTGCGTAGGCTATTCCCTAGTTGCAGGGAGCGGGGGCTCCTCTCTAGTAGCGGTGCTCGGGCTTCTCATTGCGGTGGCTTCTCTTGTTACAGAGCGCAGGCTCTCGGCACACAGGCTTCAGTAGTTACAGCTCATGGACTCTAGGGCATGCAGGCTCAGTAGTTGTGGCGCAAAGGCCTTGCTGCCTCGTGGCATGAGGGATCTTCCCATACCAGGGCTCGAACCTATGTCCCCCTTAATTGGCAGGTGGACTCCCAACCACTGCACCACCAGGGATTCCCCCTTGCTCATTTTTTAATTGGGCTGTTTTCTTTTTTTGTTGTTAAGAGTTCTCATATATTCTATATATTGTCCTCTATCACCCCAAAACATCTTTTTTTTTTTTTTTTTTAAGTATTTATTTATTTGCCTGCTGTGCCAGGCCTTGGTTGTGGTCCACAGGATCTTTTTTAGTTGCATCATGCAAGATTACAGTGTGCGGCATGTGGGATCTATTAATAGTTTCCTGACCAGGAATCAAACCTGGGGCTCCCTGTATTGGGAGGATGGAGTCTTAGCTCTTGATTCTGTGAAGAATCAAGCTTTTTATTCTATCGGAACCCAGGTCCATCGTCATGTAGATTTGTAATATTTTTATTTATTTATTTTTTTAATTTTTTTTTTAGATTTGTAATCTTGTGTTTAATCTCTGGGCTGCCTTCCAAAGCTTGCCTTGGATAATTACAGCAGTGAAGTTTCTCTTTTGAAAAAAGAGGATTTCTCTGTCAAAAGTTCTTAGAGGACTAAGCTAAAAGTGAGAAGAGGAAGCTTTCTCAGTATCTGGGAACCTGCCTGTGGGGAGGTGGGCACTGGAGGAAGGTGGGAGGGGTGTGAGCATCAGATGAGAGTGAGGTGAGCACATTCGGGTCACCGTCATGACCTGAGAGAACAGGGGCTTTCCCCATGATGTACCGTGTTACCCAGAAACCCCTCGCCATGACCAGGGGCAGACCCAGAGATTGTCCTCCCCACCCCCCACAGTCGTGGGGGTACCAGGCAGATCCCGGGGGCCCTGCTGGGACCACACTGAGGCTGTGTTCCCAAGGGGCCACTAAAGAGGAAGGTCTGGCCTTGGGGCTGCTCTGAACACAGGGGCCGTTTCTAGGAGTGCTGAGGGCACAGGGGCCAGGCTGGGATGCCTCCAGCATCCACAAGGCTCGGGAGCCAGGACAGGGTAACAGAGATCAGGGAGAGAAAAGCTGAGGTCGCTGGTAATCTCTGGGCACTCTGAAAGATCACCGGGCTCAACTCTGGGATTAGGATTATGGGTGGTTGTTTTTTTTTTTTTCCTTTATATTTTCTAATTTTTCTCAAGGGAACAGTAAAAAAAATGGTGCATTCTATTTAAAAACAGATCAACTCCTTTAGGATTAACAAAGACATGCCCCAGGATGGCCACTCTTAACAACTGAGTTTTCCAAGGATCTGTGATCTAGAATGGGGATCTTATCCAGACTCTCCTTGGAGCCTGGAAGAGCAGCCCTGTTCCACCCACGCGCGTGGCTGATTCCCCGGAAGGCCAGGCTTGGCAGAGGCAAGCAGTGTCCCCAGCATCAGGAGCTGAGCTGCTGTTTCTAACTTTGTCTGCAGCCCTGGTGAGGCCTGGGGGAGGAGCCCCAGCCTTCAGGAAGCCCCTGCCAGACCCACTTGAACCTCCCCAAGGGACCAGTTTTTCGTACCCGGAAGAGCCTTATCCCAGGTTACTGCTTCCATACTCTTTCCAGACACAAATGAAACCTGCTGCTCCCAAAGTAGAGACTCTTTATTATAAACCTAGGATACAGAAGGGGGCAATTACAAACAGAAGCCTTTCTCAGCTCTCGTTGACCTTCTCACAATGAATAGAAACAGGTTTGAAAGATAACCTTTTTGAAATTGTTGTAAAATATTCCCCAATATAAAAGGGGATAGGCACCTGGTAGCTAAGTGCTTCATGAAAATCATGCAGAGTGGGGCCTCCAGACCCTCCTGAGACCCCGAGGGAAGGTGCTTTGCCCCCAGCCCTCACTGAAGGTAGAGCAGAGAAGACATACATTTGCTTTCAGATTTAGGGTCCTGGGTTCCATCCTGGGACAGAAACCTGAGACCATGATAGTTTCTTCTTGAAGGAGAGGTGAAGAGAAAAGAACAGACAAATCTCCCAAGGAGAGAAAAACAGCTGTCGCAGCTAACCCGTTGTGGGAGTTCAACAGCTCTTTTCCTTGCTCTGCGCTTCACTGAAGGTGTAAATGCTGGTACAGTGGGTCCTTTCCAGAATCTGGTTCCCGTGAAAAAGGAAAACAGAAAAAGAATACAAGAGTGTCCCATCTTGGTCCGGGGTTAGGATCCCCTTGTGGTGGGACTGTCCCACCAGCTGTTTCTGGGAGCTGTACCCAGGGAAATGTGTGCATGAAGATGCCTGTATGTATGTGCGTGAGGGTGCCAGCGCATGTAACCATGTGTCTCGGCGTGTGAGCTTGTATGTGTCCATGTGCTCACGAGCTTCGGGGTAGGAGGCTCTTGTGTGGTCCCTGTAAACTAGTTCCAGCAAACAATTTGGTAAGGCAGTTAAGCAATAGAAGACTGGTGGGAAAGTTCTCTCTGTGAGTGCGCCCAGGAAAGAAACACTTCCTGCCCACACCACCATGATGACCTAGCCCCAGAAACCAAACTTGATGGAGAGGCCAGAAGTCAGGATCCTGTATCGTGCAGGGCAGAGCTGAGAACCACAGACACTCAACAGATGGAAGTGAAAGGCAGCCCCAGAAGCGCAGGCCAGACTCTTGGGGACTTACCACATTGAAGGTGGGCAGAGGCTGGGAGGAGTCAAAAAGGGAGATGAGAGGTGGACCCTTGGGGGATCAGGTTCAACGCAGGATCCCCTTGTGCAGGGCCAGCCTGCTTCGCCATCTGTCCCCTGGTGCAGGGGAAGTGGGGTGTGAGGTGTGGGGCCCCGGAGCACTGTGGAAGCAGATGCGCAGCAGCATCCTGGTCCCAGCAGTGGCCAGCTGGCTCTCAACCAGGAGACTCAAAACAGTGCTTCACCATTTCCCACAATGAATCAAACATAGCGACTGCCTGTTCCCCCCACCCTGCTTAGTTCTCAGGCAGAGAAACTGAGGCCCAAGACGGATGGAGGAGTCAGAGCTGGTGCTTCTGGGCTTCTGTTGAGTCGCAGCTGCCTCTGGTTTCCACCCTCCTGGCTGATGATCCAGCAAGTGGGCGCGCCACATGTTCTATGCAGGACATGAGAGGTGCTGTCCAGATATGGACCACGGCTGCAGCAGAGTCCGTGGAGCAGGCATGTATGTCCAGGGATCGAGAGGCCAGCGGAGCACAGATCCCCCTACGACCGCAGGTGGAGGCAGGGGTAGAAGGACATGTACAGGCACACAGAGGCACGCACTCCCGGGGGCTCGGGCAGTTCAGGGCATGGACAGGGCCTTGGCGAGGCGAGTCCAGAACCAGTTCTGGGTGCAGGGGTTGGTATAGTCACAGACTGTGATGAAGCGCAGGATGCTGGGGAACTCTTTCTTCATCGGCTTGTACTTGATGGGGATCAGTCGCTTCTGGTGGGCACCTGCAAGCCAGAGGGGGCAGAGCTTGCTCCAGGCTCCCCGCCATCACGGGGCCAGACCAGTCCTCCAGTCAGGGGTTAACAACAGCCCTTTCCCAACAAGCACCCCCGGTGCCTATTCACCCACACAAAGGGCACTCCTGTGCACACACACTTAGGTGTGGAGAGACCTGCCTGAGTTCCCTGATGCTACATCCATGTCCTTGGGGAGGGACAGCTGGCATCTTGAGGCCCTGCCCACAGCTCTGTGGCAAGGGCAGGGCTGAGCTCACCTGGAGAGAGGCTGAGTGCAAACTTAGTCTGGAAGTCACATTCCTTGCTTTGCAGGTATTCGTCGGAGACAACCACCACCATCCGACGGCACCTAGGGGAGAGTGGGCAGGCTACAGGCACTGTGGTGACCCACCCGGGGACAGCCTTGGGAGGATCCCACTGTGCCAGGCTAGACAGGGGCCGGCCGGGAGGACCCCAGCATGGGGATGCCTGGCAGGGCTTTGAACACCCACCCACTTGCCCTGCAGCCACATAGCCAACCTCTTCTCAATGAGTTCACTGGCGATGGACCAGACACAGGTGCCAGGCAGGACATCACGGTCAGACACACACAACTTCAGCCGATAGTTAGTCTGTTCCAGCTGCCGGATCATCTCGTGGACAAACTCAATATCGCTGGGGCAGTAGCAGATGAAGGCATCAAAACACTCAGGCTTTTGCCCTGGGTGCAGAGCACAATGGGGATGGTCAGAGCCCTCTAGGAAGGCTGGGGATGAGCCCAGCCAGGTGCCCCCAGCCTAAGCGACCCTGGTCCTGGAGCCTACACAATCGAACAATGAGTACCTCCTCTCCACCCCAGGCCAAGCCCTATGTTAGCCATGAGCTAGACACATCACTTCTCATACTTGAAACCAGAGGTTGGACTATTGCTATTCCCATTTCTTAGGAAGCTGAAGCTCAGAGAGATTAAGTGACTTGCCCAAGGTGCCACAACCCATCTGCTTCCAACACTCATGCCCTTAACACCACAATGTCCTATGGCCTAGAGGGGCAGGACTGAGCCCTTACCCAGGGGGTCATCGCGAATGGTGATGCCTGCCATGTCATTTATCCGAGGGATGCTGCTATCTATAGAGTCCACCTGTAAAGGCTTCTCAGACGCCTCCTGCTGCTGCTTCAGAATATACTTTTGGCAATCCTCCTCTGTAGGGAAGAGACAAGGTGTGGCCAGCTCCCCAAGGGTACCCCATGCCTTTACTCACAGTCAGGATCAGCCCCGGCCCCACCTTCCTGGCTGTGTTGTGCCCCAGGGCTTCTCCAGCCCACTGGTGCCATCCACAGTTCAACAGCTCTGAAAAGGAGAGCTCCCACCTGGCTCTGGCCATCCTAAAAGGATGTCACTGGTGTTCTGGTTATGAGAGAAGCCATCAAGGTCAGGCTTGTGCCTCTGACCCATTTCCTGTCCCCACCCCTGCCTCTTAAGGCTCCTGAGAATTAAACCCAAGTCTCCTTCTAGGATCCACTGCTGATACGGGCAGAGCATGAAAGAAGTGCTCAGGAGACCTGGTGTTTATATGCAGCAAGGGCAGCAGCCCCAACCAAACAAGGTATGCCCGTCTGTGGGCCACTGTCCCCATGCCCGTGCAAGTATACTGTGTGTCAGAAAGTGGCAGGACAGCGTGCATTTTCTAGGGGCCTGAGATTTCCAAGACTGTCAGCTTTCAGCCCCTTTCCTGCCTATTGCTCTACTTGAAGCAGTCCCAAGCCCCCCAAAAGAGGACCCAGATTCTGACTCCTGGTCCTGTGTGAAAGCTTTGGTCTTAGTGGTTTCCTTGTGCCTTTCGGGGCCTTCGCCTCCCTTCTCCAGCCCCTGTCATCCCCGGTATTGAAAGAGGGAACTAGTCTTGCGCGGTTTCCCCTCTGCGGGCTGTCTCCAATGTCTCCCTTGCTACCCGCAAAGTACCCCGCCACCCCGCCGCCTCCAAGGAGGGATGGGTCCCTCCGAGGAGGGACCAGTGAGGCTCAGGTCCTTCATCCCCCCGCTCCCACGTCGGATGTGAGGCCGGAAAGGGAGCTTCCTCACCGATGCTGGGTCCCAGTTCCATCAGCACGTCTTCGCGGCCGAGCTTGGCGAGCAGCTCGAGCAGACGGCCCACTGAGGCGCCCGGACGTCTCTGCCAGTCGTCCAGCAGCCTGCTCGTGGGGTCGGCGTACTTCTCCAGCTGCTGGATCTCCAAGTACTCGAAGTCCATCGCCTCCGCCAGCACGGTCCAGTCGGCCGCCACCGGCGCCCGCACGTTTAGGAAGAGCGACAGGCGGCGCCGCACTCGCACGTTGAGCGCTGCCAGGGGCAGGGAGGACATGGAAGAGGCGGAGAGCGCGGACCCCACGCCGGGGACTCTTTCAGCCATGGCGGGCTACCCCGGGAGCCGCCGCGCAGTCGAGTCGCGTTGTGGGCCTGCGCTTCCTCCTTCCCCTTCGGCCACCCCGCCCATCTGGTCCCGCCCCGCCGGTCTCTCTTTCCGAGAAGCACCGCCCTGCCCTACAATCAGGAGCCCCAGTAGATGTGCGGAGGCGGGGGGCGCCCCATCACTGCCTTCGAGATCTCGGGGGGCCGGGGATGTGGGGACCCGGAACCTGCCTTTTGAGGTGTTCTGAGCTCCACCTATCTGTCCACTAGGGTCTAGCGCGGCAGTGGAACGATGACCTTATTTCCGTGTTTATAGGAGAGACGGGACTTAATCTTTGGGAAGTGGGGGAGTTACCTTCTTTCCACTGGGGATCTGAGGGGTTCAGGCGGTGCTGCGCTCGAGGATGGCGGGGAGGGGGCACAGGAACATGCCTCGGTTCTGCCTCCCTCCACCCCCCCGCAATTTGGGGGGTGCACTCCTGCCCATAGGACTTTGGGGACTCCCTGGCTGTACACTCGGAGATGGAGGAGGGAAGGGGCACATTGCCTTCTGGCGCCAGAGGCATGCCACAGCCATGCCCTTCAAAAGTGGGGAGCACAACCCCTCCCTCCGTGTTTGAGGGTAACAGGACACCCCGGCCTTAGGTGTCTGAGAAGAAGCCCAGTACTACCCTCTGGGGTCTAGGGGAAAACATTGACATTGGGAGTCAAGCGGGCACCTAGCTTCGCTCTTTAGGGGGCAGGGGACACCTCCTGACCTGGGGAGCTTTGGTTCATTCACTTATTCAGTAGGTATTTGTTGATCACCTACTAAGTGTCAAGTATATTTCAAGTACCTCGGATACAAAGTCTTTCCCTGCCTTGGTGGAGACCCCAATCTAGTGGGGTTCATTCAGTTCAGTTCAGCCGCTCAGTTGTGTCCGATTCTTTGCGACCCCATGAATCGCAGCACACCAGGCCTCCCTGTCCGTCACCAACTCCTGGAGATTACTCAAATCCATGTCCATCAAGTCGGTGATGCCATCCGACCATCTCATCCTCTGTCGCCCCCTTCTCCTCCTGCCCCCAATCCCTCCCAGCATTAGGGTCTTTTCCAATGAGTCAACTCTTTGCATGAGGTGGCCAAAGTACTGAAGTTTCAGCTTCAGCGTCAGTCCTTCCAGTGAACACCCAGGACTGATCTCCTTTAGGATGGACTGGTTGGATCTCCTTGCAGTCCAAGGGACTCTCAAGAGTCTTCTCCAACACCACAGTTCAAAAGCATCAATTTTTCGGCGCTCAGCTTTCTTCCCAGTCCAACTCTCACATCCATACATGACCACTGGAAAAACCATAGCCTTGACCAGACGGACCTTTGTTGGCAAAGTAATGTCTCTGCTTTTTAATATGCTATCTAGGTTGGTCATAACTTTCCTTCCAAGGAGTAAGCGTCTTTTAATTTCATGGCTGCAGTCACCATCCGCAGTGATTTTGAGCCCAGAAAAATAAACTCTGACACTGTTTCCACTGTCTCCCCATCTATTTCCCATGAGGTGATGGGACCAGATGCCATGATCTTAGTTTTCTGAATGTAGAGCTTTAGGCCAACTTTTTCACTCTTCTCTTTCACTTTCATCTAGTGGGGTAGGTGGGCACTAATCCCAAACTGACTGTAAAATTTGTTTTTTAAAAATGTGTATGTATGTATATGGCTCTTTCTCCAGATAAGGGAGTCCCGTCACATCTCAGCAACTCTGTACAATACATTCTCCTGCCACCTCAGAATCCCAAATTCCCTCAGTCTTCTCAAAAGACTTCCCAGGCGAGCTTCCAAGCGCGTCAAGGTAGGCTGTGAGGCACCTCGGAATTATCTCGGTCTCCCAGCCTGGGGGAGACATCAGAGAAGGTTAGGAAGGGAGAAGAGGAATAAAAGGCCCCGGCGCCTCTTTCCCAGGTAAGAAACTGTAGGCAGCGCTCCTGACAAACCCGCCATCTGTTTGGTGGCGGGCAGTGGGCAGGGTTGTAGGGAAAGGGACCCCCGGCAATGGTGAAATTTTCTTCAAGAAACGAAAGGGACCCCTGCAAACACGCCTGGGGTTTGGCAGTAGGCGGGGCTGCAAGTGGAAAGGATTCCTGTTGGCGTTTCTGGGCGAGGCTTCAGAAAACTCCACCTCCCGGTTGGCAGGCCTAGGCTACTGTGGGCGGGGCTTTGAGTGAAAAGACCCTCTGGTGTCTAACTTTGGGAAGCTCGGTTTGCGGCTTGGGGCGGGACCTCAGGCAGGCTCGCCAACCAGAGGTTGGCTGAGGCGGGGAGATGGGCGGGACTTTTAGAGGGACAGGCCAGTCAGACCAGTAGGTCTGTGGGTGGGACTTAGATTTCGGTGGGTCAGAGGTAAGGTTCAGCGCCTGCGTGGGCCACGGCCTGTCGGTTGCTGCCCTCTTTTCCTGGCTGGTTGAGGGTTTACCTGGCCGAGCTGCGCGATGCGGAGGCTGCAGGTGGTGCTGGGTCACCTGAAGGGCCGGCCCGCTTCGGACCCGGAGCCGCAGGCCGCCCTGTGTTTAGGCGGCGCGCGGCGGGCGTCCCCAGAGGATGTCGTGGTGGTGCACGGGCGGCGCACGGCCATTGGCCGGTCGGGCCGCGGCGGCTTCAAGGTGAGGCACCTGGGCTCGAGAGCCAGGTGTGAGATGGTGGGCTGGGGTCTGGCTCCTCTGTTCATTTCCCTTCGGCGTCGGTGGCGGCTCTGCGCCCGAGCTGTGACCACTCTGTCCCTTTGGGGGAGGGCGAGGCTTTGGGAGCTGGGGTCCCGACCCGGGATCCTAGCGGTCGCTCTTTCGGCTGTAGGATACCACCCCCGACGAGCTTCTCTCCGCCGTCATGACCGCGGTTCTCCAGGACGTCAAGCTGAGCCCGGCCCAGCTGGGAGATATCTGCGTGGGTGAGTGCACTACCCTGGCCCTGCGCTCGATCCTCGCCTTCCCATCCCGTCAAAGCCCTCCTCAAACACCGCCCTCCATTCAGGCGCTTTCCAGGCGTCGTCAGTGAGGGGAATGGCGACGGTCTGCACGCAGATAAGTGTAATCGTCTCTTAGGGCTATAGACTCCACCACCCCTCCCACCCCGGCGTCCAGGCACTTTTTGTGCCGGCTTCAAGCACATTCTTCATATTAAGTATGATAGGAAGTAGGAATCGCAAGGGACAAACATCTCCACGCTAGAGTCTTGGTGCCAGGGTTTGAGAACACCCTAAGAGACAGGAGACTGGGTTTCTCTACCCATCCTGATGTACTGTCTATGCCAGGGTAGAACAGAAGGAGCATCGAAAAACCATCAAAGTCCAGCTTTGCAGTTAAAAATAGAGAAACTGCCTGGGGGATTTGCAACAGAGCTTGGACCTGAATCTAGGGCCTCTTGACCTTTAGTCTAATCTTCCCCCACCTCTGCTTCCCACCTTAGCGCGGAACCTAACATTATATGGTAAGAGTCTCATCACAGAGGTGCCACCCCTAGGTGGGGGATCACTGTTCAACCCCTGAAGTGAAGTAGGTGGAGGCCACTCAGGGAGGTGTGTATTTTCAGAAACACTTTCCTAACTGACAGGACTGCCTCCTTTGACTTCAAGCTTTGCACTACATTCTTCTTTCCGTGTTACCTGTAAAGACAGGCGACCTGCCCAGAGTGTGCTGATTTGGAAAAGCAGGGTGCATGGGCAGGGGGTCGTGGGCCTCTCGGGGACTGGATCTAGTGTCTGACCAGGATACACTGCTGTTTAGCTGGCTCAGCCTGCTCCAGACCTTGACATTCCAGTGATTCTGAAGGAGGAATGCCCCCTCTCTGGTCATCACAGCCGTACCTTAGTGCCCAGAGCACCGCCCGGCACTGACTAGAGCTTTGTTGTCCACAGGAAATGTGCTTCAGCCCGGGGCCGGAGCGGTCATGGCCCGAATCGCCCAGTTTCTGAGGTAAACTTTTCTAGTTATTGCTCTGCGTTGGTTATTCAGACTCTTGCTTGGGCTCCGGCCCCAGAGAACTCAGCCTGCTGGTGGGAGAAGATCAGGGTCTGGTGGAGTCCAGACCCAGACACAGTTAGGGTGCTTGGCACCCTGTTTTTCTGGATGCTACTTTTCCTCTACTTTGTTTTTTTTTTTTTTCTTTCCTCTACTTTGAAAGGAGGGTGTGTTTACTGGTGCGGATCCAGGACAAATAACCTTTGGGCCTGGAGCAGAAAGTTTGCTGTGGCCCAGTCTTTCTTAAGCCTAAGTCAGCTTTTTGCTTTGGCTTTTGTGTCAACTCTGCCCTTCTGTCAGGTAAATACCCAGGTTGGCTCACTGAAGAGAGACTCTGAGCTTTTGAAATGCTAGTTGAGCAAGCTGGCATCTCCAAAGCAGAGCCCATCCACAGAGACTTGGGCATGGGCCATAACCCAGGGGTTGCCCAGAAGGTATTCGCCCTGGTGCATTGCCCTGGTGAATTGCCCTTTACCCCTTGTCCTAGGATGGGGGAGGAGCTTCAAATTATTTTCATGTGTAGATTTAAGAACCATTTAGCTCTCTAATGCCAGTTACATGGAGAAGCAATAATAGGAACATGAACTAGTGAAGGAACAGGAAAAATGAGAAAAGATGTGGAGACTAGGAGACATTCAGACTGCTTAGCCTAGAGTTCAAAAGATTCCTTGATCTGGCTCCAGATTTGCCTTCCAGTCTTATCTACATGCTGCTGCTGCTTTAAGCCACCCTGTCTGCCCACTTCTTTCCCTAAGCTGGTCAGTCTGTCCCCATGCAGTACTGTCCCTGCCACCCTTCTCCTCGCTGGTTAAACTCTGCCCAAACAGTGCCACCATTTTCACCAGACTTCCCTGAGCACCCAGGCTTAGCAAGAGGGCCCCTTCTTTTCCAGTCGGCTGGCTACGTGCTTCCTTTTGATGGGCTTTGCTGTCTTGCTCTGTTGCTGTAGATGCGGCTAGTTAATTCACTTTCTGTATGTAGTCGGGCGTCCTCTTGGGCGCTGTATTATCAAGCATGTCAGCATCCCTCACACTGAGTCGGTGTTTACTGAACACTGGGTGGATTGGGTGAAGGGGCAATAACTAAGTAGTAGGGTGTTAGGGCACCAAGGAAGGGTAAACAGGCTCCAGGTGCCTAGGACATTCTCCACCCAAGAAGGTCTCAGCAAATCCTGGCCTGGACACTAGTCCAGAGGTTCCCAGCTCTGGTTACACGCTAGAATCAGCAGGGTACTTTCACCCCGAGGTTCTGAGTCCGTAGGTCTCAGGACTTTGTGCCCATGGCCAATTCAGATTACATTGGCAGAGGTGGCTCCACCAGCTTCTAGGGCTGAAACCAGTGTGAAAGGCTGGGGGAACCCACCAGAAGGAGGGATGTTAGAATACCTAGTACCTGTCAGGGTTCTTTGTCCAGCTGGGAACAGGCTTTCCACAGAGAATGGTGGGAACATAAAGGCTGAGAGTAGGGATGGTTTCTGACCTCATAAGTTGAAGCATAGTTGATTTACAATGTTGTATTTCTACTGTATATCGAAATGATTCAGTTACACACACACACACACATATATATATACACACGCACACACATTCTTTTTTAAAAAATATGCTTTTCCATTATGGTTTATCACAGGATAGTGAATATAGTTCCCTGTGCTATATGGTAGGACCTTGTTGTTTATCCATTTTTATATAATAGTTTGGATCTGTCAACCCTGAACTCCCATGCCATCCTTCCCCTAATCACCGCCCCCACACAAGTCTGTTTTCTGTGAGTCCATTTCTGTTTTGTAGATGAGCTCATTTGTGTCATATTTTAGATTCCACGTGTGAGTGACATCGTATATTTGGCTTTCTTTGACTGACTTCACTCTGTGACAGCCTCTCTAGGTCCATCCATGTCGCTGCATATGGCATTATTTCATTCTTTTTATGGCTGAGTAGTATTCCATTGTGTATACCTACCACATTGTCTTTATCCACTCCTCTGTTGATGGACGTTTCCATTGCTCCCATGTCTTGGCTATCTTAAATGGTGCTGCAGTGCACACTGGGATACATGTATCTTTCTGAATTATTGTTTTGAATGGATATAGGCCCAGGAGTGGGATTGCTCAATCACATGGCAAGGCTATTTTTAGCTTTTTGAGTACCCTCCATACTGTTTTCCCTGGTGGCTGCACCAGGGTACATTCCCACGGAACAATGTAGGAGGGTTCTGTTTTCTGCACGCCCTATCCAGGATTTGTTATTTGTAGACTCTTAAATTTTAATGTTTTATTTTATACTGGAGTACAGTTGATTTACAATGTTGTGCTTGTTTCAGGTGTATAGCAAAGTTATTCAGTTATACATATAAATATATTCATTCTTTTCCCATATTATTGAGTCACATTCCCTGTGCTATATAGTAGGTCCTTGATGATGTATCTATTTTATATATAGCAGTGTGTATATGTTAATCCCAAACTCCTAATTTATCCCTCCCCCCACCTTTCCCCTTTGGTAACCATAAATTTGTTTTCTTTTTTTTTTTAAATTGCTTTTATTTATTTATTTTTTATTAGTTGGAGGCTAATTACTTCACAACATTTCAGTGGGTTTTGTCATACAAATTTGTTTTCTAAGTATGTTTCTGTTTTGTAAATAGGTTCATTTTTATCACTTTTTTAGATTCCATATTTAAGTGATATCATATATTTGTCTTTCTCTGTCTGACAGACTTAGTATGATTATCTCTAGGTCTGTCCATGCTGCTGCAAATGGGATTATTTTGTTCTTTTTTGTGGCTGAATAGTATTCCATCGTATATATGTACCACATCTTCACCCACTCCTCTGATAATGGACATTTTGGTGGCCTCCATGTCTTGGCTAAATGTAAATAGTGCTGCAGTCAACACGGAGTACATGTATGTTTTTGAGTTATGGCTTTCTCCAAATATATGCCCAGGAGTGGGCTTGCCAGATCATATGTTAGCTCTATGTTTAGTTTCTAAGAAACCACCATCCTGGTTTCCATGGTGGTTGTACCAGTTTACATTCCCATCAGTGTAGGAGGGTTTGCTTTTCTTCCTGTCCTCTCCAGCATTTATTGTCTGCAGACTTTTTGATGATTGCCACTGTGACTAGTGTGAAATGATACCTCATTGTAGTTTTGATTTACATTACTCTATAATGAGTATTGAGGTTGAGAATCCTTTCATGTGCCTCTTGGCCATCTGTACGTCTTCTCTGGAGAAATGTTTATTTAGATCTTCTGCCCATTTTTTGATTGGGTTGTTTGTTTTTTTATACTGAACTGCACGGAGCTGTTTTTGTATTTTGAAGATAAATCTCTTACTGGTCACTTTGCAAATATTTTCAGCCATTCTGTGGGTTATCTTTCATTTTGTTTATGGTTTCCTTTGCTGTGCAAAAGCTTTTAAGTTTAATTTGGTCTCTCTCTCTCTTTTTTTCTTTCTTTTTTTTTTTTCTTCTTTTTACTCTGGGAAGTGAATCAAAGAAAGATATTGCTGTGATCTATGTCAGAGAGTATTCTGCCTGTATTTTCCTCTAAGAGTTCTGTAGCATCTGGCCTTACAATTAGGTCTTTAATCCATTTGTGTTTATTTTTGTGTATGGTGCTAAAGAGTGTTCTAATTTCATTTTTTTATTAATACATTGAGCTGTTCCATTTTCCAAGAACCATATATTGAAGAGTCTGTCTTTTCTCCATTGTATATTCTTGCCTCCTTTGTCCTAGATTAGTTGACCATAGGTGTGTGGGTTTATCTCTGGATTTTCTATCCTATTTCATTGATTTGTATTTCTGTTTTTGTGCCAGTACCAAAACTGTTTTGATTATTATAGTTTTGTAGTATAGTCTGAAGTCAGGGAGCCTGATTCCTCCAGCCCCATTTTTCTATTTTTTAAAAAAAATCATTTTGTAGCTGGTGATACACCGCACATTTATGTATTTGTTTGGCTATACTGGGTCTTAGTTGTGGCATGTGGGATCTTTAGTTGCAGCAAGTGAACTCTCAGTCATGGCAGGCAGAATCTAGTGCCCTGACCAGGAGTCACACCTAGGACCCCTGCACTGGATCTAGGTTCATTTTTCTTTCTCAAGATAGCTTTGGCTATTCAGAATCTTTTGTATTTTCATATAGATCGTAAATTTTTTTTTCTCATTTGTGAAAAATGCCATTGGTAATTTGATAGGGATTGCATTGAATATGTAAATTGCTTTGGGTAGTATAGTCATTTTGATAATATTGAGTCTTATAATCCCAAAACATGGTATATCTCTCTTCTGTCTGTGTTATCTTGAATTTCTTTCATCAGCATCTCATAGTCTTCTAAGTACAGTATAGGTCTTTTGCCTCCTTAGGTATTTTATTCTTTTTGATGTGATGGTAAATGGGATTATTTCCTTAATTTCTCTTTCTGATTTTTCATTGTTAGTGTATAGGAATGCAAAAGATTTCTGTGTATTAATTATGTATCCTGCAACCTTACTGATTCATTGATGAGCTCTAGTAGTTTTCCAGTAGAGTCTTTAGGATTTTCTGTGTATAGTATCAAGTCATCTGCAAACAGTGATAGTTTTACTTCTTCTTTTCCAACTTGGATTCCTTTTATTTCTTTTTCTTCTGTGATTACGTGGCTAGAACTTCCAAAACTATGTTGAATAAAAGTGGCAAGAGTGAGCTACTTATTTTGTTCCTGATCTTAGAGAAAATTCATTCAGTTTTTCCACTGTTGAAAATGATGTTAGCTGTGGGTTTGTCATATATGGCCTTTATTATGTTGAAGTAGGTTCCGCCAAGCCTACTTTTTGGAGAGTTTTTATCATAAATGGGTGTTGAATTTTCTCAAAAGCTTTTTTTGGATCTATCAAGATGATCATAATGGTTTTTATTCTTCAGATTGTTACTTCGGTGTGTCACATTGATTGATTTGCGTATATTGAAGAATCCTTTGCATCCCTAGGATAAATTCCATTTAATCGTGGATTTATGATCCTTTTAATGTGTTGGTGAATTTGGTTTGCTAGTATTTTGTTAAGGACTTTTGTGTCTGTGTTCATCAGTGATGTTGGCTTGTAATTTTCTTTCCTTTTTTCTTTAAATATTCTCTCTTTCAGTTTATTCTTTTTTTTAAAAAATTTATTTATTATTGGACTTCCCTGCTGATCCAGTGGTTAAGAATCTGCCACCAATGTAGGGGACACAGGTTCAATCCCTGATTCGGGAGGATTCCCTATGTTGCAGAGGAGCTAAGCCTGAACGCTGCAAGTATTGAGCCCAGGTGTCTAAAGCCAGTGCTCTGCAACAAGAGAAGCCACGGCAATGAGACCTGCGTGCCGCAACTAGGAAAAGCCCCCGAGCAGCAACAGAGACCCAGCACAGCCCAGAATAAATTAATTAAACAATTTAAAGATAAATCATAAATGTTTAAAGAATTTTAGTTTTGGCTGCACTGTGTCTTCATTGCTGCATGCAGGCTTCTCTTTGGTTGTATTGAGCAGGAGCTACTCTTCATCGTGGTGCGTGGGCTTCAGTAGTTGCGACTTGCAGTAGGTGTGGCCCACGGGCTTAGTTGTCCCACAGCATGCAGAATCTTCCCGAACCAGGGATCGAACCCGTGTCCCCTGCATTGGCAGGTGGATTGATTTTTAACCATTGGACCACCAGGGAATTCCTATAATTTTCTTTTTGTGGTATTTGTCTGGTTTTAGTATCAGGGTGATGGTGGTCTCATAGAATAAGCTTGGGAGTATTCCTTCCTCTGTAATTTTTTGCAAGAGTTTCAGAAGGATAGCTGCTAACTCTTAATGTTTGATAGAATTCACCTGTGAAGAATTCACTTCTGTTTGTTGGAAGTTTTTTAATCACAGTTTCAATTTCAGTACTTGTAATTGGTCTGTTTGTATTTCTCATTTCTCCCTGGTTCAATTGGAAGGTAGTACCTTTCTAAGAATTTGTCCATTTCTTCTAGGTTGTCCATTTTATTGGTGTAAAATCGCTTGTAGTAGTCTCTTATGATCTTTTGTATTTCTTTGATATCAGCTGTAACTTTTTTTCATTTCTAATTTTATTGATTGGAGCCCTCTCCCTTTTTTTCTGAGTCTAGCTAAAGGTTTATCAATTTTATCAACTTTGTTTATCTTAAAAGAACCAGCTGCTACTCTCATTGATCTGTCTTATTGTTTTCTTCATCTCTATTTCTCCTCTGATGTTTATGATTTCTTTCCTTCCACTAAGTTTGTGTTTTATTTGCTTTTCTTTCTCTAGGTGCTTTAGGCATAAGGTTAGGTTGTTTATTTGAGATTTTTCTTGTTTTCTGAGATAAGACTATCACTGTAAACTTCCCTCTTATAAGTGCTTTTGCTGCATTGCATAGGTTTTGGATTGCTGTGTTTTGACTGTCATTTGTTTCTAGGTGTTTTTAAAATTTCTTCCTTGATCTCTTCAGTTATCTGTTGGTTGTTTAGTAACATGTTGTTTAGCCTCCATGCATTTGTGTTTTTTTACAGTTTTTCCCTATAATTGATTTCTAATATCATAGCAATGTGGCTGGAAAAGATGCTTGATATGATTTCAGTTTTCTTAAATTTACCAAGGCTTGATTCGTGGCCCCAGATGTGATCTGTCCTAGATAATGTCCCATGTGCACTTGAGAATAAAGTATATTCTGCTGTTTTTGGACAGAATGCTCTATAAATATCAATTAAGTCCATCTGATCTAATGTATCATTTAAAGCTTATGTTTCCTTACTGATTTTTTATCTGGATCATCTGTCCCATTGGTGTAAATGGGTGTTAAAGTCCCCTACTATTATTGTATTACTGTCGATTTCCCCCCTTTTTTCTTAAAATTAAACTTTTTATTTTGAGATAGCATATTTGAGATAATCATATGCAGTTTTAACAAAGAATACAGAGACCCTCATGTACTTTTTCCCTAGCTTCACCCAGTGGGAACATCTTGAAAAACTATTGTACAATTTCCCAACCATGATGTTGACATTGATACCGTCAAATTACAGAACATTTCCATAGAACATTTCCATTACCATGAGGACCGTTTTATAGCCACACCCACTTCCCTTCTCACTCCTCTGCTTCCTGATCGATCCTGGCAACCACTAACCTCTTCTCTATTTCTGTAATTTTATTTCAAGAAAGGTATATAAAGGGAACCACACCGATTGTAGCCTTTTGGAATTGACTTTTTTCACTCAGCATAATTCTTTGTAGCTTTCATTCCGATTGTTGTATCATAAGCCTGTTCCTTTTCATTGCTGAGTAATATTCCATGGTGCACGGGTAGGGCCCACCCTCCCCAGGGTTGCTGGACTGGGTACAGAGGTTAAGAGGGAACCTGACCTCATCTTGAGGGCCTACTGTGAGCTAGTTTGTGTCCAGCATACAGCTGGAGCTTTTAAGAAGTGGTATTGATGCATTTCCTATCTCTGTGCCTCTTACAGTCCTTCTTGGAAGTAGAACATGTGAAGTACCATAGTCGTAGAGTTTGGAACAAAATGAATTTTGTGAACACTCTTCTCATTGCAAACAGACATCTTTGACACAGTCTGGGAAACTTGAACATGGACTAAATATTAGATTATTTAAGGGTTATTGTTATTTTTTGTTAGGTGTGACATTGGCATGGCAGTTATATTAAAACAATGTCGTTCGTCGGCTTGGCAGGTTGAATGGGTTACTAGTGAGAGGACATTGCATCTGGGATGTGCTTTAAGCCCTCCAGCCTTGGGAAAGATGTGGGAGGGGTAGAAAGGAAGCACTGTTGACCAAATGTTGACAATAGTGGAAGCTGGGTGATTCGTTTGTGGGAGTTCATTATATTCTCCTCTCTACTTCTGTTTGCGTCAGGACATTTCCATAAAAAAAGGCCTTTGAGTGTGTGCAGTGTCACTGAGCCCACATTCCACAACTGGAGAAGGGTGATCTTGTCTTATCGCAGTGTCTGGTCGGTGGCTCCTGGTGGTTTGTTTGAAGCCAGTATGTAGCAGTCATACGCCAGGAGACTCCTGGCTGGAACCAGTGTTGTGGAATCTCTAGCTGTGAATTGTATCAGCCTTGGTCATCCTGTCCTAGTGCTCTCTGCTTTGCATGTATAATTCTGTTCTTGAGGTGCCACCAATCTCTGTGGAAAAACTGTTTGCAGCTTCACGTAAGAACTGTTGCCCAGTCTGGGGTCGGTCCTGACTCCATCCCACATCACCAGCCGTGTGACTTGCAGCAAGTCCCATCGCCTCTCTGGGCCTCAGCTGCATGGCTGTAAGAATGAAGAAACTGGCTGTGGTGTCCTGAGGGTTCAGAGTGGCAGGCAGGAGGCCTGGTGTGGCAGGGTACCCTCCATATCCTGTCTGGCTTTGGAGTGGGCCATATGGGGAGGAGGATGAGGGTGGAAGTGCTTTGGCTGACTTGACCTACCACAGCAGTTTCTGTTTCTTGAAAGCCTGCAGATGAGAAAGCTGAGGCTCAGAGAGGTTAAGTAACTTGGCCAAGGCTTCACAGTAGTGGCACTGATGGAAGGGAAGTTCGAACCTGAGACTCTCTGGTACCATGCCTGCACCACGGTGCCTCTCACAAGCAGGGTCAAGAGGACCCTCAGGAATCATAGGGAGGGTTTGTCCTCCTGTGAGAGGTGGTAAGCTCCCCATCTGTATGAGTGTGCAAACTGGTGATGGACTGTCCCCAGGGTCGGGTCAGGCTGAGGCTGCCCAGCCCCTGGCAGGCCCCTCCCACCTCCCACAGCAGTGGCCATGACCGAGATGAGCATGCTGGCACCTCAGTTTTCACTGTCGTGGCTGTTAGCATTTGCTTTAAACATTGAAGTCCTCCTGTGTTGGGTGCATATATATTTACATTGTTGTGTCTTCTTCTTGGATTGATCCCTAGATTATTATATACTGTCTTTCCTTGTCTCTTGTAACAGTCTGTGCTTAAAAGTCTAGTTTATCTGATATGAGTATTGCTACTCCAGCTTTCTTTTGATTTCCATTCGCATGGAATATCTTTTTCCACTTCCTCACTTTCAGGCTGTATGTGTCCCTAGGTCTGAAATGCGTCTCTCACAGAGTCTTGTTTTTGTATCCATTCAGCCACTCTGTGTCTTTTGGTTGGAGCATTTAAGTAATTTACATTTGCGGTAATTATCCATATGTGTGTTCCTATTGCCATTTTCTTTTTTAAAATATTTTTAATTTATTTTTGGCTACATCAGGTCTTCGTTTTGGCCAATGGAATCTTCATTGTGAAATGAGGGCTTCTCTCCAGTTGTGGTGCATGGGCTTAGTTGCCCTGTGGGATCTTAGTTCCCTGATCAGGGATCACACCCACATCCCCTGCGTTGGAAGGTGAATTCTCAAGCGCTGGGCCACCAGGGAAGTTCCACGTCCCCACCTTATTGCCGTTTTTGTAATTGTTTTTGTTGGTCTTCCTTTGTTCTGTTCTCTTCTCTGGTGGTTTGATGACTGTCTTTAGCGTTGTGTTTGGGTTGCTTTTTCTGTGTGTGAATCTATCGTAGTTTTGGTTTGCAGTTCCCATGAGGTTTCGATATAGCGATCTATATATGTACAAGGTTAAGTCGCTGGTTCTTAATTTCAAATGTAGTTCCCATTTCCTTCAGTTGTACTCTCTTCTCATGATTGCTGATTTTTTAAAATTTCTTTTATTTATTTGGCAGTGTTGGTCCTAGTTGTGGCATGTGGGATTTTTTGTTGTGGTGCTCAGGCTCCGTAGCTGGGGTGCGTGGGCCTAGTCGCTCCATGGCATGTGGGATCTTAGTTCCAGGACCACAGATTGAACTCACATCCCCTGAACTGCAAGGTGGCTCTCCAGCCACTGGACCATCATGGTTGCTGGTTTTGACATCCTACTTGTGTGTGGACAATTTCTTATTACTTTGTTTGCTTTTATTGGAGAGCTTTCCCATTTTTTAAATTTTCTTGTTAGGGAGTTAGTTGGTTTTGTGGTGCTGAATTCTCTTAGCTTTTGCTTGTCTGTAAAGCTTTTTATTTCTCCATTGAATGTGAATGAAAACCTTGCTGGGTATTCTTGGTTGTGGGTTTTTCCTTTTCATCACTTTAAATAGATTGAGCCACTCTCTTCTGATCTGCACTGTTTCTGCTGAAATAACCTTGAAGCTGTTGATAGCCTTATGGGGATTCCTCTTGTATGTTATTTGTTGCTTTTTTAAATTTATCTTTTACTGTGTTGGGTGCTGAGTCTTCATTGCTGCATGTGGGCTTTCTCTATTTGAGGCAAGTCGGGGCTACTCCCCAGTTGTGGCGTGCAGGCTTCTCTTTCTGTGGAGCACGGGCTCTAGGCTGCGGGCTTCAGCAGTTGTGGCACACAGCTTCAGTTGCTCCTCAGCATGTGGGGTCTTCCCAGACCAGGAATGGAACCCGTGTCCCCTGCACTGGCAGGCGGATTCCCAATCACTGGACCCCTGGGAAGCCCAGGCAGCCTGTCTTCTGATGGGCGGGTGGGGCTGTGTTCCTAGAGTTGGCTTTTTGGCCTGAGGCTTTCCGGCACCGGAGCCTGCAGGTTGTTGGGTGGGCCCTGGTCTTGGTGCCGAAATGGGGACCTCCAGGGGAGCTCACACCAGTCATTATTCCCTGGAGCCGCCACTATCGTTGTGCTTGCCTGAACCTCAGCCGGCAGGCTGCAGCCGCCCTGTGCCTCCCCAGGAGACCCTCTAAGACCGCTCAGTGGGCCTCGCCCAGGTTCCTATAAAGGGGCTGCTTTAAGCTGAGCCCCAGTGCGCATGAAACCGGCTGTGAGCCCTCATGGGGGGGGTCTCTGTTCCCCCAGCCCCGTGAAGCTCCTGCCCTCAAGCCCTGCTGGCCTTCAAGGCTAAATGATCTGGGGGCTCTTCCTTCTAAGACCAGCCCCTCAGACGGTCTTGGGGGGCTCTTTTATGGGGGAACATCCTGTGTAGTCTGCATGTGTTAATATTTGTTGGTGCGAGAACTCTCTTTATAGTGTGTCTGCCACGTCTTTCCTTAGCGTGTGCTGGCCACTGTCCCCTCTGATAGGAGGTGTGACTGGCCTGTCAGGGCGGGGTCTGCCCCCAAGTGTTGAGCAGAGGCCCTCAGATCACTTCCTTAGCTGTGTTTGTGATATGCGGTATGAGGTACGCGGGGCTGGAGCACTCCCACTCAGAGAGAAACCACTGAGGATTCCTATTCCGGAGCTGGTCACTGTGGGTGTGCTCTCTTGTCACCTCTCTCCAATGACACCATGGCACCTCTCTCAGCCCCATCGTAACTGTGGGAACGCCGCAGCTGGCCCTGGTGTCTCTCAGGCGTTGTTTTCACCAGGCCGCCAGCATCCATCCGCTGAAGTCAGGGCCCAGGTTGCAGTAATTATGGATCTGGACTCCCTGGGGCTGCCACGGAGCAGCTCAGACTCTGCCCTGGCCCCACCTCAGCATGTGCATGTCCACAAAGTTCTCAGCTGCAAAAGCTAGACCTGTCTGGGCTGCAGGGGATGTTCTGCAGGCACTGAGTTCACAAAGCCCATTGTTGTTCAGCTGCTCAGGCATGTCCAACTCTTTGAGACCCCATGGACTGCACCACGCCAGGCTTTCCTGTCCTCCACTATCTCCCGGAGTTTGCTCAAACTCATGTCTATTGAATTGGTGATGCCGTCCAACCATCTCATCCTCTGTCGTCCCCTTCTCCTCCTGCCCTCAATCTGTCCCAGCATCACGGTCTTTTCCAATGAGTCTGTTCTTTTCCAATGAGTCTTTTCCAGACTCCAGTGAGTCTGCTCTTCCCATCAGGTGGCCAAAGTATTGGAGCTTCATCTTCAGCATCAGCCCTTCTAATGAGTATTCAGAGTTGATTTCCTTTAGGATTGACTGGTTTAATCTCCTTGTTGTCCAAGAGACTCTCTCAAGAGTCTTCTCCACTACCACAGTTTAAAAGCATCAATTCTTTGGCGCCCAGCCTTCTTTATGGTCCAACTCTCACATCTGTACATGACTACTGGGAAAACCATAGCTTTGATTATACAGATCTTTGTCAACAAAGTGATGTCTCTGCTTTTTTATATGTTGTCTAGGTTTGTCATAGCTTTTCTTCCAAGGAGTAGGTTTCTTTTAATTTCATGGCTACAGTCACTGTCTGTACTGATTTCAGAGCCCAAGAAAATAAAGTCTGTCACTGTTTCCATTTTTTCCCCTATCTATTTGCCATGAAGTGATGGCAAAGTGAATGCCATGATCTTATTTTTTTAAATGTTGACTTTTAAGCCAGCTTTTTCACTCTCCTCTTTCACCTTCATCAAGAGGCTCTTTAGTTCCTCTTCGCTTTCTGCAATAAGGGCGGTGTCATCTGTGTATCTGAGGTTATTGATGTTTCTCCCATCAGTCTTGATTCCAGCTTGAGCTTCATCCAGCCTGGCCTTTCGCATGATGTACTCTGCATATAAGTTAAATGATCCCATCGTGGGGTGTAATCTGCTGTTGACGCAGCTGGGAGGAGACTGCAGCTCTTCCTTAGTCGCACAGGCTCTGAGGCTCAGCTGTGGTTTCAGCTGCACCTCTGCATGTGGGTCCCCCTCTGGTCCCTGCTCCCAAGTCTGCCCCGGAGCACATCGGCCCACTCCAGCAGGGAGGGGCGTGAGAGCCTGTCCTGGCTGGAGCCCTTCCAGGTGTCTAGGAAGGTAGGGTCGTCCCTTGGGAGAAAGGCTCAATGGCGGCCCCACCCTTTGCACATCACTCAGCAACAGGGCTTTGCTTGCATAGTGGTCCCGGCTTCCTCCATGAGCATTCTCGGTTGCAGAGCGCCTCACTCCCGCCACCTCAGGCTGGCTCCTGGCAGCCAACAGCAGTCCTCTCTCTCGGTCTGCTTTCCAAACCCCAAGTTCCAGCAGCCAGCCCCTGTGCGCACCAGCGGACGCATCTCAGGCTGGGGCGCGGAGGACTGTGGCCGGACCGTCTGCAGGTCTGTCTGTCCTGCCTGCCGCTTGCTGTGTTCTCCCCAAGTTTCCGAAGCCCCCCTTCTGCCCAGATGATCTCCCTGCCAGTGAGGGGGCTTCCCCATATGCAGGAACCTTCTCTCCTTCAGCTCCGCCCTCGGGGGTGTAGGTCCCATCCCACTTCCTCTTCCTTTTCCCTTCTTTCTTTCTTCCTACCTGGTTATGTGGGGATGTGCTATCTTGCCTCTCATCCACGAGTCTTTCTGAATTCGAGTTTTGTCTGGATGTGCACCAAGCAGTGGGATTCTTGGATCAGATGGCAACTCTATTTTCAGCTTTTTGAGGCACCTCCATACTGTGTTGCATAGTAGCTACACCAGCTTACATTCCCACCAACATGGTAGGAGGGTTCCCTTTTCTGTACACCCTCTGTAGCATTTGTTATTTGTGGACCTTTAAACGATGGTCATTCTAACTGGTGTGAAGTGATACTTCATTATACTTCTGATTTGCATTTCTCTAATAATAAGCGATGTGGAGCATCTTCTCCTGGGCCTGTTAGCCCTCTGTCATACTTTAGACATTTCTTTTGCACTGGTTGTCTGTCCTGGCCACAGGCCCCCTTCTCTGTTCTTTAGGGCAGCAGTCCCCAATCCTTTCAGCACCAGGGACCGGTTTTGTGGAAGCCAGTTTTTCCACGAACTAGTGTGTGTGGGGGATGGTTTTGGGATCATTCAAGCACATTAAATTTACAGTACACACTTTATTTCTATTATTATTACACTGTGATGTATAATGAGATGATTATACAACTCACCATAATGCAGAATCAGTGGGAGCCCTGAGCTTGTTTTCTTAGAGCTAGATAGTCCCATCTGGGCGTGGTGGGAAAAAAGTGTGTTGCTTATGTCCAGTCTACTCCATAATCTCATTTAGGTTGCTCACACTGCAAAAATCCCTGCTTCATAAAGATTGGATGTTGGAAATGGAAGCAGGTTTTTCAGTGCTTTTGTGGAAACCTCAGGATGTTCCGCCTTGATTTGAATCCAGAAAGTGTGGAGATTTGAAATTGTCTGAAAGATAACTTTTAAGGCCACCATTGTTTTCAGTCTAAAGCAGTTGATCCTCTTCTAGCACAAAGTCAATTTTCCTGGCTTATTCACAAATGGGTTGTGGATCCATTCCTTCCCAGTTGGGGGTCTTTTGTGGTTGGGAAGTAATGCTCAGACTCTATTGAAAGCTGAGATAGGTGATCATGCAATAGCTGAAAGAAAAAAGGCCTTAGCTCAGTCTGTTTCAAAATCTCTGCTAATGTTTGAAATGTATCAAAAATCCCAATGTTCACTCATTGCCCACATAACCCCGGTTTGGCTTTGAATGCAGCCACTTTACCTGCCACCTTGAACACAGTTGTCATTCTACCCTGAAATGACAGATTGAATTAGTTGAGTAGGTTAAATACATCACTCAAAGTAGGCAAGTTTTGTGATCCATTCTGCATCACTGAAATGTGGTGACTTTTCCTAAAAGAAATTTCTGGAGCGGCTCTTGTAACTCTGGCCAGTGGTCTTGTGTATAAGACATGTGTGCTCTGAGTCCATCTCCTCAGAGAGTTATGTGAACAGACATGAGTTGTGGGCAAGTACTTTAATGTGGCTGATAACTTAATCCCATCCTGCAGAACACTGTTAAGTTCAGGTGACTCTTTCAGATAGCCAGCAGTTCCCTATGGAAGATGCGGCGTGTAGACTCACATTCAGAAGTAAACTCTGACTTGAGTAGTGAAACCAGAAAGCCATCCAGCCATGGCAGCTACTCCATTCATGCATGTATTGACACAAAAAGACCAATTCAGTTTTCCTGATAGGTAATCATTCAAAGATTTGAATTGTTCTGCAACTGTGGTGTGGTTGGCAACAAAAGGGCACATAACATATCCTCATACACATCCTCCTAAAAAATAGATTGCGCAGACAAGCACTTTGCCTTGTTGTCCAATTCGATAGACTCACCAACCGGGACTTCGGACCACGGTGAGTCATTTATCCTGACAGCTGTGTTGGGCTCTCCTGGTGGCTCAGATGGTAAAGAATCCACCTGCAACGTGGGAGACCTGGGTTCAGTCCCTGGGTTGGGAAGATTCCCCTGGAGGAGGGCATGGCAACCCACTCCAGTATTCTTGCCTGGAGAATCCCATGGACAGAGGAGCCTGGCGGGCTGCAGTCCGTGGGTTTGCAAAGAGGCAGACACGGCTGAGCGAGTAAGCACAGCACACAGCACAACATGCTCTAGTAATGTTTCCATCAGTTTGTCTCGTTGTGGCGCTGTCTGAAAGAGGAACACGTGCCACCATTTAAACGGCAGCCTCTCCTCTAAAAGTTCACATCAGATGTCAGGCAGCATCACTCTTCACCAACAGTGAAGGGCTTCTTAACTTTAGCTATAAGGTCAGCCACTAGGAATGATGCTCGCAGTACAGGTCCATTTGATGAAGTGAGTGGTAGCCTTCAGTGATTGCTTCTGTTCTTCATGTTCAGGTTTTTTTCTCTGTTAAAATGCTAAAGGCTTGTCTGTCTGTCTGTACTCTTGGTTGCGCTGGATCTTTATTGTTGCACCCAGGCTTTCTCTAGTTGTGGCGAACAGGGGCTCCTCTGTTGTGGAACAGGGGCTCCAGGCACATGGGCTTCAGTAGTTGTGGCGCACGGGCTTAGCTGCTCTGAGGCATGTGGAATATTCCTGGACCAGGGATCAAACCTGTGTTCCCTGCATTGTCAGGTGGATTCCTACCCACTGTACCACCAGGGAAGTCCCAAAGGCTTGTCTTTTAATGCAGGGTGCTTGGTCTCCATGTGGTGAAGCAGTTTTGAACGTTTTTTTAGCTTTGTTGGATAGCTGGTCACCACGTATTTACAAAGCAGGCTTGGAAAATGTGAGTCACTTGTAATGAACCTGTAATTTAAGTAGGACTCGGTATTTTCTTTTAAATGCAGCTTTCTTTTTTGTTGGCAGTCTTAAGCATCTTCTGCTGTCTCATCATTGGGTCTTCCCACCTTTTAAAGAAGCCCTCCAGCGACATTTGTTTTCTACTCATTTTGGCTAGGGTTAGCTTGTGGGCTTATGAAAACTGAGACAGGTGCATAGTGTGGGAAAGAGGCCCAGACGGAAGTGGTCAGTAAAATAATGGGCGAGCCACAGGTGGACTGAAGTGTCAGATTCTGACTTAAAGCCTGCCACTAGATGCAACTTAACTGTCGCTAGCCACTCACTGATAGGGTTCTGATATGAATCTGCAGTTGATTATTAGTAATGGTCTCTGTGTGGTCAGACCTCTCTGCTAATGATAGATGTGTATTTGCAGCCACTCCCCACCCTAGCTAGCCTCACTGCCTGGCTCCACCCCAGATTGTCAGCCATTAGATTCTTAGAAGGCGCGCACAGCCTAGATCCCTCGCATGCCCGCTTCACAGAAGGGTTTGAGCTCCTGTGAGAATCTAAGGCTGCCACTGATGTGACAGGAGGCAGAGCTCAGGCGGTAGTGCAAGCGATGGGGAGCGGCTGTAAATACAGATGGATCTGAGTGAATACGGCACTCGCCTGCCAGCCTGCACCCACCTTCTGCTGTGCCGCCCGATTCCTAACAGGCCAGGGACCGGTACCGATCCATGGTCTGAGAGTTGGAGACCCCGGCTCTAGGAGAAAGAGGGATGTACAGTTTTCACTTTTGAACCTTCAAAGGCAAGACAAGGCCCAGCCGGCCTCCTCTTGCCTTTGGGCCGTGCTTGGCCTTGGTTGAGGAGGATCACTGGATGGAAGGGCATGTGCTTGCGGGACCCTGGGGGGCAAGCGCCTGCAGAGATGGGTTCGGACAGCGTGAATCGCCTGGAGTGCGGGCAGGGCCGCCTGTTCCTTCCCCTGGTCTTTCTGTCCGCCCTCCCCCAGCTCCCCCACAAAGGGGCGGTCAGGCTGGCCAGGCCTGCTTTCCCTGAGAGCCGGGCAGAGAGAGGCGGGCTGACTTTCCGTCTTGCTTTCTGTTTCAGTGACATCCCGGAGACTGTGCCTTTGTCAACTGTCAATAGACAGTGTTCGTCGGGGCTCCAGGCGGTGGCCAGCATAGCTGGTAAGTTGTGACGGGTGGGCACCCATGCCTGCCACCTGGCCACAGTCCTGGTTCCATGGGCTCGGGTCAGCAGAGTGCTTGCCTGTGGGGCAAGCAGTAATTTCTGAGGACTGTACCCACAGAAAGCGTGGAGGAGAGCCCCCCCACTGCAGTCCCCCAGACTTTTCTGACCACTCCTGGGTCTCCATCTCGGAGGCTGGGGCTGAGTCTCCCTTAGAGACCAGGTGGGGAAGAGGCTCCCCTGTTCCCAAGACAGATGAACTCCGGGGAAGGATGTTTATAAAATGCTTTTGTTGCAGGTGGCATCAGAAATGGGTCTTATGACATTGGCATGGCTTGTGGGTAAGAATTTCTTTCTGCCGGAGCTTATTAACCAACTTGTAACAATGAAACTAATGTTCCTCTCCTGAATTCTCAGAGGCTATGGTTTCATGCTTCTCCCTGCAGCCCTTTCAGGCAGCTGGCTGCCAGTTGGTTCCTACAAATTCTGCTTAGAATCAGACCCCAGCTCTGGCTGTTTGGGAACCGCGCACACCTCTCAGCACCAGAGGAAACTGGCTTTGAAGAGCTTTCTTTTCTTGGAAATCTGTCAGGCTGGAGATGTGGGCAGCACAGGTTTCCCGTCTGTGGCAACCCTTGTTGATTTGTGATGGTTGCTGAGAGTGGAAAAAGTAGTTTTGGTTCCCAAAAGCCCAGGACAGCTGCCTGCTCTAGGACTAGCTTGTTCATTTAACAGGCTGTCTGTCCCCCGCCCTGTCCAGGGTGGAAACTTCTGCCGCCTCCTGGACTCTGAGGGACACGGTCAGGTCTGTGGTGGTTTGGCCGCCGTCAGCTGTGACTCCTGTTCAGCCGCAGCAGACGGAGCCCCCGTGAACTGGGCGGCACTCCGGGGAGGGGAAGCTGGGGTGGGCATCTGGTGCTGGGAGCGCAGGCCGCTTCGGCAGGCTTGGGGGGCCGGCAGCCCCAGGATCCTGACCCGCTCCCTCTGCCTCTCACTTCCTCTTCAGAGCATTTTTTAATCGGAGCTCTGCCAGGCCATCTCGGAGCTGTGCCAGTTGGCACTGGCTGTCCAGCCCCGTGTCAGCAATCATAGATGAACCCAGAGACCACACCGCAGGGACTTTGGCCAGGCAAAGGCCACTGGCCAGGCTGCCCCCGGGCTTCTCGCTCTCTCACTGGAGGATGGATGGGGGTGTGTGTGGACTGAGGAGAAGGTTGGCGCCTTCACGGGTTTCTGACGGGGAATCTGAGTCCTCAAGCAGGTGAAAGACCAAATTACAGGGTTTAAGGGTTTGGGCCAGGACAGTCCCCTGTGTTACAGGCCGACTTTTCCCCAGACTTTGCTCGTGACGAGTGACTCATGATATTGTAGGTGGCAGTGGGCTCTGGAGCCCGACTACCTGAATTTGGTCCCCACTGACAGGTTAACTCGGCTTCTCTGGGCCTGGCATTGCTCACAGCGCTCTAATACTTGGGAGGAGTTTTCAAATAGCGCTGGGCGCATGAAAAGTGTGCAGAGTTATGTGTTACCGCCCTTTAAAGCCTTATATTCTGCCACCTCCTGGAAGCCCCTTGTGACCACACTAACCCAAGAGCTCAGCTTTCCCCTCGGCTCCTAGCACCTCCTCCTCCAAACAGGTTGGCTTGCTCTTTGACATGTGGCTTTTAGAATATTATTGGTCTCGTCTCTCTCCCGGATTTGTGGCCCCTGAGGGCAGGGCCTGGGCTTGTTAGAGTGTTTCCCCTACTGTGGCCAACACTAGGCCGCTTTCCTTGGGCTGGCTGAAGGAGCAGTTGTCTTAGGGGAGTGAGGCCCTGCCCGGGTGTGTGGGCTCTGCAGTGGTCTGGGGGTCAGGGTGGAGGCGGGGCTCGGCAGCCCTGCACCCCCAGCTCTGTCTGGCCAGCCCGGGGCTCCCTGGCTATTTCCCAGCACTTGCCGGCACCGAGCTGTCTGTGGGGAGCCTGCTAATCACGTCCTCCTCCTCAGGGTGGAGTCCATGTCCCTGGCTGACAGAGGGAACCCTGGAAATATTACTTCACGCCTGGTGGAGAAGGAGAAGGCCAGAGACTGCCTGATTCCTATGGGGTGAGTACCTGCCTCAGCTCCCTGCCTGGCCCGGAGCAGGCTTGGATCAGGAGCTTGGATCCCCTTGTGGCCCCCCGCCTCAGGTCTGGCTTGCTCTGCAGGGCCTCTGGGGCTGGGACTTCCTGAGGCCCCCAGTGCATTCTGCGCCCCTGGGTTTCCAAGCATGGCCCAGCCTATCACTCCCACCCTATGGGGCTCAGTCACACAAGGCCTGATGGCAGCTGCACCCCAAAACCTTGGCCTCAAAAGTTGAGGAAGCGGGAGGCATTTGCCCACCGGCCATGCCGGTGAGGGCACTGGGCCCCGAAGGTGCGGCCTCAAAGGCGCCACCGCCGCAGAGCCGCTGAGCACTGCAGCCAGGAACACCCCGGGGCCGTGGGCAGGGAGTCCTGGCTCCGCAGGGCGTGAGGGGACGCGCGGCTGCCTCCACAGTGGGGACCATCTCCGAGGGAAGCCTCTCTGAGGGAAGCCTGGGCCAAAGGCCCCGCTGGGGCTCTGGGATGTGGGGAGGCTGCAGCTCCAGGGAGCAGAAAGCTGGGTGTGGCCTTCCCACGGGGACCCGGGAGTCCTCGTCTCCTCACAGGAAAGCAGTTTCCCTTGAGGCGCAGAAGCGCCCTCCTGAGTGCTGGTCTCTGGTGGACACGCGTGGAGTCCCAGCTGCGGTGCCTCCTGCCTGTGCCCCTGGCATCACTGGGACACAGGTCTCCCCGCCACGTCTGCGGCCCCGGGCCGCACACAGACTCAGCGTTCCCCGCCCGTGTTCCAGGATAACCTCAGAGAACGTGGCTAAGCGGTTTGGCATTTCGCGGGAGAAGCAGGATGCCTTTGCACTGGCTTCCCAGCAAAAGTGAGTGCTGTCTGGGGTGAGATGCTGAAAGGGCTGGAGTGTGAGCTTTTGAGGCTGTTCTAAGTGGGCTTCCCAGGTGGTGCTAGTGGTAAGGGACCTGCCTGCCAATGCAGGAGACATGAGAGACACGGGTTCGATCCCTGGGTCAGGAAGATCCCCTGGAGGAGGAAGTGGCAACCCACTTCAGTATTCTTGCCTAGAGAATCCTATGGACAGAGGAGCCTGGCAGGCTACAGTCCGTGGGCTTGCAGAGTCAGACATAACTGAAGCCATTTAGCACATAAGTGGTGTCAGATGGAGCTGCCCTAGGCTACTGCTGGGCAGCAAGTAGTTTCCCAGCCTCTCCCTCCCAGGAGGGGAGGTGGACCAGGGAGGGCGCCACTGCACCCACAGCACCACATCCCATTATGGCCTGTTTCCTGAGTGTCTTTTCCCCCCGGTGAACGGGCTGTGGAGGGAGTGGTCTCCAGCCAGGTGGGCCTCTCTGAGGCGGTGGTTCTTAGCCGCTTGGGTTCAAGCTCTGATCAGAGAGTCGGGTAAAAACTGTGGCTTCTTCCCCTGGGAATGCCCCTGGGCCTTTGCATATGATTGTAACAATCACCCTAAAATGCCGTATGCTTCTACACTGTTTAAATACTAAGGTTTATCCAGTAGTTTATGTCATTTTTATTATCTTTAAAATATTTATCTGGCTGTGCTGGGTTTCAGTCGTGGTGTGTGGGATGTGCTGACCAGGGATCGAACCCGGGCCCCCTGCAACCTGGCTCCCCTGGGAGCACGGAGTTGTAGCAGCTGGACCACAGAGAAGTCCCGATGTCATTATAAATATGTGGAAACACAGGAAACTGATGGGATTGGGCTGGTGGGAGGGAACAGAAAAGTCGACAGAAGCCAGCACGAATATTCCTGGGGCTCCAGCCTCAGGTTGGCTTAATCCCTCTTGGGTGAAGGGCTCAGAGGGGAGCCCCCTGCTCAAACCTCCCCCTTGAGGATCTGATAAGGCTGATGACCAGAAAGGCCCTGTGAGGCCCTGGGCTCCCACTCCCCGGGCAGGAGGGGGACCCACAGCAGGCCCTCTGCATACTCCCCTACATGTCCCCGCATGTAGCAGCCTGAGCTTGCGTGTCTGTCCCAAAGGGCAGGGGGCGGGAGCCTCAGGGAGGGACCCCAGGAAGGAAGGTAACCCCATGGGAACCTGAGCCTGGCTGTCCACGGTGCTGGCAGGGCAGCCAGAGCCCAGAGCCAGGGCTGTTTCCAGGCTGAGATCGTGCCTGTCACCACCACGATCCGTGACGACAAGGGCACAGAGCAAAGCGTCACCGTGGCCCAGGACGAGGGCATCCGCCCCGGCACCACCATGGAGGGCCTGGCCAAGCTGAAGCCCGCCTTTAAGAATGGGGGCTCTACCACAGCTGGTGAGACGGGGCTGGGGGTGGCGGAGGAAGGGGCTGGTCTAGCTGGATGTTCTCCCCTGGGTGCTGGGGCCACCAGGCAGGTGGATGGGGAAGGTGTGGACCCCCTCAGCCTGCCCCCCAGGCCCCCCCAACCCTGTGCTTTGCCTCCAGGAAACTCGAGCCAGGTGAGTGATGGGGCCGCTGCCATCCTGCTGGCCAGGAGGTCCAAGGCAGAAGAGTTGGGCCTTCCCATCCTGGGGGTCCTGAGGTCCTATGCGGTGGCCGGGGTTCCGCCTGACATCATGGGCATTGGCCCTGCCTACGCCATCCCGGTCGCTTTGCAGAAAGCAGGTAAGACGGCTCCTTCACCCCCGAGATTCAGACCCAGTTCCTGCTGCTCGTGCTGCTGCCTGAGGCAGGTGGGGGACAGGAGCCTGGGGTGGGCCTGCGGGTGCCTGCAGAGGGCAGGCGGGTGAAGACCAGCACCCCGACCCCCAGCCAGGCTCCACGCACCCATCTTGAACAAAGGCAGCCACAGCAGGCAGCCTACAGGCCATGGATGGGGCAGGGCCCTGGGGAGACCGAAGATCCTGCAAAGGGGGCCGCTGGCTCAGCTCAGGTCTTTCCCCCGGGCCTGCAGGGCTGACGGTGGACGACGTGGACATCTTTGAGATCAACGAGGCCTTTGCCAGTCAGGTGAGCCTTTGTTTTGCAGCATGGCCTGGGGTCCCCAGTTGGAGCCAGGGGGCTAGGGGCAAAGGGGATCAGACAGGGGTCCACAGCTGATGCTTCACCTCCCCCCAGGCTGTGTACTGTGTGGAGAAGCTGAAACTCCCCCCTGAGAAGGTGAACCCTCTGGGGGGTGCAGTGGCCTTGGGCCACCCGCTGGGCTGCACGGGGGCTCGACAGGTCATCACGCTGCTCAACGAGCTGAAGCGCCGCGGGAAGAGGTGAGGCTGGCCCTGTGGGGACGTCGGGGGAGGTGTACGTACCCCCGCATGCTCCAGGCTGAGGAGGCGGGATCCTGGCCTGCAGCAGGCATCTGCCACCCCGTGTGTGCACCTGGGGGGCAGGCTGGGGCCCACAAAGGCCCTGGTGCACCCAGCTCAGCCTTCCTGGCGCGAGCTTGGTGGCCGTGCCTCCCCCTACGTATGTCTCCTTCCCCAGGGCCTACGGGGTGGTGTCCATGTGCATGGGCACTGGCATGGGAGCCGCCGCCGTCTTTGAATACCCCGGAAACTGAAGCGGCCCCCATCGGAGGCGCCGCACGGGAGGGATGGCGAGTCAAGACCCCTGAGCTGATGTGAACACACACAGCGTGAACAGCTGCCCCAGCACGGGAGCGGGTGAGGAGGCAGGCCCCTCCAGCTAAGACACAGAACGCTGGTCTGGGTCAGCCAGCCCGCAAGGCCACCGCATGATCCCCGGGGGAAGGCGCTGTGGATGAGGAGTGCGGCAGACACAGTAAACGTGCGGTCTTACCTTGGTGCCTGTGGTTCTTCCGCAGGGCCAGTTCTCACTAGGCAGGTCCCGCCTCTGCTCCACCTGAACACTAACTGCCCTGGTCTCCACCTGGGCGGACCTACCCTTGGATGAGCCCTGAGGACACAAGCGCAGGCCTGGAGGGGTCCCTCCATCCCAGGAGCTCAGAGGCCCCCCAGCAGAGGCCCGTGCCCAGTAAAACCACTCCCGAGCTCTGGGCCATGTTTATTTCCGGGACTCAGAGCCGGTGCTGAGGGGAAGCGTATCTCTCGTCGTACGAGCCGCGGCCCCGGAGCCGCAGGGCGCACGGCTTCTCTCCGAGCACGCCCTCCACCACCAGCGTGGACTCGTACAGGTCACAGCTTCTGCGGGAAGCCGGGGCTCACATCAGGAGGGGCCCTGGGCCCAGTGCTCTGGGGGGCCACGCCAGCCAGGCAGTGGGGGGCCATACCTGGCGGTGAAGGAAACATGGAGGGTGACAGAGGTGGGGGGCGCGTTGACTGGTCGTGCCTCCAGCAGCCCACTGCTTGGGGAGACCTTGAAGGCCACGGGGTCCCTATCTGGCTCCTGCTGGCCTGCAGGATGGGGAGGACACGCAGGCGGTTCCACTGACCCCCGCCTCCTGGTGCTTCTGCTCCCGCCCACCACCCTGGGGGGGAACCCCCTGGGGGACCACTTTGGATGGGGTATGTGGCCGTCAGCGCAGCAATTCCCAGCTGGTCCGGCCCATCAGCACAGGGCCACAGGCCCCTTCCTGGGGGGGTCTCGGTCTAGCGGAGTTGGGGAGGAGGGCCTAACACACCTGTCAGCACAGCCCAGTAGCTTCGGCAGCCACTCAGGTTCATGAGGTAGACCTCCCGGGCCCGGCCCTGGTTCACGAAGCAGGTGCCGAAGTCCACCCAGCTGGTGGAGAGCTGCAGCTCGGGCACGGCCACCACGGCCCGCAGGGGCACCACCTGGGGACAGAGCCGGCCACCCGGGGGAGCAGCAGGGACACGGGACCCTGGACCCTTGCCCACCCTCCGCGCAACAGATTCTGAGGAGCCCACAGGCTGTGCCGCCGCTGGAGGGAGGGGGTCGCGTGTCACCTGGGGGGGTTCCAGCAGCAAAGGGCCCAGGGAGGCGCCGCTGCTCCCTTCTCCCCTGATCCAGCGCTGTGGTTTCCGCCCCCTGGCCAGGTCACCTCCCTGCCTACCTGTCCCCCTTATCCAGCCCTCTGGGCTCCGGGCCCTCTGACCTTTCCCCCGGGCCTCTCCCCTCAGAAGCTTGTGGAGCTGGGGTGTGGAGCTTGTCACAGCCCACAGAACGAGGCCCATAGCTTTCTCACCTGGTGCACACACAGTCCCAGACAAGCCCCAGAGGCGTCCTCAACTGCTCACTGTCGGCATCGTCAGGCCATTCCCTGGGCCTGGTCCCCTTCTTTCTCCATTAAGCAATGTGCAGGCTTCACATGCCACCTCCTCTAGGAAGCCTTCCCTGGTTTTCCACCCTCCAGCACCCCACCTGGCTCTGAGCTCCTGAGGCCGATAAGGAAGGAGATGACGCCATCTCTCCACGTGCCAGATGATCGGGGTCGGTCCTCCGCTGACTCCACCTGAGCAGAGCTCAGCCCGGTGCCCCTCTCTACCGTGTGAGCCAGGCTGGGGACTCACCTGGGAGGTCTGGTTGCTGTACGCCAGCAGCAGGTTCTGTGTGAACACCATCTGCTTCTCTCCGCTCGGGCTCTGCTGAATGTCCACTCCGGGCAGCATCTGGTCAGCCGGGAGCTTCTGATAGGAGAGCAGCTCCAGGGAGAGCGAGAAGGACACGTTCACCTGAGCAGATTGTGTGCGAGCTGTCACCTCAGGCTGCTGGAGGCGGGCAGCAGCCTGCCACCCCCCCCCGGGGCTCCGTCCTTCCCTCCCACAGACCCTGCGGGCCCAGCCCCATCCCCGCTCAGCCTGTGACCCAGCACGGCCTGCAGGCCCTGCTCCGTGCCCAGCAGCCGTCAGGAGCGGAGGGGCCCGGGGAGTGCAGCTGTCCTCCCCTCGGGTGACTGGGGCCGTGTGCAAGCCCGCAGGCCCAAGGCAGGCCTGTGTCTGTCCTGAGGGCAGTGCGGAGCCCCAGCTGAGTTTCAAGCATGGGACACGGAGTCAGCTCAGCCTTGCTCGGGTCACCCTGGTGGCCATGGGGAGAGGGCTGAGGTATCACTGAGGCCTCACGGGAGGGGCCTTGGACACATGGCTCCCAAACCCAGGTTTGTGGGCCTAGCTCCACAAGCTTACCCAAGGGACCTGTTAGGAATACAGATTCCTAGGCCCCGGCCCTGACCTTCTCATCTCTGGATGCGGGGCCGGGGAACAGTGTGCCTTATGTTTATGGAAAGACTGTGGTGAAACCCTGCAAGATGGCAGGTGAGCGGGGAGGGTCTGTGCCATGGGGAGGTGCTGTCAGGACCAGGACGTGAGCAGAGGGGGTGAGGGCAGGCTGGTGTGTCCAGGGCTCCGGAGTGTGTGTGGGCTCTGATGGCGTATCTACGTGTGGAGACCCCTGTGCAGAAGGTGTGCTGGGCGGTGTGTGTGGGAGAGTGAGAGAGTGTGTATGTGTGAGAGAGATGGTGGGAGTGTGTGTGTGTGTGTGTGTGTGTGTGACAGGTGTGTGTGTGGGGGGATGGTGGGGGTGTGTATGTGTGTATGTGGGGGGGACGGTGGGGGTGTGTATGTGGGGGGGGGGACGGTGGGGGTGTGTGTGTGGGGGGGCAACAGTGGGGGTGTGTGTGTGGGGGACGGTGGGGGTCTGTATGTGTGTGGGGGGGGACAGTGGGGGTGTGTGTGTGTTGAGAGATGGTGGGAGTGTGTGTGTGTGTGTGGGACGGTGGGGGTGTGTATGTGTGGGGGGGGACGGTGGGTGTGTGTGTGTGTGTGTGTGTGGGACAGCGGGGGTGTGTATGTGTGTAGGGGGGTACGGTGGGGGTGCGTATGAGTGTGTGGGACAGTGGGGGTGTGGGTGTGGGACAGTGGGGGTGTGTGTGTGGGGGACGGCGGGGGTGTGTATGTGTGTGGGGGACAGTGGGGGTGTGTGTATGGGATGGTGGGGGTGCGTATGAGTGTGTGGGACAGTGGGGGTGTGGGTGTGGGACAGTGGGTGTGTGTGTGTGTGTGGGATGGCGGGGGTGTGTATGTGTGTGGGGGATGGTGGAGGTGTGTGTGGGGGACGGCGGGGGTGTGTGTGTGGGACTGTGTATGTGTGTGGGACAGTGGGGGTGCGTATGAGTGTGTGGGACAGTGGGTGTGTGTGTGTGGGACGGCGGGGGTGCGTATGTGTGTGTGGGACAGTGGGGGGGTGGGTGTGGGACGGCAGGGGTGCGTATGTGTGTATGGGACAGTGCGGGGGTGGGTGTGGGATGGTGGGGGTGTGTATGTGTGTGGGGGATGGTGGGTGTGTGTGTGTGTGTGTGGGGGATGGCGGGGGTGTGTATGTGTGTGGGGGATGGTGGGGGTGTGTGTATGGGACGGCAGGGGTGTGTATGTGTGTGGGACAGTGGGGGTGCGTATGTGTGGGACGGTGGGGGTGCGTATGAATGTGTGGGACAGTGGGGGTGTGGGACGGTGGGGGTGTGGGTGTGGGACGGTGGGGGTGCGTGTGTGTGTGTGGGACGGTGGGGGTATGGGTGTGGGACAGTGGGGGTGTGTATGAGTGTGTGGGACGGTGGGGGTGTGTGTGTGGGACGGTGGGGGTGCGTATGAGTGTGGGGGACGGTGGGTGTGTGTGTGGCACAGTGGGGGTGTGGGTGTGGGACAGTGGGGGTGCGTATGAGTGTGTGGGACGGCGGGGGTGTGTGTGTGGGATGGTGGGGGTGCGTATGAGTGTGGGGGATGGTGGGTGTGGGTGTGGGACGGCGGGGGTGTGTGTGTGGGATGGTGGGGGTGTGTGTGTGGGACGGTGGGGGTGTGGGTGTGGGACAGTGGGGGTGTGTGTGTGGGATGGCGGGGGTGTGTATGAGTGTGGGACGGTGGGGGTGTGTGTGTGGGATGGTGGGGGTGCGTATGAGTGTGGGGGATGGTGGGTGTGTGTGTGGGACGGTGGGGGTGTGGGTGTGGGGGGGACGGTGGGGGTGTGTGCGCATACTAGATGGTGTCTTGTCTGCCTGTCTCCCTGTCTGTCTTGGGAGCTGGCCCCTGAGTGTGTAGGGCATGGCGGGCCTGGATACTGCCGATGCCTGGGCCTGAGTGCAGCCCTGGGAGGGTGCTGCGTGGCCGTGCTGTCTGTACACACACATGCGGGGACGAGAGCAGGGTGCCCCCCAGCCCAGGAGTGTGTGCCACTGACCAGCACGTTCTCCTGTGGGTGGAGCACCAGCCGCCTGCCCCGCGCTGCCGTCTCCTCCTCACCCTCCTGCTTCCAGCCGGGGGCCCGGGGGCGGCTCGCCCCCTCTTGAGAAACGGAGAAGGGCTTGGAGACCAGGAGCCGGAAGCAGTGAGGGATTTCCGTGGCGTTGGTCAGCTTCAGGTGGTGGGTGGTCACCAGCTCGCTCAGCACCTGGCAACCGCAGGAAGGGGGGCTCAGACTGTGAGGCTCTGCCCCTGGAGGGCTGGTGGGGGGCACCCGGGTGACGCGGGAGGGCAGGGTGGCTGCACACTCACCCCGGCGCAGGGCTGCTCCGGGATGAGGTCGCTGGCCTGCTGCCGGAACACCATGCTGCCGTCGTAGTCCCACTCCACGCTCAGCCTGCCGGCGACAGCCCGGGATGGGCCTCCGGGCCTCACCTGCCCCTGGCCCGCCCATCCTCTTGTCCCCACGGCCCGGGCTGGTCCCCAGCAGGGGCAGGAGGCGGTCCAGGCCGCCCTGCCGACTCACTGCGCGGGCCTGACGTAGCCGTGCAGGTCCAGCCTCATGGGTCCCACGGCAAAGTCCTGCAGGCGGCGCCTCCGGCCCGGAAGCTCCCTCTCCACCTAACCAAGCCCAGGCCCCATCACTGGAGTCCTGAGAGGTGTGGTGGGGGGAAGCCCTCCCCAGGCCCAGAGCACTCACCTCATCGTCCAAGCTCAAGAAGCCCAGGGCATAGCCCACACACTCCACCTTGTGCAGGACGTCGGGGCCCAGCACCACGGGTGTGAAGGAGACGTGGATGGTGCTGCTGCCTCCCGCAGGGACCACCTGGCAGACAGCAGCCTCAGTGCTGGGGACACACACACACCCCCCCCCACCCCCACCCCAGCCTTGGTCAGGAGGATGTTCCCTGAAGCTCCCAGCCCCACCCCACTCACCACCTGCTTGGGGCTGATGGTGAACAGGTGGTCAGAGGGTGCCCCCTCGTGCCCTTGCAAGATGACCGAGATGATCTGGGGGGCGCCGGCACTGGAGCTGCCCTCGGCCTGTGGTCAAGGGAGTGGCCGAGGCTCAGTGTGGGCTTGAGACCCGCTGACCCGGCCCAGCAGCCCACCCGCCACCCCTGCTCACAGACGGGGTGTCTCCGTAGCTGGACTCAGACTCGGAGGGACTTGGGGACCAGGAGGAGCCGCTGCTCTCTGGGGTCTCGGGGTACAGGAGGTCGTTCCCAGCGTGGTCTCGCAGCGGGAAGGGCGGCCCGTAGAACACCAGCAGCTCCAGTAGCCGGTCCTCCCTGTCCTCTGGGGTGTAGGTCTCCCAGTCCAGGCGGATGTCTGGGGCAGATGCAGGGGAGAGGGGTGAGGAGTAAGGAAAAGCAGGCGACTCCTGCCTGGGCCTCACTCCCTGCAGGCCCCAGAGGCCACCAGTTCTCCCAGGCTGAGGCCAGTGGGGGCCTCGTTTCCCAATGTCACTTCCAGGCAATTCTTGTTTTAAGCCTACAGGCTCATGCCATCAGCTCCGTCACCCCTTGTCCTCCAGATCCCCAGACCAGCTTTCGTGTCCAAGTCACAAACCCAGGCATCCCCCTGCTCTCCCCCCACAGCCGCTTTTCCTTCTGGCTTATTTGCTGACCTCCCAGGCCCTCCCACGTGGGCAGCCCCTGCCTTCTCCCCCTCCACCCTTTAGCTCCCAGCAGGCAGCATAGGGGCTGCCGGCTGAAAGGAAAAGGTGTCCCCTGCAAGTTCTGTCCAACGCCAAGTGAATGTGACCAGGGCGGGCGTCTGGCCCGGGCACAGTGGGAGACACCAGGTCCTACAGGCAAGGGCAAGTCCTGGCCTCAAGGTGGAAGTGGCTCTGATGACCCCTGACCGGCTTGGCCACTCCGCACCTTAGCCCCTGAGGCCCTCTCTCCGTACCCCAGGCCCCCTGGGCTCCCGGGTCCAGGCTGTGGGCCATCAGCTGCCCTCCCATCCTGGCCCCCCACCTGGCACAAGCCTGTAGCAAGAGCCCCAATTTCTCTCATGAGCGTCTCACCACAGGGGCTGGAATTATTCAGGCGAAGGATCCGGGTGACTGGGTCTCCTCCGGAGACCCGGGTGCCAAACCTGGAGGCAGGGGACCGGGATCAGCGCACGCCTCGCAGGCTGATTTACCTCAGAGAGGAGGGCAGGGAGGAGGCCCACAGTGGGCTGTCTTCACCCCGGAGTCACAGAGCCCCAGGGCTGGGGGCCCACCCCAACACGACCCCCCAGTGAACCATGACCCAGGGCTGCTCAGCGGCCCAGTCACCCCCCACCCCACTCTCCAACCGCCCTGACCAACCACAGAAACCCCAGTGAGGGGCCCCGAGTGCAGCCCTGACCTCGAGCCACACCGACTGCTCACTCCTGTCCCCCCAGAGCCCTCTGAGACCTGCAGATCATGGCCATGGCCCTGAGGCCTCTCTCCTCCGGGGAAGCCCTGGCCTGGGGCTTTCGTGCTGGGTGACACCACGTGGCCCTGGGCCAGCTGGACAGCAAAGAGTCGGTGTGGACGGCCCGGGATGGAGGCCAAAGGGTTCCAGGGGTTAGAGGAGGGGAGGTGGGAAGGAGCGATACCTGATGACAGGCTCCCTCTGGACCTGGTCAGTGGTGTAGTAGGTGGTCCTTTGGGAGCTGATGGGGCAGCCCACCACCACCATGTGCACCGGGATGACTGCTGGGGGTAGGTCTCCCACCTGCAAACACACACCAATCCTCGGTCCCTCTCGTCCCCAGCTGCCATCGCATCCCCGAGGCACCTCACCCCTCCTCCAGCCAGCCCAGGGTCTCCACGTGTGACCACTCGTCTCCCAGCCTGATGGTCTTTGGCCTCTTGTGGCCCTTTGGATGAAATTTCTTCATCTTTTAAATGGAAATAATGATTATCTTCCCTGCTAGTCAAAATCACTTAGTTTTAAAAATTTAACATAGACTATATATTCACCCATCATCCTATCCCACCCCACAGCATGACTCACTGTTAGTATTTCAGTTAGAACTGTACAGACTTGTGTGCATAAAACACAGATATACATGAGGGGCATTCTGGGCATGCTTTCGTTTTGGTAATCTTTTTTTCTTTTAACCACATACGACACTTTACTAATGAAGGTTTACAGCATTGTTTAACTGGCTGTGGGAATCCCAGTGTATGGATGTAGCCTAACGTTTTATCCGATCTTCTCCTGGTGGACACATGTCTACACTGTCCCCGCCCCCCCCCCCCCCCCCCGCCCAATTATTAACAGTGCTGAGAAGAAAAATAAGCCTGGTGTGAAACTTGTCTGTTCGTGTAGCCACTTCTTTCCTTGGGGTGACTTTAAATGTGCGTCCCCAGCGCCCTGCACAAGTCCCTCTGAAGGGTGGCACACGTTTCCCAGCAGTCCCCCTTCCCTGCACCTCCATCGACAGTTTTAAACCTTGCTCATCTCACAAAACCAGTATTTCAGGGTGCCTTTCATTCTCACTTCTTTTTTCGTGGCCATGTCTTGCAGCTTGTGGATCTTAGTTCCCAGACCGGGGACTGAACTCGGGCCCCCTGCCATGGAAATGCAGAGTCCTAACCACTGGACCACCACGGTCTTCCCCTTACTTCTGTAGTTAGCAGTGCTGATGAACATTTTCATGTTCACTGGCCATCTCTAGCTGTCATTCTCGAACTGCCTATTATGACCCTTTGTCCCTTGAGATGCTTGTGCCACCCCCTCTTATTGTTAGTTAAGAACTCTCTGTATATTAAGATGATCAAATCTTTGTCATTGGACAGAGCACAATTTAAAGCAGATAACTACCATAACCCACCTGTCCAATTTACTAAATAGTTCAAGAAAATCTGTGCGATAATTAAATGACATAGGACTTGGAACATGTTTCACCCCTTCATCCTAAACTAGGAGCTCCCTACTGGCGTGGTCCGCTCTCTTATTCATCCCCGTACCCCCACAGTCCAGGGGACCACACAGGAACCTGTACATAGAAGGTCTCAGTTCATGCTGAGTGACGGAGTCAATGAATGGGCTGACAGGGAATGAACGATGGCCTCACCAAGGCCTGGGTGAGGCTGTGGCTCTGGGAGGCCATGCTGTCTCTCCACACTTACTGCCCACTCTGGATCTCAGACTCTGGCCAGGGCAGGAAGCCCATCTGACTCCTCAGCCCTCCTAAGCGCGGTCCCAGCCTCAGGTGGACCTCATGGGCAAAGATGTGGGTGCTTCTCCTGCTCACGGGACCCCTCCTGCAGGAATCCCAGGGCTGCTGGCCAATGCAAAGGCCCATCCTAAGCTCAGCGGGCATCACCTTTCTACTTGGTGAGACCTGTGAGGCTGAGGGCTGGGTGTTGGAGGACAGCAAGCCTGCAGGTGGGGGCCAGGGTGGAGGTCCCTGTGCCCCAGGCCACCTGCCCGCGCTTACCGTGCAGATGAGGCTATCCCAGTACTCCCCCCACATGTTGGCACAGGCAGTGAGGTCGATGCTGAGCTTCTGGTGGGCACCCAGCATGCCCTGGGAGAGGTGGGGGAAGAAGGCTGCTCCTTTCCCGTGAGACAGCATGCTTTCCATAAACTCTGCAATGAGACCCAGGAATTGGGATGCAGCCCCCCAGCCCTGGGCAGGAAGGAGGTCCCAACCCTCAAGTGTCAGCAAAGCATTGAACCAGACAAGCCTCCCTGCAGTCTCTCCCTGGTCCGCCGAAAGGGACCCTCCTCCTGCAAGCCTGGGGTCCAGGGTCCGGCCTCTCTCACCTGCCGTGAGGCCTAGTGGGAGCCCTCACTCCTAAGCCACCAGCCACCACCCATCCCAAATCAAAGCCAGACCCTGTGCCAGGCCCTCTTCCTTAGCAAGAAGGTGGCCGTTATCGAAAGAGGGGGTGCTGTTCGGTGGAAGCCATGGCCATCTCAGGGACCCGGCTAGAAAGGATGCTGAGGAGTGACTCTGGACCACCAGGGTCCCCTTCCTGCAGCATGTGGCCCACATCCTCAAAGGCCCCCAAAAACCCTGCTCTGGCTGGGCTTGGGCTCTTACCCCACTGCTCGCGCTTGGCCAAGAGCTCCTGCATCCGTGCCGTCTTCAGCAGGGCGGGAGGCATGTCGGGGCTTGACAAGAGGGGACATGGAAATCGCATCAAGCCATCCAGGCCCTTGCCCAGACCTCAGCCATCTCCCCAGGCAACCAGCACATCCCCCACCCCCCCACCCCTGGGTTCCCAGCAGAGGAAGGTGGCCCTGCTTCTCTCCCGTGGAGAGCCGGTCAGGGCTCCTCTTCACCTCCACCTGTGGTCTTTGCTCCCTCGGCACCCTACCACCTGAAGCATCTCAGTAGCAGGCTGCCTGCCAGTCTCAACAAAATGAGGAGTGCTCCGGGGCAGGGACCCCTGACCTGTAGGCTCTGTGCCCTGCGGACCCCGGGATGCAGACCCAGTCCAGACTCCCGGCCTTTGCCCAGCCTTCTGCAATAGGCCGTCTCCAGTCTCCTGCGGACATCTATCCCGCCATTGCACATGCTAACTTTCTGCAGTTGACACATTCATGGCTAGGGAACTGTTCGTGGCAGCCCCCACCCCCAGCAGTCATAAGTTGCCCCCCACTGCCCCTACCTTAGGAGACCTGAGGGGAGGTGTCTACAGTGGGGTGTCGGCAAGCTGAGTTAACTTCTGGGATATAAATACTTCCAATGTGATTGATTTCAAGCTACAGCTTTGCAACGTGCCTCACTCCACCTCTACCCACAGTTGCCTCCACCTACAGTAACCTCTTCCTCATCCGAGGGCCCCAGGACCACCTGGTCTATCCAACGCCCTCGCCTTGGCGGCCCAGGCTGACCAGAAGGGGCCACACACCCTGCTTTCCTCTCGAGGCCTGGGAGGCGGGCAAGCAGGGCCCCCTACTCCTTGTGTTTGGCCACATCTACGTGCGGAAACCCTCCTCCGCCGACTCACACCCACCGAAGCCACACGGAGGCCAGCAGGGCAACCCCGGCTACGACCTCCCTGGGAACAGTCACTGAAAACAACCCGACTTACGGGCTGGGTTTCTGGCTCAGGCTGTTTACGGGGCTCCCGAAGTACTCAAACTCGAGGGTGAAAGGGGTCTGGATCGGGGAGCAGTTGGTCAGGAAGAGCTGGCGGTTCACGCGGGTCCGCAGGGGCACTGCCGAGCCGAAGTCCAGGAGGAGCGTCTCGGGGTGGCCCGGCCACAGCTCTGTGCTGGGAGCACTGCCCAAGCGCACAGGCACCAGTTAGGTGCCACCCTCAGCTCTGCCCAGCCAGCTGCCCAGAAACCAGGCTCTAAGCCCTCCTAAAAGCGCCACCCCACAGATGCACCCTCCTTGCCAAGACCGGTGTCCCCTGCCGCTGGCTCTCCCAGGCCAGGAGCAGGCCGCGTGTCGCCCAGCTGCCCACAGCCCGTCCCCTGCTGTTCCCCCGCACCATGGACACCCGGCCCCTGGAGTATGGAGAACGACCATCCGGAGGGCAGGGATGGGGCGTTGGGGATCTCTCCCCACGGAGTTCGTGAGGGGCCTTCTCCTGGCTGTGGGAATCAACTGGAAGAGGCTGGTTCCACAGCGAGGCCGCTCCTCTGAACGGCCGCCCCAGCCCGCAGGCCCGGCCCTGGGCTCACCTGTCGTCACTCTCCTCCTTAGAGACGCCGATGGCTACCTGCAGTCCCCGGGGCTTCCCTGAGATGCCCAGAACCAATGGCTCCCTCATGCCTGACACATCACAAGGGAGGGCCAGGTCGGTCACTGCTTCCTGCAGGGAAGGTCACCGGGGGCGTGTCACTGCGGGTAAGACCCCGGGTGGGCCGTGGCAGAGGGGCCTCAGGCGGCCTCCTGCGGCACAGCTCAACCCAAAGGCCTTGTCCAGGCTCATCTCTGCGGAAGGGCTCCCAGCCCCTCCGATGGGCCACCATCCCCAGACCCTCAGGAGGCCTGGCCCCTTCCTCAGAGCTCCTGGCTGTGACTCGGCTCCCAATATCTGAGCGTGCCCCCCTGAAGGAGACCCCCGCCAAGCAGATCTCGGGAGAAGCTGCACATTTATTCCAATGAAGCTGCTATCACAGAAGTCAAACCCTTTCTGCATGAGGTCTGCTCTGGGCCAGGCCAGGGCCCACTCATCTGTGACCCTCGAGATCAGACTCAGCTGTGGAAGAAAGCCCCACGTCCCCATGCTCCCCAAAGAGGTACTGGGACCTGGGTCTGCGAGTCCCTGTGAGGAAGAAGCTGCTTTTTCCACAAGAACTGCAAACAGATAGCTGGTAACCACCCCCAAGGACTGAGTATGTTCCGCTCGATGACCTTCCTGTGGGCTGAACCCAGGAGAGGCTGTGTCCTTCTTCTGAGGAACTGGGGCACTGCTCAGACTCCCCTGGGGCACCCAGCACAGGGGCATCTCTGGGCAGGTGGAAAGATGGGCTCACCTGTGCCACAGAGGATGCCTGGTGAGGGCTAAGGGTGGTGCTCAAGAGTTTCAGGGCCTATCCCTGCCTGCTCCAGCCTTCCTGACCCCGTGTTCTTAAGAGAGCAGGCCCAGCAGGAATGGAACCCCAGACCCCAGTTCAAGAAATCTGCTCCCCGCTTTGGCCCAGGACAGGGGTCTGAGGCAGATCTCCCGGCTGGCAAGGATGCAGAGAGCCGGGGCCTCCCGGGGCAATGCAGCCCCTGGCTCCACACTCACCAGGGTATGCGCAGTCAACTCCAGGCTGAGCTGGCGCTCCTCGCTGGGGCCCAGCGTGCCATGTCTCGGGGAGACTGTCACTGTGCAGACATCTGCTTGGAGCCCCAGGAGCTGGCAGACACACGGGCAGGTCAGGGGCTGGGCTTCCAGGATGGACCTGGGTCCTGACAGAGGGATCAGGACTGCTGCATGCTCTGGGGAGGCTGGCTGACTGGGGGCCCTCAGTGAGACCAGCAGGCAACAGTGCTCCCAGATGGGGATAAACCACAGGTCCCTTCTCCTCTTCTTGCCTAGGCTAGATGGACCTCACGCCTGTCAGGGGGTTGCCTGGACTTAACAAAAGGCTGCCCTGGGAGGCGCAGGGTGATGGGGAACAGTGGGTAGCTGGCTTTGATGCATGCAGACGTGTCCTCATCTCCCCTGGTACACGGGGCAGGCTACAGAGTCGGCCCCCGGGGGCAGTGATCTATTCTGGGTGGTGTCTGGGGGGCAGGGTGCCCCTCAACATGGGCCTCTGGGGTTGAGAGCTGCAAGGATGGGGCCCGACGGAGTGGGCTCACGTACCTTGCCCCAGTGGAAGCGGGTGGGCAGGAGCGTGCCATTGACGAGTGTGATGGGCATCTTGGTGGGCACGCCCAGGTAGAGGTTGGTGACCTCCACCTGGCTGCTCCGCAGGTACACGTAGGGCTCCTGCACCTCAGCGTACACAGGAAGGTGGCTGGAACACGGGATAAAGGGCATACTCATCAGAAAAGAAGTATAACCTACCCATGTGCAGATGACATGATAGTCTTTGTAGAAAATCCCAAAGAATCTATAATGTTAAAAACTCTTAGAACTAATGAGTGAGTCAGCAAAGTGACGGGCTAAAAATCAACACATAAAAATCAATCACATTTTTTTTGGCAGCACCAGGTGGCTTGTGAGATTTTGTAGTTCCCCAACCAGGGGTCAAACCTGCCGGGCCCCCAGCAGTGAAACAGTATAGAGTTTTAACTAGTGGACCACAGGGAATTCCAAACTCAATCACATGTTTACAGGCTAACAAGGAACAGAAGTTAAAAGTATAATTCCACTTACAATTGCTCAAAAAATTGAAAGAGACAAATATCTAATTAAACATATACAGAATTTGTATGCTGAAAACTAAAAAACACTGATGAAAGAAATTGAAGATGACAATAAATGGAGAGGCATAAATCATAATCACAGATTAACAGACTCAACATATATGTCAGTTCTCCCAAAAATGATCTATTAGGTTTAACACAACTCTTAACAAACTCCGAGCCATGATTTTTGTAGATATAGACAAGTTTACTTGAAAATTTATATAGAAAGATAAAGGACACAGACTAAAACAATTTTTAAAAAGATTAATAAAGTGGGAAATCACTGGATATTAAGACTTCCTATACAGCTACATCAATCAAGGGAGTGTGTTACTGGTAGAGAGATACACAATAAATCAATGGAACAATGTAGAAAACCTAGAAACAGACCCACCCAAATATGTCTGAGGGTATTTTTTTCCTTATGTAAGGAATGGGGATAACATGTATTTTGCTTTTAATTTTTTATTTTGAAATAACTGTATATTCCCATGCAGCTATAACAACAACAAAAATACAAAGGAATCCAAGTGTACTCTTCCCCCAGTTTCCCAACAGTAACCGCTTGCATAACTACAGCACCATGTCACAAGCAGGAGACCAAGATGGATACGGTCCAGCAGTCTTACTCAGACCCCATGAAGTTGACATGCACTAATCTGTATTTACTCCTACACAATTTTATCACATGTAGATACCCATGACAGCACCACAGTCGAGACACAGAATAGGTCCATCACAAGGATGTCTTCATGCTATCTTTTCGTCTTTTTAACTTTCTCCCTGGATCCATTTTTTTGCCATAAATTTCTGAGTCTTGTTCACTTTGTTCAATAATTAAGGACAAATAAATCTCTGCGATCTAAGTCACCCTGGCAATCTTCAAGAGTATCAAATAAGAATGAACTTCCTTAGCAGGCTACTGGTTAAGACTCCACATTTCCAATGCAGAGGGCGCGGGTTCAGTCCTCGTTGGGGAAGATCCCACATGCTGCAAGGTTCAACCAAAAAGTCAAAAAACAACAACAACAATAACAAAAAATCAGAAAAAATATCAAATAAGAAAAAACTTGTCCCTGTAAAAGCTGGAAAATATCTTTGAAAATGAGGCTTAACTGCAGTTATAAATACAAACATCTAACTACAGAGTCCCAAAATACACGAAGCAAAAAATGATAGGACTGAAGGGAGAAATTGATCATTCAAAAATAATGATTAGATGGCCGGGCAAAAAGCACATGAAAAATAATTCACTAATTATTAGGGAAATGCAAATCAAAACTACAATGAGGTATCACCAGTCAGAAAGGTCATGATCAAAAAGTCTACAAACAGTAAATTGCTAGAGAGGGTATGGAGAAAAGAGACCATCACCCTACACTGTTGATGGGAATGTAGACTGGTATAGCCACTATAGTGGTATAGCCACTAGAGAGAACAGTATGGAGGTTATTTTAAAAACTAAAAATAGAATTACCACATGATCCTGCAATCCCACTCTTGGGCTGGAGAAAACCACAATTCAAAAGATACACGCACCCTAACGTTCACACCAGGGCTATTTACAACAGAGAGGACAGGGAAGTGAATTAAATGTCCATCAAGAGAAGTGAATGAAGATGCGGTACGTACATACAAGAGAATATTACTCAGCCATAAAAAAGAATGAAATCCTGCCATTTGCAGCAACATGGATGCTAGAGATTGTCCTACTGAGTGAAGTAAGTCAGACAGAGAAGGAAAAATATATGATATTGCTTATATGTGAAATCTGGAAAAAAAAAAAAAAGACTACAAATGAATTTATTTGCAAAACAAAAGTAGAGTCACGAATGGAGAAAGCAGATTTCCGGTTATCAGGGGATGGGGTCGGGGATACACTGGGAGGCGTGCCTGACACAGACACTACGATCTATGAAACAGGTAACTAGGAAGACCTGCCGGAGAGCACCGGAGCTCCACTCAGCACTCCGTGGTGGCCTACGGAGGAAAGGAACCTAACAAAGGAACGGAGTGGGTGGACCTGTAACTGATTCCTCTGCTGTACGCCTGAGATTAACACAACACTGTAAACGTAGACATTCCAATGAAAGTTCAAAAAAAAAATGATTAGAGATTTCAGTGCCTCATTTTAGTTAGTGGACAGAACAGGGAATCCCTGGGTGGTCAGTGGTTAGGGCTCTGTGCTTTCACCGCTGAGGGCTCAGGTTCAATCCCTGGTCGGGGAACTAATATCCCACAAATTGCACGGTGTGGCCAAAGGTAAATAAACAAATGAAAATATGTGTAAGTTAAACAACGCACTCCTAAATAAGCAAGAAGTCAAATGAATAAAATTTTGGGCTTAAAGTACAAAAATCAGTGTAAAATACTACATTAATTTTAAAAAAAGGACAAAGGACATGGTCATTTCAAACAATGCAGAAAAAACATTCAATGAAATCTAACATTCTTTCATGAGGAAAACCAGCAAACTACGAACAGAAGGAAACTTACTCAGCCTGATAAAGGACACCTACAAAAAGCCTACAGTTAATATTGGACTTAAAGGTAAAGACTGTTTTCCTTTTAAGATCAGGAACAAGGTAAGGATGTCCACTTTTAAAAAATATATAACATTTTGTTCAATGCAGACATTAACTTCATCTGTATATTTTAGAACCAGGGTGAGGATTCCCACTCTTGCCTCTTCCATTCAACACTGAACTGGAGTATTATTAGGTCTTATTAGGCAGGAAAAAGAAAAGAAAGGCAGACGTAAAATTATCTCTAAATGCAGATGACACAATCTTCTATTTAGAAAACCATTAGAAGTAACGCATCATCAAGGTTGTAGGGTACAAGGTCAAAATACAAAAAACTATTTGTATTTCTGCACATTAGCGATGAATAATCATACAGTGTGACTAAGAAGAATCCATTTCCAAAAGTATCGAAAATGACACAATCCTTAGAAATAATTTTAACAAAAAAGTATAAGACTTATTCACTGAAAATGACAAAACATCACTGAAAGAAATGAAAAATGACCTAAATAAATGGAAAGACATTTCCTGTTAAAGGATGGGAAGACTGAATATTGTTACGAGGGCAATACTCCCCAGACCAGAATGCAGATTCAATATACTCCCTATTAAAATCCCAGCTAGGTCTTTGTAGACATTGATAAACTGGTTCTAAAATTCATACAGAAATTCAAAGGACCCAGAATAGCCAAAACAATCTTGAGAAAGAGAAATGAAGTCAGAGAATTCATACTTCTTGATTTCAAAACTAACTCAAAATGGATCAGAGACCTAAAAATAAGAGCTAAAACTATAAAACTCTTCGAAGAAAACATGTGAGTAGATCTTTCTGACATTAGGCGATGGTTTCACAGGTATAACACCAAAAGCATAAGCAACAAAAGAGAAAAATACATAAATTGGGAATTCCCCAAAATTAAAAACTTCTGTGCTTCAAAGTACACCATCAAGAAAGTGAAAAGAGGGACATCCCTGGTGGTCCACGGGTTAAGAATCCGCCTGCCAATGCAGGGGACAGGGATTCAATCCCTGGTCTGGGAAAATCCCACATGCCGTGGGGCAGCTAAGCCCCTGTGGGCCCACGTGCCCAGAGCATGCGCTCCGCAGCAAGAGAAGCCACTGCAGTAAGCAGCCTGAGCCACTGCTCAGAGTAGCCCCCGCTCGCTGCAACGGAGGCCCAGCGCAGTCAAAAACAAATGAGTAAATCACACACACGCACACACAAAACCAGTGAAAAGACAATTCTCAGAATGGGAGAAAATATTTGAAAATCATAAGAGACATGGATATAAAAAGAACACTTAACCTAAAAAAAAGAAAGAATACCTGCATCTCAGTAACAAAAAGACAAATAACCCTATTTTTAAAAAATGAGCAAAGAACTCAAGAGATAGTTCTCTTGAGTTCTCCAAAGAGGATCTACAAATGGCCAGTAAGCTCCTGAAAGATGCTAAGCATTATTTGCCGTAAGGGAAATTCAAATCAAATCCTCAGTGAAATATCACTTCACATACACCAGGATGAGTACCATTAAAGAACTGTTGTTGTTTAATTGCTAAGTTGTGTCTTTTGCAACCCCAAGGACTGTAGCTCACTGTACTCCTCTGTCCATGAGATTTTCCAGGCAAGACTACTACGGTGGATTGCCATTTCTTTCTCCAGGGGATCCTCCTGACCCAGGAATCGAACCCATGTCTCCTACATTGGCAGGCGGATTCTTTACCACTGAGCCAGCAGGGAAGTCCACCATTAAAGAAGAGATGGTCACAAGTATGGCTGAGGAAGAGAAGAAGTAGGAGAGCAGGGGGGAGAAGGATGGACAGTAGGCTGGGATTGACAGCTATCATATTTGTCCCATGTGTCATTATTATAATGAGATATACTATAATGTTAATATCATGACCTATTTGTGAAAAATTTTGAACATAGAACAAGGAAGCGAATATAATGCTATTCCAACGAGAAAAAAACTAAAAGAAAGGGTGTAGTCAGACTAAGTGATAAAACAGAGAACAAAACTATTACTTAAGACCCCTGGAGAAGGCCAAGCAGAGATCCCTTGATGCAGTATGCAGGGCAGGGTGGGCTGAGGGGAGAGAGCAGGGAGGTATACCCCAAGGAGTGCTGGGAGATCAGTGCAGCTGGTTCAGCTAGGTTAGCTCCCAGAGCTCAGGCATTATGCCTGTGGAAGACTGGTAAATCCTGCAGCAGGAATTCCCCCACCCCCACCCTCGATGAAGAATGTAGATGTGGCCCTGGAGAGAGGTCACTGCAGATCCTGCAGTAACACTGGGCCTCCAACCTGTTTTAGACAGAGAATGACCAAAAAGATCTTGTTTATGAAGGAAGGAAGGGACTGACTCGTGAAGCTGGCCAGTATGGGTTTCCTTGACTGCTTGTCCTGCGTTGTCTTTCTCAAAGGCCCCTTCCTCTAAGGTTATTCCGGAAGCCCTGAGGGTACTCACACACACTTCAGTCCTGGGAGGAGGATGCCCTCCACTCCTACACCCACTTACCCAGAGGAATCTGATACCACCAGCTCTTTATGCAAACCAACTTCCTCCTCCAGAAAGGCAGGAGCGGGCAGCCAAGGATTATCAGATGTAGAAGAAAAACCCAAGACCGAAGGATTCCAAACCAAAATGTAAGGAAACACAAAGTTCCCTTGGGGTAACTTAAGAGGGCTTTGTAAGACAGTAACAGACAGACAGATCCACTTGACTACAGAGTTCCAAAGAATAGCAAGGAGACATAAGAAAGCCTTCCTCAGTGATCAATGCAAAGAAATAGGGGAAAACAACAGAATGGGAAAGACTAGAGATCTCTTCAAGAAAATTAGACATACAACGGGGACATTTCATGCAAAGATGGGCACAATAAAGGACAGAAATGGTATGGCCCTAACAGAAGCAGAAGATATTAAGAAGAGGTGGCAAGAATACACAGAAGAACCATACAAAATATAGATCTTCATGACCCAGATAACCACGATGGTGTGATCACTCACCTAGAGCCAGACATCCTGGAATGTGAAGTCAAGAGGGCCTTGGGAAGCATCACTATGAACAAAGTTAGTAGAGGTGATGGAATTCCAGCTGAGCTATTTCAAAACCTAAAAGATGACGCTGTGAAAGTGCTGCACTCAATATGTCAGCAAATTTGGAAAACTCAACAGTGGCCACGGGACTGGAAAAGGTCAGTTTTCATCCCAATCCCAAAGAAAGGCAATCCCAAAGAATGCTCAAACTACCGCACAATTGCACTCATCTCACATACTAGCAAAGTAATGCTCAAAATTCTCAAAGCCAGGCTTCAACAGTATGTGAACCGTGAACTTCCAGATGTTCAAGCTGTATTTAGAAAAGGCAGAGGAACCACAGATCAAATTGCCAGCATTTGCTGGATCATAGAAAAAGCAAGAGAGTTCCAGAAAAACATCTGCTTTATTGACTATGCCAAAGCCTTTGATTGTGTGGATCACAATAAACTGTGGAAAATTCTGAAAGAGATGGGAATACCAGACCACCTGACCTGCCTCCTGAGAAATCTGTATGCAGGTCAAGAAGCAACAGCTAGAACCGGACATGGAACAAAGGACTGGTTCCAAATTGGGAAAGGAGTACATCAAGGCTGTATATTGTCACCCTGCTTATTTAACTTATATGCAGAGCACATCATGGGAAACACTGGGCTGGATGAAGCACAAGCTGGAATCAAGATTGCCGGGAGAAATATCAATAATCTCAGATATGCTGATGACACCACCCTTATGGCAGAAAGCAAAGAAGAACTAAAGAGCCTCTTGATGAAAGTGAAAGAGAGGAGTGAAAAAGTTGGCTTAAAACTCAACCTTCAGAAAACTAAGATCATGGCATCTGGTCCCATCACTTCATGGCAAATAGATGGGGAGACAATGGAAACAGTGACAAACTTTATTTTTTTGGGCTCCAAAATCACTGCTGATGGTGACTGCAGCCATGAAATTAAAAGACGCCCTTTGGAAGGAAAGTTATGACCAACCTAGACAGCATATTAAAAAGCAGAGACATTACTTTCCCAACAAAGCTCCATCTAGTCAAGGCTATGGTTTTTCCAGTGGTCATGTATGGATGTGAGAGTTGGACTATAAGGAAAGCTGAGTGCCGAAGAATTGATGCTTTTGAACTATGGTGTTGGAGAAGACTCTTGAGAGTCCCTTGGACTGCAAGGAGATCCAACCAGTCCATCCTAAAGGAAATCAGTCCTGGGTGTTCATTGGAAGGACTGATGCTGAAGCTGAAACTCTAATGCTTTGGCCACCTGATGCGAAGAGCTGACTCATTTGAAAAGACCCTGAAGCTGGGAATGATTCAAGGTAGGAGGAGAAGGGGACAACAGAGGATGAGATGGTTGGATAGCATCACTGACTCAATGGACATGAGTTTGAGTAAGCCCCAGGAGTTGGTGATGGACAGGGAAGCTTGGCATCCTGCAGTCCATGGGAGTCGCAAACAGTCGGATACGACTGAGCAACTGAACTGAACTGAACAGATAGCTACAGAAAAGGAACACTTCACAAACAAGAGTTGGAACAGGGGCATCCATCAGAGACCGAGTTAGTGATCTGCAGGGCCAAGGACATATCCCTGTGAGGAGAAAAACCCCGAGAGAGAGAGTATACAAGGAAATGCTTAAATCCATGCACTACAGATCCAGCTGGACTATGGTAGCTACTGTTTTTACTGTCCAGCAAGCTCTCCCAGTGCTTCTTTTGGAGCCAGATTCTCCCCACTGAGGAGCATGGAGGGGGCGGGGACCAAAGAGATCCAATCAGATTATATCTCTGGAGAAAGTGATTTCATTCTTCATGGAGGCTATTAAGCTGGGAGTGCGTGAGCCTGGAGCTCTAAGTGGCCCCCTTCCCTGAGGAATTGTGGCCAATAGGGGAGAGAACAGCCAACAAAGAGAGAGGAGCTGTGTGGAAGGATGGATGCAGGAAGAGGGAAGGAGGGTAGAGAAGGAGCAAGAAGTAGAAGCCCAGACAAGAGGCTGGCGCCCCTGGATTTGGCAGGGCAGGAATGGCCAGGTATGTGAGCCAATGGTTCCCCTTTCCTGCCTAAACTGATATATTTCCATCACTTGCAGCTGTAAATATTCTGACTAACACAAGGTCCTTTAAGAAGAAAGAATACAGATAAGAAAGGAAATAAGCAGAGACGAGAGAATAAAAGGCATTGATTCTCCCTGAGGAGAAAACGGACTTAATCTTGTTTAAGGACCAGGAGGAACCGTGCGGTTACAGCTGAGTGTGCAGAGACTCATCCTGAGACCCACGACAGTAGTCGTGGGAAAGCATATTTGAACGAGACACTGCAGGGACTTTCTCCCTGTTGCTGGTTCAAGTACAGTCTGAAAATATCTGCGACTGTGAGGGTTTGGGGTGATTGGTAGTCTCACTGCCTGGAGGTGAAAGTATACACTGGCACATTCTCTTCAGAGGATACGTCAAGTACTCATGAGGATCTAAAACAAGCAGTTAGGTGTTTTTATCACAAAATACACGGCGAAACAAGTACAAAACAAACACACAGTTTAAAGATATATAGAGAGATTAAAACAATAATAATGAAAAGAACATCTGTGTTCCACCCCCGTCCAGTTTAAGAAGCAAAATATTACCGCCGGTCAACTTAAGAAAATGAATATTATGCTTCAAAATAGTTTGAGAAGGGGTGGGAAGAAGTGGATGAAGCATGTGGATGATACAGTATTTGCAATGATTTGATAATTGTTGAAGGTAGATGATGGATACACAGGGGCTCATTATCAGACAGGAGGTAGATAGGTCCCCCTGAGGGTAAAGCAACTGGAGATTTATTCCCTATGGACTGAAACTCCAAGAGGAGACTAGCAGGACAATTAACGGAGGAGGCTGGGCCCTGCTCAGACCATATACTTTTCATTCCTGAAGTCAGGAGACCTCCCTGACCACACATGCACAGAAAGGCTCCTTGAAGGTCAAAGGGGAATGACGCTAACCTAACATTGAGCCCTGCCCGGAGCACATATTTCTCATTCCTGAAGTCAGGAGACCTCTCTGACCACACATGCGCAGAAAGGTTCCTTGAAGGTCAAAGAGATGCGTGCACGCACATGGAAAGATCCTGAGATACACCAAACATGAACCAGGCACATCAGAATGATTGGCCCCAGGAAACCCAGAAGAAACACCCCATAAAAGTAACTCAAATCATCATGAGGGCACGACTCAGGAACTCAGGACCCTCTGAGTCTGCTCTTGTGTCTTATCCACATGTACTGTACTCTCTTACTAAATACTTTACTTGCTTCACTACTTTCCATCTCTGTGGAAATTTTTTCTCAGAGATGAAGGACCAGGGCCCTTGTCACTCTAGTGGCTAGGATCTGGGGCTTTCACCGATGCAAGCTGGGCTCAATCTCTAGCTGGGAACCCAAGCCCCGGTTCCAACTTGTTCCAGACCAAGGTCACCAGTGTTCAATTATATTATCCTATTAATATTTTTATATATTTAATAAATTTTCCATAAGAAAAGAAGGAAGGAGGGAAGGAAGAAGAGCACGAGGGAGGGAATATCATTAACAACCTTCAAAACCTCCAGTGTGTTCCACGCAGAACACTATGGTATTTCGTTCATTTAAAATGCCACCTATTTTCGTTGCTGTTGTTCATTCGCTAAGTCCAGCTCTTTGCAACCCCATGTACTGTAGCACGCCAGGCTCCCCTGTACTTCACTATCTCCTGAAGTTTGCTCAAATTCATGTCCACTGAGTCAATGACACTATCTAACCATCTCATCCTCTGTCACTCGCTTCCCCTTTTGCCTTCAATCTTTCCCAGCATCAGGGTCTTTTTCAATGAGTCAGCTCATCGCATCAGGCAGACAAAGTATTGGAGCTTCAGCATCAATCCTTCCAATGAATACTGAGGGTTGATTCCCTTTAGGATTGACTGGTTTGATCTCCCTGCAGTTGAAAGGACTCTCAAGAGTCTTCTCCAGCACCACAACTGGAAAGCATCAATTCTTCAGTGCTCACCCTTCTTTATAGTCCCACTCTCACATGGGTAGACGACTACTGGAAAAACCATTGCTTTGACTATATGGACATTTGTCGGCAAAGTGATGTCTCTGCTTTTTAATATGATGTCTAGGTTTGTCATAATTTTCCTTCCAAGGAGAAAATGTCTTTTAATTTCATGGCTGCAGTCACCATCCACAGTGATTTTGGACACGGAGAAAATAAAATCTTACTCCTTCCACTATTTCCTCTTCTATTTGCCATGAAGTGGTGAGACTGGATACCATGATCTTAGATTTTGCTGAGTTTCAAGCCAGCTTTTTCACTCTACTCTCACCCTCATCAAGGTCTTTAGTTCCTCTTCACTTTCTACCATTGGTATCATCTGCCTATCTGAGGTTGTTGATATTCACCTGGAAATCTTGATTCCAGCTTGTGATTCATCCAGCCCAGCATTTCACATGATGTACTCTGCATAGAAGTTAAATAGACAGGGTGGCAATATACAGCCTTGGCGAACTCCTTTCCCAATTCTGAGCCACTCTGTTGTTCCAAGTCCATTTCTAACTGCTGCTTCTTGACCTGCATACAGGTTTCTCAGGAGACAAGTAAGGTGGCATTTCCAAGTAAGGTATTTCCATCTCTAAGAATTTTCCACAGTTTATTGTGACCCACACAGTCAAAGGCTTTCATGTAGTCAGTGAAGCAGAAACAGATGTTTTTCTGGGATTCCCTTGTTTTCTCTATGATCCAAGGAATGTTGGCAATTGGATCTCTGGTTCCTCTGCCTTTTCTAAATCCAGCTTGAAGATCTGGAAGTTCTCAGTTCACGTACTGCTAATGCCTAGCTTGAAGGATTTTGAGCATAACCTTACTGGCATGTGAAATGAGCACACTTGTATGGTAGTCTGAACATTCTTTGGCATTGCCCTTCTTTGGGACGGGAAAGAAAACGGACCTTTTCCAGTCTTGTGGTCACTGTTGAGTTTTCCAAATTTGCTGGCATACTGAGTGCAGCACTTTAACAACATCATTTTTTAGGATTTTAAATAGCTCAGCTGGAATTCCATCCCCTCCACTGGCTTTGTGTGTAGTAGTGCTTCCTAAGGCCCACTGAACTTCACATTCCAGGATGTACAGCTCCAGGTGAGTGACTACATCACTGTGGTTATCTGGGTCATTAAGACCTTTTTAATACAGTTCTTCTATATATTCTTGCCACCTCTTCTTAATCTCTTCTGCTTCTGTTAGATCCTTACCATTTCTATCCTTTATCATGCCCATCCTTGTGTGAAATGTTCCCTTGACCGGTCCGATTTTCTTGAAGAGATCTCTAGTCTTTCCCTTCTATTTTATTGTTTACCTCTATTTTTTTGCACTGCTCATTTAAAAAAGGACTTCTTATCTCTCCTTGCTATTCTCTGGAACTCTGCATTCAGTTAGGTTTATCTTTCCCTTTCTCCCTTGCCTTTTGCTTCTCTTCTTTCCTTATCTATTTGTAAAGCCTCCTCAGACAATCACTTTGCCTTCTTGCATTTCTTCTGCTTGGGGATGGTTTTGGCCACTGCCTCTTGTATGCACCTTCATCCATAGTTCTTCAGGCACTCTGTCTAACAGATCTTGAATTTATTCATCACCTCCACTGTGTAATTGTAAGGGATCTGATTTAGGTCATACCTGAATGGCCTGGTGGTTTTCCCTACATGCTTCAATTTAAGCCTGAATTTTGCAATAAAGAGTTCATGATCTGAGCCACAGTGATCTGAGTCACCTGGATCTGAAGCTCCAGGTCGTCTTTTTGCTGACTGTATAGGGCTTCTCCATCTTGGACTGCAAAGAATAAAATCAATCTGATTTTGGTATTGACCATCTGGTGATGTCCATGTGAAGAGTCATCTCTTGTGTTGTTGGAAGAGGGTGTTTGCTATGACCAGCATGTTCTCTTCATAAAACTCTATTAGCCTTTAACCTGCTTCATTTCGTACTCCAAAGCCAAATGTGTCTGTTACTCCAGGTATCTTCTCTTGACTTCCTACTTTTGCATTTCAATCGCCTATGATGAAAAGTATATCTTTTTTTTTTTTTTTTTTTGGTGTTAGTTCTAGGAGGCCTTCATAGAATTGTTCAACTTCAGCTTCTTAGGCATTAGTGGGTGGGGCACAGACTTGGATTACTGTGATTGGCCTTGGAAAGGAAGCAAGATCATTCTGTCATTTCTGAGACTACACCCAAGTACTGCATGTTGGACTCTTTTGTTGACTATGAGGGCTACTCCATTTCTTCTAAGGGATTCTTGCCCACAATAGTAGATAAAATGTTCATCTGAATTAAATTCACCCATTCCTGCTCATTTTAGTTCACTGATTTCTAAGATATTGATGTTCACTCTTGCCATCTCCTGCTTGACCACATTCAGTTTACCTTGATTTATGGACCTAACATTCCAGGTTCTTATGCAACACTGTTCTCTACAGCAGTGGACTTCACTTTCACCACCAGACACATTCAAAACTGAGCGTCATTTCCACTTTGGCTCAGCTGCTTCATTCTTTCTGAAGTTATTAGTAATTGCTGTCTGATCTTCCCCAATAGCATATTGGACACCTTCCAACCTCAGGGGTTCATCTTTCAGTGTCATAGCTTTTTGTCTTTTCATCCGTTCATGGGGTTCTTGTGTCTCTAACACTGCAGTGGTTTGCCATTCCCTCCTCCAGGGGACCACATTTTGTCTTGGGTGGCCCTGCATGGCATGGCTCATAGCTTCACTGAGTTAAGCAAGCCCCTTTGGCATGCCAAGGCTGTGATCCATGAAGGGGGCCACACATACACTCAACTAATATTTGACAAGAAAGCCAAGAATACCCTAAACAGACATTTCTCCAAAGAAGACATAGAGATGGCCAACAGGCACATGAAAAGCTGCTCAATTGTTGCTAATTATTAGAGAAATGCTAATGAAAACCACAATGAGGTATTACCTCACTTCAGAACGGCTATCACGAAAAAGTCTACAAACAGTAAGTGCTAGGGAGTGTGTAGAGAAAAGGGGACCTTCCTGCACTGTTGGTAGAAATGTAAATTGCTTCAGCCACAATGGAAAATATTATGAAGGTTCTTTAAAGAATAAAAATAGGGTTACCATATGATTCAGCAATCCCACTCCTGGACATGTATCTCGAGAAAAGTCTTACCTGAAAAGATACACACACCCCAGTGTTCACCGCAGCCCCATTTACAATAAGCAAATAAATGTCCATCGACAGATGAATGGATCAAGAAGATGTGCCACATACATGCAGTGGACTATTACTCAGCCATAAAAGAATGAAATCATGCCATTTGTAACAACATGGATGGACCCAGAGATGATTACACTAAGAGATGTAAGTCAGAGGAAGACAAATATCATATATCACTTATATGCAAAATCTAAAAAAAAATGATACAAATGAACTGATAAAATCAGAAATAGACTTACAGAGATAGGAAACAAATTTATGGTTACCAAAGACAATAGTAGGGGGTGGAGTGGGGGGGGGAGGATAAATTCAGTTCAGTTCAGTCGCTCAGTCGTGTCCGACTCTTTGCGACCCCATGAACAGCAGCACGACAGGCTTCCTTGTCCATCACCAACTCCCAGCCTCTACCCAAACCCATGTCCATTGAGTCGGTGATGCCATCCAACCATCTCATCCTCTGTCGTCCCCTTCTCCTCCTGCCCTCAATCTTGCCCAGCATCAGGGTCTTTTCCAACGAGTCAGCTCTTCGCATCAGGTGGCCAAAGCATTAGAGTTTCAGCTTCAGCATCAGTCCTTCCAATGAACACCCAGGACTGATCTCCTTTAGGATGGACTGGTTGGATCTCCTTGCAGTCCAAGGGACTCTCAAGAGTCTTCTCCAACACCACAGTTCAAAAGCATCAATTCTTCTGCGCTCAGCTTTCTTTATAGTCCAACTCTCACATCCATACATGACCACTGGAAAAACCATAGCCTTGACTAGACGGACCTTTGTTGGCAAAGTAATGTCTCTGCTTTTTAATATGCTGTCTAGGTTGGTCATACACAGTACTGTATATTAAACAGGTAAAGAGCAAGGACCTACTATACAGCACGAGGAACTATACTCAATATTCTGTAGTAAACTCTAATGGAAAAGAATCTGAAAAAGAATATAAATATATAAAAAAGAATATATATACACACATATATATGTACATATATATATGACTGAGTCACTTGGCTATACATTTGAAATTAACACAACATTGTAAATTAACTATTACTTCAATTTAAAAAAAATACTTAATGGGGAAAGGACACTCTCTTCAACAAACGGTATTGGGAAAAGTGGAAAACCACATGCAGAAAAATGAAATTGAACCCTCATCTTATACCACTTACAAAAACTAACTTGAAATGGATCAAAGACTTAAACATAAGACCTGATACTATAAAACACCTAGAAGAAAACACAGGGAACAAGTTCCTCGACATCTTGAGGAATGTTTTTTTGAATCTGACATAGAAAGTACTGAAAAACAGTAAGAGAAAAATGAACAAGTGAGGGACTTCCCTAGCGGTCCAGTGGTTAAGACTCTGTGCTTCCATTGCAAGGGGCACAGGTGTGACCTCTGTTTGGGATCTAAATCCTGCACATCACAGGCCGTGCTGTGCATCCCACCAAAATAAATAAAATAGAAAGCCTATACAAAATAATAAACAAGTGAGACTACATCAAACTAAAAAGCTCCTTGCACAGCAAGAGAAACAGTGAACGAAATGAAAATGCAGCCAACCAAAGCAGAGAAGTTTGCACACTGTGGACACAGAATGCGGTCTGCCATTTCAGTCAACAGAGGATGTTGCAGCCATCAAGCCAGCAGCCACTGTACCTGTTCCCAACAGTGCACCCTGAGTGGAATTCAGCATAGAATTCCTGAACCCATTAAGATGCACATCAAAGAAATTATTTCAATAAGCCTAGACCTTTGTGTCTTCCCATTGCCAGGCAGCACAGTGGTAAAGACCTCAAATTTAAAAGTGGGCAGAGGAACTAGACATTTTCAGAAAGAAGGCATCCAAATAGCCAACAGATACATGAAGAGGTGCTCAGTATCACTAAGCATCAGGGAAATGCAAATCAAAATCACAATGAGATATGACTTCATACCTGTTAGAACTGCTATCTTTAATAAGACAAGAGATAACAAATGTTGCTGAGGAAGTGGGGAAAAGGGAACCCTTGTTCATCACTGTTAGGAATGTAAATTGGTTCAGCCACAACAGAAAAGGTATGAAGGATCCTCAAAGTATTAAAAATAAAACTACCATCTGACCCAGCAATTCCACTTTTGAGTATATACCCAAAGGGAATGAAAACAGGATATCAAAGAGATATTTGCATCCCCATGTTTACTGCAGCATTATTCACAGTAGCCAAGGTATAGAAGTGTCTGTTAACAGAGGAATGGATAAAGAGAAGGTGGCTGTTGCATACAATGGAATATTATTCAGCCACAAGAAGGACATTCTGGCATTTGCAACAATGTGGATGAACCTTGAGGACATTGTGCTAAGTGAGGTAAGTCAGAGAAAGACAAATTCTCTATATCTCACTTATATCTAGAATCTAAAGAAGCCAAAAGAAAGAGAGTAGCACGGTGGTTTCCACCAGCTGGGGCTGGGCCAAGAAAAGAGATGCTGTTTAAGGGTACAAATTTCCAACTAACAGGTGAACAAGTCCTGGGGACCTAATGTGAAGTATGGTGATTATGTACAATACTGTATTATATACATCAAAGCTGCTGGGAGACTTGACTATTCTCACCACAGAAAGGAAAATGTAATTACATAACGCGATGGAAGTGTAAGCTAATACTTCAGCGGCAATCATGCTGAAATATATAAATGGATCAGGTCAGTATTTTCTTTTTCTTCTTTTTGGCTGCACTGTGCAGCTTGTGGGATATCTCAGTTCCCCAACCAGGGATGGAACTCGTGCCCCAGACAGTGCAAGTGTGGAGTCTTAACCACTGGACCCTCAGGGAAAAGCCTCAGGTCAGTACACTGTACACCTTAAGCTTACACACTGTAACGAGTCAACTGAACCTCAACAGAAGAAAATCTTCCAGGTATTTTGCATCCATTCTCCTGCTGATGAACACTGGTTGTTTCCAGCTGTTTTGCTGTCATTAACAGTCCAGCTATGAGCCTTCCAGGATGAGCGCAGGGCTCCCACTGCACACGTGTAAGCCTCTCTGCAACTACATCCAGAAGGACTAATGCTGGACCAAGAGTCCTGTCACCCTTTAAGCAGGTAACAAAACGTCGTCCCAAGCGGTTGCATTCCTGTGCATTCCTTGAGCACACATACACTAGAAGGATACACATACCCCATAATACTACTGGTGAATGATCTCCAGGTAATAGATTATGGATCTTTTTCATCTTTTGTAATTTCTAAATGTTATAATATAAACATCTTATCAATACCTTTAAATTCCAAAACATCTACAAATACGTAACTACATACGCTATAAATAAACATGCCATGAATATACAGCGTGTGTTGTACAGGCTCCCCGCATCCCCTTACCTCCAGGCCCCGTTCACCACCTCCAGCTCCAGGACGGTCTGCAGACGCTGGCAGCGCCGGGCCTCCAAGGTGATGCTCACTCTGCACTCTCCCAGCGGCTGTACTTGGCCGCTCGATGGCTCGATGTCGAAGGGAGACACCTGATGGGGAGAAGGGTGAGGAGTGGGGACTCTGGGAACTGCAGAACTGGGGGCTGGCCATGATCAACCAGGGTCACCCCCAAGCTGTGCCTCCCAGCTCCCTGAGCGTTTCCAGGGTGCGGAAGAAGACAAGTGGATGGGGGAGCACAGATGAGCAAGTGCTCAGGATGAAGAGGAGAAGATGATGAAAACTGAATCTCCGAGGAAAGGAGGTGGAAGGCAGAGGGAGGCGCCTTCGGTGTGGTTGCTCTGAGGGGTCTGCCCACCCCGCTGCGCAGGTGCGGGTCAGGAGCTGTGGCTCCAAGGAAGCCAGGCCAGGTTCCCAGACTGCGGCAGGGCCCAAGCTTCTACGTGGCCACAGATTTATCCTTGCACTTCTGTGTCTTCTCGGGACAGCCCCCTCCCTCATATCCTCTGCTTTAGTTCCTCTCTGAAACACCTAGAAAACAGTAACTGGTGCTCCTTTCCTAAGTTGTTTTACAGATGCTTAAACCACCACCAAACTGAAGAAGTTAACTACTTGATGACCATGAGCGCACAGTCCCCCATGAGCTGGAGCCTGAGGACTGACACTGTTAATCGTTGTGACACTACCTTGTCATCAACCAATCAGAGAACTGTGTACGAGCTGATCCCATACTCTATAACCCCCTTTCCTCACCTGGTCTTTAAAAACGTTTGGCTGAAACCCTTCGGGAGTTCGGGGCTTTTTGAGTGTGAGCCACCTGTTCTTGTCTGGCACCTTACAACAAACGCTACGCTTTCCTCCACCACCACCCCGAGTGTCAGTAGATCGGCTTTACTGCACGTGGATGATCAGGACCCAACTCTGGTTTTGGTAACACCCCTGTGATCCCTTCCCCACATGGTCACCCCCTCACCTAACCCCCCACTGCAGTTAGTTCACAGTTACCTGACGTGTCCACCTCCTGCCCCGTACCGGGTGCTAAAAGGGAAGGGAGAAGGCTCGGGGACTACAGTGCCCCTGACTGTACACCCCAGCACCCCTAGATGGGTCACAGTGGCTAGCAGGGTGTCACTGGGCATTGAAAGATCACAACCAGGAACAACATAACTTCTCTCTCCTCTCCTCCCTCCTTGAGACCAGACCATGAATGAGTGCAAGGCGCCTGCCTGCAGGGTGACCTGGCTGCTGCTGCCCTGACCCACCCCACCTCCCGCCACCTCGGCAGCGGCACTGTGCTGTCTTGGGCCCCGTGCCCTCTCGCTGCAGAGGTTTCACCGCCCAGGCACTGGGGAGTGGGGAGTAGGGCTGGCCTACACCTCAGGAAAAGGAGCTCTCCTCCTGAGCTTTGGGTCCAAGCTTAGCTGGGAAGGGAAGAGCTCCTTTGCATTCTTTGCTCATTGTTTTTCACATGCACTCCATTTCACACGGAGCCCAAGGTATGTGTGTGTGTGGTGGTGGGGGGCAGGCTTTGGTCTGCAGCTGGGTTTCTGGATGCTGACTTGGGCACATCCAACAAACCCCAATATTCTCAATATTACTTTTGAGAGCTCACAAGAATACAGTACAGCTCACAAGAATACAGTACAGACATTGCTACCAGCTTCAATTTGGACATAAATCTTAATACACCATGAAACTGACAACTACTTCAATTATAAAATGTAGTTATTCTTCACAGTGGGAGGAAAAACACAGACCAGGAATCAGGGAAACGGGATCTGATATGATTCTGCCACCTAGTAGCGGTGTGGCCCTGGGGAAGCCCCCAACCCTCTCTATCAAATGAGGATGTTGGCTGAGGTCCATAAGTTTGCAACTGTGCTCTGGGAAATCCCAGGGACTCCCCGAAGTCCTAGAGCAGGGGGGTGGGATGTGGGGAGGCAGGATGCCTGATCAGGGGGCCTCTGGTTCATACTCTACTGTAGATCTTGGGCTTCTGTTGAAGGTTTCATTTGAATAAAAGGTTATTGACAACACCTGCCCGCATCCCAGTTCCAGTCTCTGGTTCCATGAGCCAGGCAGGGGGACCAGTGAGCCCTGGGGGTAGCCAGCATTAACTCCAAGCCTGTGGAACAGATCCCTTGGCGATGGTTTTGTCCACTCGATGCAAAACTCTTCACTTCTCAGTTTCAGAGTGCCCAGTGGAGAAGCGAGGCTACCAGGTGAAGAAGAATAGCTTTCAAGGGGAAAGGAAGTGGGCAGCAGGAGGGGGGACCTGGGTGAGCTGCAGCTAGAGGGAGGCTCAGACCCTCTTGACCTGGCCAGAGTCTCACAGGTGCAGCGACCGCTCCCACATGTGAAGAGTGGGTGTGGTGAGCCAGTCATTTCCTCTGCCTGCTGGTGGTGTGGCTTGGGCTTGCTCAGGATTGAACATGGTGTTTAGACACGATGCCCTAATTTAGATGTTGACGGTAAATACCTAGCCACTTTCAATATTTTCTATTTTTAGGGAAAAAGGAAGCGTGCTATTTGAGAGGCCATGATTTTCCTTTTGGAGACGCTTTGGTTTGGGGCACACGCTCACCACCTGGCGGCCGGTCCTCAAAACTGCAAGCACGATCCTTGGGAGGCTGGGAATCCCAGCAGCGGCCCGCCCTTTCCCGGAGGCCCTGGAAGCTTCCCTCCCAACTCAGCTGCCCACTTTCTTCCTGACTCCAGCTACTCTGACAGAGGGAGAAACTCTTGTCCTATTTCTGTGTCAGAAGGCAGAGAGAGGAACAGGAAAATCCAGTTTTCGGGGTTCAGTCTGCTGTAGGAAGGATGGGGAATGGGGGGACACTACCAGGCGAAGGTCACCAGGCAGGCTATTCCTCTCCCAGCCTGAACGCGCCAGCTTGGGTGTCAAGGTCTCACAGCTCACACATCACGCCTGGGGGCGGGGTGGCACCACAGGACTTACGTCCTCTCGCCTTTCTTGCACGGAGGCCTGGCTCTCCTTCATGGCCCACGTGGCCGGGAGCGGGCTGAGGTTCCGGATCTGGATAAAGTTGGTGGCTTTCTGTCCCAGGCGCAGCAAACCAAACTGAAGGGCTGAGACGTCGATGACCAGGGCCGGCCCCTGAGGCACCCAGAGGGGCTGTCACGGGGCCACCGGGGTGTGGGCTTGGGGCCCTACCCCGGCCCCACCTTTCCAGCCCGCCTTAGCCGCCCGGCCCCATCACAGGCACCTTAAAGGCCGCCTCGATGTGCAGTACCACGGGAGAGGGCGAGTCTTTGATCTCACACAGCAGGTTCTGGCTCGTCAGGCCAGGGACACCCCCGGTAAAGTTCAGCTCAAAATCCTCGACCTCGCTGGGCTCTGGGAGAAGAGGGGTGTAGTGAGGTGGGGAGATGGGCAGGGGCGGCAGGCTCCCTCTGTGGCTGGCCCAGATGTTGGGCCCCTCCTCATGTCATGGCTGGGGCTGGGCTGTGGCTGAGGCTGATGGTGGGGCCTCGAACTCCTGCCCAGGCTCCTGTGACCTCGAGCTATCCCTCCCCAGCCAGCGCCCCCCGCGCTCCCCGCAGTACCGATGGTCCCCGTGCAGGGCTCCACCTCAATGATGTGACAGTCGCTGATCTTCCCCCACGTGTACCTGATGGCTGACTTGCTGTTGTTCCACATCTGAAAGACACACCCCAACCCGGGCTCCCTGGGAGGCTGTACTTGCTAAAGGATTGAGGGGTTTGGGACTCACAAAAGGTCCTCTCCAATCCCTCCCAGCTAATTCCCGGCCACTCGACAGCACCAACAGGGTTTGTGGGCAACGTATCAGGCCAAAGACCTCTGGACCCACGAACTTGTGCCGAGTTCAGCACCATCTTAACCAGCCCAGGCTGGGGAGAGACAACCACCTACCTTAAAATTCTTCTTCACGTTTATGCCAATATAGTTCTCCCCAGGGATGATGAGGGCATACGGTTCTAGGAGAACCTGGAAAGGTTCCACTGAGCCCTTCACCTCGATTTCCAGGACGATCACGTCATCCATGCAGTATGAGGGGTCCTTGGAGTTTTCCAAGTCCAAACTGAACACAAACCCGCCATGAGCTAAGAGTCATTGTGTCCCCTATCTCTGGTCTTGTGAAAGGAAAGCACGCTCTGCCCACAGATACCAAGCCCCCTGAAATCAGAGGTGTCAGCAATGCCCTGAAACAAGCGAATGCCTGAAGCTGTGCTGGCAGCTCAACCGCAGGCCAGGACCAAGGTCCCTCCCTGTGTTTCAGGGACCACAGAGCAGCCGCAGCAGCCTGGAACTCCCCAGCAGCTGACTGGAGACCCCCCCAGTGACAGCCCACTTAGGGACCAGTAGGCAGAGGTGCCACCAAAACCTTCCTCCATGAGTCACCACCCACCGGTGGCAACCGTGAGCACGGGGCAGTTTCCAGGTTCCAGGGTGCAGAGTCAGAGAGCTGTTCCCTGCATGCAGAGCCCGCTCCAAGCCTGCTGCCAGGGCAAGGTGAGGAGCTCTCACCTGCCAAAGCCTGCTGGGGGTCAGGGGCTCACCGACTCAGTCCTGGGGCCTCCCCCTCCAGCATCCTCCCTGGGAGGGCAGGCCTGGAGCCCACCGCTCAGCCAAGGGCCTGGGTCCTGCTCACCTCACGGGCTCTGGGACTTCCTCCAGCACCATCTGGAGCACACTGTGAAAACCCCTTGGCTGCAAGACAAACACAGCACCCTGAAGACGAAAGCCCGCCCCAGGGAAGACTTGAGTCACAGAAGCAACCCTCCCTGTGGCCCGGCTGCCACAGACGCCTTCCTGCTTCCCTGTGGCCTCTCCCCACACTGGGGGAAACAGCGGCTGCCAGGACGTGAGCCCTGACTCAGAGACTGGGGGCCACTGCAGTCTCAAGACTGGCATGCCCACCTCTGCTGGGCCTGGGGGACAGGAAGGCCCTTGGCAGTGCCCTCAACGTGTCTGAAGCATCAAGCCTTCCTGGGACAGGCAGTATCAGGGGCTGAATGACGGGCTGAGAGGCGGACCTGCTGTCTTACCAACAAAGGCCGCTGGGAAACCCCCGCATGCTCCCCCTTTGCCTGTTACATACAGGGCTTCACTTTGGGAGTCGAGGGCTGTGTGAGCCTTGGCCTGGGGAACCCCACCTCACTGCCTGGAAGCTGCTGTGAGCTGGGCAGGAAGGGTAACACCTTTGATGGAGTAGAAACATGAAAGACACTAGAGTCTGAGGCCAGACTTGCTCAGGACAGGGTGTGTGGGATGGGGACCAGGCAAGACGAGCTGCTTTGTCCTGCACACCAAGCCTGTCCACTAGCCCCACTCTTGGCTAAGTGCTGGCCTTGGCAGGATACCGGGGGTCTCCACAGGGTCAGCTGTGGCTTCAATGTCACCAAAGAACAGGGAGGGTGGGTGAAACCAGTATGACCCAACTGTGTGCAACCACCAAGATGGCCCCATTTGAACCTCTTGAGGGGAGAAGCTCAGGATGAATTTGTGGTCCGCGTGGGGGCTGAGAACGCCCATCTTGGGGGTGATGCAGAAGGCCGTCTCCCTGTCTGGCTGGTACTTGATGCTGTCTGCGCTGCAGGTTTCTCCGGGCATCAGGGACCGCAGGTTGGGCTTCATGATCTGCCAGTGGAAGGCCAGCTCCACGTGCCTGCGGGGGTGACCCTGACAGTAGGCTGTGGAGCCAAGGCCATGGCTGCTGACGGCAGGCGTGAGTGGGGCGGGAGACGGCAGGCGAGAACTGCTCCTTGTGCCAGATAGCAGAGCCTGTGTAAGGCCTGGGTCATGTGGACAGCAGGCCAGAAGGCACCCTGCGGTCTGCCCTGGCATAATGGCGAGGCTGAGAGGATGGTCAGAGAATAAATGGCAATGAGAGCTGAACCCACAGAACTTCAGCTGTCTGACCCTGTGCTTGACAGAGTTCCCCTCATGGGCCAGGCAGGAATTCTCTGGAAAACTGATCCTGGTTAGTGATGGACCAGAGGATCCGGTTAAGGATGGACTAGAGGGGCTTCCCCGGTGGCACAAGTGGTGAAGAACCCGACTGCCCATGCAGGAGACATAAGAGACATGGGCTCAATTCCTGGGTTGGGAAGATTTCCTGGAGGAGGGCATGGCAACCCACCCCAGTATTCTTGCCTGGAGAGTCCCATGGACACAGCCTGGTAGGCTACAGTCCATAGGGTTGCAAAGAGTCGGACGTGACTAAGTGACTTAACACGCAGAGGATCTGCTCAATATGACTCCCTGCAGTGTTGGACATCGTGCAGACCTGCTCTGTTCAACATGAGAGCCATTAGCTACCCAGGCGCTGAGCACTTTAAATGTGGCTGGTGCCACTGAAGTGAGTTTTTCACTTTATTTTAGTTGATTTCCATTTAAATGGTCACCTGTGGCTAGCAAGTACCGTGATGAACAGTGCACATCCGGATCCTCCCATCCTGTGCTCAGATTCAGGACATTAGGCCGGGTGAGGAGGGAGCGGGGTGTGTGCTGGGGTCCCGCACAGGCATCACTCACGTGGCGTTTCTAATAATCAGCAGTTTGCTGGCCGTGGACTGAAGGTTTTCAGGTTCAAAGCGTATGAAGTGCTGGGCTGTTAAGTCTGTGAGCTCTCCAGGCTCCGGCTGACTTTTCTCACCAGAAATATAGATCAGATCCAGAGCAACCAGCTGCCCGATTCCTGACAAGGTTAGGGGGGCAAAGTTTCACTAGGGCTGAAGTCAGGACTCTGGCCGAAGGCTGTCACAGCACCCAGGTCACCATCCACATGCAACTAACTGGCCATGATAGTGACCCCAGAAGTGCACACATAGGGGAACAGGGAGCCAACAGCATACAGACTCATGTCATGTTGTCACAGACCAACAGGAGGTGACTCTGCTAACCTAGCACGTAATGGGCACTCAATTAATGCCTGCTGGGTGAACTGGGTGGATGGTAGACAGACAGGTACCAAGAAGGAACACGGCACCCAAGGAAACACAGGAGGATGCCCCCTCTAACTCTGCAGAAACCTACAGGCGCCCTGGCTGTTTCTGTGTGAGTCACTGGCAGTTCCCCAAAGCTCTAGGTGAGTTTCAAAGTGACGTGACGAAAGATTGTCCCCCAGGTGTACACCTCTGTCGCACTAGACGGCCCCTTGGGACAGGCCTGAGGGCCACACTAGTGTGGGCCTCTAAGGTCTGGCCAGAGCAAGAGGCCCCCAAACCGGAGCCCAGTGCCCGTGGCTGCAGCATTCCGAGTGCACCGCCGCCCCCCTGCCCACAGCCGCGGACCGGACGCCGCCCCGGGAGCGCGGCGCCCACCTGTGGTCACCAGCTCCTTCATCTGGCAGTTGTCGCATACGATGACGAAGGTCTGCTCTGCCTTTCCCAGGCTGGTTGGGAGGAACAGGACCTGGGGAGGAAAGGGCTGTCCTGCAGCCTCCAGGGAAGGGGCTTCTTCCCCATCACCCCCTCCTCTCGACCGCACCCCCTGCCTCGGGCCTCCCCTCCTGGCCGTCTCCCTGGGGTCCAGCCCAGGCTCCGGGATATGAGGAGAGAATTCACAGGGATGGAAATAAAAATGGCTCTTAAACAACATGTTTAACCTCACTCATGATCAAAAACGGAAACGCAAACCAGCCAGAAAAAGTTTCATGCCTCCTATTGGCAAAGAGCAAGAAAGTTAACGATCATGAACACAGTGACAGGATGTCTTCCTTCTCTTCAAGCTACTCTAAAGGGGCAGGGTAGGGTTTGGTGGGAAGAGACAGAGGAATATAAAGGCAATGAGGTTGGCCAAGAGTTGAGAAAAGTTGAAGCTGGGTAATGAGTACATGGGTGATCCTTAAACTATTCTATTTTTTTATATGGGTTTTTTTGGGCGGGGGCGGGGGCGGGTGCTTGGCCAGTTGGATTTCTGTCCTTTTAGTGTAGCTGACTTACAATGTTAGGTTAGTTTCAAGTGTATAGCAAGGTAATTCTATTATATATGTGTACACACACACACACACACACATATATCTATTCATTTTCAGATTATTAGTATTAGTATTTCAGATTATTAGTATTATGACGATTATTATTTTGACTGAGCCATAAAGCTGGTGGAATCTTAAGTTTCCCGACCAGAGATCAAACCCATGCTCCCTGCAATGTAAGCACAGCCTCCTAACGACATGATCACCAAGGAATTCCCTGTATATGTTTTAAAATGTCCATAACACATTTTTTTAAAGTTTGATAACATACTGTGTTGGGAAAGACATGAGAAAACAGGCACCTTCATATACTATTGTTGGAAGTATAAAATAATATAATCCAAATGGTGGGGACCTGGCAACATGTACCATAATTAGAAGGGCAGAGGCCCTAAGTCAGCAAATGTACAACAAGGACTGTATCCTGCAGGTAGGACAGAGTGATGTATGTATAAGCTATTCCCTGAGATGGCCAGAGATCAGAAATAATCTTCATATTCATCAGCAGGAAATGGCTGACCTAAATTAGTCCATACACACAGTGGAATACCATGCAGCTATAAAAAATGAGGTGTGGGAAGTACATGGTGCAGAACAAAGTGTAGAGTGGGCAACGATTTGTGTGAAGAAGAAATGGAAACATAGGAAAGAAAAAACCATGCGCTTATGTTGTCATCACATACGTCTGCAAAGGCACCCAGACCTGGTAAGGTTGTAGCCTATGGGTGGCCAAGGAAGTGGGGGGAGAGGGAGCATTTCACCATGCATCTATTTGCATATTTTGAATTTTTAATCATGTGAATCTATTTATTTGGAAGTATGAATAAGTTTTCAAACAAACAACGTCCCAATCACTAAACAAAATTTACAGAAACCACCAAGGCTTGGACCTGGGAGTGGACATCTGGGTCATGAAAACACGAAGGTGGGAATTCCCTGGCAGTCTAGTGGTTAGGACTCAGCACTCTGACTGCCAAGGGCCTGGGTTCAATCCCTGGTTGGGGCACTAAGATCTCATAAGCCATGCAGCACAGTCAAACAAAACAAAAAACCCCACAGAGGCAAAGGAAATCAAGCAAGCAGCTGAGGAAGCAGCAACTGATCATAAAGAGGTGGGAATACCTGCTACTGCCTCATCACCTACCTCCATGAATATGGCCTGCCCTGGAACCAGCTCAAACACCGACGGCAGGATCCCAAAGGGAGGCTGCTCAACGAAGCCAATGGTGACAACAGCCTTAAAGAAAAGCAGAAGATGACCCAACAGTATGAAAGAAACTGTGAAATCTCTTGCTCAGATGACCCGTCTCTCCTCCAAACATCCATGTTGTGATTTGAAGGCTCTTATGGATCATCCAGTCCCCTGTTCATGAAGAAACTGAGGCACATCCATTCAGCCAGCACTTACTCAACCTGCACCAGATGGGGTTCTGACGTTTAAAGACGAGTACGTCACGGAGCATCTGCAAAGAGCTGCCTATTGGTCGGAGGTACAAGAAGACCACTGACAAGGGTTTCAGACGCAGAGCAGGAGGCGTGTGAGAAGGTCTCCCCCAGGAGGTGGGCTCCCTAGCACAGTCCTTTTCCTACTGCACCACCCTGTGTGGTTCGTGCCGGCTTCTGTGTCTGCCTCCATTCCCAACCCAGCCCTGGCCGTGAGCTCCTGAAGGAAGCTGCCGACTTGTCAGCAGAGCTGCAGCCCCGATGCCTATACAGGAAGCTGCTAGCCCATGCCTCCAGATCCCTGGCACGTGACAGCTATGAGTGAAATGTCTCAGGGAGCATGTGGTCTCCTGGATGCTTGTTTCCAGAGATGCACAGAAAGCAAGGTATCTCTCCTCTGAGAAAGATAATGGTGTGCATGGGCGTGATAATCAGTGTTGTCAGCACTCGGCTGCCATGGGGCATGCGGGGTGGGAGGGAGCTTGGGCAAATGGTGGGGCAGGGGCAGGCATGTACACACGCCCTGCTTCTCAACTCCAGCCGACAGGACCATAGTGGATCCTGGCCCAGGGCTGCACATCTTCCAGTGTTTCAGAGAAAGTGGCAATGTACATTTTTATATATCATCTCTCTATTTTTATTTTTTTTCAGCATGGCATGCGGGATCTTAATTCCCCAACCAGGGATTGAACCCGAGCCCCCTGCAGTGGAAGTGCAGAGCTCCACCCACTGGATAGCTAGGGAGCTTCCTGAAATCTATCTTTAAGTATTGACTCAAGATATGTTTTTAAGCAATGCTGGATTTCCCTACTGACTCAAGACGGTGAAGAATCTGCCTGCAACGTGGGAGACCCGGGTTCAATCCCTGGGTCGGGAAGATCCCCTGGAGGAGGGCATGGCAACTCCACTCCAGTATTCTTGCCTGGAGAATCCCAAGGACAGAGGAGCCTCGTGAGCTACAGTCCATGGGGTCACAAAGAGTCGGACATGACTGAATGACTAACACTTTCACTTTCAAGCAATGTTAGCTCAAAAATGTTTTGAGGCCCTGTGCCAAATAAATATGACCACCAAATTCAACCAAAGAGCTTCCAATTTGTAGCCTCTGCTATAGTCAAACATTTGCCACAATAATGACTGACTGAATGACTCAGTGAATAAATGAATGAATAAAGTGACATCCAAGACAGGCCTTGAAGGATGGGAGAGGTGATGGGACCTGTCTAGGCCTTGAAGGACGGGAGAGGTGATGGGACCTGTCCAGGGTCACACAGGTATTAGGGGTATAACAGGAACTACAGTGCTATACTCTGTACCTCTTGATTCTTAAGGGACTGCGGCTATACAATTCTGTCCACTGCGTTTCCAGCCCCAGGGGCACTGGAGCAAGTCCCCCACGGGGGTTACTGCTTTCGATGGACTTGCTTTTCCCAGGAAGCGCTGTGAGCACTCACCCTGAAGCTGGGCGGCGGCCAGCTCTTCTTAGGCATGATACAGAACTTGCCCACGCTGAAGCCCACGTTTTTGCAGATGAATCTGGTTATCTTCATGCCCCCGATGAGGCAGTAGCCGCAGTCCAGCACGGGCGACACTGCAGCCACAGGGGAAGATGGGCAAGAGAGACAGCGCGGGTTCCCCTGAGGGCGGCCCAAGCTGAGAGCAGATGTTGGGGGCGGGGCGGGGACAAGCCCCGCCCCTGCTTCTGCCCGCAGCGGTGCCCCAGGACACCACATGCGTGGGCCTCAGGGTGTCCCCGAGCCAGTGCCGCCTAGGCTGGGGTCAGCTGGGCCGCGGCCTCCTTTCCTGATATGTGTCGCTCAGAGTCCGCCTCCCCCTGGGAAGTAGGACGGTCAGGGCCTAACTCTGGAGGAATGCGGCAGCTTCCGGCAGGTCCCTCCGCAGGACTCAGAAGCCCCTGCCCTAGGGGTCAGGCTGTGGGGAGCCACCCAGGGGCCCTGCGGGCAGGTGGTCCTTCAGAGGGGCACCAGCCCTCACCGATCCCCGGGGAGCAGCACGCACTTACACGTCAGCACTGGGGGCGGCCTCCGGGCCTGCAGGGGGATCAGGAGCGTGTGCGCTGACTGGGTCTCCACTAAAATAAAGTCATCAAAATCCCCAAGGCAGTCGGGAAAAAACTGGACAATGTACTGGCAGGTCATTCCAGGAGCCACCATTCCACCTTCTCCTGGGAACATCCCTGTGGGTGACAAAAGTGACAATGAGACTCTGGAGACCAGGTAAAAATTCCAGGACCTGGGGTGGGGAAGGCAGTGATGGGGTCCACCTGGGATGGTCAGGGAGGGTCATGCCTGGCCCTGTGGCTTAGCAATTACTTTGTGGGCAGCAGACAGACACTTGAGATTTCTAGGGAGCAGAGGGGCCACGAGCAGAGTTGTTCTTAAGGAGAACACCGAGTCACAGGAGCAGAAAGGCTGGCTGGGAGGCCAGTGCCGCGGCCTAAGTGAGGAACCAGGATGCAGTGACGGTGAGCAAAGCAAGGACAGGACTGAACTGAGCTTGGGGGTACGATCCAAGGAGGATCTGTCAGGCTTGGCGGGGGCGCTCTGCTTGGAGGGCAGGTGGGAGGCCGCCTTGGAGCACGAGGGGTGCAGCCTCAGGAGTCACCCGAAGCCCCGTGGGGACGTAATCTCGGGCAAGGCCAGCATACAATTTCAAGGATGGGCAGGCCACTCCACCCTGAGCTCACCCAATCCCAGGGCGAAGTAGGGCGTGGAGGGAGGGAGGACTCGAAGGTGGCGGCTGGTGGATGTGGTGTTCTGCAGGGAGATCACCATCTGTGCAGAGACAAAAGCGACACGTGTGGACACAGGCTATGAAATCTGGGGCTCACATAATAATATGGGAATGGGGTGGGGCTTGGCCCATGGGAATGAAATGAGCTTGGCTCCGTGTTGGTAACTGTTGAGCTGGTGAGGGGTCCATGGGGTTTCAGGTGACTATTCTATCCACTTTTGTTTGTTTTTAGGAAAAAAAAGAAACTACTAGGTAAGCATGAAGGTGGGGGTAGATCTGACCCAGCCTCTGTCCTGTTTAAAACCACAGCAATGTTTGTTTTTAAATGTTTATTTTTATTTATTTGGCTGAGCCGAGTCTCCGTTGTGGCATGTGGGATCTTGGCTTTCTGACCAAGGATTGGACGTGGGCCCCCCACACTGGGTGCGCTGGGTTCCAGCCACTGGGCCACTAGGCAAGTCCCCAGAATCACAGCTATTGTTTATTGGGCTTCTCCTATGTGCCTCCTCGACTTCCCAATGACCAGGGAAGTGAAGTGAAAGTCGCTCAGTCGTGTCCAACTCTTTTGAAAGGTGGGAACTACCTCTATTTTAGGGCAAATAAACTGACGTCCAAAGAGCCTCCTTCACTGGAAAGTAAGAGTGGTGAGAGTGAGCCCAGGACCCTGAAGCTCTGCCTCCTCACCTCTCACTCACCGCTCTTTCTCCACATAATCCATTTTTTTGTTGTTGTTGACCACGCCACGTAGCATGCAGGATCTTAGTTCTCCAACAACCAGGGATTGAACCTGCACCCCTTGCAGAGGAAGCTAGGAGTCTTAACCACTAGACCACCAGGGAAGTCATCCAATATAACCCTTTGAGCCACTTCTTCTCAAGGCCCCAGGGGTGCTACCTGTGTTCAGGTCACTCAGCCTATCCCCCTCATTAAACCCTGCCTTCTGTTCTCCGTCCCTCAGATCGGGAAACCCCTAAGGTCTCAGCACCTAGAACTGAACTCACACAGTGCTGACCCCCAACAGCACTCGGCACAATGCCCAGCAAGGAAGAAGAACTCCACGCACGCACACACCTTTGGCTCCTATTTTGCGAAATATTACACTGGGAAAAACGTATGAGTTATAACACGACAAGCCATTTTTCCAGCTTAAAAAGTAAAACATGAAAAACACAGATGAAGCCTGGCCCCAGCCCCACACCAGATAAGAGCTCCATAAATTTGAAGCATGTCTTCATACTTTTATTCATAGGGGTGCATTCCTAAATCAACATTAAGGTCCATTTTTGGCCAGCACAACAGACTGCCTCAATCCACCTGTGAACCAGATCCAAACTGGAGAGACCCACGTTATAATTTTTATTTCTCCAATATTAATGATGATGAGCATCTTTTCATAAGTTTGCTATTTTAGGTGTCCTCTTGTGTGCTATGTCTGATCACAGTGTCCATTTGCCATTGTGTACTTTTTTTTTATTGACTTGCAGAAATTCTTTATATATTCTGAGCACTAACATTTTATAAGGTATATGTTATAAACATACCCAAGTATTACAACTTGTATTATCTTTTGATGTATTATCTTTAAAATTTCAGTACACCAGGGGTCATCACACCCTACTTCCCACCTCTTAGAGCTCTGATTGCTGTCAGACTTGGGTAAGGGGGAGTCAGCTACAGAATCACATCCTAAGGGTCTGCTGTTTTCAGGCCCTTCTGATGCCACGTGTCACAGGCCAGGTTCCGCATAAAGTGAAATCTTGTATCAGCTTTAAAATTTTAATGTATTTATCAACCTTTAGGTTCACAGTTTATACTTTAGTGTCAAGCAATCTCAGATCTCCTATATTTTCATCTTCACTTCTTGCTTGAGATCTTTGCTGGAAAGAATTTTGTTGAGGCTCTGGAGTGAGGTAGGGATTAAACTATTTTCTGTATGGCACGAAACTAATTCCATTTTGCCTTTTCATATCTACACACATGCACAGACAGCCCTGGGAACTGTTCCCTCAATCTGGATTTTCCCAAATACAGGGCTAGCTTGCAGGGGTCACTACGAATCGAGGTGTTCATGACAGTAGCTGCCCTTCATGTCCATGGAGGCACATCTCTAGAGAGCCTTGCTCCCAGCCACACAAGCCAAACCCCTGACCAAATGAGGGGCAGGATCTAGCAGTTTATGAAGGGATGTCCCGTGGGACAAAATAATCAATTGCACTGACCAGGGTTCACATTCTCACATTCTCGTATTGGCTCTGCCTCCTTCCACCCCCTTTCCTCACTCTTCCCTGGAACTGTAAACGAAAGCACATACGCTCACTTATGGGGAATCTGGGCTGTGACACTTGTCATCAGAAGAGTCTGAAAACAGCAGATTCTGAGGATGTGACTCTGGAGTTGATGTTCTCTTGTCTGACGGCAAGCGGAACTCTAGCTGCTGGGAAGTAGGGTGCGATGACCCCTGGGATGCATCACAATTACGAAGGTTTCTTCCCCATGATCGACTGAAATGACGAGGTGCAGGCGGAGGGAGGTCAGGCACTGAATTGTGGTAGCTACAGCATGGTTGCAAGGTCTGGGCAAACAGTAATTATAAGGATTGTGAAGGGGGCTGGCTTTCCTTAAATGCACTGGAAGCCATAGAGGAAAAAAATGGTAGGCTTAGGGCAGCCAATTCAAGGGCCACCATGAAGACATTCCTTGCATTCCTGGGTTACACGCAATCTGTTCCTGGGGTATGTGTATGCATATGTGTGTGTGTTTTCTTACTTAGCTTTTTACTTAGTATTTCTGAACCTATGTTCTTTTTTTTTCTTTCAAATGTCTTTTAAAGTTACCAAAATATGGAAAGAAAACAAAAGAGAAAGTATGTCAAACATAATAAGCTCCTGGCTTACAAGGTATATAGATCTCCATTCCTACCGCAACTCCTTAGCCTCCAGCACTTGCAGCCCAAGTCCCAGTCTGCTCCTTAACTCAGGACAGATAAGTCCTCTCACAGCTCCAAAGGACAGAGGATGGGACGGCCCATGTTCTCCCCCCACTGCCCAAATAATATATTACTTGTTTATTTATGCCAGGCAGCTTGTGGGATCTTAGTTTCCCAACCAAGGGCTGAACCCACACCCTCAGCAGTGAGAGCATGGAGCCCTAACCACTGGACCACCGGAGAAGTGCCCGAGTCTACATCTTTAAGCAAGACTGGCTACGGCTCTCACTGTGATACTTCCTTACTTGGCTTTGGCTCAAGGTAGTACTAGGCTCTGTCTTAGTCTGAAATATAAACTGGGTGGCTTACGAACAACAGGAATGTACTTCTCACAATTCTGGAGGCTAGAAAGTCCAAGATCAAGTGGCCAGCAGGATGAAGGCCCTCTTCCATTCATAGCTGGCAACTTCTCACTGTGCCCTCAAGGGGCAGGAGGGGCAAGGGATCTCTCCAGAGCCTCTTCAGAAAGGCACTAGTCCCATTCAGGAAGGCTTCATGCCCATGCCCTAAGCACCTTCCCAAGACCCCACCTTCTAATACCATCACCTTTGACAGTTAGAACTTCAACAAATGAGTTTTGGAGGGACACAAACATTCAGACCATAGCAGGCTCATTCCCTAAGGATGAGGATATGGTCCTTTTTCTAGTCTCTAAAAGTTTATATAAGATAGGGATTAGCTTGAATGTTTGGTGGTATATACCTGTAAAATGATCTGGGCATGGTGTTTCCTTCGGTAGGTTTTCTTTTTAAGGTATTTTCATCAAATTGGACAGCCACATAGCTGAAAGAGTCAAAGGGTTCTACAAAGCTCTAAAAATAGAAATCCTGCCATCTTCCCTTGCCTCCACACCCGCCATTTCCCACACCTAGATGAAAACACTTTTTCCTCCTTTAGCTGATTATTTTGGAAATTACTTCCATGTCTCCAGATGGTGTGCTAATTTTTTTGTTTGTTTTAGGTATTAATTATGGATGGATGATATGGATATTCTCTTTCCTCGCCCATAACCAGCTTAACCATATGCCATCCTACTATCCTTCCTACCCTCATCTTCTGGATGCAAATTATGTCATACTCATGGTTAAACTGGCTTTCCTGGGGGCTCAGCTGGTAAAGAATCCGCCTCCAGTGTGGGAGACTCAGGTTCAATCCCTGGGTCAGGAAGATCCCCTAGAGAAGGGAAAGGCTACCCACTCCAGTATTCTGGCCTAGAGAATTCCATGGACTGTGTAGTCCATGGGGTCCCAAAGAGTCAGACACAACTGAGTGACTTTCACTTTCTTTCATGGTTAGATCAGTAATTAATGTTTATGTTACTGGTTGCTATGTAAAAAATATTCACAGCTGAGCATGAAATTCTCCCTTGAACAATTTTTGTTTCTTCTGGAGTTAATCAACCAATTATTTTGTTTGCTATGTACTTATCAGTGATTTTTTAAAATTTATTTTAATTTTTTTGGCCACACTGCATGTGGGATCTTAGTTCCCCAACCAGGGATCAAACCCACGCCTACTGAATTGGAAGGTGGAGTCTTAACCACTGGACCACCAGGGAAGTCTCTCCCTTATCAATAATTTAATCTCTTTCCACTACCCTACAAGGCTCTTCTCAAGATGTCCCAGATGTATCAGGGACTCTGATCAGTGTCACCCCCACGGGTCAACTCCTCCTATTCTGGCCCCTTCTAACCTGGACTGGGTCACCTGTTATACCTACTGCTGTCACCCAGGACAGGTCAACCCCTGTAGCAGTTTTCAGACACGTCCACGAGTTCTTTGACACTCTTCCCATTGAGACGTGAGGTCTTCCCCTCAAATCTGGGCCAACCTTAGGGACTCACTTGGACCCTGTAGCAATGCAGAGGATGCAATGACTTCCTCTCCTACTGCAAGGGAACCTCCAAGGTTAGGTCATAAACAGTGATGCAACCTCCCTCTCGCTGATAGGGAACTCACTTCAAAGCTCTGATCATTCACTTTGAGCTGCCTGATTACCCTGAGGCGGAAGCCCAGGCCACACAGAGAATTCACGTACAGACTCAGCTGACAACCAACATCAACTACTTTGTGACTGAAAATGTCTCAGCTGGTTCCAGTCCTGTCTTTCAGGTTACCCCCAGGCACTAACTTTTTCTAGCTAAGGCCTCAAACACCATGGAACAAGCCCTTCCCATTGGGCCCTGTAAGAATTTCTGATCCAAAAAAATTCTATAGGCATGATAAAAATGGTTGTTTTAAGTTATGAAGCTTTAGGACTTCTCTGGTGGCCCAGGGGCTAAGACTTCGCACTCCCAATGCAAGGGGTCCGGGTTCAATCCCGGGTCAGGGAACTAGATCTCACATGTCGCAACTAAAAGACCTCGCCTGATGCAACTAAAGACTCCACATGCCACAACTTTAAAAAAAAAGAGAAGACTCTGCATGCCATAACTAAGACCTTGCACAGCCAAATAGATAAATATTAAAAAAAAAAAAGAAAAAAAGTTGTTAAGCTTTGCAACAGCATTAACAGAAAAGCCCCTTAACCATTACTAAGCTGGGCCTTTCCTTTACCGGCCTCCTATGTTGGATCTCTTGTTTCCCACATACCAAGCCTTCCTCTTCCTTGGTTTACTCACCTATATAGGGAAGCATGCTCCCCACAAGTTTCCTGAGAAATGGTGCATGGGACATATATTTTTAAAGACTTGAAAAGTTTGAAAATGTTTTTATCCTTAAACCGTATAGTTAAGCAAGGTAAACAACATATGTACACAGTCATATTGCCCAAGAGATGCAAGGTGCAAATTTCTAAGAGATGTCACCAGATACAATTCCATTTATAAACAGACTGTGAAGGACTGTGTTTCTCCTTTTGGGAGGCATGCTCTGGGGAAACTGGCCACTGTGCTCTAAGGAAGGGAAGAGAAAGTAAAGGATCTAGCTGATGTGGAGAAGCCTCAGGGAGAAGAGCGGAGGTCTCAGCCAAAAGCCAGCATTAACCACCACACATGTGAGTAAAGGAGACTTTGGCTCTGGTCTCTTGGCTGAGTCCCCAGACAGCACACGGAAGAGAGAAACTCTCCTCTCTGTGTCCCCCTGATCAGAGAGCAAACTGCTATTTCACACTGTGAAGTCTTAGGGCAGTTTGTTGCATGGTCATAGAAAGTGGAACACTGGACATATTAAAAGAGACTCCAATGAAAGTTGCCCTTTAAAACCATGTCGGAAGGGACCACTTCAAGTACTCCCTTTCTCTGCTTTCTTCTGTCAAGTACTTTTAACCACAAATGCTGATCTGAAGCCCCAGAATGTAATATATCTGAGCTGTATGCCTCCCACTGTATAAATACTCAGAATCCTGCAACTGGACAAAGAGTCACTGTGGTGATCTGAACTGGAGGCTCAGTAAACTATTAGATGCAGAAACTTTCACAAATCAACGTTATTCCAAGATTCTTCAGATGACTGTGGGTGGAGGGAGCTACAGGCATGGAATGAGAGGAGGCATGATGGAATTAGATTGTAATTAGAGGTATCATCATGAAGCCATGATTTTAAATATATAAGCACATGGATATAGAAATATGCATGTATATATGTGTGTATATATATATATATACACCTCTCTCTATATATATATGTGTGTGTGTGTGTGTGTGCACGCTTAGATGTATGAAATTGCTGTATTTTCGCCTCTAAACATTTTAAGGACTTAAAAGCAATGACACCCCAGTAGCAAATAGCAGATCTAGGGCTTAGATCTTGGTTTCTAAATACCATTCTCCACTAAAAGCAACCAGAGCTTCTGGAACTGATGCCAGAACTGGGACAAATGGAGTACAAAATCAGCCTGGAACATCTTGTTCCAGAATGCAAGGAAGTGCTCAAGAAACTGCTAGGTCACATTAAAGGAACACAGAGACACTTTACAAGGCTCCCACTGGACAAATCTGGGATTCTTTCAGAGGCAAGACGGGTACTGACTTTAAATGAAATGATTCATTTTTGGCTAGATTAACATAAGCTTCATTAATCTGAATGACTCTAAATAGATGTGCCTGCACTGACAAAATGAACACAACAGCCAACACGCTTACAGTATGGCTACGTACTTTGAAAAAAAAAATGAAATAACTGATTAATCATGGGGGGAAAACTAATTTCTTAACTAAAATTGACCAATCTTATTCTCTTGATTGGACCTCCACTGACCCAAAAACTGGATACAGAATAGGTTCCAAATGTCTCTTGTGAGATTTACATTGTATTTGACACTCGGGTGTTTAAGTGCAGCTGTGGGCTCAAGATCAAACTGACATTCAGTAATGATTCTGCATCAGAGGCTAAAGCCCTCAGGGTTAAATCCTCTTCTCCAGGAACTTCTGACCAAAATGGGGAGAACTGAGAAGTTTTTAATGAGGAAAACGGTGCAGGCCTGACCTAAGATAAAGACACCAATAGAGGACAGTCTGTCACATATATTCCACAACTGATTTCACAAGGTTTTCTGGGAAATGCATTTTAAAAATTCTGAAACTGTTTTGATACCATCATTCAGACTACTTAAGAACAGACTGTCCAACTGGCCTCTTTTTTACCACCAAAATATGCACAAGATTCACTGTTTCCAGGACTTCCTTTGTGGTCCGGTGGTTAAGAATTTGCCTGCCAATGCAGGCAACACCAGTTCTATCCTTGGCCCGAGAACTAAGACCCCACATGCTGCAGGGCAACGAAGCCCATGCACTGCAACTACTGAACCCATGCACCCTAGAGCGCATGGTCTGCGACAGGAGAAGCCACCGCAACGGGAAGCCTGCGCGCTGCAACGGGGACCCAGCACAGCCAAACGTAACAACAAAAGTTTTTAAAAAGATTCACTGTTCTCAGTCCATAGTTTTTTTCCTCTCCCCTCTCAGTTACAAGTGCTCTCTTTGCCTTTGTTCACTAACAACAATGTATTGGCCATTATTCGTCAAATAAGTATGCAGACCACTGATTCCTCCGTCAATGAGTTTTCAAATATATGAGTATAGTATACTCTGCAGTGTGCTGGCAAATGCTTAATGATCAGTTCTTGGGGTTGGGAGAGCTCTGATTTGGTAGTTGTTTGCTGATTTCAGTGGTGTAAAAACCCCCAATATGGTCAATTTCAAGACCAAAGTGACATCACTGAGCAGGGACTTGGGAAGAGATGCGCACGGTCAGCGCTCATGAGCTAGTAGGACCTGGCTCCAGCACACCGTGGGGTACAGGCACATCTCAGAGACACGGTGGTGTTAGTTCTACATTTTCTTACTTCCCTCTTCAAATTTAGTTGATGTCTTCTTTTACATCTTCACTTTTATCCTTCTGCTGTTCATTGTAGTTATTATCACTTTCACAAGATTTGTAAAATTAGGACTATTTCAAATATATTTTCAAATTTCCAGGCATAAAGTTGTTCATAAACCTCGTTATCTTTCTAATGTCTGTAGGATCCATAATGATGTCCTCATTTCCCCGATACTGGTAATTTGTACCTTCTCTCATTTTGATCAGTTTTGCCAGGAACTTATCAGTTTTATTAACCTTTTCAAAGAATTAACTTTTGGCTTTGTTGAGCCTCACTATATTTGTTTTCTATTTAATTAAAATGCTTTCTTATTTTAATTATTTCCTCCCTTCCAGCTTCTCTGGGCTAAATTTGCTATTTTTTTCTAATTTTTGAGACGTGTACTTTGATCACTGATTTTCAGACTGTCTCTTTTCTAATATATGAACATAAGTCTATACATTTTCTTCTAAGGATACCTTTAGCTACATCCCATAAGTTTTGGTGTTCCATTTAAAAATTATCATTATTTTCTAATTTCTATTATAACTTCTTTGACTCATAGTCTAGTTCAGTTCAGTCGCTCAGTCGTGTCCGACTCTGTGACCCCATGAAACGCAGCATGCAAGGCCTCCCTGCCCATCACCAACTCCCGGAGTCCACCCAAACCCATGCCCATTGTGTCGGTGATGCCACCCAACCATCTCATCCTCTGTCGTCCCCTTCTCCTCCTGCCCTCAATCTTTCCCACGTAGTCTAGTAATAAATTGCTTAATCTTCAACTATGTAGGGGAGTTTCTAGTTAGTTATATATTTGTTATTCAGTCTACTTGGTCCAAACACTGTATGTTTTCAGTCCTTTGAAATCTGTTATTTCCTTTATGATCCAGGACATAAGACAATTTTGGTAACATGTTCCAAGTATACTTTTAAAGAAACTGTACACTGCAATTGCTGGTTGCAGTGTGATATATAACTCAATTAGATATAGTTTGTTAACTATATTATTCAATTCTTCTATGTCCTTACTGATATTTTTGCCTACTTACCCTTTAAGTTTCTGAGAAAATGTTAAATCTCCTCATGTTTGTTATTGGTTCTGTTTTTCTTCTAGACTTATAAAATTTTGCTTATGTATTTTGAGGCTGAGTTATTAATATATGTAGATTTTAAATACCTGAATCTTTTGGGAAAAGATTTTTTTTAAACCTTTGATCAGTGTGAAATGTCCCTTTTATTTCTACTAATGCTTCTTGCCTTAACATCTACTTTCTCTAATATTAGCATAGCCACACCAGGTTTTTTTTTTTTTTTTTGGTTGAAGTTTGTCTAATATAATTTCCATCCTTATATTTTCAATACTTCAGTATCTTTTTTATTTTTCAGGGGAAAGTAATTCAGAATATTTTCTTCAAGCCTGGCAGGAACTTATAACAGTTCGTGTGTAACAGACATCACAGTGGAGATTTGTATTCGTATTTCTAAAAGTTATCTCATATTAGTAGCATTTAATTGGTTTTGGTTTTTCTATCCAGTCTGATGATCCTTCTCCATCTTTTCTTTTTTTTGGGAGGGTCTTTTTTTTGGGGGGGGGGCATGCCATGAAGCTTGCGGGATCTTAGCTGCCCAACCAGAAACTTAAAACCATGCCCTTGGTAGTGAAAGCGCAGAATCCTAACCACTGAACCGCCAGGGAACTCCCTGATCTTTCTCTTTTAATTGAAGTACTTGGTCCATTTAATTACTTCATGCAATTATCAACAAATCTGAGTTTAAATCTGTTTTTATTTTTAATGTGAACAATACTATCCACCACGCTCCTTTTTTCTTGTCTCCTATTAATCAAAAATTTAAAAGAAAATTTCCATTTCTCCTTCTATTACCTTGTTACTTTAATATCATTTTACTATTTGAATAATGATTAGACCAGACACTACAGCAAGCAACCTTGAATTACTAAAGTTTCCATATTAATTATCACTTACATGTTTGTAAGACAACCCAAGGATCTTGGAACACTTTAAATCCACTTACCCCTCTAAGTTTTTATTAGAAGTCCCTACATATATTTAAAACACATATTGTTATTAATAATAAGTATATTATTATTATGGTTATGTTACATTTAATATTAATTTAGATGTCTACACAAATTTACCCTTACTGTTGCATTTCTTCTTGCATTTCCCTACTCCCATGTGGTATAATTTTCATCTGACTGGAGAATTCCTTTGATTCAGGTCTTCTGGTGATGAATTATTACTGCTGATAATGAAGTATCAGTTTTTATTTGTCTGAGAAAGATTTCATGTTTTTTTTTTCTGAGCGATGCTATGTAGCTTGCAAGCTCTTAGTTCCCCCACCAGGGACTGAACCTGGGCCCTCGGCAGTGAAAGTGTGGGGTCCTAATCACTGAATGGCCAGGGAAGTCCCTATCTTCACCTTTAAAGAATATTTTCACTAGGTTTAGAATTCTAGATTGCAAGTTACTGTTCTTTCATTGCTTTGAAGCTTCCATTCCAATACTTTCTTGCTTCTATCATTTCTGTTAGAAGGCAGTGAGTCTTTTTCCTCTAGATGCTTTAAGTTCTCCCCAAATCCTGTCTTTAGTTTAGAGCAGAACTTTATTATAATGTGTAAATATATAAGTATAGGTGCAAGGTACAGTTTTCTTTATTTTATCCTGCTTAGGGTTTTTAGTGCTTTATGACTTGAAGTCTTCATTACTTTTGGATCATTCTCACCTATTATTTCTTCAAATACTGCTTCTGTCACATCTCTCTCGCCTCTTTTTCTGGGGCTTCAATTAGGTAACAGACTTGTTTACTATGTCCCATATTTTTAATGTGATTTTCTATATTCCTTCATCCATTTTCTTTCTGCTTCAGTCTAACCATTTCCACTGACGTATCTGCAAATCTTCCCTTCATCTGTGTCTAATTTGCTATTAAGTCTTTGTCCTGAGTAATTTCAGTTCTAGAAAGTTCTTTTTTTTTTCCCTGTAGATTACTCAGGCTATCTAATTGCAATATTGCCATAATTGGAAGTCACCCCAGAACACAGTTCAGTTCAGCTGCTCAGTCGTGTCCGACTTTTTTCGACCTCGTGGACTGCAGCACGCCAGGCTTCCCTGTCCATCATCAACCCCCAGAGCTTGCTCAAACTCATGTTCATAAAGTTGGTGATGCCATCCAAATGTCTCATCCTCTGTCGTCCCCTTCTCCTCCTGCCCTCAATCTTTCCCAGCATCAGGGTCTTTTCCAATGAGTCAGTTCTTCACGTCTTCACATCCAAAGTGTTGGAGTTTCAGCTTCAGCATCAGTCCTTCCAATGAATATTCAGGACTGATTTCCTTTAGGATGGACTGGTTGGATCTCCTTGCTGTCCAAGGGACTCTCAAGAGTCTTCTCCAACACCACAGTTCAAAAGCATCAGTTCTTCAGTGCTCAGCTTTCTTTATGGTCCAGCTGTCACATCCATACATTACTACTGGAAAAACCATAGCTTTGACTAGACGGACCTTTGTTGGCAAAGTAATGTCTCTGCTTTTTAATATGCTGTCTAGGTTGGTCTTAGCTTTTCTTCCAAGGACCAAGTGTCTTTTAATTTCATGGCTGCAGTCACCATCTGCCGTGATTTTAGAGCCCAAGAAAATAAAGTCTGTCACCGTTTCCATTGTTTCCCCATCTATTTGCCATGAAATGACGGGACCAGAGGCCACAATCTTAGTTTTTTGAATGTTGAGTTTTAAGCCAGATTTTTCACTCTCTTCTTTCACTTTCATCAAGAGGCTTTTTAGTTTTTCTTCGCTTTCTGCCATTAGGGTGGTATCATCTGCATATCTGAGGTTATTGATATTTCTCCCAGCAATCTTGATTCCAGCTTGTGCTTCATCCAGCCCAGCATTTCCCATGATGTACTCTGCATTTGAGTTAAATAAGCAGGGTGACAATATACAGCCTTGATGTACTCCTTTCCCAATTTGGAACCAGTCTGTTTTTCCATGTCTGGTTCTAGCTGTTGCTTCTTGACCTGCATACAGATTTCTCAGGAGGCAGGTCAGGTGGTCTGGTATTCCCATCTCTTTCAAAATTTTCCACAGTTTATTATGATCCACACAGTCAAAGGCTCTGACATAGTCAATAAAGCAGATGTTTTTCTGGAACTCTCTTGCTTTTTCTATGATCCAACGAATGCTGACAACTTGATCTGTGGTTCCTCTGCCTTTTTTAAATCCAGCTTGAACATCTGGAAGTTCACGGTTCACGTACTGTTGGAGCCGGGCTTGGAGAACTTTGAGGATTCCTTGGCTAGTGTGTGAGATGAGTGCAATTGTGCAGTAGTCTGAAGATTCTTTGGCATTGCCTTTCTTTGGGATGGGAATGAAGACTGACCTTTTCCAGTCCTGTGGCCACTGCTGATTTTTCAAATTTGCTGGCATATTGAATGCAGCACTTTAACAGCATCACCCGAGAACACATATAGTTGTTAATGCTTTATTTTGGGACATTAGATTTATAAGAGTTGCAAAAACAATCCAGGGAGCTCCCATACACTCTTCACCCAGCTTCCTCTTACATGACCATCTTAGACAACAGAACAATGACCGAGACTATTCAGAAATTAAGCTTGGTACAATATATTAATGAAACCACACAATTTATGTGGCCTTCTCTAGTCTGTCCACTAACATCCTTTCTCTGTTCCTGGATCTAATTCAGGAACTCGAGTTGCATTAGACTGTCATATCTGCTTAGTCACCTCCAACCTGCGACAGTTACTCAATATTTCCTTGCTATCCATAACCTTCCATGACCTTGAACCTTTTAAAGAGTACATGTCAGTTATTTTGTAGAATGTTTTTCTAAAATGTCCTTCAGTTTGAGTTCTCTGATGATTACTCCTGACTGGACTGAGATTATATTTTATTTTCATGAGTATCACAGAGCTGATATGTCCTTCCCAGTATATTATATCAAGGTTATATGCTATTGGTGCATTTTATTAGTGGTGATGTAAACCATAACCACTTGCTTAGAGTGGTGTCTTCCAGGGTTCTCTACTGTACAGTTATTATTTTTTCTTTGTAATTACTAAATATTTGGGCAGAGACTATGGAATTATCTGTTTCTGCTCACACTTCTACCTAGTAATTTTAGCAGTTATTAGTGTGTCTTGCCTATAGATTTTATAGTGTGATAATTACTGGTAATTTTTAAATTATCATTCTTTCTACATTAATTATAATCCTTTCAGAACAAAAAGTTGTCCCTTTTCTTCCATTTATTTATTCAGATATTTACTTATATTAGTATGGATTCATGGATATTTATTTAATTCTTCAAGTTATAATCTAATACCGTTATTATTCGTTTAGTTGCTTGAGTTGTTTCTCTTCTGGCCACTGGGAGCTCTGTGCCCTTTTGACATGCCCTCTCCCCTACTTTTTTTCTTCCTCTGTCTCTAAGATTTCCTTACTTTCTGGCACCAAAAGATGCTCTGCATTCATCTCCTAGTTACTCTACCTCAACCCTGGAATCAAACAGTTTCCCAAGGAGCCCGGTGCTCTTTTTTTGGGGAGAACAGTAACCAAGATCTGGAGACAGCAGGCATGCTAAATGTTACTGGGGTGTCATTATTTCTGTCCCTCAGTGGATACAGCAAGGAAACATATCCTGTGTACTAACCAACACATTCACATACATCTCTATTTACTCTTGTATTTATCCAATTATGTGTGTGTTACACTCCCCACACATACACACCCATATTTTTAAATCATGAATTCATATTTATACTTCCAAATACAATCTAGCAGTACAGAGTTCATTCTAGCATTCCTCCTTTCCTTATTTGTAACTTCTTTTTGCAACAGTGAAAAACCTAATTCTCATTCACGTATGTTTTTTAATTTAAAAGGTTTCATTAGGTCCAGGATCCAGACAGCGGAGTAGAAGGACGTGAAGCTCACCTCCTTTCAGATATATCAAAAATACATCTACATGTGGAAGGATTCTCACAGAATATCTACGGAACACTGGCAGAAGACCTCGGACCTCTGAAAGGGCAAGGAAATCTCCATGGAACTGGGTATGACAAAAGAAAAAGCAAGAAAAAAAAAGGAGAGAGAGAGAGAGAAAGGAATCAGAATGGCACCTGTGGCCAGGGGAGGGAGCCGTGAAAGAGGAAAGCTTCCTGCCTGTTGGGAGGTCTGCCTGCTGGCAGGGAGAACTGTCAGGACAGAGGGCGCACTTTGGAGCCCTGGATGAGAACAGGACAACTTGTTTGCAGAAGCTAGACTGGAGAGAGACCTGCACGGGTGGCCAGCGCCTCTGCTCCGCACTCGCCAGTCTCAGTCTGCTTGGTACGGGTGGGGGCTGGGCGGGGAAGCCTGGGTTTCAGAGACCAGACCCAGAGAGGGGGCTAGGGGTGGGCTGTGTGGAAACAGGCTGAAGAGGCTGGAATCCGATGCAACTGCACCTCAGAGAAAGAAGCCTGGGCAGCATCAGAGGCCAGGCACCACTGTGAGGGGAGGGGCGGAACCCATCGCCGCAGCCTTTCTCAGGCAGCAGAGCAGAGTGCGGTCCAGAGCCTCCCCCTCCCCGCTGCTGCCCCTGGGCTGCAGGAGCCGTCTTGCGCTCCGGGAGTGGCTGTGAGTCCACCCCCACTGTGTGTTCCGCGGGCACACGTGAGCAGCCACTGCCTCTGAGAGCTCCAGGCCCAGGCACCGGCTGCAGCATCAAAGCGGCCAACAGAGGCTGAGAAGAGTGACAGGTACCCATGCTGAAAACAGTCCTTGCACCAAAAAAAAATACTAAACCCACACAAGCCACACAGGAACACTCCCACAGACAAATGGCCCTCCAAGACCACAGTAAATAGATGCTTTTCATAAACTCAGAGAGCAAGAGAAATATAAGTAAAACGAAGAAGCAGGGGAACCACTCCCAGTTATAAGACCAAGAGAATTCCCTTTCCCTGAAAGAATAAACAATGAAACAGACCTCTTCAGTCTAATAGACACTGATTTCAAAAAGGAAATAACGAAAATACTGAACAAATTAAGAAAGGGTATCAACAGAAATGCAGAGTATATTGTTAAGAGGAACTAGAAACTCTAAAGAGGAACCAAGAAAAATTATAAAACTCATTTCCGAGACTAAAACTGAACTAACGGCAATGAACAGCAGAACAAATAAGGCAGAAGAACGAACAAGTGATCTTGAGGCTAGAATAAGGGAAATCACCCAATCAGGACAGCAGACAGAAAGCCAAATGAAAAAAATGAAAATAGGAGATCTATGTGATAATCTAAAGCATGCCAACCTATGCATAATTGGGATTCCAGAAGGGCAAGAAAGAGAAAAGGGGATTGAAAATATATTTGAAGGAACTATGGCTGAAAATTTCCCAAATCTAGAGAAGGAAACAGATACCCAGGTACAGGAAGCACAGAGAGTCCCAAACAAGGTAAACCCAAACAGACCTACGCTAAGACATAAAATAAAAATGGCAAAAGTAAAAGATAAGGAGGATTATAAAGGTAGCACCAGTAAAACAAAGAGCTAATTACAAGGGACCTCCCATAAGGCTGTCAGCTGATTTCTCTACAGAAAAGCTGCAGGCCAGAAGGGAATGGCAAGATATATTCAAAGTCCTGAAAGGGAAAAATCTGCAACCTAGGATACTCTACCCAGCAAGATTATCGTTTAGAATAGGAGGGGAGAGAGAATTTCTCAGACAAGCAAAAACTAAAAGAATACAGCAATACTAAACATATCCTAAAGGAAATAGTGAAAGGTCTTCCCTAAATAAAAAAGAAGAAAGAATCTATAGGAAAGAGAAAATCACGACTGGAAAGCAAATCACCCAAATAAACCAGTACATGTGTGCTAAATCACTTCAGTTGCCACCAGCTGCTTGGGACCCATGGACTCTAGCCCTCCAGGCTCCTCTTCCATGGGATTCTCCAGGCAAGGATACTGGAGTGCCATGCCCTCCTCCAGGGGAACTTCCGACCCAGGGATCAAACCTGTGTCCTTTATGTCTTTCTCCTGTATTGGCAGGCAGGTTCTTTACCACTAGCACCACCTGGGAAGCCCAAAACACAGAGTTTTTAAAAAAATAAAAATATTTTGGTGAAAGTGATGAAACAACAATGAACAGCAAAAGGATGAACATGAAGATGTAAAAGAGGACATCAGAATCATAAAATGTGGGGGAGGACAGTAAGAAAATGTAGATTTTCTTCCTTTCCTAGGATGTGTTTGAGCCTGTATGACTCCCAGTCTAAGGTAGGTAGATGTAGAATGGGCTTAACAGACTTGAAAAACAGGGTAATCACAAATCAGAAACATAAAATAGATTAACAAAAACAAAACGAAGAGAACATAAGTATACTACAAAAGAAAATCAAACTACAAGAGAAAAAGAAAGTGACAAAGAAGAAACAAAAATCAACTGGAAAATAAGGTTTAAAATGGCAGTATGCATATCTATCCGTTATTACCTTAAATGGCAATGGCAATTACCTAAATGCTCCAGTCAAAAGACACAGAGTGGCAGACTGGATTAAAAAAAAACAAAAAAACAAGCGCTGGCAATATGCTGCCTATAAGAGACCCATTTTAGAGCAAAGGAAACACGCAGATTGAAAGTAAGGGCATACAAAAGGTATTTCAGACAAAACAGGCTTTAAAACAAAGGCCATAAAGAAAGATACCATACGATGAAAAAAGACAAGAGGAGGATTTTATACTTGTCAACATAAATGCGCCTAATACAGGAGTACCCAAATATATAAAACAAACATTAACAAACATAAAACTCCTAGAAAAGCTCATAGGCAAAACATTCTCTGACATAAACCATATCAACATTTTATAAGGTAAGTCTTCCAAGGCAACAGAAGTAAGACCAAAAATAAACGAGTGGGACCTAATCAAAGTTGCAAGCTTTTGCACAGCAAAGGAAAACTTAAAAAAAAAAAAATTTGAAAAGACAACCCACAGAATGGGAGAAAATATTTGCAAACCATAGGACCATTAAGGACTTAATTTCCAAAATATACAAAGAGCTCATACAACAACAAAAAAACAAGGAGCCCAATCGAAAAATGAGCAGAAGACCTAATTAGACATTTGTCCAAGGAAGAAATGCAAATGGTCAGTCAATAGGCACATGAAAAGATGCTCAAAATGATGCTCAACATCACTAATTATTAGAAAAATGCAAATCAAAACTACAATGAGGTACTGCCTCACACCAGTCAGAATGGTTATCATTAAAAACTCTACAAATAACAAATGCTGGAGAGGATGTGGAGAAGTCTCTGCCATTGGGAGAAAAGGGAACTCTCCTACGTTGCTGGTGGGTGGGAATGTAAGTTGGTACAGCCACTATGGAAAACAGTATGGAATGTTCCTCAGAAAACTAAAAACAGAATTACCAGCAATCCAACTCCTGGGCATATATCCAAACAAAACTCGAATCCAAAAAGATGAACACACCCCTATGTTCACTGCAGCATTATTCACAACAGCCAAGACATGGAAACAATCTAACTGTCCATTGACAAAGAAATCAGTATAGAAGCTGTGGTGCTTATATACAATGAAATACTACTCAGCAATTAAAAAAGAACAAAATAATGCCATCTGCAGCAACATGGATGCAACTAGGGATTATCATACTAAGTGAAGTAAGTCAGAAAGAGAAAGACAAATACCATATGATGCAACTTACACGTGAAATCTAAAATATACCACAAATGAACCTGTCTATGAAAGAGAAATAGAGTCATGGACAGAGAACAGATTTGTGGCTGCCAAGGGGGTTGGGGGAAGGATGGAGTTGGAGGTCGGGGTTAGTAGATGTAAGCTATTACATACAGAATGAACAAACAACAAGGTCCTACTGTGTAGCACAGAGAACTATCTTCAGTATCCTACGATAAACCTTAGTGCCAAAGAGTATTAAAAGAAAAAAGAACGTGTATGTATGTATAGCCGAACCACCTTGCTATACAGCAGACATTAACACAACACTGTAAATCAACCATAATTTTAAAAAATCCCCCAAATTACAAAATAAATAAAAGGTTTCATCAGTGTCAACACAAGTTTATGAAAAAATGATACTGTGTGTCCTTCCCTGAAATGTGCTAATTATGTATGTTTCTCTGGGCAATGAGTGGTTTCTTCCAACCATGCAGACTCAAAGATCCTACTCATAATCATTATACTGTACTGTAATTTTAACATTCATTTACATATACTTGCCTATATATTTAAACAGTCTGCATATTTAGCAACCTTTTAAAGGAACAAATATCTTTAAAACCACTTGTAAGCTCTCACTCACCACCTTATCCAAACTCCTGGGGAAGATGGCAGACGAAAGGGAAGAGAAGGATGCGAGCTCAGCCCCTCTCACAAAAACACCCAAATCACAACTAACTGCTGAACAATTATCGATACAAAAAGCTAGGACCTACCAAAAAAGGGATCCAAAGACAAAGAAAAGCCACAATGAGACAGGAGGAGGAATGCAATCGTGATAAAATTAAGTCCCATACCTGCTGGGTGGGTGGCCCACAAACAAAGCTGCTGGGAGGTACACACACACAAATTATGTTTTTATACAGCAAAATGGGGATTCTTTCATTTGTTCTTGATTTAATCTGTACAAGGAGTAAGCAAGGCTAAGTGGTAGACGGGTATTCAGGTAATTCAGTCAACAGACCTACCATCTGTGAGTACTAATACCAAAATGGTTTAAACAAACCTAGAATTAACCCCTGCCCATGTGGTTTTCAACCTGGTGGGAAAGATAAATTAGAGTGTGCCACGAAAGAATAAAGGCAGGAGGGGAAGACGGTCCCACACAGCCGGTGCTCGCCTCCTCTCCAGGCCCCACAGAGGGCACCTGCAGGTCCTGTAGAAATGTCTTTTGTCTGTCCCCCAGCAGCTCTCCCTTGCCCATTCCACACCCAAAGTGAAATAATGTTAGCTCTCTTTCTCTGAGTCTGCCAACCTCACCATCTCTGAAATGTGATGACCAGACACAGAAGTCCCAAACACACAAGTCCAAAGGAGAGTAACTGTTATGTTCAAGTAGACAAATGCTTTCTTTAACATTTAGCCTAAATGACCGGCATATCAGCGTGCTTTTGCACACTGGATAAGAGTGGATAAGAGCTCCTAAAGAATTATGGATTTGCAAGTGGTCTTTAAACTGCAAAGTACAATGCATATGTGTGTGAAGGGATTGTCACCATTAAACACAGCTACCTTTATACCTAATGAACAGAACTGGTGACTCCCAAGCTTGGTCTTGACCTGATTCTCCAGGATGGAGGAAGGCAAGTATCAAGAGAGAAGCTGGGAAAAGGAATGAGGAAAGTCTCTACACACAGCTCTGGAAGCTCACTGGATATACTGTTAAGTGAAAAAAGCAAGGTGCAGAGGAGAGTAAGGACTGATGCTGAAGCTGAAACTCCAATACTTTGGCCACCTGATGTGAAGAACTGACTCGTCTGAAAAGACCCTGATGCTGGGAAAGATTGAAGGGAGGAGGAGAAGGGGACGATAAAGGATGAGATGGTTGGATGGCATCACCGACTCAATGGACATGAGTTTGAGTAAACTCTGGGAGTTGGTGATGGACAGGGAGGCTTGGCAGGGACAGGGAGTGCTGCAGTCCATGGGGTCGCAAGAGTCATACATGACTGAGCGACTGGACTGAACTGAGGACAGTAAGTAGGAGACAGCATTCAAATATACCTACATATTTGCCTATGGTTTCAAAAAGAAACAATGGAAGAACCCAAACTAATAGAAACAGTCATCTCCAGGAGCAAGAAGAGTAAAAGGAAGAGGGGAAATAAATGGAAGTTTGAGGGAAGGTTTTTCTAAAGATGAGAAAATCACCGATAATAAATGCAGAAAGAATAGTAGAATTTGAAGTTACCAGTTTATAACCCTTAATTTAAAAAAAAACTGATCTAGGCAACAGCCATCTAATGCTACTGAAGCATTAAATGAGAGGTTGGTAAGATCTTTATAAAGGGTAATTTAGGTTCATAACACCTGAAGCCATTCATCACTGATAAGGGGAAAACCATGTATCACACTCTTCTTGATGGGATGCAGCAAGAAATGTACTCTCCCACCAAAGAAGTATTCTTGCCAAAAAAACAAAAAAAATGAAAAAAAAATCTTGAACATGAATTTAATCAAGCTTCTGCATCTAACAAGTTTATAGAAAATATGGAGGATAAAAGAATATGTTTAACATCACCGTAATAAAGCAATTAGCAAGAGTCAAACTGAGACAGAAAGCAGAGAAGGACTTGAGGTCAAGTCCTCTTACAGAAACACCTGAACCACAACTAACCACTGAACCACCACTGACAAAAAAGATTTGAACCTACCAAAAAAGATATTCTACCACCCAAAGACAAAGAAGAAGCCACAACAAGATGGTAAGAGGGGCACTTCCACCATAATAATCAAATCCTATATTCTCTAAGTGGGTGACCACAAACTGGGAAACAATTATATTGCAACTGAGTAAGAGTTCCGACACCCGCCCCCGGTCAGGCTCCCCAGCCTGGGGGTCTGACATCTGAAGGAGGAGCTCCCAGAGCATCTGGCTTTAAAGGCCAGCAGGGCTTGAGTGCAGAAGCCACACAGGACTGCCGGAGGGCGCAAAAACGACGTGACACGTGCACTGGAACTCAGAACAAGGCAACAGCTCCTAGGAGCCGGGGCCAGGCCTACCTGTGGGTCTCAGAGGATCTCCCGGGGAGGTGGGGATCAGCTGTGGCTCACTATAGGGGCAAGGGCGCTGGCGGGGGACACCCCAGGGAACACCCGCTGGTGCGATCTCTCCCAGAGGGCATCATTTTGGTATTGAGACCTGGCACCACCCAACAGGTGGCAGACCCCAGTGCTGGGACACCTCAACAACAACAGGATGGGGACGCAGCCCCGCCCATCAGGAGACAGGCCGCCTAAAGACGGCCTGACCCCACGGCTGCCTATAACACACCTCCTGACACGGGCCTGCCCGTCAGAGGGATGGGACCCAGCTGCACCCGCCAGTGGGTAGGCACCAGTCCCTCCTCCGGGGAGGCCTGCCCAAGCCCGTGGACCAACCTCACACACCAGGGGACAGACACCAGCAGTAAGAAGAGCTAGAACCCTGCAGCTTGAGGAACAGTGACCGGAAACAGAAAGTTAGACAAAAGGAGACAACAGAGAAACACAGCAACTGCTACATGCAACTCTAAGCCAGGAAACTGGGTCACCTAGAAGAAACGGACAAATTCTTAGAAATATATAACCTTCCAAGACTGAACCAGGGAGAAATAGAAAATATGGACAGACAACTCACATGTACTGAAATTGAAACTGTGATTTTAAAACTTCCAACAAACGAAAAGTCCAGGACTAGATGACTTCACAGGCAAATTCTATCAAACATTTAGAGAAGAGTCAACACCTGTCCTTCTGAAACTCTTTCAAAAAGTTGCAGAGGAACCAACCCGTCTAAACTCATTCTATGAGGCTACCATCACTCTGGTACCAAAACCAGACAAAGATACCACAAAAAAAGAAAAGTACAGGCCAATATAACTGATGATCATAGATGCAAACATCCTCAACAAAATACTAGCAAATCAAATCCAACAATACATTAAAAGGATCATACATCATGATCAAGTAGGCTTCATCCCAAGCATGCAGGGATTTTTCAAAAACCACAATTCAGGCAGTGTGATATATCACATAAACAAAGTGAAGAATAAAAAACATACACTCATCACAATAGATGCAGAAAAGCTTCTGACAAAATTGACCACCCATTTATGAAAGAGTTTCCATTAAGTGGACATAGAGGGGAAACTACTGAAAGGAAAAAACTGAAAGGATTTCCTCCAAAATCAGGAACAAGATAAGGATATCCACCTTCATCACTTTTACTCAACATAGTTTTAGAAGTCCTAGACCCATGGCAATCAGAGAAGAAAAAGAAATAAAAGGAATCCAAACTGGAAAAGAAGTAAAACTATCACTGTTTGCAGATGACATGATACTATACATACAAAATCCTAAAGACTCTACTAGAAAACTACTAAAGCTTATCAATGAATACAGTAAGGTTGTAGGATACAAAATTAATATACAGCAATCTCTTGCATTTCTATATACTAACAATGAAAGATGAGAAAGAAAAATTAAGGAAACAATCCCATTTACCATAGCATCCAAAAGAATAAATTACCTAGGAATAAACCTACCTAAGGAAGCAAGAGACCTGTACTTTGAAAACTATAGGATGCTAATGAAAGAAACTGCAGATGACACAGATGGAAAAATACACCATGTATATCCTTGAATTGGAAGAATCAATACTATCAAAATGACTATATTACTCAAGGCAATCTACAGAGTCAATGCAACTCTTATGAAATTACCGATGGAATTTTTCACAGAATTAGAACAAAAATTTTAAAACTGTGTATGGAAACACAAAAAGACTGAACAGTTAAAGCAATTCTGACAAAGAAAAACAGAGCTGGAGGAATCAGGCTCCCTGACTGCAGGCTAGAATACAAAGCCACAGTAATCAAAACAATATGGTACTGAGACAAAAACTGAAATAATCAACTGAACAGGAGAGAAAGCCCAGAAATAAGCTCATGCACCTATGGTCAATTACTCTATGACAAAGGAGGCAAGAATACACAGTGGAGGGACTTCCCTGGTGGTCCAGTGGTTAAGACTCTATGATCCCAATGTAGGGGGGCTGGGTTCAACCCCTAGTCAGGGAACTAGAGCCCTCATACCACAACTAAGATCCAGTGCAGTCAAATAAGCTTTTAAAAAATAGAATATACAATGGAGAAAAAACAGTCTCTTCAATAAGTGATGCTGGAAAAACTGAACACCTACATGTAAAAGAATGAAATTAGAACAATCTCTAACACCATACACAAAAATAAACTCAAAATGGATTAAAGATCTAAATTTGAGGTTAGATATTATAAATCTCTTAGAGGAAAACATAGGCAGAACACTCTGACATAAATTGCAGCAATATCTTTTTCAATCCACCTCCTACAGTAATGAAAATAAAAACAAAAGTAAACAAATGGAATCTAATTAAATTTAAATGCTTTTGCAGAGCAAAGGAAACCATAAAAAAAAGACACCCTACAAAATGGGAGAAAATATTTGCTAATGAAGCAACTGACAAGAGGTTAATCCCCAAAATATACAAAAATAGCTCATTCAGCTCAATATCAAAGAAACAACCAAATCAAAAAATGGGTGGATGATCTAAATAGACATTTTCCCAAAGAAGACACACAGATGACCAAAAGCACATGAAAAGATATTCAACATCACTAATTAAGGAAATGCAGAACAAAACTACCAGAGGTATCACCTCACCAGTCAGCATGGCCTTCATCGAAAACTCTACAAGGACTTCCCTGGTGGTCCAGCAGTTAAGAGTCCGCCTGCCAGTGCAGGGGATACAGGTTGATCCCTGGCCCAGGAAAGAGCAGCCCCACTGGCCGCAACTAGAGAAAGCCTGCGCACAACAAACAAGACCTAGCGCAGCCATAAATAAAGGAAACAGAACACCTCTACAAACAATAAATGCTAGAGGCAGAGAAAACAGAACCCCCCTACTCCACTGGTGGGAATGTAAACTGGGAACACCATTATGGAGAACAGCATTGAGGTTCCTCAAAGCTAAACGTAGAACAACCATATGATCCAGCAATCCCCCTGCTAGGCATGTATCTAGAAAAAATGTATCAAAAAGATACATGCACCCCAGTATTTACTGCAGCACAACTTACAATAGCCATGACATGAAAGCAACCTAAATGTCCATAACAGATGAAGAGATAAAGAAGAATAGATACCTATGTATTAATAGAATGGAATATGACTCAACCAGAAAAAAGAATGAAATAACGCCATTTCAGCAACATGGACGGACCTAGAGATTATTATCTTAAGTGAAGTAAGTCAGATAGACAAATATGACAAATAGCATATCATTTATAGGTGGATTTCTAAACAATTATAAAAATGAACTTATTTGCAAAACAGAAACGGACTCAGACTCCAAAAACAAACTTGCAGTTATCAAAAGAAAAAGGTAGGGGGAGGGATAAATTAGGGATTCGGTATTAACATACACACATTCATATAAAAAAGATAATCAATATGGACCTACTGTATAGCACAGTGGGCTCTACTCAATATTCTGTAATAACCTAAATAGGAAAAGAATTTGAAAAAGGATGCATGTATACGTATAACTGAGTCACTTTGCCGTACACCGGAAACTAACACAACACTGGACAACATCTGTACTCTAACATAAAATAAAAATTAAATTAAAAACTAACAGTAAAGCCGGGGCTTCCCTGGGGGCTCAGTGGTGAAGAATCCACCTGCCAATGCGAGAGACATGGGTTCGATCCCTGACCCAGGAAGATCCCACATGCCATGGAGCAACTAAGCCCGGGCTCCACAGCTTGAGAGCCACAACTACCGAGCCCACCCGCTGCAACTGCTGAAGCCCTGGCACCCTCGAGTCTATGCCCCGCAACAAGAGAAGCCATCACAAGGGGAAGCCAGGGCACCGCAGCTAGAGAGCAGCCTCCACTCTCCAGTTAGGCAGAAGTCTGCGCAGCAACGAAGACCCAGCACCGCCAAAAATAAACAAATAAAATCAAGCAATGAGCCAAATTTAGACTGGAAGAAATTACAGTTTTTTCTACAGACAGACGGCCTTTTAAAAAATAAAAGGATGGAGGAACTAAAAAAAAAATGTGGGAGAAATAAGAGATACTCTAACCAAACGCAATGTTTGAATTCTGATTTAAAGAAACCAGTTATAAGTTGACTTAAAAAAAAATAAATGGATAAAAATCAGACATGAGTGGATATTAGCTGATACTAAGGAATCACTGTTAATACTGCTGGGTGTGATGATGGTTATTCTTTAAAAGTCCTTACCTGGTAAGAGATACTCACTAAAGTATTAACTGAAGAATGACATGCTGTCTAAGCTTTCCCCCTTAAATACTCCAGTGTACGCATGTGCACACAGATCCACATACAGGAAACTGTGGGGGCAACAGATGAAACCAGACTTGCTGGATGCAGGTAGGTAACTACTGAAGCTGGGTGATGGGCTCATAAGGGAACGTGACAGTCTTTTCCCTAGTTCTGTGTATGGCCTGTGTGTGTGTGTGCATGTTTTTAAAGTCCATAGCAAAGACTTTTTAAAAATAAGGAAGCAGAGTGGGATATGTAAAGAAACCAGATTCCTACCTCATAAACTGGTCCAATTTCATAATCTGTGAAAAATCCAATGGAGGGTTTAGCTAGAAACACTGGAGTATCAGCACAGCTGTGGGAAGGCAAGGGAGGGTGAGAGAGGCTGTTAGTTTCATCCCTGTAAGTGATTCATGGAAAAGAAATACATTCAAGCCATCAGAGAGACTGGCAACGCATCACCCTTTGGGTTTTATTGTTGGCAAAGCAGGTCGCCAAACAATTTTACAGCAAGATTGAATCTTTGTGAAAAAATATATATAGCTACACGTAGCACAGGGAAAACTCTGGAGGCTTAAACACCAATATATTTTTTTTAATTTATTTTACTTTTACAAACCCTTGTGTCGAGGGCTGACTTTCAATAGATCGCAGTGAGGAGCTGCTCTGCTACATACAAAATCCCGAACACCAATATGTTAATTGCATTTTTTACATAGGTGCTATTTTTTTCTCAGCAAATCTTTTCATTTTTGGTTCTTCTCTTTTCTTTTTGGCTGCACCAAGTGGCTTCTGGGATCTTAGTTCCCCAACTAGGGATCAAATCCAGGCCCCCTGCATTAGGAGCACAGAGTCTTACTCACTGGACCACCAGTGAAGTCTAAGCACATATTTTTTTTAAATAAAAACATTATTTCTCTAATAAATAAACATTAATAGTTTTTTTTTTTTTGGTACAGCCAATCTATTTGGCTGTACCAGGCCTTTGTTGCGGCAGGCAGGATCTTTACTTGTGGCATGTGGGATTTAGTTCCCTGACAAGGGATCGAACCTGAGCCCCTGAATTGGGGAGCACAGAGTCTTATTCACCTGACCATTAGGGAAGTCCCACACTAATCATTTTAAGTCCATTAAAATTATGAACCCATGAAGCAAATCATTCCCTTTATATGGACAATTTAGCAAATAAGCAAAGGGCCAACACTAACCCCTATTCCTCAAGAAAAGGTCAGAAAAGCACAAACCCAGGACTCTGGGGATGTCCCAAGGCCACACCCTTAGGCAGCCCTGAAGCCCTGCTCGACTTGGATCCTGACCCCCTGGCCCCAAACCTCGGGGACCCTCCAGAAGCAAGGCAGATCCACGACCTTCTTTCTGCGCTTTCCTCTGCAGGGTCAGATTCTCTGCAAATGCAAGTCAGGAAAAGACGCACCTCTCCTCCAGCTCCCCATCCTGGAATTCGCCTATCCGTGCTGGCTTCTTGGGAGGAAAGAGAAGAGACTTGCCTCCCAACGGAGTGTTAGGAGGGAAAAAGCGAGGGTTTCTCAGGAAGTGGTTCCGATTCTCCATCCTGGCAAGCCGAAGCCGCTCCAGCTGCCTCTGGGGCACCCGTAAATGGTTCATCCAGTTTTTATTCTTTGGTAAACCTGTTTTCTTTGAAATGGGAGAAAAGGATAGAGTCAATGAGAGGCCGATAGGCCATGTGCATTGACATCTTGCTGATCCGAGACCCCCGATGGCCAAGGACACCCTCCTGTTTTGCTGTGGCTTCATTACGACGACGTGTGTCACCGGGAACCCCTTCCCCCTCATCATGGCCCTGCCCGCCCCCCCCACCTCCACACTGGCTTCAAACTCACCTCAACGGCTGCTCTGGATCTGAGTTTGGCCTTAAAAGACGAGTCCCATGTGAGGCTGTCCATAGTATAGTCCGTCTCCTCTGCAGACTGAGAGGACATCTTCCTGCACGCGGGCTTCTTGGTCAGCTCTTTCTTTGGGATGGAACGTTTCTCAGAACTAAACGTGGGTTTTGAATATCCAGGGACAGAGACACCTGTGGCACCAGGAAAAACAGGAAGTTACCAGACCCAGGGGAGGAGGTGACCCATCCAAGATGACCAAATGAAATTACCAGAGGCACCGCTAGCTTCTTTTTTCTTTCTTCTAAATGTTTATATTTCCTACACCAGATGTATTAAATAACTGCCCTTCAGCATATCAGTTACTCCTGGAACTTACTCTGTATCCTTGAGACTCTAGTGTTGACACTGTATTATCTGTTCATTTGTCAAACACGGCCAGGAACAGGAGAGGACGACTGTTCACACATACACATGGACACATACCGCATGTGTGAACACGCTTTTAAAAGGCTCACATGTGAAATCAAAGTTTGGATTAGCTTTGTGGACTGCAAAATCATCTCCAAAAGGTTAAGTGAGGATATTCAACGTTGCCAGCAGGAGAGCAGTGAAACCATCCCATCTCCTAGCAGCGCCAGGTGAGCGCTCAATAACGTCTACTCAGCACTCTGTAATGACCTATATGGCGACAGAATCTAAAAAAAGAGTGGAATATATGTATATGTATACTGACTCACCTTACCATATGCCTAAAAATAACCCAACACTGTAAATCAACTATACTCCAATAAAACTGATTTGAAAAAGAAATAGAACCAGATCCCACAGGAAAAACAAAATCCTCAATACATGTTAAATCCATCCTTATTTATCTGCCTAAGATAGTTATTTGAAAGTTGGTTGGAAATTAAGTGGCTGAGTATCCCAGGCACTTGGTTCTGCTTCCTTCTTTCTGGCCTCACCTGTCAGCAGGGTCCAGGCCGTCAGTTAAACTCTCTTTTCATCTACATCCTCAATTCTCTGGACCCCCATCCTCCTACCCCAAAGGCTTTCTCAGCTCCAAAACCCCAAGAGGTCATCAGAGTCCCACTGACTAGGGCTCCTGACGAGCTTACCTTTGGAGCCTGGCACCACCAGGCTGCCATCCAGATGTTTGGTCACAGGATCTAAAGGGTGATGCTTCCAAAACTTTACCTTCCTACTTAAGCCCACAAGACAGCTTCCCACCGCACTCATTCTCAGAGGATCTTGCCTCCCACAGCGCAGGAAACTAGCCCAGTATCACATTCACACACACATAGCCTTCGCTGCTCCCAACCTTCTCTCCACACTCAAAGTCGCTCCTGGCCTGTAAGGGGTATGCAGAACCCTTAGGTCTGTGTTCTGAGCCCATGAGACACTTGCTCCCTTGCTCGTCTATGTCTGCAGATCCACCCTCTCGTGATTCATTCAACTACATTTTAAAATAATTTCACACCTTGTCGTTGGGCAACCAATTAGGGTATCATATTCCATTTTGAGAAGCTGAGACTTTTATCTCGTAGGAGTCAGTAAGGTAGTAAGGAAGTGGCATGCTCAGAGCTGACCCTCCCAATAGCCACGACCAAAAGACCTATGAACAAGGAAATGGCACAAAGGTGGCTGCTGTGGTCCTGCTTCTAAAGAACTTCCCTGGAGTGGGACCAGAGGCTGGAAGGCAGTACAGAGGCATTACCTTTAGGTGCAGAGCAAAATGGCACTGGATCGCTGTAGTAATCATTCGGGCAGATCAAATGATGCTTCCGTAGCAACTCATTGTCCACACACCACCTGAAGATGGTCTTCACTACACAGAAGGGAATGAGAAAAGGTGTTTCAAGGCAGATTGATGCCAAAGAAACTACACTCAAGCTTTCTTCATCCTCCCAGCCTAAACCACCTAATAAAATTCTTTGGTGGTCATTTTGAAATTTAAGACACTTAGCAGTGAGTATTTAAGTTGGTCACTTATAAGAGGCCAACCATTGGGCAAGGCTGTGTTGTGATACTATTGGAGCCAAAATATGGTTACTCACAGAGAGGTCAATAAAAAAGAGTTAGGAGAAATAGAATAGATTGATGAGTGGCCCCAATTTTTCACTCTTCTCTGGCTTCACTCTTCACATGGCTAGAAGCCTGCCATGTGAGTGTGCAGTTCCTATTACTAGAGACAGAGCCCACTTCTTCACCCTTGATGTTGGTGGTATGATGTGCTTTGACCATGAGATGCTGGCAGGATTTTGAAAGGTGCTTGTGCAGCTGAGCCTTCCCTCTTGCGTCTTTGCCATCATCATGAGAAGAGTTCCTGGCCCTTCACCCCGGACCCCAGCAGGAATCCACGTGTAGCAGACTTGAACCCAACATGCGGCAGGGGGAACCACGTTCAGCTGGACACACAGCTGGACGTTGGTCTAGTCAGCTAAGCCCAGCTACATCAGCCAACCACCAACCAACCAGCAGACACATGAGAGGAGATCTCATTTAATACAATGGGAAGTTGATAAATAACATCATTGGTTGATGAGCACAGAAACAGTAGAAAAGGTATATTTTTCAGAGGCTTCCAGAAGAATTAGAGCTAAAAATGGCCATGTCTGGCAAGTGGACTGAAGTTGGGAAAGGTGAGTCTGTTTTTCCAACAGACTCTTTTTTTCAGCAGTGTTAGATTTGTAGCAAAATTGAGAAGAAGGTACAGAGGTTTCTCACATACTCTGGGCCCCCACACATGCACAGCCTCCCCCCTTTATCAACATTCCTTACAACTGATGATCCCTACACTGACAAACCATTATCACATGAAGCCTGAAGTTTCTATTAGGATTCACCTTGGTATTCTACAGTCTGTGGGTCTGGACAAATGTGGAATGACATATGTAGGTGAGGATTTTTTTTCTATTTTACTAGAAGTTTTTCTAAACTATTTGGTTTTTTAAAACCATGTACACAGGACTTCCCTGGTGGTCCAGTGGTTAAGACTCTGCCTGCCGATGCAAGGGACATGAGTTTAACCCCTGGTCTGGCAAGATCCCACAGGCCATGAGGCAACTAAGCCGGTGTGCCAAAACTCCTTAGCCTGCACTCTAGAGCCCGCGAGCCACAACTACTGAAGCCTGCATGCCGAGAGCTTGTGCTCCACAATAGGAGAACCCACAACATTGAGAAGCCCATGCACTGCAACTAGAGAGCAGTTGCTGCTCACTCCAACAAGAGAAAGTCCAAGTGCACCAATAAAGACTCAGCACAGCCAACCCCACCCCAAGCAAACAGATGGGGGAACAATGGAAACAGTGACAGACTTTATTTTCTTGGGCTCCAAAGTCACTGCAGATGGTAACTGCAGCCATGAAATTAAAAGACGCTTGCTCCTGGAAAGAAAAGTCATGACCAACCTAGACAGCATATTAAAAAGCAGAGACTTTACTTTGCCAACAAAGGTCTAGTCAAAGCTATGGTTTTTCCAGTGGTCATGTATGGATGTGAGAGTTGCAACATAAAAAAGCTGAGTGCTGAAGAATTGATGCTTTTGAACTGTGGTGTTGGAGAAGACTCTTGAGAGTCCCTTGGACTGCAAGGAGATCCAACCAGTCCATCCTAAAGGAAATCAGTCCTGAATATTCATTGGAAGGACTGATGCTGAAGCTGAAACTCCAATCCTTTGGCCACCTGATGTGAAGAACTGACTCATCTGAAAAGACCCTGATGCTGGGAAAGACTGAAGGCAGGAGGAGAAGGGGACGACAGAGGATGAGATGGTTGGATGGCATCACCATCTCAATGGACATGAGTCTGAATAAACTCTGGGAGTTGGCGATAGACAGGGAAGCCTGGCGCGCTGCAGTCCCTGGGGTTGCAAAGAGTCGGACATGACGGGGCTACTGAACTGAACAGCCAAAAAAAAGAAAAGAATCATGTGCACTACTACTTTGATAAAAATTAAGGAATAAATAGGGTGAATGGAAGACTTGAAAGTTTTCAAGCTTTGTTGCTTATTCCATTAACAAACATGGTGCTTTAAAGAGGACTTTCTGGATTTCCCTGATGGTCCAGGGGTTATGTGAACTGCAGGGGGCGCAGGTTATGCTTCCACTGCAGGGGACGCAGGTTCAATCCCTCACTGGGGAACTAGGATCCCACAAGCTGCGCTGCAGCCAAATAAAGGGGAGGTTTTTGAATGTAGGGGATTACGGAGTGCGAGAGAGGTCAGGGAATTAATTCATCATGAAGAACTTCAGCCCACAGCACTGAAGCAAGGGACTCTTGGGACATGATCTGGTCTCTGCTGTGAAACTCAAAACTGCTCATCTACCTGCTCCTGCCTCTGGAGAACAGAGGCTTCCTTCCAAAATTCACCAAAAGCTTCTCATTGACCCATGCCAGAACCACAACTGAAAGGGCCATTCTGGGCAAATGTGGAGCCCAGGCCTCTCCTCTGCAATACAGAGCCCTCAGCAGGGACTGGCAGCGATGCAAAACTGACACAGTCCTGCCCAGTTCCCAAGGACTTGGCAATGGCCTATTTGAAATATTAAAAGATAAGATAAAGCTTCCAGAAAAACGGCAAAGGCCATGTGGCAAGGAGATGTATCCTCTCTCTTCTGATACCGTTCCCTCCAAGGTCCTCCCCTAGGCTGTGGGCAGTTCCGTGTCTGCAGGAGCAGGGCTGGTGGGGCGCAGCTTGTTATCAGGGCTTTGGGAAGTCTCTCTCCACCTCAGGCGTGGACCAGGTGAGCCTTGGGCACCCTGAACTGGCCTTGTGACCTCTTGTAGGAAGGGTGGGCTTCCTACATGGACCCTGCTCCTGAGCATGGCACTGCAAGGCATTGGCTGCTCCCTTTCCCAAAAGATAATGCAGATAAAATACCAGCAAGGAAAGGGAACGAAAGCACAGAACATTCTGCAGAATTCTGATCTTTCTCCCTCTGTCTGGAGAATTTTCACATTTTCCACCTTGTGACATTTGTATTAGCAAAGAGAGAATGGTTACTTCAGTGCCTCAAATAACAATCATCTTCACGATCAATCATCCAGGTTATGAAAGAGGTTCTTGGGACACCACTTTCTGCCCTAAGAAGCAGAACCAGAAAGGTGTCCAGGGAACTGGATTAAGGTCTCTACTTCTGCTATTTCTGCAATAAAAAAGAGAAACCTTGCCAGCAGAAGGCTGAGAAACCAGGGTGGATAGTGTCTGCTTATAACCTAATATTGCGTGCTAAGTCACTCAGTCGTGTCCGACTCTGTGATCCCATGGACTGCAGCCTGCCAGGCTCCTCTGTCCATGGGGATTCTCCAGGCAAGAATACTGGAGTGGGTTGCCATTTCCTCTTCCAGGGGATTTTCCTAACCCAGGGATCAAACCCACATCTCTTAAATCTCCTGTATTGGGAGGTGGGTTCTTTACCACTAGCACCACGTAGGAAGCCCGTAACTTAAAATTATCTGGAGTAAAAAAATAAAATGAAGGTCACTGGAAAACGCTCTTGGCTGATGACTGTTTCCCAGTTCTCAATGTTTTATTCCACTTTCATTAAAAGCAAACAAACAAATAATTATGTAATCTCCCCTGATCTCTAGCCAGAAGAATCCTACCAAAGACCAGGGACAGTATCTGACTCCGCGGACTTGGCAGATAGCAGACAACCAACAAATCCTCCCGAGAATCCACTACCAGTTATCTCTGCCTGAATCCACGACTGAGGGAGGGGGTCTGGCAGCTACACGACTGCTGCGGAGAAGGGGGAACAGGAGATACGGAATCTGCACGGGGTGCTCACTGTCTCACGGGGCTGAGCTTCAGCGAGGGCAGCCCTGAGAGGGGACAGGGCCCCACACACCCTGGGGGAAGTTATCTACAACTGTGTGGCACTGTGCTTGGACAACAGGTCTTCATCCTCCTCCTGAAAGGAGAGAGAGATGGGCTTTGACAGCAGACACAAGTTCAAAGTTGGGTCCCAGCCCTTTTCAGCTATGGGAATTTAGGGAATCATCTGAGCTTCTCTCTCAACTCCTACACCTGTAAATGGAGAGAAAACCTAACTTGCAGGGTTGTTGGAAGGATTCAGTGGAATAACATTCGCAAAGCATCTTACCCATCACCTGGTCCCCAGCAAGACCCCATAAGCGTAAAGCTTTCTGAAGCCACTGTATCTTCTACCTCTCCCTCCCTGCAGGCCACAGACACGTCAGGTCTCCTCACCCTAAAAGCACTGTCCCTACTGCCCTGGAAAATGACGATTTTCAGGGATGCAGGATGACAGATCAAAGTCTTTGGGGGGAATATAAGGTACCAGAACTTCTTGGAGAAATGGCCGATTCCAGGTCTGGAGCAATAAACACACAAGATGAACCTGGAACATCTGATCATTTCAGAAAGTAAGGACGTTTACCACAGGCAACCAATGTTATGCCAATAGAGTCAGGCATCAACTTGAAAAGGCTCCAAGTGGCTAAAGATGGGACAATCTGAGCATCAACAGGACACTAAACATAACTAGTTATGAAATCCATGAGTTCATAATGATAGGAAAAACCAACCAACCAAACCTTTTTATTCATCTTTGGCAGATGTTAGGGAAACCAACTCATTAATTTAAAAACTGGCAGATAAAGGGAAAGAATTAATTCTGCTCCTATCCTGGGGTAATCAGAGTCATCACAGAGAAGTTTCTCTTTACAGAAGTATTTCAGTACCATTAGCATTATAATTGGTAACCCCTAATGAAACAATATATCTAGGCAAAAACTGGCAGCATCATGAAAACAAGAGATATCAAACACCATGCATCTCCTGAAGGGAGCACACAGCTCCATCTATGAATTGGTCTCTCTCTCCTTTTCCTCTCAAAAGTTGAACTTAAATCTCATAAAGTCTCTAGAAATAACTAGTGAACTGCAAGGAATATAGGGATCATAAGAACAGGTTAAACGATACCACAATGGTGAAATCACCAAAATCCAGACTACAGACAAATGTATAGAAAAAATTACCCAATTTATCTGACAAAAAAATTTACAAAGTATCAGAGAGATGGTAGACTGAAAAGAGTTCTTAGCACTGGTTGCTGGTGTGGGGATTTGATGAGGAAAAAACATACTGGTCAAATCTGAGAATACCTCTCCACAAAACACTAGTCAGTTACAATCTAACATGGAGAATTTAATGCGGAGTCACGAAGGTGACCAGGTGATCAGGGCTAACATCACTTGTGCCTCCTGATGTGCGGCAGTGAGGGGAGCAAAGGGCTGGAGGGCTGGGGCAACCAGCATCATCTGTATGGTGCTGCTGCCAAGCATGAATGGGGGTTTGGTCACAAGGAAACATCAGAACCGCCTTACAGAGTGAAAGGCTTCTCAAGAACTGTCAGGAGGGACTTCCCTGGTGGTCCAGTGGCTAACACTCTGAGCCCCCGCTGCAAGGGGCCAGCGTTCGATCCCTGGTCAGGGAATTAGATCCCACATGCTGCAACTAAGATCAGATACAGCCAAAATAACTAATTTTAAAAAAAAACTGTCAAAAGAGAGGATCCTGGAAAAATGGGTGTACAAAGCACAAGGGCTCTGTCTCCCACCCAGGCACAAGTTGCACTAGCAGAATCAGCGTAACTGAACATGGCATCTATCGAAGACTTGTACTTCCAGAGGGAGGCCTGGAGAGACAATTGCAGTGAACTTAGCATAGGAGCAGCTACCCGCCCCTCACCCTCCGTCCCAGGGCAGGCATCTGGGCATGTGTTTCTGGGGCAACCTACACACAACCCGTGACAGCGTGGGTGACCCAAAAAGATGCTGTCCTCCAAACACCTGGGATCTGTGCTCTGACTGCCGATGACCACAGAGGCGCAGACCTGAAGAAGCACCTCCCCACACTGGGGCATGCCCTGCCTCCTCCAGGTGGAGGAGACTTCTAGGGAATTCAAATGGCTAGCACCCCCCTCCTTCATCTTTCTCTTTTCCCTCTTTTGAAAGCCAGATATTAAAGACTGAGACATTCAAAAACAACTGCAGATCAGGGAGAGATCAGAACATGACCACATACACTCAGGGAAGGGTTCAGAAAAGAACTTTCAGATTATAGCTCAGGCTGAACCTCAGCACAGACAGCTGACAATAACTAACAAACAAAACCAAAAACAATTACAAGATAACCAGCAAGCTCTGTGGAAGGGAGAGAAGCTGATTTCTAAAGTCACATAATTATTAGATTCAAATAGCCAGTTATCTAACAACAAAAAAATCAAAAACATACAAAGAAATGGGAAAGTATGGCCCATTCAAAGGAAAAAAATAAATCAACAGCAACTGTCCTTGAAAAAGACCTGATTGCAGTTATACCAGGCAAAGGCTTAGAACAACTGTCTTGAAGATGTTCATAGAGCTATTAATAAAAGAACATGTGGAGAATATCAAGAAAATGATGTACAAAAAACATAAATATCATCAGACAGAAAACCTATATGGAAGGTAAAAAGACATGCTGGAACTGAAAAGAACACTAACTGAAATGAAAAATGAATTATTAAAGGGATTCAAAAGCATGTCTGAGCAGGCATAAGAGAGAATCAGTGAACCTGAAGATATAAAAAGAGGAAATTACTGAGTCAAAGGAAAAGGAAAAACTACTGAAGAAAAGTAAAGAGAGCCTAAGAGGCCTGTAGTCACCAGCAAGTGACTAGCACACACATCGTGGGGGTCCTAGCAGGAAGAGAAAGGGAAAGGCGGGCAGAGAGGATATATCTAAAGAAACAGTGGCTGAAAACGTCCCAGGTTTAATGAAATACATGACCATAAACATCCAAGCAGCTCATGAATTATCAGATGAACTCAAAGACTCATATCGACACACGTTATAATTAAATATTTGAAAGACAGAGAATCTTGAAAGTAGCAAGACAGTAGTGACTCATCACATTCAAAGATCCTCAATAAAGTTGTCAGTAGATTTTTCGACAGAAATTTTGGAAGCCAGAAGGCAGTGGGTCAATATATTCAAAGTGCTAAAAGGAGAAACTATTAACCAAGAATCCTATATCCAGTAAAAACTCCTTCAAAGGGATAGAGAAATTAAGACACTTCCTGATAAACAGAAGCTGAGGGTGTTTGTTACCACTAGACCTGACACCTGCAATGCTCAAAGGAGTTCTGTAATGTGAAATGAAAGGACACTAGACAGTAACTCCAAGCCACATGAAGAAATAAAGATGTCAATAAAGGTAAATACATGGATAATCATAAAAATTTTCTACATGATTTAAGAGACTAATACATTTAAAAGGAAAAAAAAAACTATTAAAGCTAAAACGAAAAAACAAGTTCAAAGTTATGTGCTAAGTTGCTTCAGCCATGACTCTTTGTGACTACAGCCCATGGACTATAGCCCGCCAGGCTCCTCTGTCCATGGGATTCTCCCGGCAAGAATGCTGGAGCAGGTTTCCACGCCCTCCCTCCTCCAGGGTATCTTCCCAACCCAGAGATTGAACCTGAGTCTCCTATGTCTCCTGCAGTGGCAGGCAGGTTCTTTACCTCTAGTGCCACTTGGGAAGCCCCCAAAAGTTAGTATTATATTAAGCTAGTATTACCATAAAAGTCAGTATTATAGTGACTTTGGTTTATAGCTCCAAGTCTTTATTTTCTACATAATTTACAAGACTAATGGATTAGTTGGTACTTCTGGGCACACAATGTATAAAGATGTAATTCTGTGACATCAACAACCAAAAGGGGTGGGGATGGAGATGTAAAGAAACAAAGAATTTTGTATTTATTGAAGTTCAGCTGGTATAAATTCAAATGAGAATGTTATAATTTGGGGCTTTTAAATGTAATCCCTAAGGCAACCACAAAGAAAACAGCTGTAGAATATACTCAAAAGAAAATTTTAAAAAGGAAATTTAAACATTTCACTACAAAAACTGACTAAACACAAAATAAGACAGTAACACTGAAGAATTGATGCTTTTGAACTGTGGTGTTGGAGAAGACTCTTGAGAGTCCCTTGGACTGCAAGGAGATCCAACCAGTCCAGCCTAAAGGAGATCAGTCCTGACTATTCACTGGAAGGACTGATGCTGAAGCTGAAATTTCAATACTTTGGCCACCTGATGTGAAGAGCTGACTCATTTGAGAAGACCCTGATGTTGGGAAAGACTGAGGGCAGGAGGAGAAGGGGACAATAGAGGATGAGATGGCTGGATGGCATCACCGACTCAATGGACATGAGTTTGAGTAAACTCTGGGAGTTGGTGATGGACAGGGAGGCCTGGTGTGCTGCAGTCCTTGGGGTCACAAAGAGTTGGACACGACTGAATGACTGAACTGAACTAATGCAGGAGATGAGGGACAAAAGAGATACAAGACCAAAAAATAGCAAAGTGACAGAAGTTCCTCCTTATGAGTAATTACTTTTTTTTTTTTTTTTTTGAGTAATTACTTTAAATGTAATTTGGGCTTCCCTGGTGGCTCAGATGGTAAAGAATATGCAGGCAGGGCAGGAGACCCGGGTTCGATCCCTGATTTGGGAAGATCCCTGGAGGAGAAAATGGCAACCCATTCCAGTTTTCTTTTTTTTTTTTTTCATTCCAGTTTTCTTGCCTGGAGAATTCCATGGACAGAGGAACCTGGTGGGCTACAGTTCATGGGGTTGCAAAGAGTTGGACACGACTGAATGACTATCACTTTCTTTCACTTTAAACGTACATGGATTCAACTCGCCAGTCAAAAGACAAAAATTGGCAGAATAGACAAAAATACATGATCCAACTAGATTGCTGTCTATAGGAGACTCACTTTAGATCCAATGACTCAAATAGATTGGAAATGAAAAGATGAAAAAAGATTTCCATGCAAATAGTAATCAAGAGAGGAAGTGGCTATACTAATAGAGAAAAAAAGGCTTTTTAAATCAAAAAAGGTTACAAGAAGCAAAGAAGGACATTACATATCAATAAAAGATTAAATAGAGCAAGAAGATATAATAAGCATAAACATTTACACAGCTCATGACAGATCATCAAAATAATGAAGTAAAAAATGACAGATGGGAGAAATAGATAGTTCTACAATAATAATAGTTGGACACTTCAGTACCCATTTATAGTAATAGAAAGAAGAACCAGGCAAAAGACAAGTAATGAAACAGAGGATTTAAACAACCCAATAGAGTAACTAGATCTAATGGACATATAGAACACTCTATCGAACAATAATGGCATACACATTCTTTTCAAGTGCATTTAAAGAATTAATATCAATCCTCAAATTTTTCACAAAAAAATTGAAGAGGAGGGAACACTTCTTATCTCATTCAAGAGGCCAGCATTACCCTCATATAAAGCCAGACAAAGACACTACAAAAAGACCATATCCATTATGAACACTGATGCAAAAATCCTCACAAAATATCAGCAACATACTGAAAGGATAGTTCACCATTATCAAGTGTGATCTATTCCTGTGATGCAAGGATGCTTCAACATACAAAACTCGATCAATGTAATACACCACAGTAACAGAATAAAGGGGAAAAGAGTCCCATGATCACCTCAATTGATACAGAAAATTGTTTGAAAAATTTCAGCATCCTTTCATGATTAAAAAAATAAACACAAAGAACTAGGGACAACCAGAAACTATTTCAACATAATGAAAATCATGGATGAAAACCCACAGCAAATGTCATACTCAGTGGTGAAAGACTTAAAGCTTTTCCTCTAAGATCAGGAACAAGGCAGGAATGCCTACTTTCACCATTAGTAGTAAACACAATACTAGAAGTTCTAATCAGAGCAATTAGGCAAGAATTAAAAGGTATCCAAGCTGGAAAGGAAGAAGTAAAATTATTATTGTTTGTGGGTGATATGATCTTGTAAGTTGAAAACAGTGGGATTCTCCAGTGGCTCAGAAGTAAAGAATCTGCCTATAATGCAGGAAACACAAGTTTGATCCCTGGGTCAGGAAGATCCCCTGGAGGAGGGCAGGCCACCCACTCCAGTATTTTTTTTTTTTTCATTCATTTTTATTTGGCTGTGCCAGGTCTGATCTTCAATCTTCATTGCAGCATACAGTAGTTGCATCATGTGGGATCTAGTTCTCTGACCAGGGATTGAACCCAGGGGCCCCTGCATTGCAAGCCTGGAGTCTTAACCAGTGGACTACCAAGGAAGTCTCCCACTCTAGTATTCTTGCCTGGAGAATCCCAAAGACAGAGGAGCCTGGTGGGCTACAGTCCATAGGGTCGCAAAGAGTCAGACATGGCTGAGTCTGACAGCCATGCACACACCATGCCATGCACAGAAAACATTAAAGATTTCATACACACAAAAAAACCTCTCTTAGAACTAATAAGTGAATTCAGCAAACTAGCAGGACATAAAGTGAGCACACAAAAATCCGATGCATTTTTGTAAAAATGAACAATCTGAAAAAAAAATTATGAAAACAATTCCATTCCCAAGAGCACCAAAAAGGACACAATACTTGAGAATTAACCATGGAGATCAAAGATACAAAACACTGATGAAAAAAAAAATGAAAGAGGACATAAATGGAAATACATTCCATGTTCATGGATTAGAAGACTTCATATTTTTAAAAATGCCGATATTGGGACTTCCCTAGTGCTTGAGAATCCACCTGCCAATGCAGCGGACACGGGTTCGACTCCCGCCCTGGGAAGCTTCCACACGCCACAGGGCAACTAAGCCCATGCGTCACAACTGCTGAGCCGGCGCTCTAGAGTTCCTGCGCTAGCAACAAGAGAAGCCACTGCAAGGAGAAGCCCATGCAAGAAGCCTCTCTACAATTAGAGAGTAGCCTCTGTTTGCCGCAGCTAGAAAAAGTCGGTGCATAGCAACGAACAGCCTGAGCACCAGGACAAAGACCCAGCATAGCCAAAATATTCTTTTAAAAGTGTCACTACTACCCAAAGCAAAATATAGATTCAATGAAATCTCTATCAAAATCCCAATGACATTTTTTATGACAGAAACAGTAAAACCCATCCTAAAATCTATTATGGAATCTCAAGGACTATCCAATAGTCAAAACAATCTTGAACAATCAAAGCTGAAGGACCTACACTTGCTGATCTCAAAACTTACAAGAAAGCTACAGTAATAAGAAAGTAGTACTAGCATAAGTGGACACAGAAACCAATGGAATAGAATAGAAAGCCCAGAAAGAAACCCTCATACATGAAAATAAGGTCAAATGATTTTTGACAATGGCGTCAAGGCCAATCAATAGGAAAAGGACAGGCTTTTCAACAAACGATGCCAGGAAAACTGGACATGTTTATGTATAAGAATGAAGTTGGATCCTTTTGTAACACTATGCAACTCAAAATTAATCAAAGACCTTAAATCCAAGACCTAAAATCCAAGACCAAGACCTAATAAACTCTAGGAGAAAACACAGGGCCAAAACTTCACAACACTGCATTTCGCAATGGTTTCTTAGCTACAACACCAAAGGCACAGAGAACAAAAGAAAAATCAACAAATTGGACTTCATGAAAATTAAAAATTGTGCATCAGAGGAAAAACGCAACCCACAGAACAAGAGAAATATTTTCAAATCACATATCTGGTAAGGGATTAATAACCAGGATATACAGAGAATTCCTAAAACTCAACAACAATATGATGGATTAAGAATGGGCTTGAGGAGTGCTCTGCCCGCCCTCACTGCCGCTAAGATCAGGGTGGCCGAGAGAATCGCAGTCTTCCTCAAGAATGTCTGTACCAAGGAACTGGTGCTGGGGGCATCCTTCACCAGTGGGGGCCTGCCTGTAATTCTGCCCACACTCAGCCCCAACACCAAGTACTCGGTCATGATCAACTGGGCCATACCCTACCAAGTACCCAGTGCCCCTCTGAGACGATGGGAACATGCCCAGCTACCCTCAGGACCCCCGGGGCCCAAGCCTGGAGTGGGTGAAAAAACTGTGAGCTCCTCTGTTGACGGAGAGAGGTCCCCTCCCCGATGGCTCCCAATAAATATGTGAAAATACCCCCCCCAAAAAAAAATGGGCTTGAAAAGACATTTCTCCAAAGAAGATACCCAAATGGTAAATAAGCACATGAAAAGATATTCAAAATCACTCATCATCAGGGAAATGCGAAATTAAAACCACAATGAGGTACCCCCTCACACCCATCAGGATGGCTACAACCCCCCTCCCCACACACACACCCCACACCCACCCCCATCAAAAAACTAGAAAATAAGTGTTGGTGAGGATATGGAGAAATGGGAATCCTTGTTTACTGTTGGTGGGAAAGTAAAAATGGTACAGGCACTGTGAAAACCAGTATGGTGGTTCCTCAAAAAATTAAAACAGTACTACTATATGATCTAACAATTCCCCTTCTAGACACAAAACCAGAGAACTGAAAGTGGGATCTCAAAGAGCTATTTGTACATCCATGTTCAGCATTATTCATAACAGCTAACACCTGGAAGCAACCCGAGAGTTGATCATTCATTCATCAGCTGATGAATGGATAAGCAAAATACATATATAAAAACAATATTATGTAACATATGAAGGAAGGAAATTCTGACACAGGCTACAATATGGATGAACCTTGAGGGCATTACATTAAGTGAAACACGCTAGCCTTAAAAAGACAAACACTGCATGATTCCACTTATTTGAATACTACTTAAAGTAGTCAAAATTATACAGACAGAAAGTAGAATGGTGGTTGCCAGGGGCTGGAGGGATGGAGGGACTGTGAAGGTATTTTTAATGGGCATATCAGTTGTGTGAGATGAAAAAGAGTTACGGAGATGGATGGTGATGATGTTTGTATAATGAATGTATTTAATACCACTGAACTGTACTCTTAAAAATAGTTAAGAGGGTAAATTTTATGTTATGTGCATTTTACCACAATTTTTAAAACCTGGGGGAAAACTCAATGGTCAAGAACATGAAAGACAGGAAACATTCAAAGAAGTGTCCCAAGTGAAAAGTCTAAAAATGAGACAAGACAGTGGGATGCAACACAGCTTCCTAGACAGGATGCTAGACCGCAGAGGAGAAACGGATGCTGTGAGGAAGCAGGTAAAACCTGCGGGCCATCTGTGAACTGGAGGATAACACTGCCTCAATGCTGACTCCCTGGCTTAGCGGGTTGTGTGCTGATTATGTAGGTGAGTCCCTGCTCTGGAGACATGCACACTGGCGGGTTCTGGGATAATGAAACAACACAGGTGCAACTCACTCTCCAAACATTTTGAAAAAGACTAGAGAGGTTCTGTGGGTTGCATTTTTACTTTGTTGGTAAGAGTCTTTTGATGCACAAGTTTTAATTTTCATGACGTCCATTAGTCTTTGAAAAAGACGAATGGGAAAATAAAAGAGAGAAAGACGAATGGGGTAATACAGTAATATATTAACAACTGGGGGGGGGGGTTAGGGTGAAGGGCCTAGAGCACCTCATCATACACACCTGGAGGCATCTTGATAAAGGGCTCAAGGAACTGTATTTTGGCCTGGTGCATGGCCCGCTCTTCCTCCGCAAGGGCCCGTGCACTGGCCTGAATGATGTGTCTCTCCAACATTTCAACTTCATCCAGCCGCTGCTTATAGAGCTCCCGAATCTGGCAGGTGGGTGATCAGATGCACAGAAATACGGTGAGACAACACAGCTTTACTCAACCTCCAACAAGCAGCACTGTTTCCCGTGAAACACAGAACAGTCACAGAACTGCAGAGACCACCCGGTCTAAACAGACAGATCTGAACTCTCAGACCCACGGAGGCAAATGACTTAAAGCTTTTTACAGTAAAGTCAGGAACAGTGCCAAGTCTCAAATCCTGTCTCCTGACTACTGGCTTCTCAGTAAAGACGTCTGTCATCTGAACTCTGAAATACCAAATGCAAGTTAACACACCACCTGCGGTAGACAGAGGGTTGTGTCATTCAGGATAGAAGGACTTGCTACCTGGCTGCAGGGAGCATAGTGAACTGAAAGCCTCCAGCTGTCGACCCCTTCAGAATTCACCTCAGCTGCTTGAAAGCATTCAGCTGAGACTCCTTTAAGAAAGTCGTGGGCAGCGTGGCCAACAGTCAGCCTTATCCGAGAGGACTCAGGACAGCTGCTTTCCTCCTTATACAGATAAGGAAGCAGCGCTGCAGTTCCAGAGACGGCATGTTTCCTAAAATCTGGGCATGCATGCCTCTCAGTTAAGATTGCGGTTTGTGGGACAAAGGCAGGCACCCCAGAGCGGACGTGACTTTTAGCTTTATCATCTCCAGGAAACAACTATTCTGCTTTCTGCTGTTTCACTTATATATGCAATTGTGTGTGTAGAGATGTGAAGAGAGATAGGTGCTACAGATATACACCTTATGTGTGTAGAGCGTGTGTATTTGCCTGAGAGCGTGTATAGTGTCCTTCCACTACAGTGTAGGATATACGGCGGAACGGACTTGGTCTGCTCTTTCCCAGCTGCGTACCCCGAGCCTGGAACAGCGGCTGCACCCGACAGGGGCTGACACTTGCCGAGTGGCTGAGTCGCGCCCTGGGTCCCCAGCACGGCCGCAGACGCGACGCCGCCATCCCCTGGGTGAGCACGCGGAGAAGCGAGCGGGGCGCGGTACCCTGTTACCTGCTGCAGCTGGTCCACGAACTCTTCGTGCCGCGCATCCTCGCTGCCGCGGGCCTTGATCAAACTCGAGCTCACCTCCTCCCCTATCACCTCGGCGGTGTACAAGTTGCGGAAGACGCCGGTGAGCAAGTAGGAGATGTCTTGGGTGCGCAGAGAGGTGGGGCGCAAGCGCAACAGTTGCGGCTCGGGGAGCGGCTGGAGCGAGAGCTGCGAGACGAGGCGGCGCCGACCCCCGAAGCCATGGTGGAAGGACTCGGAATAGGCGAGGGAGGACAGCCAGGTGGACTGGCTGGGGCTGCGGATCCGGGCCAGACGCGGGGTGGGCGTCCACGTTGCCCCAGCGAAAGCGTAGGATCCAGACTCAGCCGACAGCCTCTCTCGCTTTCCAGTCTCCATGGCAACTGAGACGCCGCTAACTCCCTGCCGCACTTCCACTTCCGGCCTGCTGCTTCCGCTTTGCGTCTGTTGGAGGGTGCCATGAAGCCGTCATCCTCAAGTATGCGCACAGCGGAGTCGCCTTTACTAAGATGAGCTTAGTGTGAGGACCAACAGAGAAAGGGTTAATTGACACAGCCAGGTCCTTCTGGTTGCAAAGCGTCTCTATTTTGTCATGAACCACAAAGGACGGGAAAGTAATTAGTCTACAGAGAAAGCTAGTAGTGGGTTTTGGGTAGAAGTGAACGACAAGCAGAGATTTAGAAGAGTGAGTAGACTCATCATCATTAGTGATCAAGGAAGTGTAAATTAAAACTACAATGCAGGGACTTCCCTGGCAGTCCAGTGGTTAAGACTTCGCCTTCCAATGCTGGGTGTGCAAATTGGATCCCCGGTCTGGGAGCTAAGATCCCCCATGCCTGGCAGCCAAAAAAAAAAAAAAACAAAAAACAAAAACAAAAACAGAAACAATACTGTAACAAATTCAATAAAGAACTTAAAAAAAAAAAAGCCTCCAATGCAGTACCTCTACGTGCTTAGTAGAATGTCAAGAAATTGAATGAACAAACAGGTGAACAAACCAGCTGAGTGCTGGTGAGGCAACTCAATGTCTCCTATATTGTGACAGGAATGCAAACTAGTATGCTGTGCTGTGCATGGTCGCTCAGGCGTGTCTGACTTTTTGCGACTCCAAGGACTGTAGCCCGCCAGGCCCTCTGTTCATGGGGATTCTCCGGGCAAGAATACTGGAATGGGTTGCCATGCCCTCCTCCAGGAGAGCTTCCCCACCTAGTGATTGAACCCAGGTTTCCCGTATTGCAGCCTGATTCTTTACCATCTGAGCCACCAAGGAAGCCCAAGAATACTGGAGTGGGTAGTCTATCCCTTCTCCAGGGGCTCTCCCCCACCCAGAAATCAAACTGGGATCTCCTGCATTGCAGGCAGATTCTTTACCAGCTGAGCTACCAGGAAGCCTATAAACTAGTATAGCAACTTTGAAAAACAGTTTGGCAGTTTCTTATAAAGTAACACAGCAGTCCCACACAGCTAGGTGTTTCTCCAAGTGAAAAGAGAAAGTTTGTGCCTACAAAACCCTGTACGAAGATGTTTATAGCAGCTATATTCATGATCTCCAAAAAGTGGGAAAAAACCAAATGTTCTATTGGTGAAAACAAATTGTCGTACATCTATGCAATGGAATACTCTCAACAATAAATAGGAAACAGACTACAGATACACACGACAGCATAGAAGAATGTCAAATTCATTATGCTGAGTAAAAGAAACCATTCTCAAAAAGGCTACACATATATACTGAATGAGTCCACTTATAGGATACCCATTTATAGAAAATGCAAGCCAGAAAACACATCAGTGGTTATCAAGAGTTGGTGATGGGAGCTAATGTTGGCTCCAAGGAGAATGAGGGAATTTCTTGGGCGGATGGAACTATTCACCAAAAAGGGTAAATTTTACTGTATGTAAGTTATACTTCAATTTTTTCAGTGAAAAAGTAAACAAGTAGGAGTAAGCCAGGAGAGAAGGAAAAAGGGTACACCATGTAGAAAGACCCTATTGAGCTAAAACCAGGAGAGGGCCCCACTATGGGTGGAAATGAAAGAAGTTCAGGGGTGGAACTCAGAGGGTGGAGGAAAATTCCTAGGCAAAGGCCAGATCATAAACGGGTTTGCAGGCAACATTAGGGAATTTAAACTTTATTCTGAGGACAGTAGGAGGGCATCAAGGGTCTGAAGCTGGGTATGTGGTGGTCAGCTGTATGTTGTACTGAGATCACTCTGGTTGCTATGAAACAAAAGACTGGTGGAAACAGGAGGCATCAGGGAGTTCAATCAGGAAACTCCCACTGGAGTCAGGAAAGAGGGGAAGGATGCTGGGATTCAGGTGAGAGGAGATGGAGCTAAAAGATGGACTTGAGCAGACTCATGGATGGGTGTAACGGGAGTGACAGAGAAAAGGGGTCAAGGACGACTCCCAACCATCCTGTGTGTGCGATCAGGTGGGTGATGAGATAGCCACTGAGGCAGTGGGGAGAGGCCTGCACTTGTCAGAGCAGCAGCTTTGACATCACAGTGACTCATCCTCGCCATGGCACGACCGCTGCTCACAGGTGGTACAACCGTCCTCTTCTTACTACTGGGGTGAGTCTATGTGTCCTACAGCCTGGAACCCACTTCCTGAGATGAGGCCCAGGATGCTTGCCCACGTATGTGGGCTACTTCCGGTTCTTGTGGTTGGGCCTGCCTCTTTCACCTCTAATTTCTGGCATCGCTTCCATCCTCAGAGCTGGGAAGCCAGGGCCCCTGTTCTAGGCTGTGTACTTGAGAGCATCTTGCTCTCACTCTCCTGGAGCTGCACCCTCGCCCGAGTGAGGAGGCCATGAAGTCAACATGATGTGCCCCAAGCCTGTGCAAACATCGTGAGCCCGCTAGCAGGGCCTGTGCAGGCTGTTTTTTAAGGCCTTTCTCTCCTGGCTGACTGGTAGCTACAGTAAGTAGTAGTGTGGGGAGGGGTGGAAGTGGAGGGCGTGCAGGCAAATGGGCTGGTTGGTCCAATTGTTCATAAACATGTGAGCCTCCCCCTGCCCCCACTGTGCAATAAGGAGCTAGTAGAACAATCCGGGTGGTGGTGGGGACTCTGTTGTTCTAGTGTTAGAAGGGGGCCTGCCCAAACCGGGTGGTCTCCCCAGCCCCCTTCCCTGCCCTGGGAGTGACAGGACAATGGATTCTCGCCATTACCTTTGACCTCTCCATCCTGCCTCCAAACAGCCTCAGAGAAGGTCACAGAGAGTCTGGCCCAGCCTGAGAGAGGCCTCCCCTTTTTCTCTGACCTTCTCATCCTCTGGCTTCAGCCCCCCTCAAGCTCTTTCCAGGCCAAGATCTCCAGGAAAGCTGCAGTGACTCCTCTGTGCTCATCTTCCTTGACTTTTCAGCAGTATTTGCTGCTGCCCGGTCCCTCTCAATAAAACACTGTGTTCCCTCACTCCCCACTTTCTTCTGTGTTTCCCCATCTCCACCCTCCTCTCACTCTCCTACTTGAATCTCCCTGCCTGATAAGCCGGATTCATTCCTGATTTCGCTGTGCCCAGCAACCACTTCCTCTTTGCCCTGTGACTAACTGAATGGTCCCAGCCCTGCACCAGTAGTAAAGGCGCCAGTCCCCTCACCCGTGAGAACTTGGCCGGCACAGAGGGAACTTCCTGAGCTCCCGTCTTCACTTCACAACCTGTTCTGCCGACCAGCATTTGTGTTTGTTCATCTCTGGGTTCCCACGCATCTTTGACCTTTTACATGTTTTTTACCTTTAAAGTCAGAAGAGAAAGACAAATACCATATGATTATCACTTGTATGTGGACTCTAAAATATGACACAAATGAACTTATCTAAGAAAAAGAAACAGACTCATAGACACAGAGAACGGACCTGTGGTTGCCAAGGTGGGGGCAGGGCAGGGGGGAGGGGGTCAGAGAGTGATGGACTGCAAGTTTAGGGTAAGCAGATGCAGACTATTATATATAGAATGGATAAATAATAAGGCCCTACTGTATTGCACAGGGAATGATATTCAATATTCTGTAAAACCATAATGGAAAAGAATACCAAAAAAAGGTGTATATGTGTATAACTGAGTCAATCTGCTAAACAGCAGAAATTAACATTGTAAATCAACTATATGTCAATAAAAATTCTTTTTTTACTTTGAAATTTCAAAAGTTATATATCAGTATGGTAAAAATTCAAATAATACATAAAAAATAAAAAGTATCTTCCTCTCAATCTCTTTACTTGGGTTATTTCTATATCATTCTATTATTTCTGCCTATACAAATGAAATGTTTATAAAGATTTTTTTAATTTTTAAAAAGCACCAATGATATTAGACATTATGCATATGGTCCTGCAACTGCTTTTTTTCACTGCAACTCAAAGATGATGGTTTTGTTTTGTTTTATGTTTAAAAGATGCAGGGGAACACACTGTAATGGAAATATCAAGTTATATTTAACCAGGTCCCTGCTAGTGAACTTTACCTTATATAATGTTTATATACCTAATATACAGATGATACAATTAAAATTTCTTGGCCAAGGACTTCCCTAGTGGTCCAGTGGCTAAGGATCTATGCTCCAAGGCAGGGGGCCCAGATTCTATCCCTGGTCAGGGAATTAGATCCCACAGGCTGCAACTAAGAGGATCCTGCATGCCACAACTAAGACCCAGAGCAGCCAAATATTTTTTTTTTAAAAAAAGAAACTACAAACCTTAAAAAAATTATAAAAATAAAATTGCTTGGCCAAAACATATATATTTTTTAATATTTGAGATATTGTTAAATTGCCTCTCAGAAAGATTATCCAGAATAGACTCCCGTTAGAACTATGTGAAGGCTTATGGGCATTTTCAACATGCTTTGAAGTATAGCCCAGAGTTTAGCTCCAGCCCACCTCCCCCTCTAAAACTCCAGACCTGTACATCCATCTTGTACCTGGCATCTCACCTTGGCTGTCTGCAGTTACCTCAAATGTAATGCGTCCACAACAGAGCACCCGCTCTTCCTCAGCCTTCCCCATTTCAGCTTCTGGGAACCACCTGCTTGCAACGGTCCAGGCCAAAAACCTAGAGTCCTCCCCGACTCTTCTTTTCACAGCCCCTGCTGTTCAGTCCTGCTGGCTCTCCCATCAAAATGTATCCAGACTCCTCCCACTTCTCTTGACCTCCACCCCCACCACTGGAGGCTGACCCACCATTCACTCTCACCTGAATTAATGCAAGAGCCCCTTCCCTGGCCTCCTTGCTTCAGCCCTGTCCCTCCATGATACTCCCCGACCGGCAGCCAGAGTGATTCTTTTAAAATATGAATCAGGGACCTCCCTGGAGTTCCAGTGATTAGGAGTCCACACTTCTGCTGCAGGGGACCCAGATTCAATCCCCCGGTCAGGGAACTAGGGTCCTACAAGCTGTAGGGTGGAGAGAAAGACAAATTAAAAAAATAATAATCTTCAAAAGTAGTACAAATGAACTTATTTACAAAACAGAAATAGAATCACAGGTGTAAAAAACAAACATGGTTACGGAGGGTGGGGGGGTAAGGTGGGGTGGGGGCAGGGTAAATTGAAAGATTGGGACTCACATATACACACTACATATATATATAAATAACATATATATAAAATAGATAACTTAATAAGGACCCACTGGATAGCACAAGGAACTCTATTCAGCACTGTGTAATGACTTATATGGGAAAAGACTCAAAGAGTATATGTAATATTGATTCACTCGTGCTGAATACCTGAAGCTATTACAACATTGTAAATCAACTATACTCCAATAAAATATTTTATAAATAAAAATTAAAAAACATGAATCACAACACATCCCTTGTTGACTTGAAAATGTCCAAGTGCTCTCCATTTTCCCCAGAGTAAAAATGGCAGCCCGTAGCAGGCCGGTCAGGACTTGGTTCCCATTACTTCTCTGGCCTGTCTCACTCCTCTCGCCCCGCCTCTCTCTGCTGCCGCCACACCTCACCCATTCAAGTTTGTGTTTCTGGGGGAGGGATGGGGCAGGGCTGACTCTGAAGCATGTCTGGAAAGTTGGCATTCTTGGGTTAATCCTCTTGCCTCCCCAGGGTAGTGGTGGAGGGAGGGGCCGAGGGAAGTGACTTAAGGTGGGCACTAGCTCTGACGGTAGGTCTGGCCTGTCTCCAAGTCATCCCAGAAACTTCCCCTTACACCCACCCTCACACACACATCGGGGACAGCAAGGTCAGCTGGGGGTGTGAGACGCCTGAAAGTCCACCATTAGACATCTCGTCTCTGGGCGGGCATGGCCCCTCAGAGACTGCCAAAAGCCCTATGAGTCCCCAGGATCTCAGGGCATCCTGCAGAGGTAACTAACTGAGAGCGGGATTTTAGGGGGTTAATTTGGGCACCTGGCCAGGGCTGGGCCCACAGAGGTCCCTGGATGTTTAGGGCAGAGGGAACAGATTCCAGCAACTGCAATTCAATGTAAAGCCTCTTGCTTGGCTCCCCCAGCCCCTCCGCACACAGAGACACACAGTCCCCACACTGAACAGGCAGAAGTAATCAAGTAGAATGCCTTCCCTTGGTAGAAGGGAGGGGCAGACAGGAGAGGAGAGCAGAGGAGAGTTTGGGGAGCTGCTGACCCACAGGTCAGAGCAACGGCCTGGCTTCTCTGAGCAGGGCGTGGCCCAGCCCTCTTTTCTGACTGAACCTGGTGGCATGTGCCAACTCTGAGTCAGCCATGCCCATCCGGCCCAGCAACTTCAGGCTCCAGAGGAGGCCTCAGCTTCTCTGGCCTGAGCCAGAGGCCAGAAGAGGTACTGCTTGCGACAGGTTTGCTGTGTGCAAAGGAAAAGCCAGGCTGCAGCCCCCACCAGGGACATCAGAGAGAGAGGTGACTGATCATGCCCTGGTTTCAGGCTTGGGACTCAGAGCTGGGAAGTGACATGAATAAACAGGGATGATGCTTAGGATGAAGCCGAGCCAACTGCTGGTGTTAAGTTTTGTGGTGTGGCTACCTGGGAAGAGCAGGGCTTGGGGTTGGCCTAACCTGCTGAGCAGAGGGGCTTGCAGGTCTCTGGGGATGTCAGAGGTCCCAGGACTCGCCCCAAGGCCATCAGAGACCCCCAGAGGGCAGGTCCGGAGGCAGGCCACTTGGGGAGAGTGCCGGATTAAGGGCTAGCCCTCTCTGTGCAGGAGAGGCCTGCCGAGAGAGAGGGGCTCTCCAAAGTCCTGACCCAGCCTCAATCATCAGGATGGGACGACTTGGCCTCTGGCTGGCTTACATCCCTTCCTGAGGTATTCAAGGCCACCCAGACCTGCCTCTGCTGGGAGGGGGAGGCGCTGGGGTCTAACTGGTTCTGCCAGACTCTCACTGTTGGCTTCATCAGCCCAGGAAGCCTGGGGGATTCACTGGTGGGCTCAGCACCATCACCACCCCCATCCTGGAAGGTCTTCTGGGGGCTCTCACAAGGCATTTCCCAAAAGTTGGTGGGCAGCAGGATTCTGGGACTTCGGGGGGGTCTCTGGGTACTTGATAAAAAGTGTGTCAGGACTGCAAGAGTTGATTGTGGGAGTAGGGGCAAGGGTACCCCTTGTCCAGACAGTCCCTTCGGATGCTACCCAAAAAAGGAACCTTGGAGATGTCCTAGGTTCTGTCCCCCAATTTGTTGTACAGATCGCCAGGCGTTTGGGGTGTGAGGGGCTCAAAGGAGAGTTCTCTGCAACTACCGACTCTTAAGTTTTATGGCTTCTGCCCCAGCCCTCGCCAAAGGCACTCCCAGGGTTAGAAACTGCCCAGAGAGAGGGAAGGGGACCCTTCTGCAGACTAGATCCGGGCATGCCTCTCCGAGGACCTTCTAACTCGAGCTCATGCACCCATTCTGCAGAAGAGAAAGCAGACATCCGGGGAGCCGCGGCTGGACGCCTGGACTCCAAGGCTGCCTTCTGCACCAGCCGGGATGGGCGTCGAACTTTACGCGGTCCCGGTCCCAAGAGGACGCAGATTCTTTCGCGCATCACTGTAACCCGGCGAAGCGCCCACAGGCAGGGCGTGGGGCCCGGCCGCCGGCGCTAATGACAGGGCCCGCGGCCTGTGGGTGGCGGCGGCGGAGGAAGCCAGAGGGATCTGGCTATTTCTGTCCGGGACGCGCCCACAGGCCTGGGCCAGGGATGGCCGGGCTTCCAGGCCCCCACCTCTGCCCTCCTAGCCAAACCCCGGGAGGGGCGGGGAGAGGTGCGGGTTGGAGGGCCCAGGGGGCGGGGGCGCGGGCGGGCGGGGGGCGGAGCGGAGTCCCGGGCCCACCTCCGGCCTCCTGCCCCCCGCAGTCCATTCGGGTCCCTCCACCACACTCCGCTCGGACCCGAGGCCGCTGCGCCGTCGCCGAGGACGAGTGTCCCGCGGCGTACCCCTCCCGCCACGCCGTCCGTCGGGCATGGACTCGGGCCGGGACTTCCTGACCCTGCACGGTGAGTGCTCGGCCCTCTCGCGGGGAGCGGGGGGCGGGGGAGGGGGGGGCGTCCCCTCCTGGGCCGACCCTGCGAAAAGCCGTCCCCGGCCCAGGGCGGGGGACCCCCTGCTCCTTCGGCCGCCCTCCGCCCCGCCCCGGGCCCGCCCCTCGGCCCTTTTGTCGCATTGAGGAAATCTCGACCCGACTGCCGGGCGCGACCCTGGGCGTTTCCAGGCTTGTCCCGCAGACCCGGCCGGCGGGGAGAAAACGGGTGTGCGAGTCTGAAGACTTCCCTAAAGACGACCCCCGGCCTCGCGGCCTTGGGGGCGACCCCCCTCCCTTATCCTGGTCACGGAAGGCTAGGCTCCAGGGTCTGGTGCGCTCGCAGGGGCCGAGGAGGGAAGGAACCGGCATCCACCAATAACCAAGTTCTCTCCGCCCGGTCCGGGCCGCCCGGAGAGGCTCCCCAGAGCACAGGCGTGCCTGGACCGCGTCCGGGCGCGTGAGTGATGCGGGGTGGGAAGAGTGGGGCGAGGAGGTGTGCGAGGTGAGGTGGGGCCGTGCCGCAGTAACTGCCCAGCGCAGAAATCATGGTCAGCGACCCCCGGGCTGGGAAGAGCAGCCCGGTCGCCCCCATCTGCGCGCCCTCCTGGCCGGACAGGCTCGGGTCTCCACTCTAACTGCCTGTGGCTCTCAGCTTTGTCCAGCCAAGCTCTATCTCTTCCGAACGACCGGGAAACAGTCTTGGACCAGCTCCTTGTCCTATCGTACCCTCTCCAGAAGAGAGAGCAGCCGTGGCCTCCGGACTGCAGGGACTGAGGGGGGTGTCCTAGCTGCACGGGGTCCCCAACCTGCACCTGGCCTCTCTTTGCGCCAGCCTGGGGGCTTACCCACTCTTAGAGGGCTTTGCACTCTTGCCCCCCAGGTCATCTGCCAGCTCAGCAAACCCTGCCTCTCTCACGCTGATCACTGCTTAAGTCAATCTCCCTGTTTTCTAGTACCCCTGGAGTCCAAGAGGTTAGTGCCCACCACCTATCCATCTAAACCATGCTGGATGGTTTAAATCAAGGAAACTATCCATCTAGACCATGATTTCTGTGCTGGCAGTGGAAGTAATAGATGGGAAGGGGAAAGGCAGAGCCCTCCAGCTGTCCACTAGAGACCCCCTGGAACTCAGGGAGACTCAGATGTTCCTTTCAGCCAGTACCCAGTCTGTCTCATGTTTCCTGGTTGGCTCAGACCTGGGTCCCATGGCCCAGAGAGACCTTGTTCAGTGCCCAGAGCTGTTACCCTCATACCAGTTGTCTGGGCTCTCAGGGCAAACTCTTCCAGCTGGGCCGTGGGATCCTTGCCTTTTCCAGTGCCCCCTCTTCTTCCCTCAGGACAGAGGTATCCTTAGTGCTCCTCCAGACTGGCAGGGAGGCTGGGCAGCTCACAGGATCACAGTAGAGACCTCTGTTTCTCTCTCATCGTCCTTTAGCTAGTGCTGTCTATCCTGCAGACTGCCACCTCCTCCGCGCCCACTTCACACTCAGACGTCCTACAAGCCCTCTGGTGGCCTCTGACACAGCTGCAGCCTCAGATCATGGGATGGGCTCCAGCTTCTGGCCTCTGTGCCTTTGTCCAGCCTCTTTCACTGTGTGTGTGTGTGTGTGTGTGTGTGTGTGTATACTGTGTGTGTGTGTATATACTGTGTGTGTGTGTATATACTGTGTGTGTGTGTGTGTGTGTGTGTATGCTTAGTCACTCAGTCGTGTCCAACTCTTTGTGACCCTGTGGACTGTAGCCCACCAGGCTCCTCTGTCCATGGAATTCTCCAGGCAAGAATACTGGATTGGGTTGCCATTCCCTTCTCCAGGAGTCTCTTTCTAGGCAGCCCTAGTATCTTGCCTGAAGAGGGAGTCGCACCGAGTCTCAGTTAGCACCTCCCAGTCTTGTAGCATGGGCTTGGCAGCCCTGGCCCATCCTGTCTGAGACCTGCCTCTCAAGTGCCTGACTGCCCAGCCTTTCCTGCGGAGCTGGCACGAACCCTGCAATCCAAAGCTGTTCCCCTGGAGGCCCTGCTGCTTCTAGCTCATCACCCAAAATTACCTCCCTTAACTGCCTTTGTCCCCTCTGCAACCCTCGACCCACCTCGATTGTTTCCAACATGTCTGTCCCTGGGATTCCAGGCCCACACAACACAGACACACACTGATCCACACTGATCTTAAACTTTTTTGTGCCATGGACCACTTTAGCAGTCAGATGAAGCCTGTGGACCTCTTTTCAGGATCAAGTTTTTAAATGTATAAAGTAAAATACATAAGAATTCGAAGGAAGCAAATTATATTGAGATGTGATTCTATCCACAGGTCCTCGAGGATTCCTTGGCTCTCTGGTTAAAAACCATTGTGTGGTTTCTCTAAAACAGAGGCTTCCCCTTACCCTCAGCTCCCTTCACTGCAAATGAAGAATAACTTGTTTGTGCCCATATTCCAGCTCACCTTCACTAACACACGTTCCCATGCTTTATTATTCTCCAGGGTGAGACCTTAGGCAAGTCACTCTGCACTTCAGTTTATTATTATTATTGCCATGCTTGTCTGTGCTAATAACTGGCTTTGCGAGTGACTCACTGTCAGTGCTGGTGATGAGCTGCAGTGAGGCAAATGAAGGAACTATTCAGAGGCAGGGAGTAAAAGAGAGGAGTGAGTCAGGCGTCTGGGTGATGTCCTGACCTTGGCACACAGTAGGGGCTCAATAAATAATTGCTGGGTGAGTGAAAGTGGGGTGGTAACTTACATGAAAGATCCCACTGTTCCCAAGCACACTGGCAACACAGTTTCATATAGAGTCCTCACCTATTTATCAAAGCAAGCCTGTGTTAATGGACTCATTTTTAAGATCAGCATTTTTTCAAGAATTCCATTCGCATTTGGCACCTTGGAGATTATCCCACTCAGGTAGAGAAACTCCCTGAGAAGGAAACAGGCCTACCTGGGATTCACATGTGAAGCAACGGCCCACTCAGTCACAATGGATTCGTTGAGTAACTGAGGTAAAATATTTGGCGGGCTCCGGTGTCCGGCCGAGCTCCATCCTCAACTCTGCCTGGCCTGGCCCCACCCGGCTGTCCGCTAGACTCTGCACCGCAGGCCGCCGCCGGGCCGGGCTTCCCTCCTCGGCTCAATCTCACCCAGCCCTCTGGTCCGCCGCCAGGTCTCCAGCTGAGTGTTTAGGATTCCCGGCTCAGTCTCCGCCCCGTAGTCTCCCCCACACTGCCTCCAAAGTCGAGGTACCGCCCTCCCTGCCCCAAAACGGCCTTGCTTTGATCGCAGTTCCCGCCCCCGGCTCTGGCTCCGCCCCCCGCCGTCTTCCTGAGTCTGACTCTGCCCCAAGTCGCCTCCCAGACCTGGCTCCTCCCGCTCCCCGCCTCCTTGACTCTGGCTCCGCCCCAGCCCGCTTTCTGGACTCTGACTTTCGCCACTGATCTGCTTCCTGGGTTATGGATTTGTCCCACCCCGCCTCCTGGTCACGGCTCCTCCTTCGGAGCGCCCGGCCTTCTGAGCGCTGGTCCCTCCTCTCCCCGCCTTGATTCCACTCTCCCCTCATCTCCCGGAGGCATCGGTTCTACCCCTCCGGAACTGGCCCCGCCTCCGAGGGTATGGCTCCGCCCCTTCGGCGCTGATTTCTGCATCGCCCCGCCTCTAGACTCAAGGCCCCACCCGCCCACCCAGGCCACGCCCCCCCAGTTCTAGCTCCGCCCAAGTACTCCAGGTCTCCGCCCTTGCTCCCCTCTGAGGAGGTGGTTCCGCCCCTAGGGCCGCGGCCGCCTTCTGGACGCCGCACTGTCCCGGTCCAGGTTTGCTGGGCGGCAGGGGCACTTCGGAACGTCATGCAGTGCTTTGGGGTCCGGAGGCCGAGCCGGAGACTGAGCCGCTCCAGAGAGCTCTACTTGCAGGAGCAGAGCCTCAAGGTGGCAGCGCTCAATGGGCAGAGGCTGGGTAAGGGATTCAAGGGTCCCGAGATCAGGGGAGGCTGGGAAGGCAGCTGGAGCAGGACGCAGACTGTGTGTCTCGGGGCCTGGACCTGTTTAGTGCTTCTGTGAGTGTATGACTCGCAGTGGGGCTGTTTTTGCAGGGTTGCCATGTGGTGTGAGTACTGGGGGGATTGGTGACCCTGCCCCTTGCCACTCTCAAACCATCGTGCTTACACGCCTAGTGGTAATTCTGTCACTTGTATGGTACTTGGGACCACTGTGCATCTATGAGGATATGCCATGCTGTGTAATCAAATGGCACCAGCGTGACAGTGTGTGAGCCGTTGTGATGCTGCACACCATGTTTGATTGTGGGTGACAGATGTGACAGTGGGTGACCCAGACAGCTGGGTGATTCTGTCATCTGCATTATGGTGTGTGTGTTCTATAGATTTTCTGCTGTTGCTCTTTGTGGCAGCATGCCCGAGTGGTGGCTGTATAAGGTAACGTTTCCTAGCACTGATGCTGTGGGCAGGCTTCTGAGTCCCAACTCCACCATGTAACTTCCTTGACCCTCAATTTCATCATCTATAAAATGGGAACAGTACTGCCTTCCTCCTAAGGTTGTTGGGGTGCTTAAATACATGTGCTAAGAACAGGATCTTACTTAAATATGAACTATTATTATGGTGGCTACTATCATTATGACAATGATGATGTTCTGGCACTGTACCTTGTTTGGCTGTGTGTGACTCCATGTAACAATGCGTGTCACTGTGTGTGACCCATTTTCTCTTCCTGGTTGTGTATGGCAGTGTATGATGAGTATGGTGGACTGTGTGACTGTGTGTGGCTGTATCTGTGTAGCTGTGCACTGCTTTGGATTCCAGACTCAGTTTGTCTTCATCAGGCATCACCCTAGGTACATGGGCAGGGCTCTTGGCATCCTACACCCCTCCTGTTAGCACTGCAGCCCCTCTGCGCTCCCCATGTGGCCACCTCATTATATGCCACTAGCCTGGGCAGACTGATGAGGCTGCAGGGTCAACCCAGGGGTCCCTGAGCTCAGAGGCCCCTCTTTGCCACCTTCCCACAGGAGAAGGTGCTACAGCTGAGTGGGGCTGGATGAAGGGGTGCCTATGGACCTTCTGGGTGCTAGGGGAGCAAGGGCCGGGGGCAGACCAAAGGCCTCAGAAACAAAAGGGCGTCAAATGAAGCTCAGAGAAGGAGGTATCTGCTCAGGTTTCCCAGCAGCCTGGAGGGCCACTATTATCAAGACCCCCTTTGGGACCAAGGTCTGTGTTCCGGAAGCCATGTAGACAGCCAAGGGACTTATCTCTGCTTGACTGCCGACAGGGCTGCAGTCTGGCTCCAGGACAGGATGAACGTGTCATCTGCTCACGGTGTTTTCCAGAACTGGAGGGTGGAGCTCCCACAGGCTTCCGACCCTGTGCCCCCACTCCCGTCTGTGCCATGCGTGTGCACCCCCTGATGCCCCAGTTGGGCAGGGATAGGGGGAGGGGAGTGCAAGCAGAGGGTAAGGGGATGTCCCTCTCAGCTGACCTCAGCCTCAGGAGGGACAATGGGATCCTCCAGCTGAGCTGAGGCTGAGCGGCTCTCTCCTCTAGAAGATAGTGGGAATGACCTTCTCTCCGTCCTCTCTCTTGAGCCCCCAAGACATAGCCACCAGTTGAGGACATCCTGTAGGAGGCTTCTCCTCCACTGGGGCTCCCCTGGGGCTGAAGGGGAACTGCTGACACTAAGGCAGGGGGGTGGAGAGACTTGGAACAAAGGTGAGGGAAGGTCACATCAGACATCACGCAGTGCTGATGGCGGAATAGAAGTTCAGAGAGGGAAGGAAGTTGCCTAAAATCGTGGAGGGGGAAGCGTTAGCATGGGGCTATGTTCCCACTGGAGGAGGGTGACTAGGGAGGGATAGAGGCTGAGGCCTGGGGAAGTGGTCCAGAAGATTCTGTAGATCCTATGTGCGTCTGGAGCAGGCTGGCTGGGGGTAGGGAGTGGGGTCATGGATAAAGTGGGAGAACCTATCTGGGGCTGGGGATCTGGGTTGAGACAAGAAAAGCCTGTAGGCCTAGGTACAGGCCCCTCACACTGGACACACACAGTTTCTGAAGCCTCCACTCTGCTTGAGCAGGATAAAGACTGCTGAAAAGCCACAGAGTTTTCATTTGGGGGGACAGAAGGGACCCCAATAGACCTATTGACTCTGAACAGTGCTATTGGCTCTGAACAGTGCTGGCTGCTGGGCTCCATGTGGCTTGGGTGATAGGCTCAAGATGTGCATTTAGATGTATCTTTCACCGTTACATTGATGGGTCATTATGGTGGTGTGGGGTCCCTCTTTGATCACAGTTGGCACAGGGTCTGCTTGGGATGAGGGATGCTGTGAAACTAGGCCTGGTGCCCCTTTGGTGTCTCCTGCTTGGGTCTGGTAGGACGAAGGACACTGTCTCTGTGGGAGCCCACGCCCCAGGCCAGCCTGCATTTCTGAAAGGAGCCGGGTGGGAGGGGGTCAGGCAGTTAGGGTTTTCCCTACTGCGGGGCCTTGAGCCAGGTGCTGCCTCAGCTTCGGAAAGGCCTGCACTATGCCTTTGGGCTGCTCTACCCTGAGAGATCCCAGACCCAGGCCACTCAGAAATGGGGTGGACAGGGAGGGATGAAGCATCCCAGCAGGCCTAGCCTGGACCCAATACATGATTCCAGAGCCATTGGACTTGGGAGGCTGTTGGGCTTATGATACTCATGGTGCTCTGGGATCTATTTCCACTTGTGTTTACCCCTCTTCTTTCCTGCCTGATCTTTTGGTCCTAGCTTCCTTCATGTCACTCTGACCCCTAGGTATGATAGGGAGGAGCCTACTAAGTCTTTTGGAGCCAGGCCATTTTCTAGGGGTATGGCCCCCCAGAAACCATGTGTTCTTTGTCCATTCAGCTGTGGGTTGCAGGTCATTACGTATAAAGTGTGGCCTTGAACAGGTGGGTACCCTAAGGTTTGCACAGCCTCACCTGGAATCGGAGATGCCTTCCCGGAGAAGGCAGGGCTCCTGAATCAGGTTGGAGCAAGGGTGCTGGAAGGAGAAGTGAATAGAGAGCTGAGGATGAGGCTGGTGAAAAATGAGCCAGCATGGGGCTTGGGGCAGCAGGTACCCTAGAGGAGGTGGCATCCTACCAGCTCTGTCCCCTAGGCCTACAGGATGACAAGGACCTTCAGGCATTGCTGAAGGGCAGCCAGCTCTTGAAGGTGAAGTCCAACTCATGGCGGCGAGAACGCTTCTACAAGCTGCAGGAGGACTGCAAGACAATCTGGCAAGAGTCCCGCAAGGTCATGAGGACCCCGGAATCCCAGCTGTGTGAGTGCCCTGGGCTGCGGGGGAGGGGCAGGGAGCTGCTCCTGCGCTCTGATGGGAAACACGGGCTGGGGTGGGGTGGGTGGGGCTGGAGATCAATCGTGGACCACGACCAAAGGTAGGGAAACTGAGGCCTGGACTGGCGGGCAGCGGTCAGTCATGCAAGCGGGATATCAGGTATGGGGAATCTGAGGCGGCCAGGCTCGGGGAAAGGAGTCAGTTAAATCACTGACAGGGAAACTGAGGCCTAGTCTGGGCTAGAGAGGGCAGTCATGGACCACAGATGGAGATGCTCACGCTTTCTGGAAGTGGGGATACATAGCCATGGCCACAGATGGGAAAAGTCAGGCTCCCAGGTAAGGAGGGAAGAGAACAATGTTACCAGCACTCACAGGTATCCACCCAGATATTTGTGGGAAGGAGGGAAGTTGGGCGGATGGATCAGGACTCAGGTGTGGTAAGGACCAAAGTCCAAGGGCAGATAAGACCCTTCCGGGTATTGGTGGACAGGATGAGAGGTGGGGCTGCAGGAGGCAGCTCCTCCCTGGGCTGGAGCAGGCCAGCCTCCCTGGACAGGCAGGTTGGGGTGGAGCACAGCTGGGACTTGAATAGAGAGACCTTGGCTGGGCAGCTCCCTCGAGGCTGTGGGCCTGAGGGCATTCTGGAAGCTTCAGAAAAGGTCTAGGAATTCAGAGCTCAAGCCTGTGGATGGAGAGTGCCTCCTGCAAGGTCTTAGGAAGCAAGCTCTGCCAACACAGAACGCCCCAAACATTTTGCAAAAATGAGAGGTTCCCTCTGCACCTTTACTCAGTGGGAAAAGTTTAGACCAAAGCTATCCAAAAGAACTTTCTATGATAATGGACATGTTCTATATCTGTGCTGTCCAATATGTCAGCTACTAGCCACCGGTGGCCCTTGAGCACTTGGACTGTGGCTACTGTGCTTGAGGAATTGAATTCCTAATTTCACTGAATTTTAACTAATTTATATGTGAATAGCCACATGTGGCTGGTAGTATGAAAGATCACTGCAGCTGGAGTTCTCTCACAGTCCAAGTCCCTGGAAATTCGTCACCCATTCACCTGCCCTTGGCTGAGGACGGGGTGCAGGCAGGGTCAGCCCATGGGGATGAGCCCAGACACAGGCTCATGTGGGAGGAGGAAAGGGAGGGTCTGCCAGGCCCCAGGACACTGGACAGAATCCTGAGAAGGTGTAACCTGCAGGCCTGCAGCAGGGTCAGAGGGAAGGCAGGACAGGAGCAGGGTCAGATGGAAGGAGCCTGGCTGGGTCCTGGGAGCTGTGGGCCATGGGAGGTCTGAGCAGGGGAGGGCAGGGTCGGAGGGGATGGAGCCAGAAAGCTCTCAGAAAATGACACTGCAGACATGTCGGTCACATAAGACAGGAGTGACCCAGCCCTTGCCTCCGTCTGTGGCTCCAGCCAGGCTCCTTCACAGACCTCTGCCCTGATACGGGGTTTCCGGTTAGATGCTGGCAGTTGGCGGCCCCATGGGAATGGGGCATCCTCCTCTTCGAACCCTGGGGACTCCCGGAAGCCCATCCACCAACCAGGGCATGATTCCCAGTGGGTGCCAAGCACTTGGCGGGGGTGGGCAGAGGGCAGACGGAGGAGTAGAAGATCTGGGCCTTGCTAGACCTGGGCCAGTGAGATGGGAACCTTGTACCGGGACAGCTGTGGGCAGAAGGGCAGGAGGGAGCTCCCAGGCCAGAGACCCAGCATGAGCAGAGATGCAGGGATAAGAACACGGAAGGGCTGTGAGTGAAGGGCCTGCATCCTGACAGGAGGGGCCACAGGGGCGATAGCCTGGGGGTTGGGCATCGGGTGCGCTCAGGTGAGGAGTGTCTGAGACACAGAGACAGGTCTGGGCTGGGCATGCCTGTCATCTGCTTCCCTCCTCCAGCTGAGCGGTGAGCCTGCGCTCCACCCCTGGGGCCAGGAGCAGCGGAGGGGGGCAGTTCTCCCAGTGCTCTGTGTCTCTACTTCCTGCTCCCCAAATCTCCACTGCCTCCCTGATCCCGACCCCACTAGCGTCCCTCCGCTTTGGTTACCGCAGGCAGACAAGGGTTATCAGTCAGGAAGGCATCTGGACTTTCTCTCTGGAGTGGGTGGGGAGCTGGCCCCTACCACCCAGGCTTCCTGTTTTCATTCCCAGTCTGGGGCAGCTGCAGCCGGTGTGGGGCCTGGCAGGGCTGGGGAGGCTGCAGGGAGGGATTAAACAGGGATATCCTCTGCACCCCGGACAGCCCAGGGTCTGTGTGTCTCACACCTCAGAGCCTGCTGCCCGGGATGGCATATGCCTCACATGTGGGGCCTGCAGGTGACCGGGAGGCCCTTGGGCACTCACCAGGAAGGACAGGCAAGCTGTTGCCCCGAGCTGGTCTCAACCCAGGGAAGATGGATGTGGATGGCTTGGGATGGGGTCGCGGCAGGGGCAGAACCTGGCTCCAGATGATGGGAGGCCCAGCACGAGCCCAGCTGTAGGACTAGCTTCCAGCCAGGCCAGGAGGGCACCTTGGGGTTGAAGGGGGGCAAGCAGAGCCTTGCTGCTCCCTGAAGCTAGGAAAGCTGGGCTGTCCCAGGAGGGCCCCCTGCTGTCCCCAAGGATAGAATGACGTCATCTCAGACCCCCAGGGGCACCCTCCGGTCTACCTCTTGGGATCCTGGAGCACCATCCCTCCCAAGGGGCTCCGTGAGATCAGGACCCACAGATGTATGCAGGCAAGGCCCTGGCTGCCCCCTGACACAAGCACTTTTCCCTCTGTCATTGGACCTCCATCTCCAAACCCCAGGCCCAGGGCTGACTGAGGGTGGCTTCAGTCTGTGGAGTGGTCAGAAGAGCCTGGAAGCTCTCATGGCTGTCTTGGAGGGAGGGATAGGGTCCAAAGTCAAGTACAGCAGGAAAGCACATGGCCACCCCTCCGTCACAGGCCCCAAGCTCCAGAGTGGCCTCTCCCAGTCACTTTCTGAGAGCCCTGCCCTGCCCCGATCCTCTCCCAGGGGCCCCACTTCCTCCCAGCACAGAAACAGGGGGCCTGGGACCACAGGAGCCCTTCCCACCCTAAAGTCAGCCTCTCTCCCCCTGGGCATTTCCACTCTGCCTGCTGCAGCTGTCTCCCTTTCCTTCTCCACGCCAGCCTCATTCTGTCCCCACTCTGACCATCCTCCTGCCCCTCACGGCTCTCTCTGTGCCCCCGCCCCCTTCCCGCAGTCTCCATTGAGGACATTCAGGAGGTGCGGATGGGGCACCGCACAGAAGGCCTGGAGAAGTTTGCTCGGGACGTGCCCGAGAACCGCTGCTTCTCCATCGTCTTCAAGGACCAGCGCAGTACTCTAGACCTCATTGCCCCGTCACCAGCCGATGCCCAGCACTGGGTGCAGGGCCTGAGCAAGATTATCCACCACTCGGGCTCCATGGACCAGCGGCAGAAGCTGCGACAGTATCCTTTTGGGGGCAGTGGACCCAGACCCAGCCTGCGGCTACTGGCTATGGTTGTCCCCAGGGCAGGCTCGGTATGGAAGACACCTGGCTGGGGCCATATCATAACCAACCTACCGTAGACTGGGTGGCTTAGACAACAGAAATTAATTTGCTCACAGTTCTGGAGGCTGGAAATCCAAGATTAGGGTGGCAGGCAGGGTCAGGTTCTGGTGGGAGCTCTCTTCCTGGCTTGTAGATGGCTGTCTTCTGTCTTAACATGGGGGGGAGGCGGGGAGAGAGAGTGAGCAGGATCTCTGGTGTCTCTTCTTACATGGGCGCTAATCCCATCACCAGGGCCCCACTCATGGTCTTATCTAAGTCTCTCAAGGCCCTGTCTGCAAATACATCACATTGAGGGTCAGGGCTTCAACGTACAAATTTTGAGAGAACATAGTTGGGGGAAGCAGGGAAGGTACTTGGGCCTTCTTTTGTCCACTCTGACCCCAGGGCTAGACGGCAGTGCAGCTCCGTGATGGCCCTCATGCCCTCGCTGTAACCAGCAGAGCTGGGAGACTAGGGAGGCCGAGGGGAGCTGCCTGCTTCAGTGGGAGACCTAATCTTGGACTTAAAAAAAACCCATTATGTATCTTTTTTTTTTAAAACAGTCTTAGTTTTCTTTTTTTATCTATTAAAGATTTTTTTTTGGCCCTGCTATTCAGCATGTGGGCAGTTCCCTGACCAGGGATGGAACCTGAACCCCCTGCATTGGAAGCTGACTCTTAACCACTGAACCGCCAGGGAAGTCCCCTAGTCTTAGACATTTTAATGTTTCCTAGAGTTACTGCATTTTTTCCCCCCCGCTCTGGGAGTTTGGGAGGCCATGGTCCACTCCCACTTACCCCATCCCCTGTGCCATTCTTTGGAGAGTGATCAAGTTCTCCCAGGCCTGATGCAGGCCAGCCAGGGGGCTTGAAACAAATTTACTTCAAAATCTAGGGGCACAACAATGTGATAGTCTATGGTTGAAAGAGATCAGGCTTCTGGTATATAGGATTAGGGTGGAACCAGTACCAACTCTTTTTTTTTTTTTATGACAGCTTTACTGAGATATAATTCACTTACCACATAAGTCATCCACTAAAAGTGTACAAGTCTGTGCTTTTTAGTGTATTCACAGTTATGCAACCCATCACCCCATGAATTTTAGAAGATCCTCATTATCCTAAAATGAAACCCATACTCTTTAGCAGTTCCCATTTCCCCACAACCCCCAAGGCCTAGACAACCACTAAGCTACTTTCTGTCTCACAAATCTATTGATACTTTGTCTTTTTGGACATATCATATAAATGGAATACCTACAGTCTTTTTTGAATGGCTTCTTTCACTTAGCATGATGTTACGGAGACACACTGGTGGCTCGGCAGTAAAAAAATTGGCCTGCCAACGCAGGAGACGTGGGTTCAATCTCTGGGTTAGAAAGTTAGATCCCCTGGAGAAGAAAATGTCAACCCACTCCTGTATTCTTGCCTGGAAAAGCCCATGGACAGAGAGGCCTAGTGGGCTTATATAGTCCACTAGGACTGACTCTTATATAGTCTGACTCTTGCAGAGAGTCAGACACAACGTAGCAGCTAAACAACAGGGTTTGTCCTTGTCATAGGCTGTATTGGTACTTCATTCCTTCTGTGTGCCTAATAATATTCCACTGTCTGGCTATTCCACATTTATCCAATCGGCAGGTGATGGCCATTTGGGTTTCTGCTTCTCTGAATGATGGTGCTTCGAACATTTGTGTATAAGTTTTTGTGTGGACATATGTTCTCATTTCTCTTGGATACATACCGAGAATTTCTGAGTCTTGTGGTAACTATAAACTTTTGAACAACTACCTATTTTCCAGAGAGGAAATGTATACTCCCACCAGCAGTGTATGAGGGTTCTGACTTTTCACATCTTCACTACTCCTTGTTATCTGCCTTTTTTTTATGACAGCTATCCTGTAGGCTTGAAGTGGCATTTCACTGTGGTTTTGATTTGCATTTCCTTGATAGCTAATGGGTTGAACATCTTTACATGTGGTTACTGGACATTTGCATATCTCTTTGGAGAAATAGCTATTCAACAGATCCTTTGCCCATTTATTGTTCTTTTTAATGGATCTATTTAATTTTAAATTGTGGTAATATATGCATAAAATTTGCTGTTTTAAGCATTTTTAGGTGAACAGTTCAGTAGTGTTAAGTACATTCACACTGTTGTTCGGCCATCTCCAGAACTCTTCATCTTGTAAAACTGAAACTCTGTACCCATTAAACAGTAGCTCCTCATTCCAGCCTCCCCCAGCCTTTGGCAACCGCTGCTGTACTTTCTGTCTCTATGAACCTGATTACTCTAGGTTCCTCATATAAGCGGACTCATACCGTATTTGTCATTTTGCCATTGGCTTATTTCATTTAGCACAATGTCCTCAAGTTTCTTCCATGTTGTCACACATGTTAGAATTTCCATCCTTTTAATATGAACAATATCCCATTGTATGTATGCACCACACTTTATTCATTCGCCCACTAGTGGACACTTGGGTTGCTTCCACTTTTTGTCTATTCTGAATAATGCTGCTATTAACATGGGTGTACAAGTATCAGAGATCTTGTTTTCAATTCTTCAGGGTACATACCCAGAAGTGGAATTGTGACATCATCTGGTAATTATATTTTCAACTTTTTGAGGAACACCTATTCTGTTTTCCATAGCATGTACCACTTTACATCTCCACCAACAGTGCTCAAGGCTTCCAATGTCTCCACATCCTTACCATCGCTTGTTATTTTCTTTTTTAAATAGGTATCTTACTGTGGTTTTGATTTGCATTTCCCTTGTAATTAATGATATTGACCATTTTTATGTGCTTTTGTGTATCTCCTCTGGAGACATGTTTATTCAGATCTCTGGCCCATTTTTTAATTGAGTGACCTTTCTATTATTTAGTTGTGAGAATTTTTTTTAATATTATAAACACAAGTCTCTTATCAGATATATGCTTTACAGTTAATTTCTCCATCCTGTGGGTTCTGTTCTTATTTTGCTGGGTTTCTCTGAAGCACAGAATTTTTGTTTCAGTGAGCTCTAACACATTTACCTTTTGCCTTTGTTGCCTGTGTTTTTTGTTGTCATATCTAAAAAGGCTTAGCCTAACTCAAAGTCACAAACATTTACTCATATTTTTTCTTATAGTTTTAGCACTTGCATTTACTTCTCTGATCCACTCTGAGTTCATTTCTGTAAATTCTGTGTATGGTGTGATATGAGAGATCCAACTTCATATTTCTTTTGCATGTAGACATACAGTTATTGAAAAGACTATTCTTTCCTCTCTGAATTATCTTTACACCCTTGTCAAAAATCAATTGACCACAAATATGAGGGTTTACAGGAGAAGGCAATGGCATCCCACTCCAGCACTCTTGCCTGGAGAATCCCGTGGATGGAGGAGCCTGGTAGACTGCAGTCCATGGGGTCGCTAGGAGTTGGACACGACTGAGTGACTTCACTTTCACTTTTCACTTTCATGCATTGGAGAAGGAAATGGCAACCCACTCCAGTGTTCTTGCCTGGAGAATCCTGTGGACAGAGGAGCCTGGTGGGCTGCTGTCCATAGGGTCGCATAGAGTTGTACACGACTAAAGCGACTTAGCATGCATGCATTGGAGAAGGAAATGGCAGCCCACTCCAGTGTTCTTGCCTTGAGAATCCCAGGGACGGGGGAGCCTGGTGGGCTGCCGTCTATGGGGTTGCACAGAGTCGGACACGACTGAAGCGACTTAGCAGCAGCAGCAGCAGCATGAGGGTTTACTACATGACTCTCAATTCTATTCCATTTGCCCTTCTTTTTTTTTTGGCCACGCCACACAGAGGGACAACCAGGAATCGGAATCCGTAACCCCTGCAGTGGAAGCTTGGAGTCCTAACCACTGGGCTACCGGGGAAGTCCTCTGTTCCATTTATCTAAATTCCATTTATCTAAATGTCTCTTCTTGCACCAGCACAATGTTTTAGTTACTGTAACTTTGTAGGAACCTTTGAAATCCTGAAGTCTGAGTCTTCCAAACTTATTTTTTTCAAGATTGTTTTGACTCTTTTGGGCCCCTTGAATTTCCATATGAATTTGAGGATGGGGTTGTAAGTTTCTGCAACGTAGCCAGCATGACTGTGACAGGTATCGTGCTGAATCTGTAGATTAATTTGGAGAGTATTCCTCATTTAACAGTATCAAGTCTTCTTTCTGATCTGCAAATATGGGGTATCTTTCCATTTATTTAGATCTTTAATTTCTTTCAACAATGTTTTGTGGCTTTCAGAGTATAAGTTATACATGAAAAGAATTTGTATTTTTATGCATTTTGATGTTACTATATGGAATTATTTTCTTAATTTCATTTTCTGATTACTCATTGCTAGTGTATATCCAGCTCCTTTGGGAGACACATTATGAACTCTGTAGGATCCCTTTATTGTGTGCTTTTTAGCATTTCAGAGACTTTTAAGTGTTTTTCTCAAGGCTTTGTCTGCCTAACTTTGAACTTTCTTTTTTTTTAAATAAATAATTTTATCTATTTATTTATTTTTGGCTGTGCTGGGTCTTCATTGCTGCATGGGTCTTCATTGCTGCATGGGCTTTTCTCTCGTTGCAATGCACAGGCTTCTCATTTCAGTGGCTTCTCTTGTTGCTGAGCATGGGCTCTAGGTTTGCAGGCTCAATAGTTGCGGTTCCTGGGCTCTAGAGCACAGGCTCAATAGTTGTGGCGCACAGGCTTCGTTGCTCTGAAGCATGTGGGATCTTCCCAGACCAGGGATTGAACCTGTGTCTCCTGCATTGGCAGGCAGATTCTTCACCACTGAGCCACCAGGGAAGCCCAATTTTGAGCTCTCCTAACAGCCCAGTTCCATGGCACTTTTCTGATAGTCACTCCTTTTGCACAGGCTTGTGCTTGGACAATCTCATGCCCTCTGCAGGCTTCTGCTGCCTAGACCTTGAGGTCTTAAAGTCATTCCAGCCTGCTGAAGAGCAATCAGCACTGGGACCTTATGCTTGGGTGGACCACTGTGAACTTGTATTTTTTTTAACCTGGAATTCTACCATAATGTTTCTTTATGTAAATGTATACATATATTTACATAAAACATACATATATATATATATATATAAATACAAATTTAACTATATGGGTATGTTAGAATGAAGCTTTAAGGCCCAGAAAACCTGCCTCCTCCAGAAACTACTGATATTTGAGTTCTCCCTTTAATCTTTTCTTGCTGGATTTCATTTTGTCTAATGATGCATTTGCCAAAAATAATGAATATTAACATATTTGTGTCATTTTTATGTAACATTATGTCATAATTATTTCCCTGTGTTAGTATAGTCTCAGCTTTAATGACTGTGTACTGTTCCACTGAATGAATATACTATAAATTAGTGAGCCATTCTTTTAGTGTCAAACATCTCATTTGTTTTCATTCTTTCACCTCTGTAAATAACATTGCAAAGGACTATGTTCATAAAACCTTTCATATTCAGAAGTATTTCCTTACCTAGACTCCTAGAAGTGGAATTACTGAGTCAACTGGTGTAACAGGTTGATATCCCTAAATTACCTTCTTAAGGGTTGTACCAGTTTACTTTGTCCAACGGATGGATGAGTGTCCATTTAACCTCACCCTTACTTGCACTGGGAATATACTTTTAAGTTGCTAAATTTATCGTCTAATAAATTGCATCTTATTTCCAAATTGTTAATATCTTTGATTACTAGCAATGTTTGCAAAAGTTTGGTTTATATCCCTTTCTCATTTAGTTTTTAGGGTCATCATACTTTTCTTTTTAATTAATTCTTCAAAAACTTTGCTGCAAATGCTTCCTCCAGTCTGTCAGATAGATAACTTTATTTTTTCTTTATTTGATCCTCAGAATTTTTAAAATGTTTATATGGCATGATTTATATTGCTGTTTCCTTTCTGATTTCTTCCAAAAACCTGCTATCATGTTTTCATTGTGCTCATGAGTTCCCATTGTCTTGTTCTATAATTAGCTCTCTGTTTTCTCTGAAATGTAGTATGGAGCCCCTCCCTTTCTAGTTCTCAAGTTCAAGGCTGATGGGAGAGATAGAGGGAAAGAAGTGGGGACCAAAGCACCGCAATCATGACACCATGATCCAGGCTTTGTTTTGCATGTGATGTCCCCACCTTTGATCAGTGGCTTGAAACTTGCTATTTCCTACTAAATAAGCCTTAAATGCTTTAGTCAAGTTGAGTAATAATTATACATTGAAAACCAAAAGGACATACCTTGAAATATTAACAGTAGGTACCTCTGGGTGATAGAACTATGGGGCCTTTGCTTACTTTTCTTCATTTTCTCAACTGTCTGTAATGGACCTTTTAGAGTGAGAAAATAAATATTTTTGAAATTTTGAAAGGGTTCAAAGCCAGAAAGTAGGAAAAAGACTTTCGTTGGATGTCATATTTCCTCCAAAGAGGCTACCAGATCTTACCACTGAAATGCAGATGTGCCAGCAGCCAGGCCTGCCGGGAGCTGGGTATATAGGAGCCCTCAGTCCACCTGGGCCTAGGAGTTGACCCTGAGCTTGAACCATGGCTCTGGTTGGGACCTAGGGTACCAGGGCTCCTGGGGTTCTTTCCTTACTTCTTGCCCAGCTGGATTCATTCCTGCTTGCGAAAAGCTGACAAAAACAAGGACAACAAGATGAGCTTCAAAGAGCTACAAAACTTCCTGAAGGAGCTCAACATCCAGGTGGACGACAGCTATGCCCGAAAGATCTTCAAGGTGAGGCAGGAAGCGAGGGCTGGGTCTGCCTGGCTATGCGTCTGGAACACAGCCTGGGGCCGGCTCTGAGCCCTGCCTACCTGGCTTCCTGGCTCTGCAGGAATGTGACCACTCTCAGACAGACTCCCTGGAGGATGAGGAGATCGAGACCTTCTACAAGATACTGACCCAGAGGAAGGAGATCGACCGCACCTTCGCGGAGGCCACGGGCTCCAAAGAGACCCTGTCGGTGGATCAGTTGGTGACCTTCTTGCAGCACCAGCAGCGGGAGGCGGCGGCGGGGCCTGCACTGGCTGTCTCCCTCATTGAGCGCTACGAACCCAACGAGACGGGTGAGGGCCAGCGACCTGCAGTCCCGGGCCCCAGGCGGCGGGAAGACCTCTGGGGAGACGGCAGCCCGAGTAGGGAGCTGGAGGGCAGGGGACGCCTCAGCCATCCCCAGGGCCCCTGGGCGATATTTCCCAGCCCATGCTGGGCACAACGCTTTAAGACATCAGATGGGGGCCCAGTCCTGGAGAAGGCGGTGAGGAGGTCCTGCCCTCCGGGGGCCTCACCGAGTGGGGGACAGAAGAGGAGGAGACAGAGCCCCACGCTGGGGTATAGTCACGATCTGGTCAAGAGACTCAAACTTACCCCCTTCCAAGAGATACCCGAGCACCAGCTCAGGATGGGAGGCAGGGCTGTGGGAGCCCTGCTCCCAGGGCGCTCTGACCGGCAGTCGCCCTCCCGCCTCCCGCCTCCCAGCCAAGGTGCAGCGTCAGATGACCAAGGACGGCTTTCTCATGTACCTGCTCTCGGCTGACGGCAGCGCCTTCGACCTGGCGCACCGGCGCGTCTACCAGGACATGGACCAGCCGCTCAGCCATTACCTGGTGTCGTCCTCGCACAACACATACCTGCTGGAAGACCAGCTCACGGGTCCCAGCAGCACAGAAGCCTACATCCGGTGGGGCAGGGCAACTTGGGCGGGGCGGGGCTTGACCTGGGCGGGACCAAGGGCCTCGCCCACACCCAACCTGCAGCAGCTGCTGCTGCTAAGTCGCCTCAGTCGTGTCCGACTGTGCGACCCCATAGACGGCAGCCCACCAGGCTGCCCGGTCCCTGGGATTCTCCACGCAAGAACGCTGGAGTGGGTTGCCATTTCCTTCTCCAGTGCGTGAAAGTGAAGTCGCTCAGTCGTGTCCGACTCTTAGCGACCCCATGGACTGCAGCCTACCAGGCTCCTCCGTCCATGGGATTTTCCAGGCAAGAGCACTGGAGTGGGTTGCCATTGCCTTCTCCGCCCCACCTGCAGGGCGCTGTGCAAAGGCTGCCGCTGCCTGGAGCTCGACTGTTGGGATGGGCCCAACCAGGAGCCGATCATCTATCATGGCTACACCTTCACCTCCAAGATCCTCTTCTGCGACGCGGTCAGGGCCATCCGGGACTATGCCTTCAAGGTGGGCGCGCCCCTGGGGGTGAGGAGGAAGAACTCGGGGGCCACCCACCCCTCTTAATCTCTCCCTGGGCCTCCAGGCATCCCCCTACCCCGTCATCCTGTCCTTGGAGAACCACTGCAGCCTGGAGCAGCAGCGCGTGATGGCACGGCACCTGCGCGCCCTCCTGGGGCCCATGCTGTTGGATCGGCCGTTGGACGGGGTCGTCACCAGCCTGCCTTCCCCTGAGGTGCCCCATGGGGACCCGGTGCCCAGAGGAGAGGGCAGGGGACTGGCCGGGAGGACAGCTGGATCTTGACCGGCTGCCCCCTCCACCCTTAGCAACTGAGGGGGAAGATCTTGCTGAAGGGGAAGAAGCTCGGGGGGCTCTTCCTGCCTGGAGGAGACGGTGGCCCAGAGGCCACTGTGGTGTCAGACGAGGACGAGGCTGCTGAGATGGAGGACGAGGCAGTCAGGAGCCAAGTGCAGCACAAGTCCAAGGTTCGAGGGGGAGCTGCGGGGGCGCGGGGCGGCCCTGGGGCCTTCCGCCATCACCACCCTCCCCACCGAGTGGGATGTTCGCCCTGTCCGGGTGCTCTGTGGCTGCCACTCAGACCCTCTGCCCCCTCTCTCTGTCTCTGTCTGGGTTTCTGGCTCTCTCAGTGCCCACCTGCCCCAATCTCTGAGTCTAACCCGGGCCTCCCCATGGCCCCCAGGAGGACAAGCTCAGGCTAGCGAAGGAACTCTCCGACATGGTCGTTTACTGCAAGAGCGTCCACTTTCGGGGCTTCCCCAGCCCTGGCACCTCTGGGCAGGCTTTCTATGAGATGTCATCCTTCTCTGAGAACCGCGCCCTCCGACTGCTCCAAGAATCAGGTGAAGCTGGCCCTGCCTCCCCACCCCCTAGATTGCTGCCCATCTGTCTGACCATCTGAGCTGGCCAGGGCCAGGACTAGCTCCCACCCCTCCCGATATTCCTCAGAGCCGGCACTCCACGATGTTAGGGAGGGGCTTGGGCTCACCCAGAAGGCCTCTGCTTCTGACCAACTCCTACCGCCCCCTCAGGAAACAGCTTCGTCCGCCACAACGTGGATCACCTGAGCAGGATCTACCCCGCTGGGTGGAGAACCGACTCCTCTAACTACAGCCCCGTGGAGATGTGGAATGGGGGCTGCCAGATCGGTATGGGCTGGCTGAGGCTTGGAGGAGCCCTGGGTGAGGGTTTCTGTCTGGAGGGCCAGGGGCCTCTGAGGACCCAGGCAGAGCCAGATTCACAGATTTGTGGGCTTCAGAGCTGGTAATCTCAGTTTGGAAATATCTCCCGCCCGCAAATACAGCCTCTGAAATTTCATCATTAGCGCACTTGTCCTTTGAATTCTGGCCCCAGAAATGGAATGTAAGGTTGGTGTGGTGGGTCAGTTAGGGCAGCAGGAGGGCAGCTGGCATTAGAGTGATGCTGGACCCTGCTTCTGCCTCACTATGTGACTCTGGGCCCCAGTGTATCCCAAGCCAGCTGGGCTCTGGGACCCCTGAGACCCTCCCACAGCCTGTGATTACTCTATCCTGCCTGTAGTGGCTCTGAACTTCCAGACACCTGGGTCAGAGATGGATGTGTACCAGGGCCGCTTCCTGGACAATGGGGCCTGTGGCTACGTCCTGAAGCCTGCCTTCCTGCGAGACCCCAACTCCACCTTCAACTCCCGTGCCCTGGCTCAGGGGCCCTGGTGGACTCCAAAACGACTCAATGTCAGGGTACGGCCAGCCACTAGGGGGACAGGTGCCCCGGGCCTCCCTTCCCCCTCCCTACCATCCTGAACGCTTAATTATCCCCTGCCTCTCCTCAGGTCATCTCTGGGCAGCAGCTGCCAAAAGTCAACAAGAACAAGAATTCAATTGTGGACCCCAAGGTGACAGTGGAGATCCACGGCGTGAGCCGGGACGTGGCCAGCCGCCAGACCCCTGTGGTCACCAATAATGGTACGTGCTGGGCCCGGGCTGAGCCTGGCTCCTGGAGCTGGCATCCGTGCTCTTGACACGGTGCTCGCACCCCCTAGGTTTCAACCCGTGGTGGGACACGGAGTTTGAGTTCGAGGTGGCTGTGCCTGAGCTTGCCCTCGTGCGCTTTGTGGTGGAGGACTACGACGCCTCCTCCAAAAACGACTTCATTGGCCAGAGCACCATCCCCCTGAAAAGCCTCAAAGAGGGTGAGTGTCTGTGAGGAAGGAGGTGACCCGGGGGCGGGGTGGGGTGGGAGGCATTTCTCGGGCGGGGGCTGGCTATCCCTTGATGCATCCTCCCTGAGTGAACGGAACTCTCCTGGTGCACCCCTCCCCGCCCCTCCGCCCGCCAGGATATCGCCACGTCCACCTCCTCTCCAAGAACGGAGACCAGCACCCATCTGCCACCCTCTTTGTGAAGGTGGCTCTCCGGGACTAGGCTCGGGGAGGGTCTGGTGAGGGCTGCCCTGAGCAGGCCGGACCCTCTGTCCACATCTGGGGGCCCGATGGGGGCTGTCCCAGCCCCTCGCTCAGAGCCAGCAGCCCTGCACCGCCTTCAGCTCCAGCCTACTGTCTGTGCTGCTGCCTCTCGGGAGCCCAGGTGCTGGCCCAGTCCCTGGTGCTGTCCTCACTTCCGTTAGGAACCACACTGCAGCCCTCTCTCCATCCTCCGGCTGAGCCCTGGGTTGAGGGTTTTTATAAAAATCGTAAAACTAAGTACTGTGGTTTCTTTACCTGGATACCAGAAAAATCCCTGTAAAGTGTGTGTGTGTGTACATGTGTGTGTGTATGTATGTGTGTGCATGTGTGTCCCAGAGCCCTGCAGCCCCAGCACCTCATTCTCTACTTCTCTCCACCTTCACAGTGGAGCAAGGGGTGGGAGCGGTGCCTGTTCCCCTGGGCAGGACGGACCAGCACGGAACAAACCCGTTCAAGGTGGAGGGCCTGGAGGGCTCAGGCTTTGGAATGTCACAGCCCACCCGCCACCCCAGTCCCAGAGGCCCACTCCCCTAAGAGGCGGACCTGAGTGACCCAACCCTGAAAGCCCACTCACCACACCTTGTCAGAGCCACCGGCTTTTATTTTAGGGACCAGGAGTCTCCAAGGAGGGAGGGCTCAGGTATTTGCAGGGACGTGCCCGCAGGTGGGTACCCGTGCCTGGGCCATCTGTGTGGCACTGGCAGGGCAGGGCCTGGGCTCAGAAGAAGCCGAGCTGCTTCTTCTCCTCCTGCTGCCTCCACTTGGCCATGCTGTAGAACTCCTCCTTGGACTTCCCAAAGATATCTTGGAAATCAGAGCCTGAGAGATAGGCCTGGGGCAGGGTGGGGGCAGAAGAGTGGGTGCAGAAGCAGGGTGTCAGCTGAGCCCATAACCCTGTCCCACCCACCCAGAGGTGCCGTCCTCTCCCACGTCTCTCTGCCCATCACCGCATGTGGAACACTCATCTCCCAGGGCAGCCGCCCGTGGCCCACCACCTGTGGGTCATGCCCTGGGTGCCTGCAGCTCAGCTTTCCCTGCACGAGAGTGGGGACTGGGAGCGGCAGGGGTTCTGAGCACCCACCTCCTTGTGGGCCGGGTCCACGCCCTCCGGCAGGTCCTCAGCAGCCTGGTGCATCAGCTGTTCCCGGGGCAGGCCCCCGCTGCCCAGGGATCGGGGGCTGCTCTGGTAGCTGCTGCTGCTGGCGCTGCTGACGGTGCTCCGGCTGCCAGGGCCCGCGCGGGGGCCCAGCTCCAGCTCGCTCTCGGAGCTGTCCTCGCAGCTCTTGAGGGCCCGCAGGGCCAACGGGCCTGCCCTGTCACTGCCTGGCCATCTGGACAGCCGGAAGTTGACGATCTCCTGCCAGGAGAGGGGCCTCAGGCTCAGGAAGCTGGGGGATAGGCTCCCTTAGGAGGCCGCACTGAGCCCCCTGGTCCTCTTGCCCCCAACACCACTCCTGCCCCTTCTGGTGCCTGGCTCCTTCCCTGCTCATTCTGGCCTCTGGGCCATGCCAGCCCAGACCCACGAGTGCATGTGTGTGTGTGTGTGTGTGTGTGTGTGTGTGTGTGTGTGAGTGTGTGAGTGTTAGTTGCTCAGCTGGGTCCAACTCTGTGACCCCATGGACTGTAGCCCACCAGGCTCCTCTGTCCGTGGGGATTCTCCAGGCAAGAATACTGGAGTGGGTTGCCATGCCCTCCTCCAGGGCATCTTCCCAACCCAGGGATCAAACCCAGGTCTCCTGCATTGCAGGCGGATTCTTCACTATCTGAGCCAGCAGGGAAGTGGGGGTCCTAATACTTACGGCTGTTATCTCAGAGATGGTAGAAACTGCTCCCGGGTCACCCTCCACCACCTCCTCATAGGACTGGGTGTTCTAGGGGCAAGAATCAGGATGGGGGCTCAATGGAGGGGCAATAAAGGGATCAGGTTCCGTCCACAGACCGGAGGTCCCTGGGCAGGGTGATGGCTCCCCCTCAGTATACCAGGGTGGCCCCCTCCCCGTGGATTAGGGTGGAGATGGGGTCGTTCAGGCATCACTCACACTCCATTTGTAGGGGTCCCAGGTGCAGAACCATCCGGTGAAGGTGGGAGGCTCGTGGCCCTGCTTGACCAATACGATGGGTGTGGCCAGGCTCCTCCCTGCTGGGTGGGTCTTCAGGTACTCCTGGCCCCAGGCCACAGCCTCCTGCTTCCACTCGCTGGCAGCTGCCCCCAACCACAGGAAGATCTGGGCCACAGAGGGGGCCTGGCCTTGGGTGGGGGGAGCTGACCTCTTCCCTCCCAGCCCTGTCCATCAGGTGGTCTCAGCCCACCCCCCCCCACACACATCCCAGCCAACCAGACCCACCCAGCAGGTGGGCCACACACCCGGAAACATGCCAGGAGGTTCGCAGGTGTGCACATGTGCAGTCAATCCACACGCATTTACTGAGTACCCATGCTGTGCCAGGCACTGTCTTGGGACGAGGGACTCAACCATGGACAAGACATAGACAAAATCCCTGCCCTTGCAGAGCTTTCATTTTGCTGGGGGAGGCCCCAAAATAAGTAAAATATGTAGAATATCGGATGGAGAAAAATAAGGCAGGGAAAGAAGAGTGGTGGTAGTGTGGTGAAGTGGTAGATACTGTCACTTTCGTCAGGGAAAGCCTTACTGAAAAGATGACATTTGAGTCAAGATCTGAGGGAGGTGGGGGGCGGTGGGGGGAATGCTCTGAGCAGAGGAACAAGCAGCGCAAAGGCCCTGAGCGTGCTGGCATGTTCAAGGAGTAGCCAGGAGGACGTGGTGGCCGGAGCAGAGTGAGTGAGACGGGGAATCAGGGCTGCTGGTCACAGGGCTTTGCTTGTGCTCTGAGTGGGATGGGAGCCCAAAGGCCTCCCTGCCACACTGAGTCCCAGACACACACATACACACACGGCCACAGCTACACAGACACAGCTGTCCATCACCACTCGGCCAGAGGGCAAATCACAGCCACACACAATCACCCACACACAGACACAGCTGCACGTAAGCACAGTCATACTGGATCGCACAGCCTGGAAAATATTAGCCTGAAACACCACTGCATCCGGCCACACTGAAACGTGATCACACAGTCGCATGGATACATTCACTCAGGCACCCACACCCTCAGCCAGTTGTACTGTCTCTCTTGCACAGCATCATTGCTCCTGGCTGGTCTGGCCACTTACAGCCAGTTCCTCAACCACACAGCCATTACACACAGCTGCGTAAACACAGACAAATGCACGCACGCCGACAAATGACAAGGAAAACACAACCATACAGAAATCTATGGGATGCAGCCAAAGCAGTCCTGGGAGGGAAATTCATGGTGATACAGGCCATCCTCAAGAAAACTAGAAAAATCTCGAATAAACAACCTAACTTGTCACCTACAAGGATTAGAAAAAGAACAAAATCTAAAGTCAGCACCAGCAAGGAAATAGTAAAGATCAGAGAGGAAATAAATAAAACAGAGATCAAATGCAGGTACTTGGAGACCCTACACACACATATACACACACAAGCAATCACTTTATGGTCACTACACACACATACACACACACACACACAGTCCCTTTATGGCTACTACACACACATACACATAGACAATCACTTTATGGTCACTACACACACATACACACACACACATAATCCCTTTATGGCTACTACACACACATACATATACACATAGACAATCACTTTATGTTCACTACACACATACACACACACAATCACTTTATGGCTACTACACACACACACATACACACACGCAGTCACTTTATGGCCATTACACACACACACACGCACACACGCACGCACACACACAATCACTTTATGGCCACTACACACACACACACATACGCACACACACAATCACTTTATGGACACTACACACATACATATACACACACACAATCCCTTTATGGCCACTACACACACACACACACACACACACACACACACACAATCACTTTATGGACACTACACACAAACATATACACACACAATCACTTTATGGCAACTACACACACATACATATACACATAGACAATCACTTTATGGCCACTACACACACATGCGTACACACACACGCAGTCACTTTATGGCCACTATACACACATACATATACACATATACACAAACATAATCACTTTATGGCCACTACACACATACATACACACTGTCACTTTATGGCTAGTACATACACATGCATATACACATAGACAATCACTTTATGGCCACTAACACACACATACGTATACACACACGCAGTCAGTTTATGGCTACTACACACACATACGTATACATGCACGCAGTCACTTTATGGACGCCCACTCAGCACTGACGTGTCAGCCACAGGCACTGGGTTGCCTGGACTTACGCAGTCAGAAGGCACACAGTTACCTTACACCCAGCTCCACAATTGGTTACAACCACACGTGAGTCCTAGACACACAGCCACAGTCTCCCACGGGCTCCCTGGGACAGAGTCCTCCCTGGCGTCTCATCCACAGCCACAGGATCACGGGCACTCAGGGTCTCAGGGTCACAGGTAGTCACCCGCAGCCTTATATGAGTCGCATGGCTAGAAACAGGAAGCCACACACACTCTCACCCAGTTAGACAGGTGCAGACGCATCCCATTCACACCCCTCCCGGGCGCCCAGGTGACCGCACCTCCTGCCAGGCGTCCAGCAGCATGACGTCATACTTGTCCAGGTCCTCCTGGCTGAAGAACACTACTTCTGTGAGGACCAGGGGGCCCGTCTGGCAGGAGCACTCAAACAGTCGTGGCTGAAAGTCGGACACATCCTCGGGGGGCCTGGCCAGCATGGCACAAGGCCGTGAGGGGCGCAGAGAGCCCTGGGCCTCTGGCCAGCCGGGGCCAAGCCAGCCCTCCGCACAGCACCCCTCCATCACCCCTCTGGGGCTGGGACACAACGCCTCCTGGGGCCGGAGGCACTGGCCCTCCTCTGAGCTCCCCCATCCCAGGGTCCACTCCCCAAACTCCTGCCCTTCTCCAGGCCTCCGTGTGTCAGTGGAGAAAGCTAGGTGATCTGATTACCCACAGGCAGCCGAAGCACAAGCTGCCCCGTGAACTTCCCGGGGAAGGAGCGCCGGGAAGGAGGGGGCAGCGGGCTGAGTGCGGAGGGCGGCCGGGCACGGAGGGCCCAGGGGAAGTCCTGGGAGGGAGAAGCCGCTGGCCCCACCCCACGCTGGGAGCCCAGGAGCTGCGCCTCAGGCTGAAGGTGGGAGGAGTAGGAAGAGGGAACCCAGACTCAGAAAAGGGACCGCAGAATGTAGGCGCTCAGGAGAGGCGTGGGGGGAACAGCCAGGTCCCACAGACACAGAGAGACCGGCTCTCTGCTTCCAGAGCCCTGAGAGACCTCACTCTGCCCTTCCTTATCCACTGACACAGCACACGCACACTATTCTTGCACACCGCACACACGCTGTTTCCCCATGTGTCCCATTACCCTGGGGACACCACCTGTGGGGAGTGCGGGGTTGGGGGACGGGGCTTTGCCTTCAGGCCCTCCGCGGATGGGATGGTCCAGGACGGGACCGGGCAGGGAGCGCATTTCTCCAGCAGAGGGCGCCACTGCAACGCGCTCCCCAGCATCTTTCCGCTGCAAGTCAGTGGGGTGTGCGCCTGGGCTCTCTCTAGTTCCCTGTGTGACCCTTAACTAATCATCCACCCTCTTGGGCCTCAGTTTCCTCCTCTGGGTCAGGAGCGCACCCTCCCCCCAGCCTTGTCACCTCTTGTTGCTGGGGTAGGGCGCCCGGCCCCCCAGAGCCTCCCAGAAGTCGGGAGGCTCCTGACCCTCCAGCACTATTTCCATGTCTTCCCTGGAGATGATGGTGACCACGGCCCGCGCCATCTCACGCTGGTCACCGCTGCAGCCCTGGAAGGCAGAAAGCCGGGTCAGGCCCTGCAGCGGGAGAGGGCGTCACCTCCAGCCCCTCACGCCCCGCTAACGGGGGCCTGGGAGCGGGAGTCACGGGAGGCCTGGGCTCGTGGCCAAGCACACGTGAACAAGGGTCTCTCTGCCTCCCTGCACCCCACCCCCGGCTTCTGTCTCCTCAGGCGATCAAGGTCACAGGGACCTTCTCCAGGTCAGAGCACACGATGGAGACTTCAGACGTGCAGATCACTCATGTTTTACGCTGAAGATCAGAGAAAACCCTGACAGCTGAACGAGGCCTCCTCCTTTTCCCAAGACACTTGGGGAGGGACGTGGTCCCTGAACGAGGCCGGAAGGAGGGGAGGTGGCCCCGGCCTGGCCTGGCTCTGACCTGTGGACGCCCTTGTCCACCTGTCACGTTATAACTTCCCCCAGGTTCCAGAAAGGACAGGTGGCTCTCCACCGCCTCCCTCCTGGCCTATCCGAGGCTGGGCTTGAGGTCAACCTCCACTGGCCTGGTGCCCCTGCCCCAGGCGTGGGTTACCTTTCCAAACCAGAGGTGGCAGAGGTTGGCTGTCACCAGCAGGAAGATGTCGTTGGAGTTGAGGGCTGAGGCGCGGGCTGGCACCTCCAGGGTCCGGGCGTTATAACTGTTGGTGCCTTGGATGTGGAAGAGGCTCACGGCGGGTGCTGGCTGCCTCTTCCTGCTGTGCCCGTGGCGCCCCTACGAGAGGACTGGGCCTCAGGCTGAGGCAGGGGCTCCTGGGCTGCTGCCCTTTCCCAGTGGGGGCTGCACTGCCTTGGAACCCAGGGCCCCATCTCTTAAAGCTACCTCTGTTTTCTGGACCCTGTGAGTGTGCAATGGGAAGATCCCCTCAATCTGGAATAGAGGACCAGGCCCTTTCTAAATGGATCCCTCACCCTATCTCGGAGGGGTCAGAGCAAGGATCCCCCAGGCCTTAAAGGTGGAAGGTGGGGAGCAGCTGGGTCTGTGTGTGACCCCAGACAAGGCCCCGGCTCCCCTCCTGTTCGGCTTCTTCACTGCGCCCCGTTCTGTGGTTGGCCCTGGGGATGGGGGAGGAAATGGGGCAGGCAGGGGTCACCCTTGGAGCGCTTGGGCCTCAGACAAACACCAGGACGCTGAGGGGTGGTAGGCTGGCCGCCGGCCTGCGGCGAAGGTGCTCAGCCCATGCATGGAAGGGCCATGGGCACCCAGAGGAGCGGGGGGGCTGTGGCGGGGGCAGCGAGGTGAGTCCTACCTGGAAGATCACGAGCCGGCCCTGGAAGATGGCGAGGAAGTGGGGGGGCTCGCTGCCCATGGTCACGTGCTCCTGCACCAGGGCGCCACGGTACCACAGGTCCAGCTCCTCAGCGTTGCCCCTCAGGGCCCTGATCTCGTGTGCCGTGGCCTGGAGGCCCTGTGGGCGGGAGCGGTGAGGGCCTGGCGCAGGTCCCAGGCCCCGTCCCCGGCTCCTCGGCTTCGGGCTTGAGGGTGCCCGCCACCCGGCTCGGGGCGGCGCACCTGCCACAGGTACAGGACGTGCTGGCCAAGGCCCATCCTCTGGTAGGCATACAGGACGAGGTAGCAGCTGTCTGCACGCAGCTGTCCGTGATGCTTGCGGTCCACGGGCTGCCTGCGTGAGTCCTGGACGCACCACATCTGGGGAGCAGCGGACCAACGGGCACGGCTGCGGCCTCCGCCTAAACCAGCCCACCCACCTGTCCAGCCGGGACGCTCTCCGCAGCCAGAGGCAGGCCTCACCTGTGCAGGCAAGGGGCTCCCCCTGAGGTGGGCACCCAGCCCTTGCTCTGTACCCCCCCACCATGGGCCCCCGGGGCCCACATCTGCACCAGGCAGCTCGCAGCCAGGACTCAGAGCTGGTGTGGAGCGCCTGCGACAAACAAGCAGGGAGGACTCCAGAGGCTGCCCCGGCCGCCTCGGGCCACCCCAGCCTGACGCCGCCAGCCACAGCCGGGCGGGGGCCGGACAGGGCCTGCAGTGCAGCTTGTGGCTCAGGCAAGGGAGCAGAAGCTGGGCAGAAGCAAGGCCCAGGGGTTCTTGGAAAATTTTCCTTTTCTCAAGTGTCATTTAGAAAAGCAAAGCCTGTTCGAAGACTGAAAGGGAAACAGTCCGTCACGCTTGGTGTGATTTCTTTTTCCTGTGGGGCAGCCAAGCCAGGGAGACCCCGGTCGGATCCTGATCACCCACAGGGGCAGGGAGTCCACTCTGAGATTCAGTTTTTCCCACCTGTAAAGTGGGGGTAACAGTGCTCACTTTGATGTAGTAAGAAACAACACCGGGGTATCCTGAGGCCTGTCTGCAGTCTCTGGAAAAGACCAGAGCAGCTAGCATCCTGCTTCTTGCAGAAGAGGCTGACTCCCATCCCATGCCTCTAGGAGCCGCACTCACCTGGCAGCCAGGCCTCCTGGCGTGGGCCCTCTGCCTGGCTGCCTGTCCCCTGACTACTGGGGTGGGTGGGTCCCCCTCCCTGCCTTGGTACTTGGGGTCTGGGCTACAGACCCCTCCTTCCTTCCTTACCCTGATCTCCATTTTCCTGTTTCTCCTTTTCTCTCTCTCCTGGCTGCCCGTCTCTCCCTGGGTACCCTACCTCTCCCTGACTCCCTTTCTCCTCTCCTGGGCCTTCACCCCTCCCGTTCTGCCCTATCCCCCCTCCCTCCAGCTTCTGTCTTCTTCCTCTGTGATCTCTCCTCTGTCTTCTCCCCCCTCTCCCTTAGTCTCTCCCTGTCCTCCAACCTGTCATCCTTTCTTCCTGCTCCCCGTCCTCCTATTCTCAGCCTCTTCCCCGCTCACTGCCACTGTCCGTCCATATCAGGGCAAAAGTTGGAGGGAACCTGGGAGAAACAGTATTTTCTCTGACCTTGGCCTACCTTGAGAACGAGCACCCCCTCAAACAGGCCCAGCTGTCCTGTTCCCATCATCTCACAGCACCCCTACACCAGCCCGGGGGCCAGGTGGGACCACAGATTTAGCCCCATTTTACAGATTAAAAAAAAAGAGAGTCTTCTAAAAAACTGAGTCCTGAAGAAATTAAGGGCCCTGACCAGGGGTGACCCAGTAAGTCAAGAGGCAACCCTGCCCTGCACAGAGCCTGGAAGTAGCCCCCAAACCCTGCATGTCCCAGGACATCTGTCTGAGCCCAGACAGGGGGCTGACAGGGTGTGACTGTGTTGAAGGCTGGATGTGTGCAGGTGCGATCATGTGTGATGGAGAGTTTGTACGGCTGCATGTTTGCAACTGTGTACCTAGCCGTGAATAAGTGCAATGACAAAGGTGTATGTGTCTATAATATAACAGGTATGGTTGTGTCAAACATACGACAAAGGGCACAATTAAATGTCCAGATGTTACTGTGCTGAGTGCCATGAGTGTTACCCAGCAAGCGGCCACTGTTGTGTGTGACGGTACTGTCACACACAGTATGAGCCGGCTCGGGGCGGTGTGTCTATATGTACACATGCCCCCGAGGGTCCCTGATTGTGTGCAGACGTGCACCAGGGCATACCTGCAGCACGTTAGCAGCCACATGGTTCACCTGAAGACATCTCACCCAGCCAACCAGTGCCCCTCACCTGCACGCTCCCAGAAGCGTCGTCCACCATCCTGAGCTGGGCGGCTAGCTCAGGCTGGCTGTGCAGCTTGCCTACGTCTAGCTTCCCCTGCAGCAGTTTACCTGAGGGTGGGACAGAAGGTGTCTTGCCCCGCCCATCACGCAAAAAGCCCCCTCCAGCCACACCCCCACTCTTCTCTGGGATAGTCTGGGCCCCGCCCCGCCCATTGCAGCTCGGAGCTCCGCCCCGCTCCCTGGCCACGCCCTCTCACCCATCCCACTAAGGTTCTTGCTGCGCTGAGGCCCAGACCACGATCGGAAGAGCTGCTTGAACCTGGCCGACTCAGCACCGTCGTCCATCACCTCCACGCTGGTGTAGCTCGGGTAGCCCTTGGCCTGGATGAAGCTCTGGGGCGGGAGTTGTGTCAGGCGTGTGGCCCAGGGCCCACTGCACCACTCTACTCCGCGGGACCTGCGGGGCCAGCTCCGCACTGGACAGCATTAATTAGCTGAGCTCGCGACCCGCATAAGGAGCTGGCTCCGACACTACCGACTTCTCCGAGGTCCCCGAGGACACGCAGGTTCCCCTTACTCTGGGCCTCCGGAAGGGTAGGCTATGACCGCCCCTCAGACCCCAGGCAGCATCCTGCCTCCTCTCCTGGAAAAGGAAGGCTGGCCCAGTGCAGGAGAATCCTCAGGCCTCAAGGTAGGTCCCCCACGCCCTCCTTTTATACATGGCTTCTTGGATGCTCTCTGGTCTTTCCCTGCCGGGGCCTCCAGGGAACCACAAGCCTGTGGTACCCCAGAGAGGGGCCGTGTGTTCCCCTGCGGTCCTTGGTCAGAGTGTGTCTCCTCCCTCAGACAGGGCAGTGGGTCTCCAGGCTTGGACCCCAGGACGGGGTTATATTCTCCTCCATCAGACAGGGCTCCAAGGGCAGGAGGTATCCCCCTCCTGGCCCCAGGGCAGGACTACCCCTCCCTTTAGACCCCAGGACATGGATGTCTCCCATCCTCAGACCCCAGGGCGGCACAATGACCCTCTGAGACAGGGGCCCCAGCCTCACCAGAGCCCTCTTGAAGGCAGCCCCTCTATCCTGGAGGCTGGCCAGGCGTCCCTGCCACACGTAGATCTTGAAGCCACCCTGATCCAGGATGTAGCAGTTCTGGGATCAGAAGTGGGGCTGGTCAGTACGTGGTCCGGACTGGGCTGCAGTTATTGAGTGGGTGGGGACGGCTGGGACCAAGCCTGCCTCACCTCCTTCTGAAGTAGATCTTGGGCCAATGGGCAGGTTGACAACTCTTGGACCACCAGATCCTTGCTCTTCTGGCAGACTCTAGGGGACAGGCATGCAGATGTGGGCAGCGCAGCCCCGTCCTGGCCAGGCTCCACTCCAGCTGCCACTGCCCCTCTTGCCTCCAGAGGCAGAAGGCTTGGGGGGTGGGTGCCTGAGTTGAGGTCTTCACCGCAGCCTTGCTGTGAAGCCTCAGGTAGTGCCCTGGCCTTTTCAGAGCCTCAGTCGTCTTGTCTATACAATGGGTTTCTCAGAAAGGCAGCCATACAGGAGTACAGGCTGAGTCTAAGGTGCCTCATGGCCTGCTCCAGACAGCCAAGAGCCTTTCCTAGAAGGCTTCCTAGAGGCAGCATGTTACTGCAGTAACGATGGACACACCCACCTGGGCTATTCCACCCACCCTGCCCACTCCCAAGGTCTGCTCACTGGTAGAGGTGGACATTGGCCTTTTGCAGCTGATTCATCCTCTTGCTGGGCATCGCGTCAGGCAAGTTGCCCACTCTGCGGCCCAGCACAACTTCCATGATCTCCATGAGGTCAGTGGCTTCAGCCTCATCATCCACCACACTGACCTGTGCACGACCACCACGCTCCCTGTCCCGGAGGCTGTGGGTCAGGAACAGGCCCTGCGGGACCAGAGCTGGAAGTCAGGGCCTCCCCAGCATGCCCCCTTCACCTCTCAGACATTCCAGCCCAGACCCTTCCTGTCACTGCTCAGCTCCCAGAGGTAGGGGGCCTGGGGAGGTACCCCGAGTGCGGAATTTGGACTCAGCTTGTAGGTGCTTCTCCGCTTCTTGGGCAGAGAGCCATGCCCACCTCTTGGGGTGGCTGGAGGGTGGGCCCACGGAAGACCACCCCCCCCCGCAAGCCTTGCAGCCCTTCGTTCCCGGGGCGGACACTGACCCGCGCCTTCCTGGCCGCGCTGGCCTTGGGCCCATTCCACTGGATCAGTATCCTCCCCAGGTCCAGCAGGAAGACGTCACTCTTGTTGAAGCTGTGCCAGGAGAGCTCCACCTGCGGGGGCCAGGGTCAGGGAGGAGATGGGGGTCGTGCTGCCTGGACCCCGGGAAGGGCCCGCAGCCAGCCCCAGCCCATGTGGGCATAGCTCCGGCGTATCACTTGTGTGCAGCCAGCTGTGTGTATGAGTGTGGTGTGGTGTGTGTGGTGTATGTGTGAGCTGTGTGTAGGCACGCATCGGTGTAAGCACGTGAGGCCTCGAGGGTCACTGTGTGGGTGTGGCTGGGTGCGTCTCTGGGTATCTGTGACTACAGGTTATGCGTCCGTCCTTTCGCAGGGTGTCCGTGACTGACTCTGACGCTTCTCAGCGCGTGTCCACAGCAGTGCATGTGTACGTGGACACGTGGATACAAGTGGGGCTCACGCATCCGTTTCTCCATGTGTGTAGCTGTGTGTGCTCCTGGGTGACAGTGCACGTGTGCCTGTGTAGGAGACAGTGTGTGATCTGTGGCTGAAGGCAATTATCACCCCAACAGAGACACTTGTGAGAGTAAACGCCGGGGCCCTGGAGAACTATGGCAGGCTAACAGGCAAAACCTGGGGCTGCCTGGTGGCCCTGCCTGACCCAGATGTACGGTCACTGACTCCATTGGTGACACGGCATGGGCCTGGGCGGGACTGTCTGTGAGTCCCAGAACTGTGTAGACGGTAATGTGCACAATTCGGGGGCACCGTTCATATTGCAGTTGTCAGATTCCTGACTGTTTATTACACTAGATGGCAGCAGACCATCTTGTTCTCACAAGACCAGTATGTTCCATCAATATCCTGACGGAAGTAAGGAGCACTCAGGTCTAATTTGCACAAGGCTCTCAATGGGCCAAGCAGCTCTGGGGCAGCAGTGGGAGAGGCTGTGTGTGCCTATGGGTGACAGTGACGATGTGTATGAGAGTGTGGGGCCGTGCACTCCCCAGATCATGCTGTCTCTCATGGTGCTGCTTACCCGGGCCACCCAGGTGCATCATCTCATCCGCCTCACTGTCCTAGGTCTTAATGTGCTCCGGGACAGACGAGGAGACCAAGGGTCAGAGGAGACACGGCAGAGGTGGGGCGGGAAGCTGGGCTCTGCCTTCTCTCTACTCATCAGGATGGGCCATGGGGGAATGCTGACCGCCCACGGTCCCCTCACTGCCCCCACCACCCTCCACACCTCCCGACACTCCGGGACATGCAGTCCAGCTGAGTCCAAGGTCAGGCGGCATCCCTCGTAGCTCTCACCTCGGTGGCAGACACGTGCTTCCCCCCTCGGATGCGCAGCAGTCTCTGGATGTTGTACACGTTGGTCTCCACGTGCTTGAGGGCAGAGGCCAGGCCTCCCTTCCTGTAGCTGAGGAGAGCACAGGGTCCCACATGAGACCACAGGCTGCCACAAGTGGCAGTGAGTGCAGACATGAACATGGGCATGCACACGTGGGGACACACATGTGCCTGTTTAACATGCATGTGCAAGCAGATATGAACACGTGTGTGCAAGCATATGGGGGCAGGACTGTGCATGTGCTTATCCATGTGTAGATATGTGGACACACACACGTGTGTATCCATGTATGCATGTGGGGTATGTGTATCTATATCTGTGTGAGTATAGATGTGTATGCATGGAATTCACATAACTGTATGTGTGTGTAGGGGGACATGAACACTGATTGATGTGTGCCCACCGGTAGGTGGACATATATGGGCTGGCATGTTGTCTGCACGTGCATGTATACATGCGTGCATGCATTTATGTACATACTATTTACATGTATTTGGTTCAACAGAATGATCGAATACTGGCAGTTTCCTATGGTTCAATGCATTTGGTAATTAAATACATATTTGAAGCAATTTACAACAAAAGACATATTTATACTGGGCACGGTAACACAAAAGCAAACTCAAAACTGGGGTCCACTCCTGGGTATACACCCAAGAGAAATGAAAAACAAATGTCCACACAAAGATTTATATACAATAATGGATGATGAGTAAACTTATTGCAGTAATCACTTCATGATACATGCAAGTAAAACCATTACGCTGTACACTTTAAACTGATACAGTACTGTATATCTCAATAAAAACGGGGGCAAAAACTAGCCCAAATCTGTATACCAATGTTCATCACAGTATTACCCTTAACAGCTAAAAGGTAGAAACAAGCCAAATATCCATTAAGTGATGAAAACAAATAAAATGTGGTATAGGCACTCATGGCATTGTCTAATTCTATTTAAGTAAAATGTCCAGAAGAGATAAATCTAAACAGAAGGAAGGGAGTATGGGAGGAGGTGGGGAGTGATGCTAAAGGGTAGGGGGATTCTTGGGGGGGGTGACGAAAATGTTCTAAAATTGTGGTGATGGATCGCACAAGTCTGTGGATATACTATAAACACTGAATTGTGTATTTTATATGGGTAGGTTGTACGGCATGATTTCAATATAAAAATAAAAACAAAACAACAACCCAACACACCCCGCACACCGTCATGAGGAAGCCAGTTGCCCCAGCGGCCAGCCCCCCCACAGCTTCCGGCCCTCTCAGCCCCCTGCGTCTCACTCACATGATTCCCGAGCGGAAGTAGCTCCGAAAACAGGCGGACTCGTGGCCTTGCACCTCGCGGTGCTGCACGGTGGCGCCCCCCAGCGCCTCCTTCAGGTGCTGCATGAAGGAGCCCTGCGCGCCCTGCGCCCCCACTCCCGCCGTCTTGCCGACCCAGTAGTGCAGGTCTTTGGGCACCCCCGGCGTGGCGTTCAGGCTCTGGGGGACCTAGGGCCCAAGCGTGAGTGTGTGTGTGTGGTAGGGGGGCTGAGGTCCCAGGGTGGGTGGGGTGCGCTGGAGCCCAAGGTGGAGGAGGTAGCAAGGGCTTTGGGGAGACTGGTGCTCCCACAGGTAAGAGGGAGAATGAGGAGGGAAGGGTAAACAGGCCTCAACGGCAGCAGCCTCCTTGCGGGATTCGATTCTTGGGCTCCCAGCCTGCCTCTTCTCAGGGTGGAGCTTAATCTGCATCATCAAAGCCCCCAGTGGGCTGTGACCCTCCCCCTGCCCAGTCCCCCCAGAAGGCTCCTCAAGCGCTCACGTGCAGAACGACATAGCAGTGCTTCTCGAAGAAGTTCCCGTAAGCCATCTCGGGGACCGGCACCATCTGCAGGTTCTGGGAGAGGAGGGTGCCTCGTAAGGGCTCAGGAGAGCCCCTCCCCGCAACCATGACCCTCTGGGCTGGGAGAAGCTTAGTCTCAGAGACCCGAACACTCTCTCTGTCGCCAGTTCTTCTGTCTGGTCGTGCCGCTCACCTCAATGATCCATATGTGGAGGTCCCTGTGACTCTCAATGTCCGGGAGGCCCCTCCTGGTGTCCATCCTAGATCCGGGGGGAGTGAGAGAGGAAACACGAGACGGAGTCCTCAGGCCCGGGTCGCGGCCCCCCGCCACCCCGGTCCTCTGGGCTCCAAGCAGGAGCTCTCCCCACCCACAGCTCTCCAAAGCCCCTTCATCATGGCCCGTGCCTCTCATGAGGAGGGCTGCGTAAACACAAGTCCCGGAAAACGAGGACAGGTACTGCAGATGTCAGCACAGAGGCTTTGCACACAGGGACCTAGCTTGTGGTCTGTGTTTGCGCTCTTGAAAAAAGGCTGAGCTTGGTGGACGATGATAGGCTTTGAGTCTGTGGACCACCTCTGCCAACAGAGAGAGTTCAAAACAGACAGATGTAGGATCTGCAGCCAGAGACAAGCACTGTGGATGGTGCTAGGCTTGCAGAGGGCGAGGGCCCTGCTTAGTAACAACAGGTGCTGCAGGGAGGGACAGGCTCTGCCAACAGGGACACGGCTCGTGAAGTAAGACAGAATCCTGCAGGCAAGACAGGCTCTGCTCACAAGGCAAATAAGCTAAGGTCTTTCAGACAGCTGGAAGGTGGCCGTGCAGAGAGTCACAGCACCTGCAGAGAAAAGGCTCTGTGTACAAGCACAGGCTCTGCAAACAGGGACAGCTTCCTGAGACCCAAGAAAGGGATGGAACAGGCACAGGTTCTCCTGACAAAGATGAGTTCTGTCGACAGACACCACCTTTGAAAAGATGACCTGTGTGAAGAGACACAGACTGTACCTGCGGAAATTCAGAGAGGCTGGGCGAACAAGCAAAGGCTGTGAATGCTGAGAAAGGCTCTATGAACAGTCCTGGGTTCTGCTGGTATGGAGGAGCTTTTCCGAAATGGGAAAGGCTTTGCAAATCTTTGTGGATGGGGACGGACTCTTAAGACAGGGACTTTTTGCAGAAAGGTCAGACTCTGCAGGTATGAACAGGCACACAAATAGGCAAGGCTCTGCAAGCAGGCATAGAGTTACCAGTCAGAGATGTGCTTCTCAGACAGAGGCAACTCTGAAACAGGCCAAAGCTCTCTAGGCATGGTCAGGCTCAGCATGCAGGGACAGCTGCGGGAAACAGCCTCAAATCCTGCACACAGGGAGATGGAAACAGGCTGGGCAAGCAGTCATGAGCTCTGCTGAGAGACTTAGGTTCTGTGAAAAGACACAGGCTCTGTAGACAAGGCCCTTAGAGACAGAGTCTTGGCAGACAGGGAGAGGTCTTGTAAGCCCACACAGGCTCTGCAAACAGACAGCCTCTGTTAACAGTGATGTCTTTAGAAAGGGCAGGATATGCTGAAAGGAGCCAGCTGGGAAATCAGCTCTGTGGTCCAGCACAGATTCTCCAGACGTGGGCAAGATATTGAAACAGGGCTGGGTTCTGTAGAGAGCCCAGGTTCTGCAAACAGGGACAGGCTTTAGAAAAGGATGAGTTCTAGAAACAGATAAAGACTCTGTCAATAGGAACAGGTCCTGTTAAAAAGTACACATGCAATTATTAGGAATAGACCGTGCAGACTGACATGGGTTCTGCCAACAGGGATGAGCTCTACAGAAAGACAGAGGCGCTCACAGACACAGCGACTCCTGGTGGTGAGAACTCTTTGTAGACGTAGAGCCTGCAGACAGAGTTTCTATCCAGGCAAGTTCAGATAGACCCTGCAAATAGGCAAAGGCCCGGAAAACCGCCCCAGACGGTACAAACAGGGCTCAGGTTCTGCAGACAGAACCTGGCTCTGAAAGAGGAAAAGACTCTGTGAGCAGGGACACAGTCTAGAGACAGAGATACTTCCTGCCGAGGAAACAGGTTCTGCTGACTCTGACAGGTGCTGAAAACAGACAAATCTTTGAAAACAAGGATAGTGTCTTTAGGCAGAAAGAGATGTCCCAGCCAAGGACATGAGACCAGCTCTGTAGACAGGGAGAAGTTTGCATGCAGGGCAGCTTTTGCAATTAAAAAAAAAAAAAAAGTATCTTATCCATGAGGAAAGAGGGACAGACTGTTTAAAAAGACTCAGCTTCTGAAAAAAGACAGATTCTCCAAACAGGCTTAGGACAGAAAGAGGCTTGGCAGGGAAGATGAAGATTCTGCAAACCCAGGACAGACTCTGAACATACAGCCTGACTCTGAAGAAGGTGACAGACACTGCAGCAAGTAATAGGCTTAGCCAACACGAGCAGCTTGGGTAAATCAGGCCCAAACACTCTCACGTTGTTGATACACAGCTGAATGCTTAATACACACAGACTGCAAACAGCTATTGGCTCTCCAAACAGCAAGTTTGTTGTGCTCCATGGTTCCAAGTGTGCTCAGGCGAGAGGAGTGGAATGAGAAGGATCTGGGGAAGAAGGGAGCTCTGGATTTTGTTGCGTGACAGCAGGTGACTCCCAATGACCCCAGGCTTCCCTGCACCCCTTCTTCAGAATGCCCGGTCTGAGATTTGGTCATTGCTTCACTGGTGGAAGTTCTTTTGACCTCTGAATCCCACCAGCTGCAACTTTTCCTTCTTGCCGCTGCTTTGCCTCATAGATCCAGAAGTCCCTTCTTTCTGAATTTCTCCCTTCTCGTGGCCCTGGTGTGGTGTTCACGCCTCTCCCTTCCCCTTCCTGCTCCACTCCAGCGTGTTGTATCGCAGGAGGAACAGCCTTGACTCTGCATGACCAGGGGAAAAGAAGCGGCAGGGGCGATACAGAGTTACAGAATCAGAGGCACAGTGTGATGGGGGCCACGGAGAGCGGCCCACATTCCTGAGGTCTTTATCCGGGCCGGGCCCAGGCCCTGGTGAGCTCACACCGGGAAACCACCAACCCTCTCAAAGAGGGCCAGGGTGGCCATGGATGTGTGTGGGGTGGGGAGGGGTCGGGGAGGGAGCCGCCCGGGGAAGGGGGGTGGGGGGGAGGGGGAAGGGGGTTCCTGCGGGGCTAGAGCTGCCTCTTCAACCCGAGCCGGAGTCCCCGAGTGCTCATGGCCTGGTTTCCCTCACTGGAGCACAGGATTCCGGGGCCAGGGGCTTCTCTTCTTGTTTACTGCCGGCTCCCACTGCCTGACACACCCTGAAGGTCCATCAGCCCATGACTGCGGAGGGGAAAGTGGATGGAGTCACCGTGCGCTCTGACTGCACCCAGAACTGCTGCGGCCGTGCCATGAGTGACGGGCAGACATGGTGACCGTGTGATGGTGGTCTCAAGCAAAGGGAAGCAGGCAGTGAGGTCAAGTGACAGGCATAGTGGCATTCGGCTGGTGACGGGCAGAAGCAGTGACTACCGACAGCGACCAGGGCACAGGCGGGCAATGATGAGAGGCACAGACCAGGAGCTGTAACTGGGAAGCGGTGACAGAGGGACAGGACGCCTGGCTGGCTCAGCAGAGGGGCCACCATGGCTCCCTGTGGGCAGGGAAGTCAGACCATGGCCAGAAAGTTGGGACTGGGCTGCTTTCACTGGGTGGGGACTGCATCACTCCCAAAGGGCTCGCAGGGTGCCCCGATATCCAATGCTAGCCTGGGGAGTCACACTCTCAGGCTCCCGGGGCCTGAGGCCTCATCCCGTGTCACCTGTCTTCCACGTGGGTGCTGGGGGGTGGAGAAGGGGTGCTCAAAGGGTGGGAGCCCTCTCCCCCTAGCACCCTCTTCTCCTTCCCCAGGCGTGCCCCTTCTGACTCACAGGCTCTAGCACCCAAGCATGTCTCCTCTTCCCCTTCCATCACCCACCCTGAGTGGGGACACACACCCCCCCCCCACGTGGTGTCCTCTCCTGCTGGAAGCCCCTTTCTCGTCCCTGGGGGCTCACTCTGTCCCCGCATGGCCCGCTTCCTCTCTCAGATGCCCAGTTCCTCCTCTGACTTGCTCTTCTCTCCTGGTGCCCCCTCGTTCCCTGGGTGCCCCCACCGTCCCCCACGCACCCTCTCTCCCCCGCGCCCCCTTCTCTCTTGACTCCCCCGCCCCTCTGTGCATGCTTCTTTCTCCAGACGCCCCTACCTGTCCCCTGGTGCCCCCCTCCCACCCCTTTCCTCCCCCAATGAACCCTCTCTCCCCTAGCCTCTTTTCCTCTGCCCTGGGTTCTCCTCCCGTTCAGCTGCCCCCTTCTCTCCCCGGGGCCCCCTCCCTCCCCGGGGTCCCCCACCCCGTCTTTACCCGAGCCTCCTCCCTCCTCTGGTGTCCCTTTTCTCCCCGGGGTGTGTAACTTCCTCCTCCTGAGGTACCTGTGAAGGGGCGGACTCCGAGGTCACTTTGCCTGACTTCCAGGAAGCGAGGAGGGGCGCTGCCTGCTGGAGTGGGAGGAGCGGGGAGGGCCCGGGGCCCCCAGGGTATGGGCTCTGGGAGACAGACACCCCCATCCCGTAGAAAATCTGCCACTTTCTGCTGCCCCCCCCAGCCCTGATCCCGCTCCACCCAGAGCTGCTCTGGGTGTGGCCTCCCTGCCCCCCCAGTATTCTCACCTGCTGGCCGGCTCCGCAGCCTCCCCAGCTTTGCCAGGCCCCTGGGCAACCCTGGGCCCAGTGACCCCACGTGGTACGCTCCTGATTCGGAGCAGCCCTCCCACCCTGGCCGTGGGAGTCTCCTCCCCGCCCAGCCCACCTGCTGGAAACGGCTCCTGCCTTCAGCCTGCCTATGGGCAGTGCTGGGCTTGGCATGGGGCCGGGCTCAGCCCATCGCCACTGTAACTCAACCCCTGTCCCCGCCTGGCCCAGCAGAACATACTTCAGTGCTTGGCGGGCGCGGGCATTCACCCTGAGTCAATCAGTTAGTCAGTCAACAAGTATTGACCCAGCTCTCTGAGAGGAGCCAGCCCTGTCCCCAGGGCCACGGCTGGACTGGTAGCCAGAGAAAGCTGGGGATGGAGGCCTGGGCTGTGCTGAGATGTGGGCTGTGGAAGCCACCGTGACTTCCCTTCTGACAGCCCCTGATCCCTGACCTCCAGTAGGCCAGGCCACCCCAGGAAACTTTAGGAGGAAGCAGGACCAAGGCTATTTATTGCGGGGTGGGTTGGCAGTCTGGCTCTGTGAGACCCAGGCCACCTCAGAAGTGGGGGGGAGGGGGCACCTCCGCTGTCCTCCACAGCCTAAGTTGGGCTCACTGCCCAGCACAGCCCTCCCCAGGGAGCCCTGATACCCATCGTGGGAGAGGCCAGTCCAGCCCTTGCCAGGAAAGATGCCTCTCCCACATCTCCGCTGCCCCTTCCTTCCCTTTCTGATTGTGGGATGGGGGAGGAGCTGGAGACAGAGCCTTCCAGAAACTCCAGGGTCACCACGGCCTCTGCCCCAGCCACAGCGCAGCTGGTGTGGATGCCCCTTCCAATGCAGAAACACTGCTGAAAGCTGCCACTGACCCCAAGACCCTTTCTCCATATTCAGGGCTCATTGCTACTGCCCCCTGTCACAGGCCGGGGCCACTCCAGGAAATCTAGGTCCAACTGTGCCTGGGAGGACGTGCTGCCAGTGCGTGACTGTTCAACAGATAGAGTTACTGGGTCCCTGTGTATGAACGGAGGCCTGTGTCACAGGGCGCTTGGCCAACACCTGTGCGTGTCTGACCTGGTGTGTGGGAGAATGCCTTTATGAGCCTCTGTTCCCATTTGGGACCTGCGCATGTGCAGTGCATGCATGTGTGTGTTTGGCTCTGCCTACCTGAGCATCTGTGCCGGCTCCTTTTGTCCAATATCCAGCAAGATGCTGTGCATTTACTTTTCCCTGTCTCATCTCAACTTCTCCACTCATTCTGGTTGATCTTTGTTCCTCGTTCCCTAGAAATGTTTCTTTCCTAGGTGCCAGACTCCGAAAGCTGGGGTTGACTCCCTGTCTTCACCTTACCACCGCCCCCTACAACCAGAGACTTGCTGACCACCCCTTCCCCTTGAATCTGCCCCCAGCCCAAGTTTTTTTCCCACTGCACTGGCTGCTCCACAGTCTCCTGTGGGGCCTTTCAGTGTCAGCAGGCGCAGAGCTCAGGCCTTCGCTCTTGTCGCCTATTTTCTTCCCAAGTTCCAGTCCCCAGGCTTTAAACACCATGGAAACACCAGTGTCCCTTCTGACCCCAACTCCCACTCTTCCTGACCCCCCCTCAGCCTCCATCCATCTCCTTCCTCTGGTCACGTTTCTCCTGGCATGTCTGCCTTCACGCTTGACATCCATGTCAGGCCTTGTTCAAATCTATCTCCTCACAGCCTCTGAAAAATGCAGAAACATCTAGCTGGTTGCTCCAGGCCCCAAAGCTGAGAGCCATCCCAAGTTCCTCTTCTTCCCTCACACCTGCCAGGTTGGCCAGTGGTTGGTTCATCTGGGCTCCTGAGCCTGGCCAGCCCGCTCTGGGAGGCAGCCTCTCACACTAGTTGGTACCATGAGTTCTCTGGCCCCTATGTCCATCTTCCCACCATCGCCAGAGAGATTGTTCAGCCATAAATCAGATCATGCCACTCCCCTGCTTCAGATCTTCCATTGGCATCCCTAAAATAATATCCCCAGTTGCCTGTCCATCTGGCTGCATCTCCTATCTCTCTCCCCAGTTCTGTGTTCTTCTACAGAATTCCTGTCTCTTAAGGTGCCAACTTCTAGTCTCTGGATCTTTGCACTTGTTTCTTTTGCTCATAGGCCTCTCCCCTTGAGAGAATGTGGTTCCTTTTCCACATTCTGGACTCAACCAAAATGACCCCTCCTTCCATGCCTGTTGTAGGCAGGGCAGGACACCCCACCTGGCACCATGCAGCCTCAGCAGCTTAGTCCGGGGGAGGCACAAGGACCTCTCCAAGACCCCTCTCCTTAGAAATCCTGGGTCTCTGGGACCCAGAAGAACTTGGGTGGGCATAACTGCCCTAGTGCAGTACAGCCTCCCCTGTAACCCGTGAGCCCAGAGAGATGGCAGTGGGCCCAGGGCCTGGCCTGGGGCCCAGATGAGCAGCCCTGTTTTGTGCCTGGTGTGGACACGCTCCATGGGATCAGGCCCTTGACACACACAGAGGACATCGAGGCCCTGAGCCGTGCTCACAGGCAGCCAGCATGCTACAAGGAGGCGGCGGTACCGGCCTCTCCCTCCTTCCCACTCGGAACAAGGAGGGGGCTCTGCCACCCGCTTCTCCTGCTCGGCCACCCTCCCACGCGTCTGGGCTTGGAGTCTGAAGGGCACTGAGCCTGGTTCGCCTTGGCCAGCACCGTTCTGGTCTTGACTGCCTCCGCGCTTGCCCCGCAGGGTCCGAGGGTTCTCAGCGGTACGCTGTGCTCCCGCCCCACTCCCCGGGCTCATCGGAAGGCCCAGCCCGCCAGCTCTGCTGTCCATGTTGACTTAGGCGTAGTGGGCGGGGAAGGCGGCGGTGGATGCCAGCCCCGCTCCAGGCCCCGCCCCTGGGTTACCTGCTCTCTGGTTCCCCGCTCCTTGTCCAGGGGCCCCGGGCCTCATTTGAGTCCCTCCCACACAGATGCACGATGTCACCTCTCCTGTGGACCAAGTCCCGCGGCGGGGGGTTGTGGTGCGCCCCTCCGGAGAGCGCCCAGGACCTACACCCAGGATGGGGTGGCCTGACTCGGGTCCTGGGTCCCACGGTCTGGACGTGTCCGGTCCCACGCCCTCGAGGAGAGCAGCCTTGGGCCCGCGTGGGTCCCCTCCTGACCGCCAACCCCCCGCTCCCCACCTGGCTGCAGGCCGCGGAAGAGCAGTGACACGGGCCCCGGCCTAGGGGGCGCTCATGGTCGGAGAGCGACTCCCCGCGCGCGCCATGGGAACCTCCAGGGCTGGAGGAGATGGAGCTTGCCCTGTGCCCGCGGGGCCATCCCTCTAACCGGCCGTGTGGGATCCGAGCCTGATGACGGCCCAGAGGACAGGCCTAGGCTCCTGAGAACCAGAAGGGGCTGCTGTCTTGCGTCTCAGTGGTGGGGGAAGTCTGGCCCTGCCCTGCAGGAGCACCCACGCCAGTTAGACATATCAGGGGCCAGGAAGGCACCAAGAAATGAGATGGGAGCCAGTCTGCTCCCTACCTCAGTATAAAAGCAGGGAGCTATCAACTAGATGGGGCTCTTACTGGGACTCCTTCCTCATCCCTGCCTTGGGAAAGGCTCCCAGTGTATCATGTTTTCTGGGTACTTTTCCTGGTTTCCTGAGTTTTATTTTGCAATGAACACATGCCTGATCTTTCAGGTAGAACAATGCAGGTAGAACAATTCCTCCTAAGCCCTGCCCATAGCTCGCCTGCCATACCTGGGTGTCAGGCCTGGAACAGTTTGGGGTAATTTCTCCTCCACAACTAGTCATAGCGGGGCTTCTCAATTCTGGTAGATGACCTTTGAGTCATCTAGGCACTTAAAAACAGAATGTCCACCCTCAGGGACCATGGTTTAAATGGCCTGGGGTGGGCTTAAGGATCTGTATTTTTAAGGGCCCTCAGGTGATGCTAATGGGCAGCCAGAACAGGATTACCGAGCAGGGAGAAGGCACTGGGAAAGAGAGGTGTGGGGTGGAACACCTAGAGCCCACGTAGCCTGCTCCTGAAGGCCTGAGGGTCCAGCGTGTTCCCCTTACAGATCAGGCTGGTGGCCATGCCAGTTGGTGGCTCGTGGGCCTTGAGCAGCCTGTTGATCCCTGGGCGGCCCTGGCACAGGAGATGTGTGCCACTCAAACATCTCAGGTTATGCAGACTGTGCAACCAGCCTCCTAATGCAACCCAGTTAGACAGTCGGTAAGCCCAGCGACTGTCTTCTTTCCCAGCCACTCCTCACCCACCCTCCTCGGCCCCCTGCCCTGGTCCTACAATACAGAGGTGACAGGTGCTCAAATGAGAAAATATCAGGAGGTCAAGGCTCGTATGCCAGGTCCCAAGCAAGTGACCTCGTGATGACCTGTTCCCTTCTTGCCTACTCAGAGGACCTGTGGACACTCCCTGGGACACCCCAGCTACAGGGGCAGCCACCGTTCTCAACCTTCTGTTTGCCTGTATGCAAAGGTGGGGGCGTGGGGGCGATGCCAGAGAAGGTAAGGGGAGGGACACAGCCTGGGAATCCAGGACCAGGGAGGAAGCTGGGCTGTCCTGGCTGGCTAGGTGCACTACAGTGCAGAGGGCACCTCGGGGCCTGGCACAGACTGTCTGTGGGGGCTATGGGCTTGTCTCTGAGTAAATACTAGGTTTCCTGGGCTGACACACACACTGTGCCCTGTTCTTATGGGTGAACAGGCATGCCTGGGAGAACCCTGTATTCCTGTGACAGAAGAGACTTCAGAGCATTGTCTCCCAGGCCTCAGTTTTCTCATCCACAAAATGGGGATAAGACCTATCTGCTGAGATTGTTGACCCTAGTGTTTTTTTGCTATCTGAATTAGGTATCTTTATAAAGAGACAGTCCTGAGAGTGGTGAGGCTGTGTCCAAGGCTCTGACCATATTTCCTAGTGTGTGTGTGTGGAGGGGGTGAGGGGGGACCCTTGCAGCCCCTTACCTTCCTGTATAGAGGGGCTGGGTTGAGGGCCATGTTTCCTGGATGTCCCAGTGCGAGAAACTGTCTTGGGTATCCTTATTCTCTTCCTGGTCCTTTGCTGTGCTTCACCTGGTCACCAGAGCATCTCAGCCAGCTTACGCAAGGGCTGTGGGTTTAGGTACCACAGTGCCTGTGGCTCTGAGGGGGCGGGGTGGGGGCTGTGGTTTCCTCAGGCTGCACGTGGAAGCCTGAGGGTAGGGCTGGAATCCTTGGGGGAGGATGGTGAGCCAGATTGCTTCTGTCTGGTCCTAACACTGGGCAGAGTGGTTTTCTAGCTCCCTTGGAGTCAAGGTCCACAGCTCCTGAGATCCTGCTGTCCTGGTCTCATCGGCCCTGCTCGTCAGAGAGACCCAAGGTGCTGGTGTGAGGCTGTGAGCTGGGAGAGAACGGAGAACACAGTGAGCAAGGGCGCTAAGAAGCAGTCCACCCACAGGAGAGCGCGGTTTCACGTATTTATTTTTGGCAGGAAGGAAATCATTGCAAACCTCTTGACTGACAATGCTCGCCCCTGGAAACGTGCACATTCCACATGTAGTATTTCCCCAGTGATGTTTATCACATTCAGATGTCCAACAGAAATCCATGACTACCCAGACACCAGCATCTCTACCCCTTGGGCGGGGGTGTTAGAAGCTCTCTGGAGAATGAACAGCAGCAGACACCATCAGATTTACAGTAAAATAGGAACAGAGGCAGCCAGTTGATTGTGCACAGGTAAGGGAAAGCACTTCAAACCATCCATTCTTCTCGAACCCTGGCGTGCCAACTGTCCATCACAGCACCTTTAAAAGCAGAGGCACAAACGTCACTAGTGTTTGACCATAGGGCTGTGTGGTTCTGGATTTCATAAGAAAGCCATCTTGAATACACAGGGTTGTAGAATGTTGCCAGGTTATAGACTTACAGATTTCCTTTTCATACCATGCGTTCAAACGCTGCAACCATGACAAGTCAGTGTCATCAGGGCATCCTCATGTCTCCAAGATCATCTCATCAAATTGGCACCACGTCAGAGGAGCTTCCCCACCAACCGTCAGCTATGACGGGATACATAGCTGTATCCCTTTAGGATATTTCTCTTTAGGATACAGATGCATTGTTTACAAACAGCTAATGGGTGAGACCATGGACCAACATGTGGGATTCCAGAGCAATGGAAGACAGAGCAGTGACAACCTCCACTGTGCCTGGGCGCCTCCACTCGGGGCCCGGCCAGAGTCCATGACCCCCGGTATCCTGTTCCAGATATTAAGGTAAAAAATAATTGTCCAGGAGACTCTATTTTAACCTGGTACCAAAAGGACCATGGAAACTCAGGAGGTCAGATTTTTCATTTGGCTAAAGAGTTGGGGGTGTTTTGGTAACATGGGAAGTATATGGCACAGAGATAGGTTTCCTTAGGTTTTAAAGCCCACAATCTCATAAAAGGTAATAAGTAAAAACAATACCCGTATTTACCTTAAAAACATAACCCCAAACATTCATCTCATTTCTTGGCCTTATGTTAGAATTCTATTGCTTCATTTACATGTAGATGATTAAAAATATATATATCAATATAGATATTTTGATTATATACATAAAGCAGAATCAAGGGCTAAAATAAGAACGGAATTTTGGAGTGGGGTCGAATAAGGTGCACAGAATCCAGAACTCCCCGGAGGGCCTGCTGCCCTCCCGAGACATTCTGTGTCTGTGATGGCAGGAACCGGGCTCCACCCCCGCCAGCTCTGCACCGGCTCAGTGCAATGGCGCTTACGGCCTCGGGAATGACCAGGTGAAGGATCTGGCTCAAGCCTGCCACGTGTTTTCACTCCATCAGAAGTGGGGCACAATTCCTAGGTTTGATTCCCCTGGGATATTCTAGAATCTCCTCGCTGCCCCCTATTCCAAGTAAGACCTTGGGATGCTAACAAAGCAGGGAGCACAGGTCAGGGGGGCCTAAGGGTCTCATCAGGACTGACTTCTGTGTGGATGTCAACACGTGACAGACACTTGACTGCAACATTCAAGACATTTAAGGCAGTGGGTTCATTTAATGACTAGTTTTCCGAATCAAGGTGTATGGCGTGTGCAAACCTGCCACATAACTGTCATTTCCTGTGGTCACACTGAGCAAGGGGCTGTTTCTATTTTAACTGGCATATGGATGACTGGATTTGGAACACTCAGAGTGTCGGGAGACCTGGTTACCCCTAAATACTTACTTCTCTCCTGAAAGCACGGCAGTCCGCAGACCAAAGTGCTGTTGGGAGGACGTGATTGGCAGCTGGCTTCACTATTTTGTGAATGAAAGCAGAAAAGAAATTTTACTTTGACACCCCCCCCCCACCCCAACTGTTTTCCAATCTTCTTAGTGCTGGTGGCTCCCACCAGAACTCCGGCCTGACCCACAGAGGACTAAGGCAACGGTGCCAACATGAAAGGGTTGTTTTTAATTATCTTTAAGAGCAATACTTTATATAGACCATCTCATTGTCAAACGAGGATCATGGCACTGCTTAAAAGATCTCACTGGAAAAGGCTGCAAAAGGAGCCACAGCTCAGGGAGGGGGCCCTTCCTTTCCCTGGCTCTGGGTAATGGGTCCCACGTCCAGATGCGTCTCCCCCACCCTCAGCTCAGAAACAGGCTGTGCTTCAACAGAGAAGCCCAAGAAATGGACTCGGGCCACATCAGCATGGTGGCAGCTTGAGGCCACAGGTTCTCCTGAGAGAACGGTCAGCTTAGCACAAGCTCTGAGGCTGACTGCAGCTTGAAAAGGAACGCCACACCGATGAGGTGCGCCGGCCCTTTGGTCTTTGTTCCCTCCTGAACCGGTGAGGCTGGTGCCAGAGAAGGAACGCGGTCCGCAGTCTGCAGTGGGGTGGGACACCTAGGTTTCTGACCCTGTCCAAGTCTGCAGCTTAGCAGTGAGCAGATTCTGAGCGTAGGCACAGTGGCAAAAAACAGTGTAACAGCCGCTGGTCAATTCCATTTGGTGGCAGCGCAGTAGCAGCAAAGAAAATTCCCCAACAGCTCCATGGGTATCCAGCTTTTGAAAAGGACAGATTAAAAAAAAAAACCAATAAACAGAATTCCTTTTTTAACTATCCAAGGGTTTTAGAGTTTTCTGTAACTGCTCTACCCCCAACGACAAAAATAACCAAACCAAGAACATACAGAAGTATGGCAGTCGTGTGAAACCACAAGCGACATGATGCCACTTTTCAAGGGGAAAAATGTGACCTCAAGACAAATCTGTCACCATCAGAAATAAGAAGGAGGATACAAAAGGATCTATCGTCGCCTAAAGCATTGAGCCACACGATTGCAGATACATTCCAAACTGGGTCAGAAATGAAGGTACACGCTGACACAGTCACCAAATCTCCTTGCAGGAGCCTGGAGCCCTGTGGCATATGCCACAGGCGGTCAGAACAGCGCACCTGTTGGGAGACAGGCTCCTAGGACTCACCCCCATCCCCTGCCACCCGCCCCCACCCCCCACCTCCCAGGTTTTAGAAAATTGTCATATTCATCTTCTTAGAGAATCTAAGACAATAAAAGACTAAAAGATGTCTGGAAATATGTCGCATAGAAAAATTAACTCTCAGCTTAAAATAACATTCAAAAAGGCACTTCATCCTGTACGAAAAGATTCTGAGTTGGGTCAGCTCCTCTGAGCTGGGGTCGAAGGGGACAGGCTGTCTGCTTGGAGGGGAGGACAGTTGTAAAAGGAAGTCTGATAGATATCAAGCTTTTTTTTTTTTTTTTTCCATTTTTTTCCTTTTTGGTATGTTTTAAGAAAAGCAAATCCAGTAAAATGCATGTCCCTTTACGAAATTCATTAAAAGAGTTCACTTTAAAATAGTTGTTTCTGTTCTTAAAAAATAAACCAGGTAGGTATGGCCACACTCGCCCCGTGGCCTGGAGCACGGCGTGTCCGCACTCTCAGCTCCCGGGGGAGCGGAGGCCAGGCGGGTCCCAGGCTGAGGTTCCAGGTTCACAGGCAGGAGGCGGGCGGAGGCCGGGGCTACCTACTGCAGAGTCTGTGCAGCATGCTGTACACGTCGTCCTCCTGGCTCAGGCCCTCGAAGAAGGGGATGAGGTCCAGCAGTTCCGTGTCCGTCATGTCGTCGAACCAGGACTGCACAGGCACCTGGAAGACAGTGCGTGCAGCGGGCAGCAGAGCTGTATCAGGCCTGGGGGCCGCGTCCAGCCTTGACTGCGTCCCCACACTTCAATGTCTTCTTTGGTAAGGAGGATGGGTATCTAGTAATCACCAGCACCATCACTTGTTTGTTCTCCTGTCCCAGCTAAAACCAACCTGAATCTATCTGGTTCAGGAGATGTTCGGGAAGGCAAAGTTAAGTGTACCCAGTTGGCATGCACTTTCCTGTTTTGTCTTCCCGCTGCATTAAAGGTAGCCAGAACGCAGAATACATAACTACCTTGTGTGTGTGCATGCTAAGTTGCTTCAGTCTTCCTGACTCTTTGCGACCCTATGGACTGTAGCCTGCCAGGTTCCTCTGTCCATCAAACACTCCTTCTATTGCATCAAACCATTCCTTGCTCCTCAGAGCACTTGAAGTCAGAGGTCACCAATCAACCACTGACATCTTCGTGGAGAGTGAGAGTATCAGAGGGCTTCTACTTAAGTGTCACTGCACAGCACGGAGACGTGCATTATTGCCTCCCATGCTTCGCAGAGTTCAGTTAAAAGGGGAAGTATAACATCTCAGGACAGGAGTCTCCTCCAGTTTTAGATAGAGAGGTGGGGAGGGCTGCTAGAGGGTGGTAGCAAGAGGTGCAAAGAAGAGACATAAAAACAAATTCGGGGAAGCCAAGAATGTTTTTAAAACTAAGATTTTTGACCCTTTTACAAATCAAAAGACTGTTTAGAAATGTAACAGTTCATTGGTGGTGGTGGTTGAGTCGTTAAGTCACATCTGACTCTTTGGGACCCCATGGACCGCATAGCCCTCCAGACTCCTCTGTCCACGCAATTCTCCAGGCAAGAATACCGGAGCGGGTTGCCGTTTCCTTTTCTAGGGGATCTGCCTGGCCTGGGATTGAACCTGCATCTCTTGCATTGCTGGTGGATTCTTTACCGACTGAGCCATTGGGTAAGCCAACAATTCATTATGTAATTAAAAAAAAATCAACAGGCTAAGGAGTAAGCAAAAAATGACTACTCCTAGGGGAAGGGGTGGGAATAGGGGATAGGGCAGGAATAGACACAAGATTTCTCTGAATGTATCTTTGTTGATAGTTTTGTTTTTAATTTTTAAAAAAATTTTGGCCGCACAGCGAGTCATGCAGAATCTTCGTTTCCCCGAGCAGGGATCAAATCCAAACCTTCCTATGGTGCAAGCACTTGTGGACTCCTAACCACTAGACTGCCAAAGGAGAACCTTTGGTGAGAGTTTTGATGCTAAACCATGTAAATGTGTTACATGATTGAAATGAAATTAAATCAGTAAGGAAAAAAGCAACAAAAAAATGAATCTTCACATATGTAAGTTTGGTGACATAACCATAGAAAGGATTATTTCAGGCGATTTTGAAACACAGTTTTCTGTTTGTAGAATTGCTCAAAAAAATCCCTAAATGCATTCAATTGTTTTATCGTCAGTAATAATATTAAAACAATGCAATTTTGAAACTGTTAAAACTATACTATAGGATCAATCAAATCTGTAATGATGTTAATAAGGAATCATGAGTTTCAGTGTAAGAGGAGACATAAATACAAAAACAAAAGGAAATTAAATAAAAACTGTTACAATTGAATTGGAAAAACCAATGTGAATTTATGATTTTGTCTTCATTCTATAAATAAAAATAAGTGTATTTTAGCTCTGTCCAGTAGAAAGGACTGGAAGCAAAGGACATCCTAATAACAATGAGAACCCACCCAAACTGTGGTCTCTAAATACCATTCTCACTCACAGTAATCCAGGTTGCATAGAAAAATGGCTGATTACAGGGCTGGAGCAAGAAATGGACAAGATGAGCTTGGAATGCCTTGTTGGACTTGAAAGCAGGAAGTGATCAAGGACTACTGTTATTTGAAGGAGCATCCACTGGCTATAGGTGAACATTTGAGCATAAAAAGGATAATAGATAGATTAAATTATAACATAAAAAAATCCATAGCTTCATAATGGTATCTAAAAAAGTTGGTTACTTCTAGAGGTTGCTAGAGCACCATCTCATAACTCTCAAAATAGAAAAAATAAAGAAAAAGAACCAAGACTTTATTCTGATTTCCCTATTCAAACTGAATTTTAGGGTAATCAAGTAATCAATGAGAGTAAGTTCAATTAAAAAAAAAAAGAGAGAATTTCAGCCAATAGATGCAGAAAGAATGATAAGAGTTTAGAAATTACCATTTTGTAATTTCTAATAAAATAGTGGATGGAGGCAGAGGCAAAGATCATCAACAACTGCTCACATTTTTAGGTGAAAAGTCAAGTGAAAATTTGAAAATGGATGGATCAGGCTGATAACACCTGAATCCAAAAGGCAACTTAAAATCTTTAAAAGTGGGACAATCTGATGTTATATGCCTCCTGATGTGACGTCACAGTAAGAACACAATACCGAAGCAATGTATGCACCTACCTTGTTTAGATTCTGATTCAAACAATCCAAATAAAAGAAAATATTTCTAGATGATAGGGAAAAGATGAATACAGACTGGATATTAGTGATAATATCAAGAAACTGCTAGTATTATCAGACGTGATAATGGAATTAGGATTCATTTTTTTGGGGGGTGGTAGGGGGCGCTGTGCTGCATGGCCTGTGGGATCTTAGTTCCCTGACCAGGGATTGAACTCGTGCCCCCTACAATGGAAGCAGAGTCCTAACCACTGGACCTCCAGGGAAGTGCCTGGAATTGAGATGATAAAAAAGAATCCTTATCTGTTAGACACATTACAAAATGCATTATGTTGAATTTAACTCATCAAAAGGAGCATACTTTAATATATTTTGAATGTTTTTTCAGTTAATGATTATACACGAAGTGAACCTAGTTTGAACTCAGTTTTTGGTTATAAGAGGAGCAACACAGTTATGGTCTCAAGGAAAAGATCCTGTATGGGCTTTCATTGAGACTGGGAAGCCTGGGCTCGGGAGAAGCATCCTCTCCAGGGCCTGAGCTGAGGTCTGGTGTGGCGGCCACTGTGGAGGGGTGAGCAGCCTCCAGTAGGGCTGACCTTGCCTCCTGGAATAAAGGGCTGGTGGCAGGAGGGCGGCTCTCCTGCTCTGAGATGTGCCGCACCCAGAGACTTGGCACTGGCAGCTGCCACGCTCCGGGGAGTTTTATGTAGGAAATGTTCCCATTGTCTACTTTTTAAACATCATTAGGAGGTGGTAAAGCCTGGTAGTCTCATCTGAAGACCTCACTAAAGTGTTTTATTCATTCTTAATACTTCTGTTGAAGAGGTCGCCCAGACCTTCTGAATTTACAGGGGTCACAAAGTCCTGGGCAACAGCCAGATCCAGGAGGCCGATGACAGACAAAAACCTTCTCAGTCATGATCCTAACGATGCTGAGAAGATACAGGCTCATTGAGCACTTACCCAACACAAGCGCCGCCACACTTGATCCTCCAGCAATCCCACGAATCAGCATGCCTAGAAGGCCCATTTGACAGAGAGGGCAACTTCGGCAGAGAGGCTCAGTGAGCATAAATAATGGTCAATATCATGTAACTGATCAATGCAAAGCTGAGATTTCACTAAGGAAAAGGCCATGAAACCCCCGCACAGGTGCTTGAAGGTACGGAAGTGGCAAGAGAGCTGCTCTACCTGGCCAGAGAGCTCAGCTGGAGCCCTGAGTCCCTTTGGCCTGGGGCTACTTACTGCATTCTCAGGATGGAAGATGTAGGAGGCAGGAGAATTGTCCACGATGATCACTTTGCTCAGCTCCCGCCCAAGGCGACTCAGGTCTTTCACATAGTTCCCACGATGGAAAACACATGATTCCCGGAAGAGCCGGGCCCGGAACACACCCCAGCGGTCCAGCAGGTCGGCCACAGGGTCTGCGTACTGGGAAGCAGGCGTCACAGTTAAGGCTGGGTGCCCGGAAGAGCCCAGGAGCCCTCACCTCCTGCAGCAAAAGCCACACTACTCTTCTAAAAAGGGACTTATGTAACTGAAGGTGTTTCAAGATCCTGGGTATTTCCCTGACACCCTGGATTCTTCCATTTCTCTCACTTCTTATATCAAATCCATCAGAAATTCCTGTCAGTTCCCTCTCCAAAAATATCTCGAATCCGCCCGCATCTCTCTGTTTGTACTGTCATTCCCTTGTCCGGGCCTCTGTAATCTCTGGCCTGCAGAGGCGCCTCCCTCTTCCCCTGGGGCCTCCTTTCCACTCACCTTGCAGCTGTCAGAACGGCCGCTGGAAAACACCCGTCAGACCCTGCACTGGCTACCCGCCACACTGGGAACGAAGGCCCGGGGCCCTGCCAGATCCCACACGGCTGCAGCTGCCTCTCAGCTCCACCTCAAGTCACTTGAGCCACGCTGGCTTTGCACACAGTCGGGACCTTTGCATCAGTGTCCCCTCTGCTGGAATATTCTCTCCCCCACTCTCTGCACACACTTCTCCTTTCATCTCCTCAGTTTTCGGCGCTCAGCTCTCCTCACCACCTTCCCAGCCCTCCTGCACCTTCCTCTGCGGAAACTCTCCGGCCTTGCAGCCACCATCGCCTCCACAGAGCTCACCACCACCCGGGACCACCTTACGGCTCCGTCATCTGTCAGGGCCTTGCCTGCCGTGTTCCCCAGGACATCTCCAGCACCTTGCGCGTGACTACCTCTTGGTGCATGTGCATGTGCTAAGTAACTTCATTCTGGTCCGACTCTCTGCGACCCTCTGGACTGCAGCCTGCCAGGCTCCCCTGTCCCTAGGATTCTCCAGGCAAGAAAACTGGAGTAGGTAGGCATTCTCTTCTCCAGGGGATCTTCCCAACCCAGGGATTGAATCCAGAGCTCTTTATGTCTTGGCAGACGGGCTCTTTACTACTAGCGCCACCTCTTGGTAGGGCTCAGTAAATACGAGTTGCATCAGCAAAGGGAAGTGTGGACTTGGGATCCGGCTGGTGTGCACGGGGCCACACTGCCCCCTAGAGGAGCTCTGAGCAGCACGGCCAGCCCAGCCCCTGATGTGCCCCAGGATGTGCCCAGACAACACGGCCACTGACTTGGAGCCCAGGAGTTTTAAGGGAGGGAGTTAGAGCCCCAATCACAACTGAGGTTCATCCTGCTTGGTCATCTCCCATGGCCTGGGGAATTTTCCCCAAAGAACACTGAAAGGGATAAAGAAGAAATAAAGGGGTTGTGCCTGAGGGAAAATCTTCATCCAGACTGCACGGCTGGGGCTGGAGGTAAAAGAGTGGCAGCTCCCGGCCATGTGGGGCCAGCCCTCAGCACCAAGACCTGAGTGAGGGGCACAGTCAGAGGTCCTCAGGGGCCCAGAGGCTCTGCCGGGGAAGTGGGAAGCGCCTGAGGCTGGTGGTGCTGGGAAGGCCGGTGGTGGAACACACAGCAGCCCGAGTGCAGAGCCAAGGCTGTCATGGCTGCAGGGTGCAGGGCTGCAAGCAGCATCCCGGCTCCACGGGTGAGTCCTCCTCCTGACGAAGCAGAGCGCGGGGGGAGGCTGGGTTTCCTGTTGACCAAGGGAGGTGAGCTTAGGGCTCCAGGTGAGGGGAGCGAAGTGCCATGCGGGTCATTTTTAAGCAGCTGACTCTAGCTAATTTCTTCATAATCATTAACAACAGTGGTGGCATACATGTTTCAAGGGAGTGTCCTAGTCTGGGGCTCCTGGCCACGGGGATGTAAGCTTCACGTGGGCATGGACCATCTCTTGTTCTCTGAAGTATGTCTAACGCCTAGGACAGTGCCTGACACTGCAGGTATAAAGGACATACGTGGTGGGTGAGTGAATGGAGGAAGGACACTAGATGGGGAAGCAGACGTTGTGGGGCTCTGTCAGCAGAGGTTGCTCAGGCCCCAGGGAAGCAGGCCAGGAGGTACTGCACACCAGTGGTGCTGGCTGGGGGCTGAGCTCAGGGCCAAGCCCTGGGTGGTGGCTCCCTGTCAGCAGAGCTGTGCACTTGGGAGGAGAGAAGCCGGAAGGCTGCACATTTTGTGGGTTGTTTTTTTTTTTTTTTTTGTCCACATGCACTGCATGGCATGCGAAACTTCCCTGACCAGGGATGGAACCTGTGCCCCCTGAAGTGGAAGCATGGAGTCCGATCTACTGGACCACCAGTGAAGTCCTTGGAAGGCAGCACATGGGGGCTGATTTGGCAAAGGCAGCCTGGGATAGCAGTGAGAGAAGGGCTGGAGAGACAGATGGAGGGGCAGGTGGGAGCCGTCCAGGAAGAGAGACCGAACAAGGATGTTTAAGCAAGTGCTGGGGATGATGCCAAGAAAGAGTGCTTTCAATTTTGCCAAAGGAAAAAAACAGCTCTCAGGCCCCCGGCACAGTGCAACCTTCCTGTTTGCTTTTTTTTGGTTATCGCTTCAGGCGCCTCAGCGGCCGAGAGCACTGTCAGAAGGGCCATTGGCACCGCAGCGCAGTACCGTTCATCTGAAAGGGTACCCACTGGGGAAGATGATGCTCTTCCCGAGGCCGCATTCTATTTTCAGCATAAAGAAGACAGCCCAGGGCTCTTGATTCCCTCCCCACTGGCTCAAGCTTTATGGCCTGGTGATGAGCCTGGCAGAATGGCAGAGAGATGGCCCAAACCAGAAATGCCCAGCCCAGCAAAGCAGCACAGCACATCTGGGAACTCAGGGTCAGAGTCCCCACCATGCAGAGAAGGGAGCCCGCATAGAGATGGAATATGGGGGAGGAAGCTGCCTGTGCGTCCTTGGAGCAGGTCTGCAGACAGGCAGACGTCTAACCTGGGCCCTGCAGAGCGCATCCTGGGGCCACTGAGGGTTCCTGAGGTGCCCATGGAGACACTGCTGGTGCCACCAACAAATGGATGGCACTGGCCCTGTCAGGGTCAGGGTTGGAGACACAGACACGGGCAAGGAGCTCTTTCGAGGCGTGGGGCCTGCCTTCCACACAGTGCAGGCACCTCAGTTCACCTGTGAAAGGACAGACTCACCCACATGGTGGGGGGCAGGGCTGTGACCCTGCCAAGTCCCTCAGACAGTGGGTAAGAGCAGAGAAACCACTTTCTCTGGTCAGGGCCATTGTAGATGCTGGGTCAGAGATTCAAACCAAACCACGGGACCAAAACACGTGTGGCTTATTTTATCATCATGAATAATCATGATAGAGAATGAACACCAGGAGCAGTGACCATGTAACAGTGCCCGGCACAGCGCATGGGAGGCCCAGCAGGGGCTCCACAGGCACCTGCGGAACAGGAGTCGGGCCCTGGGCTACGCTCCTTCTGGGCGTGATTTCATTTGCTCCACCCCACGAAGTAGATGGGATCATCCCTATCTCATAGAGGAAACGGAGGCGAGAGAAGTGAAGAGACCGGCCTGAGGTCCTGGGGCTCTTTAGGGCGGTCAGAACGCTCATGCAGCCCCCGCGGGTGGATGAACCTTTGATGCTTATCCTTCCCTGAAACCCGGGTGAGCTGGTAACCCAAGTGCGCAGAGGCCTCAGCCAGTCACCAGATGAGATGCAGACGCCTGTCTCGGTCACAGGGGACACGCCTGTGGTTGCCTGGTCTGTGGACAGGCAGCTTCAGCGGCGGCACGCAGCAACTTTATGGAGCGTTTGTTCCCAGGGCTCCTGTCGCTATGGTAACCCAAAAGCCTCTCAGGCGGGTGCTGTGCACATCGCCTGCATCTACCCCATCTGGGGTGGGAACCTGTCACCACGGAAACCGCTTCCCCCACCTTACCAAAGGTCCGCCTAATAGACCGGGGGCAGGGGCGGAGGGGCTGGGCTCTGAGCGCGGGGGCGGGACCCACCTTGGCCAGGCTGGCAGTAAAGAGCACACATTCGAAGAGCTGTCCCATTCTCTGCAGGAACTCGTCCACGTGTGGCCGCTTCAGCACGTACACCTGCAACGGCAGGGACACCAGGCAGGTCAGTCACAGCAGCCGCCGGGGAAAGCCTGGGGCCCTGAGAGACCTGGGGAGGAAGGATCCCTAACCCGGCCCCTGCCTCCTGACCCCAGGAGGGCTGAACGAGGGGCTGTGTTGTCTAACATGGCGCTCAGGACCAGACAGCCCTCATGGTGTGCCCCAGGTCTGAGTTTGGAGCAGACTCCCCGCCCAAGGGGGAGAGCGAAGCTGACATGGTGTGGAGGGATTTGCAGAACCAGTGAGTGGAAAGGTTGGGTCATGTTCGGGTGACCCAGATCCTTCATTTCACATGTGTTTCATGCGACACACTCTGGGTCAGGCCGTTTCTGGACAGAGGCCGTGGTCTGGGGTGGTCCTTTTGGTGGAGGTCAGGGCATGGCCCACTGCCCGGCAGGTCTGGGATTGCTCGCGCAGGGGCAGCAAAGCTGCATGAAGGGCCTTCCTTGTCGGTGTGGGAAACCGTCTACTTGTCACACAACATTAACTCTGCTTCAGTCTACTCCAGAAACAGATGCTTCAGGGGATGTGAAGCCAGCCTACTCTTAACCCCGGAAACCAGGCATCAGGAGGGGCTGCCACGCACAGGGGGCAAAGAACCACCTTTCCCAGAGTGTCTGGGCTCTGCCCCCGACTGGAAGCCTGAACAGATCTGCAGAAACACGGGAGTGGAGAAAGAAGGCAGAGCTGGCAAGAGGAGGCAGAGGAGGTGGGAGGAGGGAAGGACTAATTAAAACTTGAATAAACTTCATTTGAAATTAGCCATTTCCCTAAAATAATTCAAACTTGTCAAAATTCAGTTTGACTCATATTTGTTCAGTCCCAGCTCTGGCCTCAGCCTGAAGTGGTTACAAAGGTGAGGGAAACACAGGCCTTGCCCTTAAAGAGCTCACAGTCTAGAGCAGACATTCAGAAAGACAGATCAAAATAAACATGCATAATGAAAGCTGCAGCATAAGGATCAATTAATGATGATTAACTTCCCTCTCAAGGCGAGGGAATCACAAAAGGGAACATTTGGCCTGGACCTTAAAGGATGAATAGGAGGTCACCAGGCTGATAAAGATGAGAAGTGAGCTTCCAGGCAAGAAATTAGTTTGAGCGTGAGACCTTGCCTGAAAACACCTGGGGTGTTGGAGAATGGCCAGAGCTCTGCCGACCAGCCCTTCAGAGGCAGAGATAAAAGACGGGGAGATGGGGATAGAAGAGGCTGAAGACGTAGTGTGAAAGGCAGGTCGAGGTGAGTATGCATGGGTGGTGAACAGCAGATGGAGCAGGCTGAATACTCTACAGGAGGAGGGGCAAGGGGAAGGGGGCCCTGCTCCATACAGAGGAAGAGCTGCTGAAGAGGAGTTTACACAGGTGAAGGTCTTGGTGGGAAACCTGTGGCTGAGTGAAAGGGTGTGTGGAGGGAGGGGCCAGAGGAGCAGGATGGCCAGGATGGGCGCCCACAGGGCTCTGCGGAGTGGAGAGGCCTGGCGGTGGGGTGCGGCTGCAGTAGCTCCAGGCCTACACTCCGCTCATGAGGCTGCTAGGAATGGGTGCGGCCCGTGGTCCTCAGTCTCCCTGGGGATGCTGCTTGGAAACCAAGCGTTGCTACGTGCGAAGGGCAGGAGACTGGTCTGGGGACTATGGCGTTGGTGCCTCTGACAGAGAGGAGGGTCCTGGGCCCAGAGGCTGGCGTCCAGGCCCGCGTCCGCGTGCAAGTAACCGAGAATAGGCCCCTTGGGACCTGCACAGCCTATCCTGGATTACTTGAACGAGGCCACGGCCTTCGCCAGGGCCTTGGTCCTCCTCTGGGCGCCTGTGGCTTCATTCCCTCAGGAGAAAGAGTTTCTGATCCCAGCTCTGGAGTGTCTACTGCCAGGTGAATCATAGCACAGTCTGGAGGGCTGGGGGAGCAGGGCAGCTCCTTTGAGAATGGGCTGGCCACAGCAGGTCAGGTCCTGAGGGCTATGCTCACAGTCATGAGGAACGAAGGGATTCATTTCTCTCCTAATTTCCGTCATGCCGTGGGCAGCCTCTCCTTCATCCCACTATCTTGTCACACGAGCCAAGATAATAAACGCAGAAGCCTTAACTGCTTCTCAGATGCGGAGTGAGTTCTGTGGATGCTTGGGCAAATGTTAAAGGCCAAGTGCCTGCCATTCTGGCTCCCTGATGGCTTTCCAAAGCATGAAGCATGGAAACACCAGGGACGGGCCGCTGGCAGGCCCTCCTGGCAGGGGAGGAGGGGGGACTCGAGTACCCGGCAAAGAGCCCTGTGTCAGGAACAGGAGACTGGAGCTCTCATTTCAACTCGTCCTGCTGCATGACCTTGAACCACCCCTCTTCCTGGCTGAGCCTCACTCCCCCCATGCGGATGGTGAGGTAGCTGGACCCGTTGACTCCAAAGGCCCCACCAGCTCTGACACCCTGCATTCAAGGGTCAAAGAGACTACCGACATCTCCAAGGAAAGACAGCCTGTCATGGCTCAAGTACCAAGGGCGAGTTTTCCTCCTGGGATATAAACACACCAGGCCAGAGGCTCTCCCTTTAGATCTTGGGGTTGACAAGGAAGACGACTGGAGCATTTCTGTGGAAAACCTACAATGTCTTCCCACAGCGTTTCCAATATTTCACAAGTGAAACTATTCCTAGAGGAGCTTCATGCAATAAAAAGAAAAATAAGGGGCAAAAATATCAGAACAAAGATGCATGCCAACTGACTAGGGCATCTTTATTCAAAGCTTCCGGCTGATCCAAAAATGCACACCCTTCCTCCTTTCCCTTTTGGGTTGGGCTTTACTAAATATTCACAGGAGAACACGATGTAGGAGTGACAAGGTCAGTCTGGAGTGGCTGGCTATCTTTGACAACCTTTGCTGAGAATCTACCCTAAGTCAGTGACTTGTGACATTTCCCTGTTGCCTGCTTGGAGAGTAGCTAAAGCAATTACATAGGGAAGTTAATTAGACCATCAAGCTAGGCCAGTGGGGGATATAGAAACTTCTAAAAGTCTGCATCAAATCAAAGAACTATTTGAACTTGCAACCACATCTAATATTTACAAATAGATTATAGCTTCCCTTATAAATGAAGCATAAAATTCATCCGAGTGAAAAAAAAAAGCATAAAATCACTGAATTTTTAATAAAGTCTGCCTCCTCCTGATTCAGTAACAAAATGATTATGGAAAGGGGAATTTAGAAATACAGTTCATACAAAATGTAATTACTAAAAAAAAAATGCAAACTGAAACTCAGATTTAGCTTTGATTTCTTACCTGATGTATAGTTCCATCAATTTCAACGGGAACAATAAAATCAGCATTACTAATAGGCTGGAGAAAGAAGAAACTATAATTAATATGTCTGAAAGAAGAAAATAAAACTGGAAACTTTAGCACCAAAAAAGCCTGCCTGGACTAATGTTTTTAATATTGGACAAAACAGTTCAGGGGGACGTTGGAGCATGCCTCAGTTCCTCAAAATAAACATAAGCAGGAAAGCATGTTATTTTCTGTCCTGAATTTTGTCACATTATCAGCATCTTTATTACCTGCCTGGCCCCAACCACAAAGAGTGCTGCGCCTGGCTTGGAAACAGGGCTCCTCTTAACTCCTGGCTCTTGCCTAGAGTGGCAGGAACCACTGCTGGCCACCAGGGGGCGGAGGCGAGGGCCTCACAACCCTAGAGGACAGCGCTTGTTTAGTTGCTACCTGTTCAGACTCTGCGGTTGTATGGACTATAGCCCGCCAGGCTCCTCTGTCCATGGGATTTCCCAGGCAAGAATACTGGAGTGGGTTGCCATTTCCTTCTTCAGGGATTCTCAACTCATGGATAGAACCTGCATCTCCTGCATTGCAGGCAGATCCTTTACCACTGGACCCATCTGGTAAGTTGCACAAGTACAAACATGCTCAACACATGGGCCCAAAGTGGGGCCACTGGATATATGGGGTGAAGTCAGAGGCCACAGCCCACGACCTTGGGCAGGCTCTTTCCCCTCTGGACCTTGGTTTCTCCTGTGCTCCACAGTTAGAGCAATGGGTCTGATGAGTGCCCATGGCTCCGTATAGCTGTGTGCGTGATTTCCAGCCTTGCCTGGCACAGTCTCCGGTCCTAGAGGTGGGTGGGGTGGGGTGGGTGATAGAGCCAACACACTTAGACTGCTCTGCGCTGTGTGATACAATACCTAGCACACTCACAAATGTCTGCATGTTTAAAGTAACCCAACACTCAGTGACACTTAGAACTCAAATACGATTCTTCAGCAGTCACTATATTCTCAACGACGGACTCGCATACCGTTCTAAATGGAATTCCACAAATCAAGTGGAAACGAACAGGCCCAAGAGAATCATGAGATCACAAACCCTTGGGATAACGGGGAGAGGAACAGAAGGAGGGAGACTGGGTGTGATGGTCCCTGGGCAGGGGCATGGGGTACAGGGTCTCTGGAAAGAATCTGAACTAAAGTCTGCCTTTGAGTCCATTACTGTACACACACGTTGTTCTTTTAAGACATACACTGGAAAACTGTGGGAAATACTAGGTCACAGAACCACTACTAAGCATTCACTAGAGCACTTGAGCCTTAAGCTTACAGTTTCTTCACTGCTTTGGTTGGAAGGTCAAGGATGAGCGTGGTATTTTATTGTTTCACAACTAAAATACAGAATGAGGTGAGAAAACAAAAGACTGAAGGAAGAAATTCTCATGAGGTGTTAGATTGTGATAGTCTATTACACAAAGTATATATAACAAGGGGGCCAAAGCCAGGGCTGGAAACATGTGTCTCTGGGTCTGTGTGCTGTATAGTTTCAAGGAGAAAAGTTCTTAGCTTTCGGATTCTCAAAGGGCTTTGAGATGCCCAGAACCTTAAAAATCATACAATATTCTGCTTGAAAATGCAGGCAGCTCAAGGAGGGAAGAAATGAAGACATGCTATTCACATCACCTGTCTATCAATGCCCTCTGAGCAGGGAGCACCAGGGGCTCCCAAGCTCCCTCTCTGGAGCCATGAGCCCTCAGTAACCTTGGGCAGCCTGGCTGGTGATGCCCACGCTCCCAGAGCTGCTAGAAGGAAGCTGGCTATGCTGTGATGATAACTGACCCTTGCCCTGAAGGCCTTTGCTCCTCAGGGACTTGAGAAAGTTCTGAGCATCCTGCCCACAGCGGAGGAAAGGCTTCCAATGCAGTTCACAGTTGAGTTGGGATATAAGGTCACTGAATCGCTGGGATCAATCCTGGGAAGGCCCATGTGGGGCTGTGGAATGAATGGTGCCCACATGCCCCAGGGGCTAGCCAGGCCATTTCTCACTGCCAGGAGGGTGTGTGGCCCCTCCTCCACACTCCCAAGGACTCCAGGACAACTGCCTGGCCCTGACCTGCCAAGGAGGATTCTGTTTAGTGAGAAGCAGGCCCAAAGAGGGATGTTTCTGGCAGAGAGGTCTGCAGGAAAATTTGATAGCTCTCTCCCACTTCCCATACAGCCATCAAGGAGAGACTGGCTGGTGTCAGACACACACTTCATCTCAGGTGGTGCTTTCATGTCTCCCAGCAAAGAAAGCAGGGTCACGGGCTGGTGGTAAACAGAGGAAAATGGTGTAACTGGCCAGCAACAGTAGGGCAGTTCCAGTACCAGAAACACCCCAAGGAAAACAGGACCAGGACCCCATACCCTTTCTGCTTCCCCCTCAACACACCAATCCCCTATTTCCAAACTTTTTCATCATTTGCTTATTTCAAACAACTTCAAAAATTGGAAAAATGATTAACTCATTTCTTAGGAGTACAGCCATTGCTGTTCCCCCCTGGAGGCCCAGGCTTCCCAGGTGGCACAGTGGCAAAGAGTCTGCCTGCAATGCAGGAGGCCTAAGAGACACTGGTTCAATCCCTGGGTCGGGAAGATCCCCGGAGGAGGAAATGGCAACCTGCTCCAGTATTCTTGCTTGGAGAATTCCATGGACAGAAGAGTCTGGTGGGCTGCAGTTCATGAGGCTGCAAAGAGACATGACTGAGCACATACATACACACATGGAGGCCCTTGGGTAATTAGTAATTTTGGCTGCTATTCTGGTGGGGAGATTGAGAGGGAGGAGTGAGGGAGGTGATGGAAGTAAGACTGTGATGCTCACGCTGAGCGTATTGCAGCCCCTGGCCTTCAGAAGGGAGGGCATGCAGGGGGATACACACTTAGCCATGAAGCTTAGGAAAAACTCCAGCAAGCTCTTGTCATGAAAACCGTTAAGATAAATGACTGAATCTGTTCAGATGCTGTAACTCTGAAAGTCTTCTTCAGAGTTGGGCATCTTCCAAAAGTTGGTCTGGGAAGATTTCCAGGATAGTCAGTTGCTTGCTAGTTTTCAACTGTGTCTCCCCTTGTCCTTCCCCATATAAACTGCAGCCTGTACAGTGCTCAGTTACCTAGACAAACACACAGCAGTGTCCTGGGGCACTGACTGCCTTGTGCCACCTGGAAAGTATTTGTGCAGGGGGCAGAGTGTTGGAAAACTTAAACTGCATAAGAATGAGGTCTCAGGGATATTGGCAGCTCAGTGGGTTTTTTTCCTCCCAAACTAATTATGTTAATATTCAACTACTCAAGTTAATGTTCACCTGAGTTAATAACCAACTGTTACTGGGATTTTATGAACAGTGAAATCATATGCCAACAAACCACAAGCTTTCATCTTTTTACTTTTCCATTTTTCAATACAATTGTAGCCAAATCACAAAGATCACTGATCGTTTTTTATGTTGATTTACCTTAAATGAACTGTGCACCAATGTTTCATCTAAATCGATGACCACACATTTCTTTCCATAGTCAAGCACCGTTACCTCTGGAAGGAGGTATTTAGCTGGTGGCTAAAGCGGGAAAAAAAAAAAATCAATATTATTACCTTTATATAAAATATCAACCAATTCCCTTACTATTGTGTTACACTATGTCAATGAGGTTAGAAACGAAATCAAACATTTAAATGCCGGGTTAGGTGCATCATGGAATTTTACTAAAAACAATAGGAAGAAGTAGCTTACAGCTTAAGTTTTACCAAACAAATAACTGTGCCACTGTCTGAACATCTATGATGAGGGCCTGGGCTTTGGAACCAGACAAATTTCGGCTGGAATATCAGCTCTGTTTCATCAGCTCTGTTTCTTGGCTCTGAGTTGGAAGAATAATACTTACCATAAAAGGTCGTTATCAGCTATAATTGAAGTAAAACATCCAGCATTCTGCCTGGCACATGTGTGGTAGCTATTGCTATTATTAAAATGGACAACATGAAAATGAATGTTCAATTATAACAGCTATTCTAACCATGCATCGCATGTTCTGGGGTCATATTTCATTTTAAACTCACTATGGTATGTAAGTATATTTTAGAGTATACTGGATCATAATATTTTTTTAAGTGACTGAAATTCCGAAAAACCTTTAAGAGGAACAATAGAACCACCAGCAAAATGCAATCCAAAGTGAAAAGTGAAAGTGAAAGTCACTCAGTTGTGTCCGACTCTTTGCGACCCTACCCATGGACTATACAATCCATGGAATTCTCCAGGCCAGAATACTGGAGTGGGTAGCCAGCCGTTCCCTTCTCCAGGGGATCTTCCCAACTCAGGGATCGAACCCAGGTCTCCCGCATTGCAGGCAGATTCTTTACCAGCTGAGCCACCAGGGAAGCCCAGTGGTCCAAAGTGACCTCCAATAATAGGAAACAAAAATAAGAGTGGTCCACATGTAGCGCCCCGTGTTGTGCACGCCCACTGTGGTGCAATACTGGGTGAAGGTGACACTCTTCTCCCTTTAGAGTCTCTGGCCCTGGAAGTCACACTTGAATTCACATGCTGTGTGTTAACCAGAAAATCCATTTATATGTCTTTGTAGTAGTTGACAATCTTATGATAAAGAGGTCATAAAGAGTTAAGAAAATGCTGGGTATCTTAAGCCAATCTCAATTTTGGACTTAGAGTATTTATTTCTTGGGCCTTGATTCATTTTAGAAACGATTTTAAGCATTTCAGTTTATTCTGTGGCATATTCAGTACTCAATATTAACTAGCTAATTTTCTGTCCTGGAGGAAGGTCAAGCTCTATTCCGGAATTAATGCAAAACAAAACAACAAGAAAATATCTATCTGTCCCGAGCCACTGAAGAATGGACAAATTAGCTTATCAAATAAAACAAGAAGAAAAAAAGAAATCTAGAAGTATTTCTTTCCAAATGGCTCTTTCTTTCTCTTTTTGGTTTAAGTTGAACATTAGTCAAGGAATTTGTTTTAAATTTGGACTTGAGCTGGTTCAATAGTGAATGTAACACAGGCGGTCAACAGGTTAGGTAAATTTGCAAGTGCAATGATTATCTTGGCTGGAGGGCTTGTCGGGGTTGAGCAGGATGAGCCTGTGTGGAGACAGGAGCATTTCTAACGCCAGGGGCTCTCTCTAGCGAGTATGTTTCATTCTCTCCAACATCACCCAGGAGAAAAGGCCCTTTCGGCCTCCCAACTCCCTTGGGTCTAATGAATGTTCACAGGCAGAATCCTTGATGGTGTGGCTCTGGGAAAGACGTGTCTGAGACCCTGGGTGTGGGATCCAGGGTCCTGGAAAGGACTTTGACCTTCATTTCAAATCAGCAAGCAAGTTTTATTTTTTAAAAAATGAAAATAAACCAAGGGAATTTCCTGGAAGTTCAGTGGTTAAGACTCAGTGCTTTCACTGCTGGGGCCTGGGTTCAATCCCCGGTCAGGGAACTAAGACCCTGTATGCTGTGTGGCATGGCCAAAAACAAAGAAACAAACAAAAAAAACCCTGCAAAACTTGCCAGAGGTCCTGTATCAAAAAGAGATTTAAAAAGGCATAGTGTAATGAGCCCAATAAATGAACGTAATATAGAGAACTGGGGTTATTTCTGTTGTGTGGACCATAGCAGGAAACATACTTGCAACTAAAATAAAAATTTTTTTAAAATTTTCTATCTCATAATTAGGTAATAAAAACACATTCTGATTGTAAAGAATATAGACACATAAAACACAAGTATTCCCTCTTCCATATCCCCCATTCCTTTCCCCAGGTGCCCCTCTTTTTAGTTTAGTGAGTATCTGCCTAGACCTTTTTCTATGCATTTATAGACTAAAACAACATTTTAACTTTATGTAATTGCCAGCCTGGAAAATAAGGATCTAGAACTTCTATCCTGAGCATATCTGAAAACATCAAAGATCTGCCAAAAGTGGCTCAGTTATTTTCCAATCTCAAGAATAAAAATTACTTTCTTTGCAGATTTAACCCATACTTTACAAGCATTCTCTGAGTTACCAATAAGGAAGAAGCCTCCCCATATTATTTTAAGAGAGAAAAGAGTGAGTGGGGTGAGAGGCATAATAGGCAAGCTATTGATTTATCATTTGTGCTGCAGAGAACAAGGCCAGGCTGGGGCCATGCACTGTGCAGGGCGGGTGGGGGGTGGGGGGTGGAGTTTCATTAATCCTTAGCCTGGTTCCTAAATGCAGGCAGCTTCACAGAAAGCTCGGCTTTAGATTAATGCAAATTCTTCAGACCATGGGTAAGAATTCTTCCGGACAGCTGCTGTGTCCTTGGAACATGCAAGGACACTAGATAATTGCAGTAGTGTTTTGTGACTTCAGTGATCTGCTCAGGTGATGCTTGAATCATTAACTAAAAAATGTCCCGAGGCAAATTTTCTCTCAGGCCATCATAAAGCTGAAGAATAGGAGAAACACCAAGTATATCAAAAAGAGCTTTTTCTGAACACGATGACTTGTTCCAAAGCATGGGTGGGCATGGCCAGGGGGGTGGGAATGGGGGCAAGAAATCATGCGGGGTGAGGGAGGGGGTAGGTCTGGGGAGGGTACTCACACCCAGTGATCTTCCTGGGAGTGGAAGTGAGAGTCCTGTCTTTGGTCATGAACTGGCAGCCAGGAATAGTTGATCTAAGGTACTCACCCCATACCACACTCTCACAAATCTTACAAATGCAGTGCCTCTTCTTGGGACACTGGATGCTGGCCTGTGCACCTGAGTTTTCAGGCTCTGAGTCTGCACACTGTCCCCCACCATCCCCACGCCTCCGAGCTAAGGGCAGAGTCTCAGGGGTGTCGGCAAAGGGGACTCGACACCCCCTCTAATGAGAGGGGCTGCTCTGCTTATATGCTTTTCATAAGGTCTGCTGTTTATTAAAGGCTTATAAATCCAGCAGCACAGAAACTGAACTGTTAGAAAACAACTTTCTCCTCTCCTCTCTCAACATTTTTATGGCTCAGCTGCACTGTCTCACTGGTGCTAGGAGCACCAGGCTGGCCTGTGATTCCAGCAAGAGTGTGGGAACTATGGGGTCAGGTCTACACTGGGGCCAAAGCGTTGAGTGCTCACGTTGAGCCTCACCACCAAACTTTACTGTTTACCAAACTGTTCCTCTGCCTTTTTCCTTACCCTTTGATACCCGACTTTTACCTGACAGACCATGAGGCTTCTAATTAGATGTGCAGAGGTCCTCAAACCCCAGCTCCTAATTGGGAGACAAATGTTACTAAGTGGCACATTTAAAACCAAGTCCAGATAGAGATGTCACTTCCAATAGGTGTACAAAAGATGGGTTACTCAGTACATGATGCTGGAACAACTGACTTGCCATTTGGAAAAGCAAATAAAGCTGAACTTGGGCTACCTGGAAAAGCAAACTAGGGTGAATTTCGACTTCACACCTTACATCAACATAATCCAGATGGATCAAAGACTTAAGTGTGATGATGAAATTGTTAAAAATACTAGCAGAAGATGTGAGTCACAGTCATAGAGTGGGGAGATCTTTCTCAGCATGATGTAAAGTTCAGAAGTCATCAAAGATAAGATGAACACATTTCCCCATACAAAATTAAACTTCTTTGTGGTCAAAATGATTGTGGACAAGGCCAAAAGATATATCATAAATTTAGGGGAGAGTGCTAATTTCCTTGAAATTTGAAAAGATAATAGTATAAATGAATAGGGAAGAAGAAATACATGTGTGCAATAAACTTGTGAAAAGATGTTCATACTCATTCAGGAAGAACTACCAATTAAAGCAATAAATCAATACCATTCTTTACTTTTAGATCAGCAAAGATTAAAGGATTTCCTAACCACCATTTTTGATAAAGGAATGGACTCTTGGTAGGAATTTAAATTAGGTTTTTAGAGGATAATTTGCCTTTAATCTACCAAAAATATAGAGTATACCCTTTGACCTAGCATTTCCACAACTAGGAACTGATCACCCAGATACTATCACTCAGGTGCACAAACACAAGAATATTTATTTTTAAGAGCACAGAAGTGGGAGCCAAGTAAATGCCATCAACCACATGTAAAACAATGAGGCAGCTTGTACGGACTAATATCTGGAAAGACGTTCAAGGTATCCTGTTAAAAGTGAAAAACAACTTGTAATACTCTCACTTGTTTAAAGATGCCTGTGTTGATTTAGAAAGTTTTTGGAAGGATATACAACAAATACTAGAAGGGTATTCTAAGGAGTGAGATCAAGTTGGGGGATTTTCTTTTCTATTTTAATCTTTCAGTATTTTTTTTTAAACCATGACTTTGAATAATGAAAAAATATGAATGAGGGCTTCCCTGGGGGCTCAGTGGTAAAGCATCTGCTTGCCAACGCAGGAGACACAGGTTTGATCCCTGATCTGGGATGACCCCACACGCCGTGGGGCAACTAAGCCTGTCTACCACGACTACTGAGCCAGTGTCCCAGCGCCCGTGCTCTGAAACGAGAGAAGCCACAGCAGTGAGAAGCCTGCACGCCGAACACAGACAGCAGCACTGCCTGCTGCAACTGGAGAAAGGTCTGCACAGCGAGACTCAGCGCAGTCAAAGACAAGTAAAAATTAATAAGTATGAATGAAAAATTGAATGATGAAAAAATGAGCTTAGTAAAAAAAAACAAAAACAAAATCCAAAGACCCAACCTGCACATATAAACTACAGCATGTGAATAACAAAAGGAGGACTTGTGAGGTGAGCAGCAGTGAGGGGCCTCCAGCTGGATCTCCTCTGGGCACCTTTGTCTTCATGGCCTGGACAAAGCTTTCACAGAGCATGAGGACTTAGTTTGGAGGCTCAGCACAAACCTGGACTTCTGATCCTGCGGAGCAGTGCTCCGAGCCCTCGGGGCTCTCAGTACTAACCACTGCCCTTTCTGGACCACAGGGCAGTGTTACTGTTTATGTGACCTGCAACCTTGACAGGTAGGCGCAGATTTCGCAGGGGACCCCAAGGCGCGAATCCTTTGGCAAAGCTGGCCTCCAGATGGGCTTGGGTTCAGTCCTGCCTGCTAAACAGCCAGTGGGGCACACGTGGTGTCCATCAGTGGGCCTGCTTTTCTGGAGGTGATCATTCAAAGATGTGAGTTACTTTGTTTTCCTGCAAGGTATTTCAGAGTCTTAAAGCCTGACCCAGTGTCTCACATGTAGGGAACAGTGTGCAGTTTACTGACCTAACACTGAGCTAAATTACAAAAGACGTCTTTTTCCCTCTTGGCTATTTCATTCTGGGATTCTAGAAAGAGATTTGTGGAGAAAGGGTCATTTGTCTCACTAGAGTGTTTGCCCTGTCAAATACTTTGATTCAGCACTTAACTTTATAGATAGCCGTGAATTAACTCTGGGAAAAAACCCAGAGCTATCAGAGTACCAGAGGTAGGGGGAGAGATGCCACCTGTTGTCACCTGTTGAATGTAGACATGCTTGCAGGAAAAATACACAAAACTACTCTGTTACAAAGATTACAAAGAGACCCCTGGTAGCAATCCCACTGGGTACCCTACTCAAACACTGGATTAGAAGTTGTGCTGATTGATCCATCTTTTTGATCCAAGTCAGTCCTCAACAAAGCCTAAACCCTAGGCACGCTGGCAAAGTCACAATCACTCCACAAACTCACGCAACTTGCAAATCAATGCAGAGTTAAAGTTCAGGGAAAAAAATTCATAAGTGATATCCACTACCAAATTTGGAGTCAATTTGTACTAATGAAATCCTTTCTTTCAATGTAAGATCGGTGTCTCTTGGATGCTCCCAGAAAATATGTTAAAAAGCCCAAGGAAAGACAGATGAACAGACTTCAATCAGACAATCTGAACCAGATTATGGATTAGAATACCAATTTCAGGACATCTGGAAAAAAAACACACCTAAGTCCTTCTCTAAGGACATAGACTGTTTGAAAGATCTTGTTTGATACTGGCACCTCAACTGCGGGTTTCTTTTGGGAGTTGATCACTGAGCAGAAGGAAGAGGACGAGAGGTGGGAACAGCAGCTGTCTGAGGACCGGCCTGTACTGGGGTCAGACTCTGGTCTGTCTCCTGAACTCCAGGACAGAACTTGGTGGCTCAAGGGCATGCCCAGCTGCGGCAGAGCTGCGGTACAGCCAGCCTGGGAGAGTCAGGGCGGGATCAGGGAATGGGTCGGGGGTGGTCCTGCAAGGTCTCTGAATACAATTGGGCTGATTTTTCTGATGGAGCCATGGCCAAGCTATTGACACTTGAACAATCAGAAATGGCCTGCTCCCCTCTAGGAGGGGATGTATGCGAACCTGGTACCGCTGAGACAGAACCTGTTGCAAAAAACCTCTTTGGGACAAAAGTATGGTCTCCCAGTCTATGGGGAGGGGGGAGTAGGAAGTGCTGCCTTAAACTTATTCAGGAGGTCCTTCTCAGAGAGAAAGGTCAGAGTTTGGTTAATAGATGCTGGTTGCTTTGCTGTTCTTGAGAAAGTTCTCAGAACTCCCTGCTCACAGTTTAAAATGTAGCTTCACTTTCCCCCCGCCCCCAAACACAACAGAGCTCTTTATACCATGATTAAAAAGCTCAATATAAGCCAAATATTTAAAAAAGTATTTTATATTAGTAGGCCCAAAGCTACATGATTCTATGAGTGTTAAAATTGGATAAATATACATACACTTGGTATGGGAATGATCTGCCTCTGGTCACCCTAAGGAGAAAGAAAAAACAAAATCATTGTCAGGTTTAAAGAGAAACAGATCATATTCTCAAAAGAAACTTCAAAGCACTCTTGAGTACTGCGGCCATGTGACCTCCTGTTCTCTGTACCTTGGTGGGATTTAATGAGCAGGAGAAACCCAAGAACAGTCCTCAGTTACTGGGCTCCACTCTGCCTCCCAGCCACTCCTTCCCCTGACAAACCAGGCCAGGTTCCTGAGGCTCATAAGTCACTGTGTTTATTTAAATAGCGCCTCCTTTACTCCCAGGAATTTAATCCTTAATTGAAAAGGAAAAAGGAAAACCCATATTTTACTTTGATCCATGAATCTCACAGCTGGCTTGTTTCTTCTTGTAAGTAAGTTTTTCTCCAAAGACTAAAGCCTCAAGTCAATATGATACACAGGGAAATGGAGACAGTTTAACCAGATTCTGAGGACCCCCTGGCCACTTCTGGCCCTCTTCTAGGGGAGGACTGGGCAGACCGGACAGGCAAGGTGCAAGGAATACCCTCCAAGGACACAGGCAAGGGAGAGCTTTTCCATGAAAGGGAACAGAACCTGTATTGGTGGGGAGTGTTCAGAAAATTCAGGCCCCAAGAAAGGACCTCAACAATTCCTTATCCCCAGAATGCCAGTCACTCCAAACCTGGTCCATGGAAACACTTCATGTTAGCATCATTGAGAAAAGCTAATACAAAAGCAAATTTATCTCCACTGAGAATTTCCAGTTTCTGTGTTTCTTCTTTTTCAGCTGGTGGGATGGGAGGCAGTGAGTCACAGCATCATGGTCCCTGATAAGGAGGTGCATGGTTCACGATCTTCCACATGGAAGGATTTGTGAAAGTGTATCCTTCTTTATTCAGGGGGGTCACTGGGGACAGGGGTCTCATGAGAAGAAGTCAAACCTGACTGACACAGTGGCAGGTGGCTGGTACCTTTCTGATCTCTGCTCTAAGAACCATTTAGCAACTTCTGGATTATCTCCAGCCCCTCGTCATCACCTCTGCAGTGTGACAGTAGCTCTTGTTTCCTCCTGACATACTCTTGATGGCTCTTTCCTTCCTCAGGACACTGGAGGCTTGTCTTAAGGACTCTCAACTGACTGTCATCATTAAAGGCAGAGGTGTGTGTGCTATTCTCCAAAATAACAGCGCAAACAAATCAAATCTCAGTTTTCAAGAACTTATGCAGAGAAGTGAATTTCAGAAGCTTTTCCATACTATTGTTCCTAACATCTGGAGATTGGTGGGACAGATTTTAACCAGAGGCTCACAAGCCCACTGGGTCACTGAGGACCCTCTCAAGCCTGCACTACCGACATTCAGGGCCTGAGGACTCTGCTGCGGGGCTGTCCTGTGGTCCGTAGGGTGCTCAGCAGTATCCCTGGCCTCCAGGCACCAGAAGCCAGTAGAAACCCTGGAGCGTCAACAGAAATGTCTCTGAGCGTACGTGTGTGTGTGTGTGTGTGTGTGTGTGTGTGTGTGTGTGTGTGTGTGTGTGTGTGTGTGCTCAGTCTTGAAGTTGCGTCCGACGCTTTGTGATCACATGGATGGTTGCCCACCAGGCTCCTGTGCCCATGGGGATTCTCCAGGCAAGAATACTGGAGTGGGTTGCCATTTCCTCCTCTTGGAGAGCTTCCTGACTCAGGGATCGAACCTGCTATCTCCTGAACTGACAGGTGGATTCTTCACCGCTGACCCACCAGGGAAGCCCCACGATGTCACCAGACACTGTCAAATGTTTGCTAGGGGAAACAGTCGTCTCCAGTGGAGAACCAAAGTGCTAGTGGGGAGATGGCAAACGGCCCCCAGACACAAGTGCATCTTTAGACTAAGTGAACGCGTCAGTGAGGTGAGAGGTAACACCACTAAATAGTTCCTTTGGAGGGGCTTGATGAAACAGACCACAACCAAAGCTGCTACCTCAGACAGGTATCTGGGTTTGAAAATGACCCTAGAGGTTTACGTGTGTATGTGTGAACATGGGGCATGCATGGATGAGTAAGCATCTAGCAATGGCATTCACTCTGGCCTCACCCTCAGCAGTCCTCCATGGTCTCTGCCATTGGAGTCTTCAGAGTGCCAAGTCCTCCTCGCCTCTGGCCAGGGGCTGCAGACACTTTCATACTTTCATTTTGGGGCAACTGGTCTTCCGTTCAGGCTGTAATTGGGACAGTCACAACGGCTGTCACACCAGGCCACTGCTCAGAAGCTTTCCTCTAGGACATAGTAAATACACACGATGCATGGAACTGTTCTAGCCACATCCTTTTCTCCTTCTCCAGCAGGCTGAGCTCAAAGAGGCAGAGAGAGCCTGGGAGGCAGTGGTAGAGACAGGCCTGCAACTGGCTTCCACATCTACTGACCCTGGGTTTTACGTTCCAGTGCCCTGATAGACAAGTGCAAAGGGCAGAGGTGCCCCACTTTGACACGGGCTCTTTCTACAGGGTCTGGTCTCCCAGACTGCAGGGTCATGGATTGTGCAAATGATGCACTACTCATGGTTAATGCTTTAAAAAACCACTCTGACAAGTGTTAACCGAAGGACATTTCCATGAACGAACACTAGGTCCAGGTAAGTCCAGCTCTGCTGCAGGAGGTGCCTTTAAAGACCGTTATTCCCTGGTAGATACAGCTAAGGGTTCCAGGAAACCTTCCAGGATGAAGGTTCTTCAACACCACCTTCTTAAGCCATTCATCTAGGCAGGTATTCATTAAATACAACTTTTACTATGACAGCAGACTCCTCTATCTCTCTCTCTTTTTTTTTATTACAAAGAAAGGGCTGATTTTCATAATCTTTATAACCAACTAAAAAATAAAATCTCTTTCTAAACTAAATAATCCTAATGACTTTGAGGTAGATGATGATGTTGTCAGATAATGAAGTAATTAGGCATTAAGATATAAAAATAACAAAACTGAGGGAAAGAAAGCACTGATTTGAAATTATCTTAAGTTTGGATGGAAAATTAAGAACAATTCCAATTGAAAGTTCTAAGCACAAAATCCAGGTATGTCATGCAGTGGCTTGCTTCTTCAACTGGAGATGAACCTGGCCCCTAATGGGAAGCATCCACAGCAAACTACAAAATGACTATACCCATGAAGAAGCTATTGACTTTGCATTTGATTTTTCCAGCTTGGCTCATTTCCCAAAGGTCAGGCTTTGGAATCTAACATGTCTTCTTCAGCATTTAACTAGTTCTTTGTCGGTAGAAGGGGCTGGGACTGTTTCTCCACACATGAACTGATCTTTGTCATAAATCACTTTCACAAGGAGAGAGCAGCTAGGGCACGTTGCCACGTCTTCCCCGTTCTTTAAACCTTTCTTGATGATGCAGAGATTACCCCACACGGGCAGGAGTAGAAACACGTTCCCGAGTCCTTGTCAAATTGGAAGTCTCAATCTCCACCTTGTCATGAAACACGGCCACTGTCACTGGGCCAGCAGAGGTCTGTCACTTCTGCAACCTGACCCAGGCCGGGGCAGGTCTGACTTCAAGGGTGCTGGCCCAGCTGGGCTAATTCTTCTCTCTCTTTTTTTTTAATCCTCTATAGGCCTAGGGTACAATCTATGTCCCCTTCATTAACAGGGACTCTCTACAGCGATGATTTTCAAACTGTAAAAGTTGATAGTTTAAGGAAAGAACACTGAGGGAAGATATCAGAATACAGGGCTGTGACAGGGTTTACAGGCAAATTTCATTATACAAATTCTACTGATATATTTTTCCACATTAACAGAGGGTAAGGTTTAATATCTCTTAAGGCAAGTTATCTTTCATTATATTGTTCCAAAAATTTCTCAGCTATTCTTAGATAGTTTTTCTTCTATGTCAATTTTAAGTCTTTCTATTCAGAAACACAGCACATTTCTCAATAAATAAGAGCCGCCATATCAAAAGCTTTTAGTGAATTCTCATTTTTTGGTAGTATTTTAGGTTTTCAATGCAAATAATCACGCCATCTGCAAATAAAATTGGCTTCCTATCTTTTCCATATTTATATCAATCATTCCATTTTCTTATTACATATATTAGCCAGAACTGCCAATGATTTTCCTATGTTATTGGCTGTTTATTTTTATAAGTCAGCTTTTTATCATGCTCAAATGATATTCTACCACGTATCTGGCTGTTGATTGGTATGTAAAGGTTTATGGCTACTATATACATCATGTATCAGATGTTGTAACATAAAATGTCCCTCTTTCTCTTGTTCAACGCTTTTGGCCTTGAATTCTGTTTGTCTGATTTTAACATTGCCACTTTTGCTTTCTGTTTATTTGATTTACTTTGTACACTTTGCCCATCTCTTTATTTTCTACCTTTTTTTGGTATTACTGGATGCTGGATGCTGGGTCAGAAACTATTAGCCACCTGCTGTAAGTCATTAGCACTGTTTACCAAATAATTCCAGCTCTCTTTCTGGGCACAAGGTAGGATTATACTTTCATGCTCTTCAAAGTTAAGTATAATCATGGGAATTGCTTTGGCCAATAAAAAGTAAGCTGAAATGAGTCTTGTTACCTGTGAGTGAAAATTTTAAGAGCCAGTGTGATTTACATATTCGTTTTTTTCCTGATGTGACATGAGATTACTATTGTTATCCCTGCTTCCTTTTGGCTTATATACTTCCGCAATTTTTTTTTTGCTCATTCTCTTACTTTGAACTGTTCTGAATCATTTGGTTTTGAATATGATGTCTGTTAGACAGCATGTGGGTAGAACTTGTTTTTACCTACTGTGATGATCTGACATAAAATTTTTTATTTGATATGTATAAAAGAATATATAACAAATGTTTATGACTAAACAAGGTAGTTAAATCCACTTATATTTATTATCTGCTTTTTTCCAAGTTTCTGTTTCTCCTCTGGACTTTCCATTTCTTTGTCTGTTCCTGGTTCTTTAACTCTCTATTTCATACATTCAACCTCCCACAACAGAATGTGATAAAAATGTGAAGTGACTCTTCTAAATCGCATCAAATATGTTCTTTTGTTGTGAAATGGGAATGACTGACATAACCTGTAACAAAATGATGAACTTTTTTGGCAATTTCAAATCTTTAAGAAGACAGAGAGTCTTCCTACGGATGTTCGTTAAGGATGGGACAGAGACCCCGCAGAGGCAGTGGAGCATTCGTACTAACCTTCTGGAGCCCGCCGTTCTCCTCCACCAGCGGCGGAAGCACGCCGGGGCCGCTGCCTGGCGGGGCCTCCACATTGTAGTCACGGAAGCAGCAGAAGAAGGAGCTGAGGATGCCGCGGCTCCTTTGCTTCTTCAGGCTAACGTTGCACTGGGAGGCTGGGGAGAGAAACAGGGAACAGTGCGGTCAAATGTGATCTGTGGTGCCCGAGACCAACTCACGGCCGGAAGACGAAAGTCTTCTCAGATGCCCCTCTGAGAGACTGCCGTGTGACTCCTAGAGGGCCGGGTGGCTGATGAAGTCCAGTCCTGCTGGCTGGACAGAATTCCCCTGACCTTGGCCCAGAGGGGGCTGTGTGCTCATGAGCCGATCCATCCCTGGGGTCAGGTGCCGTCTGCAATCCTGAGCCCAGCAGATAAAGTCCTTCAACCCCGCACAAGCTCTACTTCGGAAACACAGATCCTTGCAGGCACAAATCAGACCTGACCGTCGCTGAGAAGCAGTTGTCTGTGAAGTGTGAAGAAAGACTCGCTTGCAAACTGGGTTCCTGGATGCTCCCTGCTCACCACAGAAAGACTGGCTTCATGGGTAAAGAAATAAGGCGTGTGAGGGCATGAAGCAGTTTTCTTCTTAAACTCTGCCACTTGTCAAAGAAGTTGATAAGAGCCTGGACCCAGAGCGCCTAGGGGTGGATGCTTCCGTCACGCTTAAAACAGACACTGCAGGAGAGACGGGACGGAACACGAGGGTTGGCCAGGACAGAGCCCATCTTCATGAGACCCAGGGCAACACGGTGCCACCCACTCAGTCCCTGGCCTGCACTGGACTGAGGCTCCAGAGGGAGGGACGGGTCCTTTCTGTTATCTAGGGCTCACAAGACAAGCCACCACAAGTCAGAAATAAAAGGCAAAAATTAGTGCTGACGAGAAACACACCTCTGGGGAGGACGCTGACAACGTGGAGGTGCAGGAGCGTTGTGCCTGGGAATGCAGTCCCACCACATACCACGTCTGGGTGGGTCAGCAGCGCTGAGCACAGGCTGCCGGCACAGGGAGCACGCCTGGGGTTGACGGGAGAATCACCACCGCGGGAAACTGTTCAGTCCGCGTGCTGTTATAACTGGGTGTCCACCTCTCCCACAAAGGGATTCTGGCATGATTCCCCTTTGTACACCCGAGGGATTTGTATAGTACCCACCCTCTCAAGAGATCACAAAATCTTTGCTGGAAGTCTACAGGCACCCTTCTGCCAGCAGTAAAACCAAATGCATTCAGGTGGAAATTCTGAAAAAAGGGTAGAAAGGCTGTTTTGCCAGCAGCTCGACAGGCCTGGATGGTTTCTAGCCAGGGGTTAGGCAAATGGCCTAGGAAGTGTGAACTTAAGATCCTCAGTGGGAATTCCCTGGTGGTCCAGGGATCAGGACTTGGAGCTTTCACTGCTGGTGCTTGGGTTCAATCCCTGGTCGGGGAACTAAGATTCTGCAAGCCACGAGGTGTGGCCGGGGGAGAAAAAAAGAGATTTTCATCCACTCAAGATGAACTTGAAAACCATGAATCTTCGGAAAAGCTGGCTATTTTTTTCCTTATGAACCCTTAGGTGTATGTCAAAGGGCATCCATTTTCTCATTTCGGGCTCCACACACCTGGCCAGACCAGGCCACGAGGCCCACCACGCACAGAGACCTCCCACATAGCAGTGGGGGCAGCGACAGGGACCGCTGTTTCCCAGGGCTGGCCCTCTGGGCTGAGTACTTCACAATTCTCATCTCAAACCATCCTCCCAGATACCCAAGGAGATAGGGGATTGCCTCTACCTTTCTCTTTGCCGAGAAAATGCAGCTAGGAAGGGCTTGTGCCAGGACTCAGACACAAGCGGGCCTGTTTCCAGAGCACATGCTTTCCCCATGCGCCACGCCGAAGACAATCCTGAAACAGCTCGGGTCAGATTAAGACGGAGGGGACATGCCAAGTGGGGAGAAAAGCATGGCCATAAACTCATATTTAATATAAATGATTGCTTAAGCTGTTCTGTTGTTACTATGGGTGATTTAGTTTTTATGGCTCACTCAAATAACTTAGTCAGAGGGAGAAAAAACTGTCTCTTCTCTGGTTGACAGTACATTTCTCTGCAAGTAAACAAGCTGTTTGTTCATGTCTTGGAGACAATGAGCTGTTAACACCCAGGCCGGGTAGTAAATAGCTCTGCAAAACCCACTTTCCTGGATCCTGTTTTCATCAACGGATCACATAAATCTTCCCCATAACTAACAAACTAACAAGCTAACCTATATATTTAAAAAATGCCTTACTCTGGAGATCATGAGCTACTTATAATTTCCACCATATGATTACTTGCCTGTTTGGCAGCCACAAACAGGGCTGCGGGGTTACTATTTGCTTGGGTCACTTGGCAAACCATTGCCCCCGATGGGGAAATGGCAGCTCACTCTGCTCCCTGGTTTAAGGAAGAGGTGAAGCAGCTCAAATGGTCTCACGTCCAGGACTGTGGGAGGGTCTGGGCATCTTCCTGCTAAATAAGGTCAACATCAGGGCCTGCAGGAACCACCTGGAAGCTGGGGGGTTTTGAATCTTCTAATCACTCTTGGGCTGGGCTGGTACTCTCAAAAGCAGGCTAGCAGGGGAAATGGATGGATTTCCTAAGGACCGGTATGAGCCTCACTCCACCCGCGACCCTCACTTCCTTGAAAAGGTCAAGGTAGGGCTAGGTGGGTCTCCTGACCCTGCTGCCTTCCACCCCAGTGGCCACCTCTCCACTGGCTACAATCCAGAGGCCCTTGATTTACTCATAAGCCTCTGCTAAAAGGGTTTCACAGCTGATGTATGAAATCAAAATCTATACTGCCATGGAAAAATGTTTGTAACATTAGGTCGAAAAAGATACCTGTATATCTGACTTGATCATAATTGTGCAAAACAAATGAAAAGCGATTACAACAGAGAAAAGCCTGGCAAAAAATATATATCAATGTTAATGGAAATTGTCAGATATGAGTATTTACATCTCTTCCTTCTGTATTTTCTAAATGCTTGATGGTCATTATATTTTACTCTAACAATGCAGAAAGAAAATCATCTTGTTAAGCTTTCTTTCAGCAACTTTGTAAAGCTGAGGAGAAACCACATCCTACTCCTAAACTTAAAACCTTTAGGCATATTCCTCTGCTTTCCATTCTGGGAGGTCTGAAGGGAAAGCCAGGCAAGGGCAGCACTGTAAGCCTTGCAGGAGGTAAATGGCCTGGCTGTGGTGGCCCATGCTCGCCCCCAGACTGTGACATCGCCAGAAGGAACACGCCCGCCAAACCAAACCAGATGAGGCCCGTGTGAAGAGAAGGCGCCAAGTCCACGGTCTGCCCCAGCAGGGTGCTTCCACTGGCTTTCTCATCCGGCAGCCCACCTGGCCTCTCACCGTCCCTGGACACACAGGCGGCCCTGCTCCTTCTCTTTGCTTAGTCAAGACTCGGCCTTTCATCACCTGTCTTCACTCGCCCCTTTGAACGTCCCTACTGACAACACGAGAGGTCTCATGGTGGCCCACGGGGCCAGCAGACGGTCTGTATCAGAACTGTTAACAGTAAGATGTGAAAAATAGACAGTGTGATACACACACCTCCCGGTTACACTGAGTTTAAGAATACTTTGGAGGAATAAAGGGATAGGAACTTCAAACATCAGGCTCAAACATTTCAAAAAGATATCCATGTTTTACCAGATTTATGAGGCAAACATCACCAAAAATCATTCCAAAGCTTTCTGTTGCTTTCCCCGTGATCGTCTTCCTGCTCCTCTCCAGGCCCACATGTGCACCTGACTTCTGGTTTCTTTAAGGCAGACTCGTCATCACACTCACACCCTACCTCTCGCTCCTCCTCTCCTCATTCCCCACTTCTCAGGACATCCCTGTTCTTCAGGGGCTGGTTCAAAGCCCGCCTCTTGGAAGAAGCCCGTTCCAGTGGAAGGGATTTATTCCTCTGCCACTGAGCTCCCCAATAAACATGCGTATGTCTAGGCTACATCTTCAGCCCATTCCTCTCTCCCAACTTCCAGGCCACTGTATCCATCTGCGCGCTGGACAGATGTCATCTCTGGATATCTCCTAGGAGCCCGTCACCCAGCAGGTCCCCTCTTCCGCTGGGGCACCCACCTCCTGGTATAAACATCTATGCTTCTCCCTCTCATTAAGTCACTGGTTTTGATATTCTTAGCAGCTCTTAAACCTGTCCGCAACAATGCCCTGGCCCTGTCATATCCCAGCTGAGGCCCTCACCTTCTGTCTCTGGGCCACTACGACAGCTCTGAAGCTTGTTTCACTGCTGCCAATTCTAAGTCTCATAATAACTACTGACAGGGCCCACGGAGATGTAACCCGACAAGGGAGGAGACGGTTTGGTGGTCCCAAGTGTGGCCTCTGCAGTCAGCTTCCCAGGTACTGCCTCAACCAGCAAATGTATGGGACCCAAGTTATATGACTCAGTCTTCTTGTGAGAGTGAAACGAGTTCTTACCAAGCACTCGGAACGATGCCTCTCACAGGGTACGCGCTTCATAAATGTTAGCTCTTATTACTACCATGAGTCTCCTAAAAGCTTTTGCTTCATACAGGAGTGGGGGTTCTGCAGGTAAACCTTGGATCACAGGCTGGATTCTGTGGGTACACGTTTGTTCCCTGGCACCTGACAACTAGGAGGCCCAACCTACTATGACCGATCTTGGTCACTTACTGTAATTTAGAAAAGCAACACTAGAAAAATCTCAGAAGTGAGTCTACTCAACTGGAGACGCAGAGATGAGGAAAGATCGGGGAAGAAAAGGAGGGGTGAAGTGTCCAGATGAATGCTGTTGGGGGCTGTTCACCTGCTTTCCCTTAGGAAAAGAACAGTGCTCTGAAGAGGAGGTGGCGGAGCAGCCACTGGCTCAGCTCTCCTCTGCTGGGCTCCGCGCCTGCCCGTCTCTTCTCACCCGGGAGCTCCTTGCCCCTCACTGCACATCAAACAGGAGCACCCTCCCAGGCGAGGAGGCCAACAGACCCAACAAGTCTCTCCTGCAGGCGCCCCTCCTGGGCCATTCTATTCTGCCATCTCCCTCCAGCCCCGTGCGTGCAGGTCCGTCAGAAGGACAGCCCTGCTTCCTCTCTAAGTTCTGCTAAGGAAGATGTGCTCATGGTTGCTCCCAGCAGCTGTCTTCTCCACACAGGTGTTTGGCCCCTGAAAATGGACTCCCACAGGGTAGGACTGCGAGATCCTTGGCAATGCCAGATGGGGTGATCCTAAGACGTCTCCACTTCTCTGAGCAGCCCTGGGTAGGAAATCCTTCTCTGAGAAGTCCTGAGAAAGGCTGTAAAGAGCTGCAGATGTTGCGCATGGGCCTCACTCAACGGGCCCTGTGCCTTCTGATCGTGTGGAGAGTGTGTGACACTGAGGACAAGCAGGCATGGGGCTCTGTTTTCCGGGACACACTCTGAGAGCAAAAGCTTCCCTCTGCACTGCTGGACTTGATGTCACTGCAGCCAAGGAGATGAAGACCCTGCTTCCCATTCAGACACACCCCTTCTCTTTCTCCGCCAAGGGCTGGGGCGCTTCCACCCTCCAGCACAGCAGACGAGGGGCTTTGAGAGTGCCTACAGATGGGGCAGCTGGCATGGGAGCAGAGATGGCTGCCTTCTTTGAGTCTTCAGTCCTCAGGGTAAGACAGGAATCATCCCAAATACCTCCCCAATCCCTCTGGGCAGAGTGCTGGCCCAGCAGCAAGAACCAGTATCTTCAAAGCACCAGCTGCCGACAGGGAGTGTAGTAGAAATGCAACATTTTTGCTTGGCAGGATCCATCACCTGTCCTTCTGGTTAAAGTTCTACCACTCTCCCCTCAACCAACTCTCAGGGCGTCACCACAGCCCAGCCAATCAGAGCTATGTGACAGGCTTAGAGACGGGCATGTGACCCAAGCTGGGCCAAGGAACGTTAGCCCAGGGACTCAATGCTGTGGCTACTGAAGGAGATGTTGCTTTCTTTGCTGGTTTGCGAAACTGGCAGGAGGTAAGCCTGGAGCTACCAGGGCCATCTTGGCCACCAAGTGAGAAGCACCTACCTGATCACATGAGCCAACACTGGGCAGAAAGTAAGTGAGCTGTGGAGAGGGACAGACCTCAGACAACATCATCTGAGGACCTGGCTTCAATGCACCAGACCTTGCTGGCATTTTAAGCTATATGAAAGAATAGATTCTCTTTTTCTTTTAAGCCAGTATGGATTGGGTTTATGTTATTTGGAATGGAAAGGATTATCCCCTAAAGATGTGGGTTCCTAGGCATGGCAATGTAGAGACAGTGATCGATCACACAGGCACTGTCCTAACCTCACGACATGCACACCCAGAGACACAGGAATAAGCAATTCTGATACAGAACGAGTCTTGTTACAGTAGGGTAGCCCAGGGCGTGGCTGGGGCCTAGAGAAGGGCTCATGGTCTAGATTTGGGGCAGGGAGGGTAGGAGTGATTTCTTAGGAGAAAGAAGTCTGAGAACTGGGCTGACAGCTTCATAAAATTGTTGGAGGGGGCAGGGAAGTAGGGAAACAGCAGTGTGTCAAGGCCCTGAAGTGAGAAGGAGCATGAAATCTGAGAAACTGAAGTGGTGAAGAGTATGAGACGGGGGTGAAGTCAGCAAGGCCCTTGTAAACCACGGTGACGAGTCTGGATTTGATTCTATGAACACAGGGAGTGATGTGATCAGATTAGTACCACACATGTCATGGCTTTGACTTCCATAATTGGAACTACTGAGTTTAAATTTTAGATTATGATGAATGTAGGCTATCCATCTATATAAAAGATTTCCAGGATATTTAAAAATCACAGATGTGGACTCTTTCTCTGTAAAGCACCTGGAGTGGAACTTCTTATTTAAAAACAGACTTTAAATACAAATTACATGGAAAAAAAATGGGCTTTAGAGGGACATTCGGGTTCAAGTCTCAGCCCTGCATTTTGTCTGTCAGTGTGAATTCATCTACCTAACCCAGTAACATGGGTATACCTACCCTCTCAGGGTTGTTGCATGGATGCAGTGAAAACAGGATATGTTTGTGTACGAGAGAAAGTCTACCAGTGCCTTAAGATACAGCAACAAAAACTTTCGGTCTAAGCCCACTGCACTGTTGCACTATGAACAGAAGTTAGCTTGTACCCAGACAACAGTCCTCACAAAAACAGCCTAGCTTTAGGAGAAAACATGTAGGCAGACCCATTTTGTTTTTGGTTATGTGAATTCTAAACTTAGAACATGAAGAAGCTCTTTAGAACTCTACCTCTTATCTAGTGAAGGTTTCTTTGTATAATAATAATAATGTTAGAAAGTAAACAAGTAAGAACCAGGTCCACATGTGACACTTAAAATAAGCCCTAGAATTCAGGCCTTTTCAAGGAAGACCTACATGAAATATGATCAGAAATAAAGTGTTGTAGTTAAAATCATGGAATGCCATGGGGAAAGTCCACTGAGGCTGAGGGTGGGGTTTGGTCCATCACTGGGATGAGAGGACTGTTTCTGCGAACGGACAGAGGTACCACTGAACCCACAACTGGTGGGCCTAAGAGGCCGAGAAGGACGTTTCTTCTGATCATCTTCTTCTACTTCCTAACCTGACTGGCTCCCTTCTGTACCCAGATCCCAAAGCCAGCGTTTCCTAATTAGTGTGGTAGTTGCCCACGCCGCACCACCACTGCGCTTTGACAGTTCTTGCCTTCTGACCTGGTTTCGACTCCAGACGTAGAGAGGCTTAGGAACCATCCTGAATCCCTGGCTGCAGAACTGCAATCTCTGGAGTCTACACAGGATCAGGGCTTTGCACACCGTCCTCTGTGAGCATCCCACCAACCATCCTTGTCTCTGATCTGACCTATAACTCCCAGCGTCGCCCCCCCCACCCCCAGCTCTATAGGATCAAAAGAGTGATTCAGGGTCAAGACGAAAGTAGCTGACACATGGGTGGGAATGTTTGCTACTGCCTGTGAATTCATCCACAATCATTCAAGGGTCTCCCCAAGAGGAGAAACTGCACCTTGGCAGCTACAGAGGTCAAAGTTCACCTTTCATTTCCACGGTGCCAAGCCAGCCTCCATGCTGGCAAGGGGTCCAGACTGCCAAAGACCCAGTGTAATAGAATTTCCAGGAGAAAACGGACTTAACACACAAAGTCTACGGCTAAGGTGTCAAAGCACCGAAACCTGCCCTGAGAACCAGTTTCTTTCATGTCTCGAGCAGAACTAAGAAAGGTACTGCACAGCAGATTTGTGTCATCACGTTATTTACAGCAGAACATTAAAAATATGCAGACACCAATGCTATCAGAGCTGCTAAACTGGACACCAGAGTTTCCCAAAGTAGGGCTGTTTCTCCACCCCTGTGGATGTCAGAGCACATTACAACCCTGAAGAGGCCATACGGCTGGATTTACAGCCATGTTACCACGGAAAAAGCTAAACACGCTTTTTTAAGGAAAGAGGGGGAGTTCCTCTCAAGGGTCGGCTTTTAAATGAATGCACCATTTCTTCTCTTCCAGAACTGGGCTGCAATCTCTGGAATGCATCCCAGGGCCGTGGTTTGGAATGAGTGTCTAACAGGAAATTCTGGGCAGTCTATGCATACATTACATTCCTTTCCCACCCTGAAGGAGAGTCGTCAACAAACACAACTTTCCTCTGTTGGAATAAAATGGGAGGTGTGGGGGTGGGGAGAGGCCAGGGTGCAGACCGCGCAGAGTTCAAAAGCAGATGTGGCTGCTGAGAATTCAAACATCTCTCGCTCCTAGAAAAAGGACTTAAGTCACTTTTTGAGATGTTCCATCAGTCCCGACTCTATGTGCAAAGGATCGATTTGCCCAGGGAATTACACCCGCCACCCTCTGAAAGAAATGTACCTGTGGACGCTCTTTTCCCCACTGCAGCCTGGAACTGGCAGTGGTTCCTCTAGCAGTGAGAAATCAAAGCGGGGGGCCGGCAAGGGCTGATGACTGAGAACTGGGCAGGAGAAACCCTGATCTCATCTCCAGAGATGGGAGGATGTGCTTCCCCCGTTCACAGTTGGTTCCTAATAGCCCACATCAGCTGAGCACCTTGTCTGTGTGAGCCCCTGACACAGCTCACCTGTGGCCTTCACAATGTGCAGTTGCCCATACCATCACCCCATTTTCCGGTGAGAAAATCAAGGTTCAGAGTCCACAGGAGTGTGCAGGGAGCGTTCTGGGGTTCAAAGCCAGAGCAGCTGGCTGTGGGGCTCCTGGTCTCCCCACCCGCTTCCCTGTCTCTCCCCAGCACTTGATGGATTTGGGTTTTATTTCCAGGGAGAAGCTCTAAATATGAGGCCTTGGACCGCCTGCCTTCACTCCAAACACCGTACTCTGAGAAGCCCAAAATGAACCTATAACACTCCCAGCAGCCCTATTAGACGAAGCCAGACACAGAGGATGTGCCACTGACCCCTGAATGTCTCCAGGCCATCAAACTCTGTGACAGCTCCCCAGGAAGGCCCCTCGGCTGGGAATGCCTTTCCTGGCCTCAGTCCTTCCCCAAGCCCTATGCCCACGTGACGCAGCTCCTGTCGCAGGGCTGGAGATACACTGGGTCTGTGTGGGTCTAGAATATGAACTCTTAACCATCACTGTACAGAGTCTGTTTTTCACGCTGAAAGCCAAAATCAGTAGCGGAACAAAGGATTTAAACAGGTAACACACTTATCTCGAGGAAGCAAAAGTTGACATTTAACAGTAATCAAATCAATGAAATGTTTAAACAACAAGGCCCAGTTGTGGAGCTAATAAATTAGCAGAAATGATAAAAATAAAAACAGACAGCCAGTGGTGGTAAGGTTCTGACGGCCTGGGCCCATTTACTCACACATCGCTGGTAACTCCATTATCTGGAACAAGCCACATGAAAAGCAGGTGAGTGATGTGTCAAAGACCATGCTGCACTCACACCAGCGGCCTGAGCATCCAGCAGAGCAGGGATGCTTAATTAAATCAGCGCACGGCAACTGGAGCGAACATTGTGCAGCCACAAGAAGTGACCATCATGAAGACGCGTGGGGAGGCACATGTGGTCCATGTCAGGCAGGGCATCTCAGACGCTGCGCTATGCAGTGCTTGTGACTTTGTCTTTCGCTTCTGGACAAGCTGGGGCAGGCAGGCTCCAGAAGGTTCCAAGCAGGTACCTGCCTGGAACACATGTTGTTCATGTCTGAGTTCCTAAGCCTAGGAATACGTTGGTGCAAAACAGGCCTGTCGTGATGGATGTTTACTGAACGAGCGAATGTGTGAAAGGTAACACAGAACAATGAAAATGACTGATTTATTAAGGAACAGCTCCTGAGATTCTGTGGGAGCGCGCTCAGCCCTGCAGCACGCCTTTCCTGGGAAGTGCTCTTACCCACAACAAGCCTCCCTCCTCCAAGCAGTTTCAATCTATGCCACCTACACAAGGCCAAAGAAGCCAACACACAGCTCCCGGCTGTGTTTAGTAAAGGTCACAACTCCTGCTTCCTATAAAATAAATAGTGCACGTTTTCTGAAATCAGAGAGATTATATGAAATTCACCAGCGGAGAAGGAAATGGCAACCCATTCCAGTACTCTTGACGGGAAAATTCCATGGACAGAAGAGCCTGGTGGGCCACAGTCCATGGGGTCACAAGGAGTTGGACACGCCTGAGCAACTTCACTCTAAGCAAGCACAGCAATCTCTGGATACTAGGACTAGGTTAATTATAATTTTTCTTTATATCTTTTGTATCGCTTCTCAATTTCTATAATCTACTCATTTGTATAGTGGAAAAAACTGAGTAAATATTTAAAATGCTTATTTCTACTTAAAAAAATATATATGAATGTTTTTACATTTCATGAGATATCCTTCTACAACCTTAGTTTGATTGCTTGTATTGGATTCCACTGTATGGATGTGCACTTGCCGTAATTAAACTAACAGGATATTTATGTTGTTTCCTTCAAAAATGTGTCATAGTAAATGCTGCAGTTTGTTTGCAACAGCAATGCTGGGAACAATCTAGTTGTTTATCAATGTGGGACAAAATATAATACATCCCAGATGTGCAGTGTTACAGTTGTCAAGGAGAAGGCTGCCATTCCATGTGCAGTGATAACAGCTAACACTTATCTTATGTAAGATGCACCAGGCGGTGTTCCACGCACTTTATATATATCTTGACTCACTCAATCCTTTCAGTAATCTTATGAGGTAAGGACTATTATTATATTCATTTTATAGATGAGGCCCAGAGAAGTTAAGAAACTTGCTCAAGATGACATAGCTACTAAGTATTAGGCTTTATTCAAACCCAACTGGTCTGGGCTCTTCACCTACGTACTATACAGCCTACTGATAATGGAGCACATTCTGGGATACAGTAAATAAGAGAAGCAAGGTACACTGAAACATACAGTGTGCTACCATCAACCTTCAAATACAAAATCAAATAAATTAACAAAATAAAAAGCCAAGCATGTGCATATTCTCATAGATGGAAAGAGTCTCTCTAGAAGGATTTACTAATGTAAGTAACTGGTTGCCCCATGGGAGAGGAACATAGAACACATCAGAAAGGAGGAAGAATTACTTTAGTATCCTTTGGATTTTGCATCATGTATTAAAATAATAATGGCATACTGTGTATCATGCATTATAATAAGTAAAAAACTAAACCATCAAAAATAATATTGCAGGGAGCATGGCGTATATAATTTTATGTGCACATCTGACTTATCCCCTTAGAAGAAATTCCTAGAAGTATAATTGCTTTTCAAAGGCCAAAGTCTTTGAAAAAAAAAAAGTCAAGCCTCTAGATTCTAAACTATGGACACTCTGCCACCTAGAAAGGCGGTGTTGCTGTGCACCCAGCCCTCCTGGGGCGTCCACGTAGGCTGTGCAAACAGGAGGCTTGACATGGCCTTTGCCAAGCTGAAAGGGGAAAACGGCAACCTGCTGTTGCTTTAATTTGCATTTCTCGGACTGCCATCTGAGCTCTACAATCTTCCGTATACTTACGGTCATTTCTATTTCTTTTGAAAACTGCTTATACATTTTTTTCGCCTATTATTTTTATATTTTGACTTACAAAGGTTTCTTTGCCATATATGAGAGACATAATCCTTGGACTAATCTGTACACTGGAAATTTTCTCTGCTTTCAGTCTCCTACTTTTTTAAAATAGCAGTTACACGATGGCCCTATATGCGAGACAGCAAAAGAGACACAGATGTAAAGAATAGTCTTTTGGACTCTGTGGGAGCAGGAGAGGATGGGATGATATGAGAGAATAGCACTGAAACATGTATGTTATCATATGTGAAACAGATCGCCAGTCCAGGTTCGATGCATGAGGCAGGGTGCTCCGGGCTGGTGCACTGGGACGACCCAGAGAGATGGGATGGGGAGGGAGGTGGGAGAGGGGATCAGGATGGGGAACACATGTACACCCGTGGCGGATTCATGTCAATGTATGGCAAAAACCTCTACAATACTGTAAAGTAATTAGCCTCCAACTAAAATAAATAAATTAATAAAATAGCAGTTACATATGTGCAGAAGTTTTAAGGAAATCAAATCTAAACATTTTTCAACTGATTCCTTCTCAGCCTATTCACTTACATTTTCTTCTAGTTCTTCTTTAGCTTAAAGTAAATATTTTATCTGTTTGGAGTTTATTCTGGTATACAATAGGCTATACAAACCTACCTTCCCCTCAAAAGACTAGTCAAATATACTAATAATATTTACTGAACAATTCATCCTTAGACAATGATTTGGGGATTCTGTTCTACCCTATCCCATTCCACCTGATCCCACTCCACTCCTTTGCTTGTGCCAATAATATATAGCTTGCTACTATAGATTTATTGTTTTATATTTAATACTACCAGTCCTCATTTATTATTTTTTCAAAAAGTTCTTGGACAGTCTAATCCTTTATGCTTCCAGATGAATGTCTGAACCACTTTATCAAGTTCTACATTTACTCACATCAGGCTCATAAAATATACATCCACTAATTTTAGTTAATTCCATTAAAGTAATTAAAGGAAGGTTAGAATTAAAAAGTTAAAAAAATCCATTTGTTGTACCTTAGTCATAAAACTGTGCCAAGATTAAAAGTGGCTTTGTCTATTAGCTTAAAAACAGGTAGTTATAACTATGTTTTATGTAAAGTCCCATGGTAACAACCTATGGGATTAACAACAACAACAAAGAAAATACCCATGGAAGACACACACACACAAACGAGAAGGAATAAGTTCATGTCACTATTAAAACCCCAACAAAACACAAAGAAGAAAGCTAGAAAAAAGAAAAAGAGGGCCAAAAATGTAACAAGACTGACAGAAAACAATACAAAATGTAAGACTTTCCCTATCAGTAATTACTATAAACATAAACAGATTAAACTCCCCAATCAAAAGACACAGACTGACTGAGTGGATTAAAAAAAATAAGATCCAACTATATGCTTTCTACAAGAGACTCACTTTAGATTTGAGAACACACATAGGCTGAAAGTGAAAGACTATAAAAAAAAAAAAGATAATCATTGCAAATGGTAACCAAGATAAAGAAGAGTAGTTTTACTTATACAGACAAAGCAGACTTTAAGTCAAAAACTCTCATAAGAGCAAAAAAGAACATTATCTAACAGTAAAAGGGTCAATTCATCAGGAAGACATAACAATTATAAATATACACGCAGAAACATCAGAGCATGCAAAAATGGACAGAACTTACGGGAGAAATAGACAGCAACACAGTAACAGTAGGAGGTTTCAATAACCCACCAGCAATGGATAGAACATCTAGAGAAGACAAATAAAGGAACAGAGGGCTTGAACAACACTTTACTTCAAATGGACCTACCAGACATATTCAGAACATCCCATCCAGCAAGGGAACAACATATATGCTTCTCAAGTGCACATGAAACATGCTCTAGGATAGATCATGGATTAAGTCACAAAACAAGCCTTAACAAATTTAAGAAGGCTAAAATCATATCTGGTATCTTTTCTTACCACAATGGAATTAAAGTGGAAATGAACAGCAGAAGAAAAACTGGAAAATTCACACTTATGTGGAAATTAAACAACATACTCTTGAATGATCAACAGGTCAAAGAAGAAATTAAAAGGAATTAGAAAATATCTTCAGGCAAATAAAAATGAAAACATCGCAAACCCAAACTTAGGGGATGTAGAAAAAGGAGTATGAAGACGGAATTTTATAGTAGTAAATACCTACATTAAAAAAGAAGAAAGGTCTCAAGTAAATAACCTAACTTTACACTTGAAGAAATTAGAAAAAGAACAAAGTCCAGAGTTAAAAGAAGGAAGGAGACGATAAAGATTAGAGTGCCGTTGTTCAGATGTTCAGTCGTGTCTGACTCTCTGCAACCCCATGGGCTGCAGCACACCAGGTTTCCCTGTTCTTCCCCACCTCCCAGAGTTCGCTCAAACTCAAGTCGCTCAAAGTCAAGAGTAGAAATAAACAAAATAGAGAACCAGAAAAACAATTCTAAAAATCAATGAAACTGAGCTGGTTCTTTGATAAGACCAACAAAATTGACAAGTGTTTAGCTAGACTAACAGAAACAGAGAGAAGACTCAAATAAGTACAATCTGTAATGAAACAGGAGACATTACAACTGAGGTCACAGAAATAAAAAGGACTATAAGAGACAACTATGAACAATTACATGCCAAGATTTCCCTGGTGGTACAGTGGTGAAGAATCCACCTGCTAACGCCGGGACCCTTCCTCGGTCTGGGGAGGTCCTGCGCGCAGCGGAGCGGCTAAGCCCATGTGTCACAACAACCGAGCCCACGCTCTGCAACCGCTGAAGCCGGTGAGCCGAGAGCCCGTGCGCCACGCTGAGGAATCACCTCAGTGAGAAGCTCACACACCACAGCAAAGAGCAGCCCCTGCTTGCTGCAACTATAGAACGCTCATGCACAGCAATGAAGACCCAGCACAGCCAAGAATAAAACAAACTAAAAAACAAACAATTATATGCCAACCAGTTGGAAATCTAGAAGAAAGAGACAGACTCCTAGAAACATACAACCTACCAAGAATGAGTTAAGAAGAAACAGGAAATACGAACAATCCAATAACGAATAAGGAGACTGAATCAGTTATTAAAAATCTTTCAATAAAGAAAATCCCAAGGCCAGATGGCTACACTGGAGAATTCTACCAAACATTTAAGAAATTATTAATGCCAATCCTTTTCAAACTTTTTCAGAAAGGTAAACAGAAGGACAATAATACTTCAAACTCATTTTATGAGGCCAGCATTATCCTATTACCAAAGCCAGACAAAGACACACAAGAAAAGAAAACCTCAGGCCAACAGCCCTGATGAATATAGACGTAAAAATCCTCAACAAAATACTAGCAAACCAAATTTAATAGCACATTAAAAGAATCACAGGCCATGACCAAGTGAGATGTGTCCTTGGGATGCAAGGATGGTTTAACACACAAAAGCGAATCAATGTGACCCACCATAACAGAGTGAAAGATAAAGATCACAGTATCATCAGCAGATGCAGAAAAGACCTTTGACAAAATTCAACACTGAATCATGATAAAAATAACTTAAAAACTGGGATTAAAAGAAAAATACTTTAACATAATAAAGGCTATATAAAACACCTCGCAGTTGACATCACACTAAAGGAGAACAACAGCAAGCTCTTCCTCTAAGATGTGGGCCAGGCAAAGACGACCACTCTTACCGTCGCTATTCAATATAGTACTGGAAGTGGGAGCAATGGTAAGAGAGAGATCAGAAGGCATCCAAACCAGAAAGGAAGAATATATCCCAGCTCATAGATGACATGATTTTATAGTATAATAGAAAACTCTGAGGATTCCACAAAAGAACTATTAGAATTAATAAATGAATTCAGCAAACTTGTTGGACACAAAAGCAATGCATAAGAATCAGTTGCTTTTCTATCCACTTATAATGAACAATCTAAAAGGGAAATTAAGAAAACAATTGGATTTACAATATCATCAAAAAGAATAAAATACTTAGGAATAAACTTAACCAAGGAGGCAAAAAACTTCTACATCAGAAACTACAAAAGACTGGTGATATAAATTAGACAGAACAAAAGGTAAGATAGCCTGTATTCATGGATTAGAAGACAATACTGTTAAAATGTCCACACTACCCAAAGCAATCTACAGCATCAATATAATCCCTATCAAACTTCCAGAGGCTTTTTTGGCAGAAATATTAGAAAAAACAATCCTAGAATTCATAAGAAATCACAGAGGATTCCAAATAGTTAAAACAATTTTGAGAAAGAAGAACAAAACTGGAGGCCTCATGTTTCCTGACTTCACAACATATTAGAGATCTACAGAAGTGTTGCATTGACATAAAGACAGATACACGGACCAAATGAACAAAATAGAAAGCCCAGAAATAAACTCATGCATACATAGTCAAATGATCTCCAACATGAGAGCCAGCCAAGACGACACAATAGAGAAAGTACAGTCTCTTCAACAAATGGTATATCTGAAAACTAGACATCCACATGTAAAACAATATGATTGGACCTTTATATTATACCAGAGACAAAAATCAACTCAAAATGGATTAAAGATTTTAAATGTTAAGACCTAAAACTATAAAACTAGAAGAAAACAAAGGGGAAAGCTTCATAACACTGCTCTCGGCAATGATTTTTTAGATATGATACCAAAAGCACAGGTAATGAAAGCAAAAATAGATAACATTAAATTAAAAGGCTTCTGCACAGCAAAAAAGGAAACAATCAACAGAATAAAAAGGCAACCAAGAGAATGGGAGAAATTATCTGCAAATCATATTTTTAGTAAGAGGTTAATATTCAAAATATATAAAGGACTCTAACTCAACAGCAAGAAACCCCAATCAGATTAATAAACTGACATTTCTCTTAAAGAATACACACTGCAGCCAACAAATATATGAAAAGATGTTCAATATCACTAATCACCAGGGAAATGCAAATTAAAACTACAGTGAGGTATCACCTTGTACCCGTAAGGATGATTATCATCAGAACAAAATAACAAGTGCTGGTGAGGGTGTGGCGAAAAGTGGAACGTTTGTGCCCGGTTGGTGGGAATTTAAAATGTGGCAGCTGCTGTGGAAAACAATATGGAGGTTCCTCAAAAATGAAAAATCCCATATTTTTAAAAGTATCACTACCATATGATACAATAATCTCACTTCTGGGTATTCATCGAAATGAACTGAAAACAGGATCTCAAAGAGATATTTGTACTTTCAAGTTCACTGCATTATTCACACTAGCCAAGAAGTAGAAGCAACTAAAATGTCCATCAATGGATGACTGGATAAAGAAACGGTAGTGTGTGTGCATGTGTGTAATGGAATACTACTCAGTGTTAAAAAAGAAGAAAATACTGTCATATGCTATACATGAATGTACTTTGAGATCATCAGGCAAGATGAAGAAGTTCCAGAGATGTGATGTACAACAACGTTCATACTGTTAATAGAACTGTACTGTACACTTAAAAATGCATTAAGGAGTAGATTTCATGTCATGTTTTTTTTTTCCTAACCACATTAAAAAAAAAAAACAGTGGGTCTGGGAGGAAGCCACAGCTCCCACTGATGGAAGGAACACCTCCTGTACTGTGTGAGCACTTCATAGCTCAACCTGACACAGTCTTCCCCTCACATAGGTATCACCACCCTCATTTTAATGGCCTGCAAGCCAGGCACCTAGGCTTGGCCCAAGAATGCACAGTTAGGTACCAAGTGGTAGAAGTGTAATTTATACTCAGCTTGTTAGACTGCAAAGCCTACACCTTCCTGCCCACTGTCATTATGACCAGCATACCACAGGCTATCTCCCTCGTTCCCTCTGGCCTGGGAGTGACCCAAGTGCAGTGGTGGGGCATGTCCACTCCTGGTTCATCACCACCACAGCCTAACAGTGCAAGTATCTTCTAGGTAATGAATGCATTTGCTTCTTCTTGTGGATAAGAGCCACAATACATTGATAAAATTCCACTAAAAACTGCTATTATTAGGTCAAGCTTCTTCCAGAAGAATTACTAGTCAAAGGAGCAAACCAGTTCACCTGGAATGTGTTTCTTCTATGTTGGTTCTATGATTAAAATGTAATCATATCTATATTTGATCTCTATCCAGTCACATTAGATAGTGGTTCACACCTGAGAAAAGGGATGAAAGTGAAAGTCGCTCAGTCATGTCCGACTCTTTGAAACCCCATGGACTATACAGTCCATGGAATTCCCCAGGCCAGAATACTGGAGTGGGTAGCCTTTCCCTTTTCCAGGGGATCTTCCCAACCCTTTTCATATTGTTCATGGTGTTCTCAAGGCAAGAATACTGAAATGGTCGGCCAGTCCCTTCTTCAGTGGACCCCATTTGGTCAGAACTCTCCGCCATGACCCGTCTGTCTTGGCTGGCCCTACAGCATGGCTCATAGTTTCATTGAGCTAGTCAAGGCTGTGGTCCATGTGATCAGGTTGGTTAGTTTTCTGTGACTGTGGTTTTCATTCTGTCTGCCCTCTGATGGAGAAGGATAAGGCTTACGGAAGCTTCCTGATGGGAGAGACTGACTAAGGGGGAAATTGGGTCCTGTTCTGATGGGCAGGGCCATGATCAGTAAATCTTTAATCTGATTTTCTGTTGATGGGCGGGGCTGTGTTCCTTCCCTGTTGCTTGTTCAGTTCAGTTTAGTCACTCAGTCTGTCCGACTCTTTGCGACCCCATGGGCTGAAGCACGCCAAGCTTCCCTGTCCTCTCTTCTTTTCACAGCTATTTGTAAGGCCTCCTCAGACAGCCATTTGCTTTTTTGCATTTCTTTTTCTTGGAGATGGTCTTGATCCCTGTCTCCTGTATAATGTCACCAACCTCCATCCATAGTTCATCAGGCACTCTGTCTATCAGATCTAGTCCCTTAAATCTACTTCTCACTTCCATTGTATAATCGTTAGGGATTTGATTTAGGTCATACCTGAACCGTCTAGTGGTTTCCCCCACTTTCTTCAATTTAAGTCTGAATTTGGCAATCAGGAGTTCATGATCTGTGCCACAGTTAGCTCCCAGTCTTGTTTTTTGCTGACTGTATAGAGCTTCTCCATCTTCGGCTGCAAAGAATATAATCAATCTGATTTCAGACTTGACCATCTGGTGATGTCCATGTGTAGCGTCTTCTCTTGTGTTGTTGGAAGAGGGTGTTTGCTATGACCTGTGCATTCTCTTGGAAGAACTCTATTAGCCTTTGCCCTGCTTCATTCTGTACTCCAAGGCCAAATTTGTCTGTTACTCCAGGTGTTTCTTGACTTCCTACTTTTGCATCCCAGTACCCTATAATGAAAAGGACATACTTTTTTGGGAGTTAGTTCTAAAAGGTCTTGTAGGTCTTCATAGAACTTTCAATTTCAGCTTCTTCAGCACTACTGGTCAGGGCATAGACTTGGATTACCATGATATTGAATGGTTTGCCTTGGAAATGAACAGAAATCATTCTGTCATTTTTGAGATTGCATCCAAGTACTGCATTTCGGACCTTTTTGTTGACTATGATGGCTACTACATTTCTTCTAAGGGATTCTTGCCCACAGTAGTAGATATAATGGTCATCTGAGTTAAATTCACCCATTTCAGTCCATTTGAGTTCACTGATTCCTAAAATGTTGACGTTCACTCTTGCCATCTCCTGTATGATCACTTCCAATTTGCCTTGATTCATGGACCTAATGTTCCAGGTTCCTATGCAATATTGCTCTTCACAGCATTGGACCTTGCTCTGTCACCAGTCACATCCACAACTGGGTGTTGTTTTTGCTTTGGCGCCGTCTTTTCATTCTTTCTGGAGTTATTTCTCCACTGATCTCCAGTAGCGCATTGGGCACCTACTGACCTGGGGAGTTCATCTTTCAGTGTCCTATCTTTTTGCCTTTTCATACTGTTTATGGGGTTCTCAAGGCAAGAATATGAAGTGGTTTGCCATTCCCTTCTCCAGTGGACCACATTTTGTCAGAACTCTCCACCATGATCCTTCCGTCTTGGGTGGCCCTACATGGCATGGCTCACAGTTTCATTGAGTTTGGCCTCATTTGACCTGAGGCCAAACTGTGGTGGAGGTAACGAAGACAGTGGCAACCACCTTCTAAAGGTCCCCTGCACGCACTGCCACACTCAGCGCCCCCAACCCTGCAGCAGGCCACCGCCGACCCACGCCTCTGCTGGAGACTCCTGGACACTCCTGGGCAAGTCTGGGTCAGTTTCTTGTGGGGTCACTGCTCCTTTCTCCTGGCTCCTGGTGCACACAAGGTTTTGTTTGTGCCCTCCAAGAGTCTGTTTCCCCAGTCCTCTGTAAGTTCTAGTGGTTCTATGGTGGGGTTAACGGTGACCTCCTCCAAGAGGGCTTATGCCATACCCAGGTCTGCTGCACCCAGAGCCCCTGCGGCAGGCCACGGCTGACCCAAACCTCCACAGGACACACTCAGACATGGCTCTGGCTCAGTCTCTGTGGGTTGGGCGTGCGTTTTGTGCCCTTCCCAGGTCTGAGCAGCTCAGGCGACCAGGTGCTGAGTAAGCCCACTATCCCGGGTGGACCATGTGTCTTAATCACCTCCCCCGTCCTGGCTACTCAGTTTTCTGGCTGTGCACCGTCTCAGGTGTGCCGTGTATGTCTCCTCTGGAGAGATGATCTCAGGCTGCAACCCTATGGCGGGTGTCAACCATCCAGGATCTCAGGAAGACGGGGTTAGCAGCTTGGAGCCTGCTCACAGTTTGGTGGAAGATGCCATCTCTGGGGCTGCGATTGTAGCAGCCCCTTGCCTTCAAGCCTGCCTCTGCTTCTGGGCAGGGAGGGGCCGGTTTGAAGCAGCAGGCTGGGTCTCCTTTGCTATTCACTCAATCCTTTGTTCTGTGAGAGGGCTAGGCTGTGCCTTAGGCTGTTAGGTTAGAGCCTTTTGCAGCAAAGTTCTCTTTCCCGCAGTTGTGGTTAGTTGTATATTCTGTGGGTTTTTTTCTTCTCTTGGTTAGCTTCCAAAACTCCCTAAAGACCCACGCATGAGAGGGTTTCCTGCTGTGTGGAAACTTCTTCTCCTTCACAACTCCCTCCCCAGGACAGGTCTCCATCCCTAACTCTTTTGTCTCTCTTTTTGTCTTTTACATTTTGTCCTACCTCCTTTCAAAGAGAGTGGGCTGCCTTTCTGGGTGCCTGGTGTCCTCTGCCAGTGTTCAGAAATTGTTTTGTGGAAGCTGCTCAATATTCAAATGACCTGTTGATGAATTTGTGGGGGATAAAGTAGTCTCCCTGTCTTATTCCTCTGCCATCTTAGATAAGATGATGGAATTCCAGTTGAGCTATTTCAAATCCTAAAAGACGATGCTGTGAAAGTGCTGCACTCACTATGCCAGCAAATTTGGAAAAGTCTGCAGTGGCCACAGGACTGAAAATGGTCAGTCTTCATTCCAATCCCAAAGAAAGGCAATGCCAAAGAATGTTCAAACTACTGTACAACTGCACTCATCTCACATGCTAGTAAAGTAATGCTCAAAATTCTCCAAGCCAGGCTTCAACAGTATGTGAACTATGAACTACCAGATGTTCAAGCTGGATTTAGAAAAGGCAGAGGAACCAGAGATCAAATTGCCAACATCTGCTGGATCATTGAAAAATCAAGAGGGTTCCAGAAAAACATCTACTTTTGCTTTATTGACTATGCCAAAGCCTTTGACTGTGTGGATCACAACCAACTGTAGAAAATTCTTCAAGAGATGGGAATACCAGACCACTTGACCAGCCTCCTGAGAAATCTGTATGCAGGTTAAGAAGCAACAGTTAGAACCAGACATGGAACAACAGACTGGTTCCAAACTGGGAAAGGAGTACATCAAGGCTGTATGTTGTCACCCTGCTTATTTGACTTATATGCCGAGTTCCTCATTCGAAATGCCAGGCTGGATGAAGTACAAGCTGGAATCAAGATTGCTGGGAGAAATATCAATAACCTCAGATATGAAGACGACACCACCCTTATGTCAGAAAGTGAAGAAGAACTAAAGAGCCTCTTGATGAAAGTGAAAGAGGAGAGTGAAAAAGTTGGCTTAAAACTCAACATTCAGAAAACTAAGATCATGGCATCCAGTCCCATCACTTCATGGCAAATAGATGGGGAAACAATGGAAACAGTATAAGACTTTATATTTTTGGGCTCCAAAATCACAGCAGATGGTGACTGCAGCCATGAAATTAAAAGACTCTTGCTCCTTGGAAGAAAAGCTATGACCAACCTAGACAGCACATTAAAAAGCAGAGACAAAAAAAAAAAAGCAGAGACACTAGTTTACCAACCAAGGTCTGTCTAGTCAAAGCTATGGTTTTTCCAGTAGTCATGTATGGATGTGAGAGTTGGACTATAAAGAAAGCTGAGCGCCGAAGATTGATGCTTTTGAACTGAGGTATTGGAGAAGACTCTTGAGAGTCCCTTGGACTGCAAGGAGATCCAACCAGTTCATCCTAAAGGGAATCAGTCCTGAATATTCATTGGAAGGACTGATGCTGAAGCTGAAACTCCAACTGTTTGGCCACATGATGTGAAGAACTGACTCGTTGGAAAAGATCCTGATGCTGGGAAAGACTGAAGGTGGGAACAGAAGGGGACAACAGAGGATGAGGTGGTTATATGACATCACCAATGTGATGGACATGAGTTTGAGTAGGTTCTGGGTGTTGCGGAGGGATAGGGAGGCCTGGCGTGCTGCAGTCCACGGGGTCACAAAGAGTAGGACACAACTGAGTGACTAAACTGAACTGACTTCCCAACCCAGGGATTGAACCCAGGTCTCCCACATTGCAGGAGGATTCTTTACCAGCTGAGCCACAAGGAAAGCCCAAGGATACTGGAGTGGGCAGCCTATCCCTTCTCCAGCGGATCTTCCTGACCCTGGAATTGAACCGGGGTCTCCTACATTGCAGGCAGATTCTTTACCAACTGACCAATCAGGGAAGCCCAAGAATAGGGATAATCACCTCAAATAATGCCTCAAGAGTCCTCAATTATCCTCCTCACAGCACAGACATTTTCGAGGCCAAAAAATTAGACAATAAAGCTCAAGTCTGCCAGTCAGTCAGTTTTCAATCCTGACCTCAGTTTTGCTAATGATCAACTCTACATATGTCATTTGTTGCCAGAGTCTCTGTTCTCTATGAGGCAAGACCGGATGTCTGGTTATTCTGACAAGAGGGTTTCCCTTGATCAGAGGTCCCTCCCACACTTGCACGTCAGGCCCGTGCATCTGACGACAGGAACTAACATCTGTAAGTCGGTCCCACTGACATACCTGGGCCTTTGCCTGCCCAGGGACAGCACTGAGGCATCTCCTGCGATGATCTGGTTTTCAGAGCTGGAGGGCTCTCCGACGGCACTGAAGTGGCCCCCTAAGTGAGGGCCGGGATGTAAGTTATAGGCTGGTGTCTCAGGGAACGCAGGCAGTGATACGGCTGCACGGACTCACACGGAGACGCCAGTTCTGAAGCTGCTGAGAAGATGCAGGCCCATGTGGTGGTGACAGTCAGTGGCTGTTTCTTATTTACAGTGTTGAAGGGCATCTATCTATGTCTCTATTAACAAATGAGAACAAACGTTAATTCCTTAACAGCTTCAATGAGGGTCTCTTCCTAGCTCCTGCCGCTCTGCTCACTTTGGCTTTTCTAAGCTTTATCTCTGCTGATTTGTGTGGTACATTTTAACTTCCTTTTTGCCAGCCAGCCTGCCATCACCTCTCTGACTTCCCGTGGCCTCACCGACCTCTCCCCAGCTATTGCTGGTCATCCTTCTGGGCTCAAGTAGCAGGACTGTCAGCCGCCAAAGGGCAGTGGATCCATCCAGCACATGCTTATTGAGTGCCTGCTGTGTGTCAGGCAGTGTTCCAGGAAGAGAGCAGTGAATAAAGCTTGCAAAAATCCCTGCCCTCACTGAACGTACATTCCAGGGGAAGGGACAGACGATAAATTAATAAACGTGCAAAACAGAGTGAGTCAGCTGGTGATAAGTATTGTAGATCAAAGTAAAGGAAGAAAGAGGTTAAAGAGTGGCGTGTGTGTGTGTTTTATTTTAAATAGGATATCTGGGGAAGACTATACTGACTGAGTGACTATGAGCAAAGGCCTGAAGGAGGTGAGGGTGAGCCTTCTGGGCTCAGACCACAGCAGGTGCCCATGGCCTGAGGTGGGAGCATCCTTGACATGTTCAAGAACAGCAACAGGGTCAGTGTGGCTGAAACAGAATTGAGGGGACAGCGTTAGGGGAGAAGGTCAGTGATGAAGGACTAGGTCAGGAGGCCTGCAGGCCACTGGAAGGACTTGGCTTTTCCTCTGATTGAGATGTGAAAGTTGTTGGAACAGCACTATAAAAATGGCAGGCTTATGACAGGACCTCAATAAGGCTATTTAGGGCCAAAGTGAGGTCCTGTGAAGTCAGTAACTCCGAGGAACACTCCTGCCTTGAAGAACTGCCACTCCTCCAAGGAAAGAGCTGATGTTTCTCCTCCAGTCTCCTGCTACCCTCCCTCCACTGGCCTCCACACAGACCTCAGCCAGCATTCCTCCTGCACTGTGGCCCCACCTTGACTTGTGCGTCCTGTGCCCAGGACCAGATACATACTTTGCAAGAGCTGGTGCAAAATGCAAATGCAGGGCCCCTTGTTCAAAAAAGTAAGAATTTCAAGACAGTAACAGCAGAGCATTTAACCAAGTGTGGGTCCTTTTTGGGATACAGGCTGTGTGCTTATGAAGCTGGCCCTGCTTATTCCTATCTGACCCAAGACGGCAAATGAAGGCAAAGAGGGCCCTGGGAATGCAGGCCCCAGGCACTCCACCCCGGCCCCAGTCAGAGGTTTATGGTGACAGCAGCCCTTGCTACATTCTAGAGAAAGCTTCACAAGTCTGAGAGGAGGAGAAAGACAATCCCAGGAGCCACTGTGGGGAGGGCAGCCTCCTCCAGGGCAAGGAAAGCTACCAGGAGGCGACATTACAAGCCAAGAAGAAACAGAGATGTTTCCCGAGTGCCTCCTTTGCTCTGGGCTTTGAGGCAAAGAAACCATGCCAGATGATGCTGGCAAACATGCAAGGTGATTGGCCAAGGCTTCCCCTGGGCAGGGCAGTCTACCTGGGGAGGTGGGTCTGCAACTGAGTCCGGAAGGACGGACAGAAGGCAGGGGTAGGGATGTTTATATGGGGGAAATGGAAAGCTACAAAGGCAAGCAAGCAGCCAGTGTGCTTGAGGGGCAGTGAGGAGGCCAGTTTGGCTGATGGCAGAGGAGGTACCAAGAGGTAGGACCAGAGCAGGGAGGGCTTTACCCTGAAGGCAGTGGAGGCGGGGATTAAGAGAATGTTCTGAAGGAGGAGAAGGACAGGATGAGCGCTGAGCTCTTCGAAGGCCTGGCTGGCAGTCTGTGAGGGACAGACAGCGGGGTCTGAGCCTCATGTAAGTGGGAATCCTGCCAGCCAGGGCAGCAGGGTGGGCGCCCATCCACATGAGCTGGACAGAGCGTTCCTGGCATGGACAGTAGGTCTGCACAGATGGACAGACACGAGAGAGGGTTCGGATGCGCATTTCCAAGCAAGCAACAACAAACAAGTGCACAGCACATCCCTGAGACCGAGTTCTCTGGCGGGATGCCCAAACCACGTGCATCCCGCAGAATTCCTAATTTTAGAAACCAGACTGGAACTTGTCTGACCAAAATAAACCTGGCCCCAAATATTTACTTTTGTCGTTATTTTGCAATTGTGGAGGCAGGAGGATCAGTGAGAGCCTTGGGACATTTGACACATTGCCCACCAGGGTAGCCTTGTTGGAAGAGCTGGCAGTCATAGTCCTGGGGGTCTCCAAGGACAAGGAAAAGTTGCTGGCACTGGGTCCTTCCTCCCTATTTTTCAGCCTCTCAAATGTCAACTCTGGACTTCATAACCCTTTTGAATTCCTTTTTCACATGGATAAACAAGCTTTCCAATCCTGGGATAGCAACCAAAAGGGACAAGAAAGCAACTAGCAATATTTATTTTCATCATATAAACAGGACAGACACACAGTGCTCCTTCTCTCTCTTTAGGCCACAGCACGGAAACAGCTTTAATGTGAATCCAAATGAACTTAGAATTCTTACCTCAAGGATTTTAAGGCAAAAAAAAAATCTCACCCTGGCCTATATGGCAAGAAGCTTGTTCTCGTCCCTGGTTTTTAAACACAGAAACTCTTCCCTTTTAACAAGAGTGAACTACGAGAGTTTATCCATATAACACTCTGATTAAACAGGCATCATTTCTCACAGATATGGACAGATGTTGTCATGTTAATTTTGAAAATTCTATCAAATCACGTTTATGTTGTTTCTTTCCTACAATCGTACTTTTCTGACAGTCTGAGTAAGTGATTTAATACTGTTTGGATTTTGAATTGGTTTGCAAGTGTGTTGTTTCATTTTTAAAAAACTGAGAAAATCAAGGAATACTTAGAAGACTTGTTAGTATCAACTAGCTACCAGTTTAATAATTCAGACGGAAATACGCACATTCTAATCACTGATGACAGCCTAGAGTTTTCAACTGTACAATTTGAATTCCCATAAAAGCATGACTTTGTAAGAAGTGTTTTTGGTTATTTGTTCCTTAACCAGGAATTTTCTAGGGTATGTAACTTTACAAATGGAAAAATAGTAACAAATGATCCCAAGAAACCTTTCTAGATAAAAAAGCATAAACCACATATTTCTAAATAAACACCACATTTTTGGGACTGCACATGGAATAAGAAGTACCATGTGATTCTTCCTACACAGAGTTCCACTCTGCCAAGATGGGATATTTTAAGAATCCACTTGAACTATCAGTTGGGCTGGCAGCCTCCCCTGGAGTCTTCACCTCATCTTTAAGGTTCCCCCACAAAAGAGCTCAGGGCTCCTTCCTCCCAGGGACCGCTTCCATGTCACTTCAAGAACACCAGAGAGGTGGACGCCAAGCTCAACTTTCCTCCTGCATCCCCCACAGTCAGTCAGCCACCAGGCAAGGGCTCTCTCCCATCTGTGGAGTCATCGCCCTGGCCTACATCATCACCCCTCTCCCTGGGACGTCACCCCGGCCCACACCATCACCCCTCTCCCTGGGACGTCACCCTGGCCCACGCCATCACCCCTCTCTCTGGGACGTCACCCCGGCCCACGCCATCACCCCTCTCCCTGGGACGTAACCCTGGCCCACGCCATCACCCCTCTCCCTGGGACGTCATCCTGGCCCATGGCATCACCCCTCTCCCTGGGATCTCTGCAAAGTCTGATGATGACAGGTCTCTCCCCACCCACTCTTGCAGAGTCATCTTTTCTCCAGGGCAGCCCTCGGTGGCCTGACTGACTCGCACTGGGCTGGGGCAATGTGAGACGAGATAAGGTAATACGGGGAAGCAAGGAAGCCTGGTGACCCACACTTCACTATCCATGGGGGTCATGCTGCCCTGGCTTGTCAGATACCCACACACTAGAACAGTGCTGCCAGGCCAGTGGGCTCGGAGCCTGGGCTGGGCTCCAGCCTTGAAGATGGCCCTGATGCAGAAACACACACACAGACTTCAGTGCTTCAGGCCAGGAGGTGGCAAGGCCCCAGCTGGTGAGCTGGTCCTGGTTCACAAGACTCACTTGCCAATTACTTGTCTGGAACCTGGCAGGCCATTTCCCATAAATACTAGGTAATAAGGAGATAAGCTGCCCATGCTAGTCCAGAAGGACTGAATTAACCCATAACTCAACAAGGCCACATTTGCAAGGAAAAACAGGAGCGGTGTATTTAGGAAAGATTTATCTGATACTGAATGTAAGGAAGCCTGCTAGCTCCTTTAATAAAATAACACCCCAATCCTCCCAGGCTGGGAGGAGGAGGGAGAACCTCCCCATGTGCTAATTCTCATCCTGAGATCCACTTTTGGGGATCTGACTGACCTCCGCTGCCCCTGCTTCAGGAGCCTCAAGATACTGCTTCCTGTACCACCATGGCCCAGCCTGGGGACAGACCCTGGCCTTCATGCTGCCAGCACTGCAAGCCCTCAGTCTGAGGACAACATTCAAGAGCCAAACTCAGAGAGTAACTTCCAGGGGCTGCTAGAGATGACTGCCCTCAGGCTCCTCCCCGTGGGCCCCCAGCTACCTCGGCTCCCCCAGGCAGAGGTCTGCCTTCTTCGCGACCTGGGAAAAAGTTCTCAAGCACATCTAAATTCTCCAGAGAAAAGGCCCGAAGACAAGAGGGCACAGAGGAAAAAACAGGATGTCCTAGGATGACCAGAAGTTGTAATGACCATTCTCTTAGAGGGGTATATCCCCTTACCATCGTGAGACTGCATAGCCCTCAGAAAGTCATAAGTCTACATCCGCACGAAATTTATAAACACTCTACGTGTGTGCACGTGTGTGTGTGTGTAAGTGGTGGTGCTTCGGATTGCTTTCTCATACCAGCTATGTACCAGTTATTGATTAGACACTGAGAGATTAAAAATAGTTAAATAACAAAATGTTTCTGTCCTTGAGAAACTCCTAAACCAGCGGGAGGAGAAAGGGACACATCCAATACAGGTCACAGTATCTCTGAACTGGAAGGTACTGAGCAGGACACAGGTCAAACATGTCTGCAGAACAGACTCTGGTCCCTCATATCCTCTGCCTTAACTGTGGAGAAGACGGTGTGAAAGGGTCCCCTGGTGTGACGGTCAGTCTGGCACAGACAGGGTGCCACCCTCGGCATGCAGTAGTGGAAAGAGTCCTGGACTGCAGCCAGTCTCCAGAGCCTTTCTCTCAGGTAAGGCATTTAGCCAATCAGAAGTTAAACCCTGTTATTTGGGGAAAAAAAAAAAAAAAAGGTGGTCCTGTCCAGAAGATGCTGTGAGAAAAAATGTCACAACAGGTAACAAAGTCCTGGGACAAGTGTATGAGGCATAGGCAGGGAGGACAGTCCTTGCCCCTCCACTCTTTTATCCCTCTTTTTGTCTGGGTAGAAGGGCTCTGGATCCTTGGCTAAGAGAGGCCCAAGGGGCACTGATGCAAAGCCATGGTTGGAGGAGAGGACTCAGGACAGGCTGGACCCAGGCCCAGAGGGCTGTGGAAGTGCAGAAGGCCCAGGGGGTCAGGAGGGCTGGGGGTGGAGAGAGACCAGGAGACCTTGAATGACTAGGTCCTCTTCAACCCAAGTGGGCACTCAAGCCCAAACATCTGCTCTATTCCACACAGCAAGTGCAACAAACCCTCAGTAAATCCCCTGGGGTTACCGAAAGCCCTGCAGTCCTGGGGTCGAAGAGGATGTGGGATCTTAAACCAGATGCTGTTTTTCCCCCAGGAAAGGTCACTGTTTGGAAAACATCACTCCTGAGGACGTTTCCAAACCGAGATGTCCACCAGGGCCTGGCCCTTCACCACCCGTGGACCAGAGGAGCTGCGGACGCCCACCCCTGCCGCCAGGGCTGCTCCGGGCCCCACCTCTGATGTTACCCTGCAGGGCAGATGCTCCACGGCCTGGGAGACACAGCTGCTCTGGGAGGAAGCAGGGCTGCGGAGCAAGGCAAGCTGCCAATTAAAAGAAGCAGCTTCTCCCTCCTTGAGCAGCTCCAGCACCAGATGAGTCGTCTCTGGAGACAGCTGCCCCCGCGGTCCTCAGCCTCGCCAAGACCTGTGCATGCTAGGGAACATTCCATTGGCTGGAAGGAAGGTGGAGGGAGCTCAATTCTGGCAGCTAGGCCAGTCCGGCCCCCAACACAGGATACTGTGGCACTTCTTCTAAGAGCTCAAGCACAGATCATGAATTCCAGAAACTGTTCCTCACTCTTTAGCTAAATCCCTCTGCCATAGGGAGGGTCGAATAATGTTCCTCCCCAGAGGGAGCCACATACCCATCCCTGGGCCCGTGAACGTTACCATCTACGGCAAAGGGAATATGTCAATTTGATTAAGTTAGGGTCTGGAGTGGGGAGAGCCTAGACTATCCAGATGGGCCCTATGTGTAATCCAATCCCAGGGCTGTTGGACGATGCCAAGAAGGCCAAGTAAGAAGTAGGAGGTGGGAGACCAAAGTGAGAGGTTATGAGGAAGGAGTCATAAGACAAAGAACACAGGCGCCTCTAGAAGCCAGAAAAGGTAAGGAAGCCAATTCTCCCCCAGAACCTCCAGAAGGAACCTACCCTGCCAACACCTTGACTTTAACCCAGTGAAACTGATTTGATTTCTGACCTCCAGAAACTGCAGGAGAACACATGTGTGTGTTCAAGCCACCATTTTGTGGTTATCTGTTATAGCAGCCCCAGGAAACCAATGCAGCCCCCAAAGAGACGGTGGCACCCCCAGGGCTTCCGTGACGCTCCGTCCTCTTAAATTGGCTCTCTGGCCCTTGATCACTCCACCAGCCTCTCTCACCAACTATACCATGGGCATCTTCCTTGGCTCCCTCACGGGCAGAAGGCACTGCAAACCCAGCTTCCTTCTCGGTCTCCTCTGGGGCCCCGCCAAACGCAGCTCCAGGAACCCAGGAGGGGACCTGGGGCAGATGGTGATGGAGACCCATCATCGTGAGGAAGCGGAGCTCTGGCCCCCCTCCTATTCCGTCCTTGCTGACCCCTCCCTAGCTGCAGGCTCCTCCTTCCTAACTGCTAACTAACTCTCCAGCTCCTTGTAAATGCAGCCACCCAGCAATTCCTCAACTTCTCCAGGACCTGGTTTGGGATTAGAAAAATACCTATTGTCATTAAATAACCCCTCCTGGAAGAGGTCCTCAACACCTGTCCCATCTATTTCCTATTCCAGTTTCTACCTCACACTTCACTTTTAAAATAAAGAAGGAGGTGAAAATATATTCAGAGAATCTGCCCTGTCATGCTGTGTTTGTTAATTATCAACACGAGGCAAAATTCCAATGCTGTTTTCCCAGAGAATGGAAAAGCTTTAAATTCTATACTGAGGGTAGTGTTTGGCACGTCCAAAGGTGAGAGGTCTTATCTTGGAGCAGCCGAGGTTCAAGAATCCTCTGCCCTCGAGATCCGTAAGCGTGTACTTTCCCAAGAGTCCAGGAGTCCATGGTGAAGTGACTTATAGAAAGAAGTATAGTTTTCAAACTTTCAAATATCAATAGGTATTCACTGAAAAATCATAACTTTTACAAGGACCCCCTAATCTAAAACACTAAAAGCTGAGAGGAGCTGCTCTGAGGGGAAGAAGGGAGGAGGAAGAGAGAGAGGAGGAAAGAGGAGGGAGAGGGGCGAAGAGGGAGAGAGAAAGGAAAAGGGGGGATGGGGAGGGAGGGAAGTAGGAAGAACTGTATCTGATCCACTCAACCCAAGAGGGATTTTAGGGCCACCTGAAAAACCACTGATATTACAATCTACTGTCTATATTACATATACTCCTTTTAATAATAAACATTTCCACTGACACAAATCCTACTATAATGACAGATGCTCTACTATCATTCCATTCTCGTCATTCTTTAGGGCTCATTCCCTTCTACGGTTGGGAGCTCCTTTGGGGGAAGGAAACAGTGTTTTCTTCATGATTCTAACCAGCTAAGTCTGTTGGGTGAATGAACTGAACTGTTTCCAAGCTCCAGGCACTGTCCTTTATTTAAGATTCTATCAATGAGATGCAAAAAGACAACAATAACAACAACAACAAAGGAAAACAACTGGACCACAATGAAAGAACATAACCCCTTAGTGTCATCATCAGGCGATGCAAGCTTTGGTCTACCTAGTCTGTGATCACATTAAATCAAGAGAACATGTGATGGGGAACTATTAAGAGGACCGACTGATAAGGAAACATTTGACTAGAAGGGCAGGGAATGTAGTCTTCTAGAAATGTGAACCCAGACGACACTCCTACAGAAAGATGGACCATGTTTACACGCTGGAGGCCTCCAAGAAGTGCATCAAATGCCAGAAGGCTTGGAATGTTCCCCATGTGTCCCTGAAGGTGCTGAGCCGATCTGGGAGCAGGGGCAGGGAGCTGAGAGAAGACCAAGCGCGCGCTGGGAGGAGGGGAGGGAGGACCACAAGACCCAGGCGGCCCCGTCAGACGGCCTTCCAAAGCTTGCAAAGGCCTTAGCCTGACAAGGCAAGCAGCGGGGGCAGGCTGCCAGGGACGGAAGGGACTCTGACAAACCAGACGTGGAGGGACGTACTCCATCCCACGTGGACTTCCGAGTTCCTTACTGAATGCACAGGTGAATGAAGCGACCTGCACAAAGTCAGTTTTTTTAGAGGTGAGAGGCTCTACCGAACCTCTGGGCCCTGAGGGTTGTTCCCTTATTCCACAAAGCAAGTGTGCATGTAAGTGAGTCTACGGAGCACAGGCCTCTCCCGGAGCTTCTGGTGTCTTCCCTGCCCCACCTCTGCTCCCATCTCCCCTCACCGGGGATGACTCCCAGGCCTTCCTCTAGCTCCTCCTCTTTCATACTAAAAAGGCCAGTTCCGAAAAACTTCCTGAAATTCTTCCCTAAAAACTCCAACTCACACTCCTCTGTTCTAATTCCAACTATGCCTTTCGGGTTCTCGGCTCGTCCAGCTCTTTTCTGGACTTTCTGCTGTCAAACACAACAGCACTCAATGTTATACTTGGTTTGTTCATGTCTTATTCAACACCATATCCCCACTGCCTGGATACTCGTACTAATAAGGATGAACAAATGGAAGAATGAAGGTTTCATCGCTTACAGTTTGTCTCTGGCTGAGGACAGGAACTGCCTGATGCTTCCTTTAAGTGCCTCTCAAAGTTCTACATAAAACTCTGACGGCTGAGTTACAAGGTGTACCAAACAGAAACATTTAACAGTAAAACTGTATCTAGTACACTGTGGTCTGGCATTTGCTGTCAGGCTACATTTTCAACTGGATGACATCGACCTAATAAGGTCTAAATTTATTCAGCTATATTGGGATACAATTTAGGACAATTTATCAGCATATCATTTTCTAAATAATTACAATAAGAGTGTCTAACACTTTAGGGCAAAAGATGTGTCATAAATATTAAACAGGCTACACAAATACTTTCCTCTGTTTCATCCGTATATAAAGCACAGTGGTAAATTCATTTTACACCTGTAAGACAATCCACATTCTGCTAAGTTCTATCAGAAGAGCTACAACAATCTAAGTGTGAAACTTTTCTGCCTTTGAACTGTGAGCTCCTCGGGAAAGGGACTGAGTGCTTGTCCTGTCCCTCTCCAATTTGTCTTTCCCTGTACTGTATGTCCCTACTTTCACTCAGAAATAGGACCAGGTGATAACTTGGTTGAGTGCATGCTGAACAAATCAAAGTGAAAGAGGAGAGTGAAAAGTTGGCTTAAAGCTCACAATTCAGAAAACTAAGATCATGGCATCCAGTCTCATCACTTCATGGCAAATAGATGGGGAAACTGGAAACAGTGGCTGACTTTATTTTTCTGGGCTCCAAAATCACTGCAGATGGTGATTACAGCCATGAAATTAAAACACACTCCTTGGAAGGAAAGTTATGAGCAACCTAGATAGCATATTAAAAAGCAGAGACATTACTTTGTCAACATAGGTCCGTCTAGTCAAGGCTATGGTTTTTCCAGTGGTCCTGTATGGATGCGAGAGTTGGACTATAAAGAAAGCTGAGTGCTGAAGAATTGATGCTTTTAAACTGTCATGTTGGAGAAGACTCTTGAGAGTCCCTTGGACTGCAAGGAGAGACAACCAGTCCATCCTAAAGGAGATCAGTCCTGAGTGTTCATTGGAAGGACTGATGTTGAAGCTGAAACTCCAATACTTTGGACACCTGATGCGAAGAGCTGACTCATTTGAAAAGACCTTGATGCTGGGAACGACTGAGGGCAGGAGGAGAAGGGGACGACAGAGGATGGCATCATCGACTCAATGGACATGGGTTTGGGTGGACTCTGTGAGTTGGTGATGGACAGGGAGGCCTAGTGTGCTGCGGTTCATGGGGTCGCAGAGTTGGACACGACTAAGCGACTGAACTGAACTGAACAAATGAATGAACAGACAAATAAATGTGTGTGCTGCCCAGTCAAGTAAGTGCCTGTCCTTTTCACACAAGGAAATAGGCATCAGCGCATGGTCACGTGGGAACCTCTCCATACCCGGGACCCTGGAAAGATGTGATGAAGCTGGAGAATTATGGCATCTCCAGAGGGACAGAAAGAAGCAGGACGTCCAGGTACATCCAGACTTTGTCTGTGGCTTTCGGTTACCTAGAACGCTGATGCCGCCTCTCTGGGTCTCAGCTTCTCTAACTCTGACGTCGTTCAACATCATCTGTCCCCCTGCCTTCCTGTCAGGACAAACAAGGTGTTTATGGGAAAGTTCTCTGTATACTATAAGGCACTATATTAGTTTCCTTAGGGCTATCGTATCTAAGTACCGCAACTTGGGTGGCTTATCACAACAGAAATGTACTGTCTCACAGTTCTGGAGTCTGAATTCAAGGTGGTGGCAGGGCCATGTGCCCTCTGAAACCTGGAGGCAGAATTCTTTGCTACTTCTGGGGGTTTGCTGGTAATCCTTGGCCTTTTCTTGGCTTGTAGGTGAATCACTCTAATCTCTGCCCCCATCCATCACACAGCCATTTTCTTCCTGTGCGTCTCTGTCTCTGTGTTTCTTCTCCTCTTCTTTTAAGGATACAAGTCACACTGTCTCAAAGGCCCACACTACTCCAGTATGACTTCATCTTAACTAATTATATTTGCATGACCCTATTACCAAATAAGGGTTTCCCAGGTGGCTCAGAGGTAAAGAATCTGACTGCCAAGCAGGAGATGTGGGTTCGATCACTGGGAAGATCCCCTGGAGGAGGAAATGGCAATCCACTCCAGTATTTTTGTTTGGGAAACACCATGGACAGAGGAGCCTGGCGGGCTACAGTCTACAGGGTCACAAAAGAGCTGGACACGATTGAGTGACTAAACAACAACAACATTTCCAAATAAGGTCACATTCTGAGAAACTGGGGGTTAGGACTGCAACCTATTTTTTGGAGGAACACAATTTAATCCACAACAAACATCATGCGAATAAAAGCACCACATTTAAAAACCAATGAAATAACGTTAGGCTAGGTAATTTGGACTAATCTCCCTGCTGAGAACAAGACAAGCTGGAAAAATATTTTAAAAATTCTGCCTGAAGTTACAGAGGATTAACAAGCAGTGAAGAACGGAGCCAAGATTTCAGAGAACAGAGAAATCCTGAGAGGTGATCCTAGCAGTGCGGGACACTTTGTGGAACCAGAGACACTAAAATTGGAGTCTCATCCCCACAGTGCTCCAACTAGGAGGAAAGATGAATGACAAGCAGACCGGTCCTCATGGGGACAGAGCCCCCTCGGGTCCGGAACTTAACAGACCGCAGGTGCCCCAGGGCCTGCCGGAGGAAGGAGAAACGCTCCCTACAGGAAGAGGACATCCTCCAGTTACTTCGGTAAGCTTCCGTCTGTGATGTCTGGCACTCAGTCAAAACTAACCAGGTATGTGAAGATACAAGACAATATGAATGGACTCCAAGTTAAAAAACCCATCAGGCTATAGACACAAATTCACAAGTGCTTAAAAAAAAAAAGAAGGAAAAGGTGTTATCAGAAGTGGAATTTAAAAAAATACTATGTTTAATCTGTTCAAAGAGTTGAAAGATAAAATTGAAAAGTAATTAGAAACAAAACAAAAAGAACACACTGAAATTCTCTAACTTAAAAATAACTAAAATTAAGAATTCAGTAAGTGGGTCTAACAGCAGCTTAAACACAGCTTGAAGAGACAATTAGTGAACTAAATGATAGGGCCGAAGAAAATACCTAGTTTGAAGCTCCGAGACAAAAGGATAGAGGAGAAAGATGAGAGGGTGAGAGATACGTGGGGAAGAAGCAAGAGGGACTAACAGATATGCAATCAGAGTCACAGGAGAGAAGAGAGAGAACTGGGCAGAAGAAATAACAGCCGAGAATCGTCAGAACTGAGGAAAGACATAAGCACAGATACAAGATCTTAAATGAGCCTTGTACAAGACAAATAAAAAGAAAATTGTATTTAGGCAGATCACAGTAAATTGCTGTGAAAAATCTTAAAAGCAGACAGGGAGAGAAAATATTATTGTCAAAGGACAAGCCATAAGATGGAATTTTAATTTCTTAATGAAACTACCGAAAACCAAAAGACTCTGGAATACTGTCAAAGTACTAGAGGAAAATATCCACATGTTTAAAGAACAAATAACCAATCTTAAACAAACTCAACACAGAAATAATACCAGCCCTACACAAATTATTCCAGAGAACAAAAATGATGGCATGTCCCGATTCACTTTATGAGACTCATTAACCATGACATAAACATCTGGCAAAGACATTATAAAAGAGCAAAACTATAGGCAATCCTTGTTGTCAGCACAGATGTAAAAATCCTCAACAAAATATCAGCAAAATGAAGTTAGCAACGTATAAAAACGGTAACCGTACGTCACAAGCAAATGAGCTTAATGATGTAGGGACGCAACTCATCACATTAACAGAACAAAGGGGAAAATCCTATCAATAGATTAAGAAGAATAATTTGATGAAATTCAACATCTGTTTATGATAAAACTCCCTGCAAACTAGGACAAGATAGAGACTTCCTGAATCTGATAAGTGGTATTTATAAATAACTCCAGCGCTCATCACACTTGATGGTGAAATGCTGAAAGCTTCCTGCTGAGATCAAGGACAAGACAAAGAGGCTTGAATCACCACCTCTATTCAACAGCACACTGGAAAAAGAGGGGTAAAGAAATAGGGAAAACATCTCATTCACGGATGTTGTGATTGTGTGCAGAAATAATCCAAAAGAATCTTCAGACACATTTCTACCATCAACAATTAGCTGGAAGAAAGAAGGTTGGTCTGAAAATATTTCTTGTATTTCATAACACTAAAAATAAACCTTTAGCAAAGGAAAAAAAATTTAAGGTATGATTTACACTAACATCCAAATAAAATGTTTAGAAATAAGCAGAAATATAGGCAAGACCTGTATGTAGAAAATTCTAAAATGTGATTTGAAGAAAATTTTCAAGTCCATAGAAAATGAGGGACATACCATGTTCATGGTTTTGAAGATTCAGTATTGTAAAGATGTCAATTCTCCCCAAACTGGTCTACAGATTCCATGCAATCTGAATGAAAACCACAGCAGTTCTTGTTTGTGCATTTTTGTGAAAATGGAAACAGATCATCTGATCCTAGGATTTATGTGGAAATGCAAAAGGCTGATAACAGACTTGCTCACTGGATACTGAAACATGACTGAGCAACAGTAAGTAAGAAAAGGTAATTCTGGCAAAAGAATAGACAAAAGACCAATGCAACAGAATAGAAAGCGCTGAAACAGTCTCAGGTGTACATATGGTCACACTCAGAGAGACCAAAGTTGCTAGACTCCTGGGACAACAACTCTGCTCCTGGGCAAGGCTCTTCCCCTCTCTGGACCTCGGTTGCTTCATCTATAACATCTCTTTGGACAAGGTCACAAAATTCTGATTTGAAATAAACAGACGGAATAAGCACGCCCAGTTAGCGGGGTGTCCTCAGTCTTTACTTCCATCTGAAAGCAAGACAGTATGCCATGAAGCCATTCTCTCCGCTTTCTGGGGAAAAGAAGTGATTTAAGCTCAGTGTCCTGCCACCTACAGATTTTAGTCCAAAAGATTCCAGGCAGTTGAATATAAAGAACATAGCCCACTGAGTCTTGCACTGTTTACTCATTTCAAAGGTATACAAGGTAGTGGATAAACGGGCAGATCTTGGTTTTAAAATGCTGATTTTCACTTATATACCTATCAAAGTTTCTAATTAAACTATTTAAACTCTCCTCTGAACCTCAGTTATCCTCATCTGTGAAAGGACAGTTATAGTAAAGATTAAACTGAATAATGCTCATAAAGTACTTAGGAAGGTGTCCAGTACATAGTAAACATTTAATTAAGTGGAAGTTTTTGTTGAAAATATACTGGGACTGAGTACTGGGGCCGTGGTGATGATGAAGCCAGGATGACAGAAATGGCAACCCACTCTAGTATTCTTGTCCGGAAAATCCCATGGGCAGAGGAGTCCGGTGGGCTACAGTCCATGGGGTTGCAATGAACTGGACAAGACTTAGCAACTGAACAACAACAGAATGCCTAAACTATGGCTAGTATTCAATAACTATGTGTGGTATGGGCAAGTTATGAAATTCCTGGGCTCCCATAAACCTCTGTTTAAAGCGTCAGACTCCCTCTGAAATGATAACTAGATTCCTAGCACATTTCTGCCTTTCATCACTCCTGAACACTAGGCTTGCTCCCATGTCCCCAACACACACACACACACACACACACACACACACACCCCTAGCCTCAGTGAAGATCTTTTCCTTTCTTTCCATTCTGAGCATATGAGGGCTCCTCTGCCTCATGTAGCCAACTCACCTCAGTAGCCTGTAGCCTGGCTAACAGCTAGTTGATTTACTGAGGGTCCACCTTACTCAGAGACTACTAATGCAAAACTCCCTATAAAGGAAACATTTCAAAACCAACAAGAAGCTGAGGATTACAAAACCCTATTCTAGAACTTAAGACTCTGGCCTGAAAACATTTGTCTGGAAGGGAGGAACCGATAATGCTAACTGCAGGAGTGGCTGCAGCCCTCTTGGTCCTTTCCTGCTGGAACAGTTATATCACCTCTGAACCTCACTCCCAAGATACCATAAACCAAGGTGCTCTGAAAGTCACAGGTGACTATCCTGAACTGTAATGAACTGAAGAGTTTTCTCTAAGGACAGTTTTTGACTTGTAAGTACATCAGACCTGCTCCTCCCTCTCTGTAGAGGGTTCCACCTGCCACCCAGGTGTCTGAACAGCATCCCAATTCCTGCTGCTACCCTTCCAAGAAGAGACTCTGAAACCTATCTTGGAAATCCACTAAAACGTTAATTTTTTTTTTCTCTGGTGAAATCCCTGTTGCTTGTGACAGGTTCTTCTGGTTGGGTATTCAGCGGAACTAGCAAGAGCCCACCTGCACCCCAGGTAAAGAAGAGCTCATTGTTCCTCCATCCCCAAGCCGTCTGTACGCCAGCCACACAGTAGTACTTCCCTCCAGGGTCTTCCCTCCCAGATCTTGCTGAGCGACAAGAGGGAACTCGTCATTCTGCATCACTGACTGGGTCCTGAAGTTCCAAATACTCTTAAAATTGCTACCAAAGGTTGTGATCGCCCCAATTTGTAAAACCCAGGGAATATTACACTCTGACTTAATATTCAGTCATCTCAACAGAGCATGATGTGGAAAAGTGAAGGTGGCAACTGTGTAAACCCCTCTGGAGCTCAACCTTTGCTGAGATGTCCTGAGGACAAGCAATTAACCAAGTCAGTCTTCTACAGTAAAGTGTTTTGAAAGAAGCAGGAGTATTAAGTGATGGAAACGACCCACAGGCTCACTGTAACTTCCGCACTGCCCTAGCACCTTGAGGGATACAGGACACATCATCTAGCAAACCTCTATGCACAGCCCTAACCCAGGGCAGAGGCCGGGACTGGGCACACACAGCAGGAACCTTGACCTTGGAATCACTGGAGCCTGAGAAGGGCTGCAGCCCACCTGCCTCACCTCCCCCAGACATCAAGGCCCACATTCACCCGTGGTGAGCTCACACCTCTCCCATCAGCCCCTGGTCCTGGAATTCAGTCTCAGTGGGTTTCCCTGGGACAAAGGGACATCTATTTCAGCAGCAAGCAAACTTCTTCCATAGGAAGATAGTCCTGAATTAAAAAATAAAAATCAAAGCCAATAAGAATAGAATATTTTACAACTCATTTGTTTGAATATGTCTGCTATACTCTTGATGCATATTCTTCATAAATACTATCTACTCCTAATGGGCTGAGAAAATTCACAAAATTACCTTTAAACTGAACTTCCGGATCTTTGACGAAAATCATGCAGCCTAGCCTGTGAGAATCATAGATTCAAACGGAGTTAAGCAAGTAAAATCTTAGGACCTTATGCTAACTGTGGTAAAGTTACCACGGGCTAGTGAATTCTGTTAATACTTCACTCACGTGCCCTCATTCGAGCCTCACGACAACCCTAGGATGTAGTTACTATTGGCCTCCCGTTCTCCTGGGATGAGGAAGCTGCAGTACAGAGAAGTGAAGTCATGTGCCAAACGTCACCTACAGAGCAAACACGTGGTAGAGATGGGATCTGAGTCCAGGCAGTCTGGCCCCAGCGCTCACGTCTTAACCGCTCTTACCAGAACGTGGGGAGAATGGGAATGGGCGAGACGTTCACTTTGTGGGAAATAAAAAGTTTAAAGTTTAATCAGCTTACGTTTAAAATCCATTAGCGCTGGTTCATGGGTCCTGAATTCCCAGCAAGGCTGACTTGTCATCCTTTTCCCACCTCCCCACACTGCGGGCGCAGCATCACGGCCCTGCTCCGGTTCACACGGCCCCATGGTCACCATTACAGAATCCCTGGTGGAAAGGACCAGACTTTCTTGCTGGGAGAGGACTTGGAGAACTGAGGTTACCCATCCCGGCCTAGTTCTCTCTGTCCTGCTGCTGACTAAAAGAACATGACCACACCAGGAAAAACAGGAAGCTGGTGAGCAGATATGCCAGAACAACAGGTCCACTGTTCCCAGCAACTGGCAAGCAGCACGGCCAGGGGCAGTGCTGGGTGAGACCTGCGGTGTGGTCCTCCTAGACCACTTGCTTCTGCAGGGCAAGGAGAGGAAAGGGCTCCAGGCTTTCTGGGCTTCCTCTGTGCCAGTGTTTGTTCATGACCCCGGTCCACACCTGCAAGGTGGGTCTGGTCATTTCCTGGCATCAGTGAAGGCAGTGAGGCTCACAGCTTGACTGGTTTGCTCAGCAGGGACATCACAGGCAGCGATTGGAACCCAGCTTTCTCTACCTTCCAAGGCCTCAACTGGATGCATGTTTCATGCTGCCACCTTGCATGGCAGGATTCTTTCTCAAATTTACCCAACAGAGTATCCCGAGTTTTATTTAGTCAATGAAATAAAAACACCAGTGAATCAGTATCAGTTTCTTTAAAAACTTTTTATGTAAAATGTCAAAAAATTTTAAGGGCAAACAAAACAGCTGTAGAATTGTGAGAAAGATTAAATATTGGGTAAAGGCTACATACAGGCTTCCCAGGTGGTGCCAGTGGTAAAGAACCTGTCTGCCAATGCAGGAGACATAAGAGACCTGGGTTCGATCCCTGGGTTGGGAAGAGACCCTGGAGGAGGGCATGGCAACCCATTCCAGTATTCTTGCCTGGAGAATCCCACGGACAGAGGAGCCTGGCGGGCTACGGTCCATAGGGTTGCACACAGTTGGACACAACTGAAGCGACTTACCACACATGTACACACAAAGGCTACATGCAAATTAGAAAGAACAGCCCCAAACCACCCCCAATCCATATCCTACTATATATAATATATTTAATTACAAGAACCTGCTGTATAGAACAGGAAACTGTGCTCAATATTCTGTAACAACTTATATGGGTAAATAATCTGAAAAAGAATGAATATATGTATATGTGTAACTGAATTACTTTGCTGTATACCCAAAACTAAACACAACATTGTAAATCAACTATACTCTGATAAAATATTTAAAACCACCCCTCCCAAAAAATCACCCCTCAATAGTACAATAATATATAAACAGAAACACAAACCTGGAAAAATTTCAATCTCTCTATTAATCAAATAGGGCTTCCCTTATGGCTCAGCTGGTAAAGAATCCACCTGCAATGCGGGAGACCTGGGTCTGATCCCTGGGTTGGGAAGCTTCCCTGGAGAAGAGAAAGGCCACCCACACTTCAGTATTCTGGCCCGGAGAATTCCATGGACTGTATAGTCCACGGGGTTGCAAAGAGTTGGACACACTGAGAGACCTTCACTTCACTATTAATCAAATAAATGCAATCAACATATGCAAGCTATTAAATCAGCAATTAAGAACTTATGAAACATAATGTTGGCACAAGAACATGCTATGGAGGTAGGTATAAATTGCTACTATTCTTCTAGAAAGCAATTTAGTAATTTGTACCAAGAGTCCTAGATGCTTTTGTTCACTCCTTTATCCAAGAATTTCATTTCCTGAGTTTATCCTAAGGGATTCTTCTAAAATATGAGGAAGTTTTATGCAGCATAGATACCTTCTCTTTAGCATCACTCTGAAGTAGAGGATAAGTGGGATGCAGCCTAAATGTCATTCTGATAAGTGTTGGGGTATTTAGTCAATAAAATATTAGCCATTAAAAATGATGTAACAGAATCTATGTAGCAAAATGGAAAAATACTGCCAAATGCAAACATTGAGGACAGAATAATTGGAATAAAGATGTAAAAATGCAATGTAACACATGATTATGTAGATTTGTGATCGTCACTTTGGCAAAAAAATTACCCATGATATGACAAAAGGAAACATAGCCACAAGAGAGGAGCGGGCGTAAAGTTCAAAGTATTTTAAGCAGGCTCTTCTGATAGGTTCGCATGCATTTACCTACCTTCCACACATTTACCTACCTTCCAGGAGGCACTTTTTAAACAAAAGAGAACCACAGGTAGGGTGGTACTCTTGCCTGCTGTGATGGCCATTCCTCCGACTGGCGGGCACTGCAGGGGCTGAGTTTCCAGAAGGGAGCCTGAAGGGCGGCTCACAGCATCCCTTCTTTCAAGTGGTTTCTGGGCTGCATCTGTGTGGTGTTTGCGTCTGACCCTACAAAGGTTACTTTTGATCCATTAACCAGTTGTGGTTTAGGGGTTACACTGAGGGCTGGATGGGGGAAGGGTAGGCAAACGGAACAGTAAAAGCTTTTTAAAGTTTCTTTTCAACCTTAAAAAGAAAAACTGGGGGCTGTCTTTCTGTTTGCCTTGCACCTCAGGAGCACAGGGCTTCCCTGCATCACATACAGCACTTCCAGACACACCATTAACATGGTCCAGGCGAAAGCTCTGGGGCTTTCAGGTGGCTCAGTGGTAAAGAATCCACCTGCAATGCAGGAGACCTGGGTTCGATCCCTGGGTTGGGAAGATCCCCTGGAAAAGGAAATGGCAACTCACTCCAGTATTCTTGACTGGAGAATCCCATGGACAGAGGAGCCTGGAGGACTACAGTCCATGGGGTTGCAAAGAGTTGGACACAATTCAGAGACTAAACAACAGCAAGGCGGAAGTGCTGGGTTTCTGTGCGTGCGTTTTGCTCCCTGTATCCGGTTTTCCATGCCCCTCACCCCAGAGTCAAATTCTTTAGCGTGTGTGAGGTGTATCTATGTTTGCTCGCAAACTTTGTGCATGTGGGATGGGTTTTCATGTGTGCTTATTTTTAACTCATGGAAATATTGGTTTGTGTATCTCATTTTAATTTTCCACTGAGCACTATGTTCTTAAGATCACTCGCGCTGCTGTGTGCAAGCTCCCAACGGGCGGTGCCATCAACACAGTGGGGTACGTGTCCCCAGGGCATGTAGGGTTGTGTCCGCTCCGGCCCTTCCTTCCTTCACCCCTGCTCTGCTGCTTTGACTCCCCTCTGGTCGGCACATGGCATGACATGATGTCCTCAGTGCCAAGTGAGCACGATGGCATTTCTCTAAGGGTCTTTGTTTTTTTTTAAAGAGGAAACTGTACTTGACATTTGCAGTTTTTAAGAAGGTATCTTTCAGACTTCCCTGGTGGTCCAGTGGCTGGGAATCCGCCTGCCAATGCTGGGGACGTGGGTTCCATCCCTGGTCCAGGAAGACCCCCACCTGCTGTGGAGCAACTAAGCCCGTGTGCCAGAACTGCCGAGCCAGCGCACCCTAGAGGCGGTGCTCTGCAACAGCGAGGACGCTGCAGTGAGAAGCCCGTGCGCCGCACTAGAGAAAGCCCGCGTGTAGCAACACAGACAGAGGGAAGGCAAAAATAAGTAAATATTTTTAAAAGAATGTATTTTTCTTGTATGCCAAGAACTCTGTGATAACTTTAATAATTAAGAATAGTTGTATTTAAAAAGTGGGCTTCCCCACTGACTCAGTGGTGAATCCGCCTGCAATGCAGAAGACATGGGCTCAATCCCTGGGTGGGGAAGATCCCCCAGAGGAGGGCATGACAACCCACTCCAGCATTCTCGCCTGGAGAATCCCATGGACAGCGGAGCCTGGTGGGCTGTGGTCATTGGGTCGTAAAGAGTCACACACAACTGAAGTGACTGAGCAGAAACAGCAGCATATTTTAAAAAGTATATTCTTAATTTCCCTTATCCTCTCTCAGACCTACTTTGAAGCAGCTGCTCTGAGAAGGGCCACAGGGGGCTGCCTAAGACCTCCTGAGGTCTAGATCTGAATTCCAGAGATGGTCGGAGTCTGCCACGGCTCTTTGATGGCATGATTCTGTAACCTGGTATCTCTGAGGTCAAGCTTTGATCCTGAAATTGACACTCTGGGAGCCACGTATGTCTCCACAAGCGCATACGACAAGAAAGCATGAAATGGAGCGAGTTTAGCTGGGACATGAGTAGTGGGGATGTCCTCACGGGGCTCTGTGCCCTGCCTGTGACCCTGTCACAATAAAAGCTGTTTATGACAGCAGCTCGTTAGTCCACACAGACTCCCGCCTCTGCACCGCGCAAGCATCATGTGTGGGCCAGGGCTGGTGTGGTCCACACGGGGCTGGCAGGGAAGAAGCCAAGGCTCTGAGGGTGAGGCCGCCTGCCCAGAGTCACAGAGGCAGGGAGGGCTGGGCGTGACGGCCCAGCCTCAGCTGGGCTGATTACCCTTTGCCCTCTCCCCGCCACACAGCGGACGGCACACCTGCCCACTCTTTGGAGATCGGGGTTCCCACAGGCTGTATCTGCCAGGGCCCCTCTGGTCCTTCTCCCAGTGACTCTGTGTTCCAGGGATCACATGCCTGCCAGACCCTCTCTCCCCTGACCCCAGGGAACCAGGCAGGGAGGCACCAGTGAAAACTGGGACCCCCAAAGGGCCAGCTCTCCCTTGCCTGCAGGCATCGTTTTTAGTAGCTGGAAAAGATCTTAGGAACCATATCCGCCAGGGTTCTGGCAGGAAACAGATGGCACTCTCAAGCTGGGTAATCTGAGGAGAGTTTAATAAAGGGCCCATTTACCGAGGGGCGGGCAGGGGGTAGGGGAACCACAGCACAGCGTTCTGGGACCAGTAACAGCGCCACAGTTACACGCCGGGACCACAGGGTGAGGGAGGAGAGGCTATGGAACCTGAGACGGAGTGCCCTGCGCAGAGGGCTGCCGAGCGGGGCCCAGACCTGGTGACGCCTCAGGGAGGAGTCGGGAGAATCAGTACTTGGGCCTCACTACCCCCCTTCCCCCAGCCCCCTCCACCCACCCCTCAGATCTCCCGTGGGTTCTCCCCACTGGGTAAAGAGCACAACAGGGGACATGAAGCCAGGGGCCCGTCCATACAGTCCCCACGATCAGCTTCCAGAGCACAGGGCAGGGCGGAGAAGGGCGAAGAGTGGATCTGAGGGGCAAACCCACCAAGAGACGGAGCTAACCCAGCCTCCCAGCTGGAGCGCTGGTGTGCTCCTGGGGGAATGGCCTGGCCCAGAAAATCAAAGGCTGAGTTTCAGGGCTGGGCTGGGCACTCCATCTCTGGGTGCTGGGCCATACTCCTTTGCTCCCCGTTTGACTTGAGGACTCCTCTTCCTTTAAGCATGACTAAAATCTTGAGAAATAACAGGCCTTCAGAGTAGCTGGGAAGCACTTGTTTCACATGTATGGATGGTGGACTCCAAAGCCACCCCTACTTGGGACAGTCTACACTTGCCCCGAGCGACTCCTCACAACACCCACCTGGTCCATACCTGGGTGCAATGCCTGACCCAGAGTTGGGACTCCCACAGTTTAAAGGGACCAGCTCAGGGGCTTCCGTCGTGATCCAGTGGCTAAGACTCCATGCTCCCAAGGCAGGGGGCCCGGGTTCAATCCCTGGTCAGGGAACTAGATCCCACATGCAGCAATGAAGACTGCAGATCCCGTGCATTGCAACTAAGACCCAGCGCAGCCAAGTAAATAAATAAATAATTTTAAAAAATCAATAAAGGGACCAGATAATAAGAATAAACACCTTTCAGCAGGTGCCGGCACACAAACACCAGAGGTGGGGAGAGCAGGCCTGTGGGTCTGCAGTGGAGCCCAGCTGTGGTATGAGGAGGCAAGATGAGAGTCCTGCATCCAACCCCCTCCCCCGTCTCCCCCCACCGGCCAGACAGCCGGGCCCTGGCCCCTCTGTGAACAGGCAGAGCACCGCCCACTCTACACACACACAGAAATAGCTGTGCATTGACCCATGAGAGTTGCCCAGGCCTGGAAAAATCCTCCAGGATATTTTAAAAATCACATGTTCTTCCAAGGCTTTTTAAACTTGACTGAAGAACTGGCTGGCTAAAAAAAGGAGTGAATTATTGAGATACTTTTGGTAGGCATCATCTGAGCTACAGATTCAAATCAAGAGATCAAAATGCCATTTGACTCTTAAGTTTCCTTACGTATTCTACAAACCTCACTCCCCGCCCTTTTATGAAATAAGACCAGCTTCTCAAGTCTCTGGATAACAGACTTATTTAAAGAAAACCAGGTAAAGACTATCACAATGATACTCTTTTAGTATCTCCTGCAGATATGAACGTGGCATTTCTGTGTAACTATGACATCAAAAACATCAGAGAATTTGTCTGGCTTCCAAATTTTTATATTCACTCATTCCATCTCTAAATGTTTCCTGAGTGCCTATGTTTGGAGCTGTGGGCAGAACAAAGTATAAGAAGACTCAGGGAGGCAGAGGGTGACCGAATCACAAAGCAAGGTTCTCCCACCTTCTGTTCCTGGTAGGCAGTGAGGAGGCGCTGAAAGGGTCCACACAGGGGCCTGACTAGGGCGCACTGTGTTTTGCCAAGTTGTGCCAGAAAGATGCACAGGATGCTGCTGCGTGAGCCCCAGAGGCGGGAGGCTGCTGCCACACTGCAGGCAGGATGCGAGGATGGGGAGAAAACCGCTTCTCCAGATCGGAGATGTGGGGAAGGAAGAAGCAGAGATTGGGACCAGTCCCGCGGGATGCAGCAGGGAGGCGTGTCCTGGACCAGAGGGATGGAAGGGGACTCAGGGCCACGCACATGCTTTCTGCACGAGGCGGCAGTGTGGAGAGCTACAGGCTGAGCGCCAAGATGAGGGTAAGCAGGGCCGTCCCTGGGGCCCAGTCTTGGAGCCCGGGGTCCCCTAGGTGCTGACTCTCGGGAACCTGGGGTGCAGTAGTGCTCTGGCCGGGAAGCTGGAAGGACTCCTCCTGCCGTTGATGGGCCCACGGCCCCCAGCCCTGCTCCCAGGAGTTAGCGCTCCTGTGAGCGGGTTCTCCCTCCGCACGGCTCATCAGGCAGCGGGGTGTCTCAGCTCAGGGGAGGTCAGGACCTGGGCTCCTCCACTCACAGTGTGGGTCCCTTCCTCTGAATTCTGACAGAGGTGTCTGAAAGGGACCAAGTGAGGACCCTCCCCCAAAAGAATTTGCTCAACAGTCAAAAAAAAAAAAAAAGAAGAACCATAACTAGTTTGGCTCTGCTCTGCAATGTCACAGGACCAAGTTCAAAGTTTCAGTGAAGGGCTGTTCCAATGGTAGTCCAACAGGCAGCCAGCCCACGGAACCAGCTCTTATTCTACAGAATTCTTCAGGTTGAGGAGGTTGAGTACATGGCCGTCTGGCCCTAGACAGTCTGGAGGACAGCTCCTTAGGCCACGAGAGTGTGTGCTGGGGACCTGGGGAGGAAGGCAGTGACATCCAGTGATTTTCTGTTTCAACCGTTAGAGTCCAGGCGGTGCTGCTTGAATACACCGGTTACTGAGCGGTAGAAAGGGAGACTGGTTACCCTCTGCGCAGGTAAGCCACTGGTTACCAAGCGGCAGGCCAGCTTGGGGACCGTCAGAACCAATCACATGTGAACTGGGCAAGTGGTGGCCCAGCACTCGACCCACCAGGGCATCTCTGGGCCAGAGCACGAACGCAGGGCAAATGAGAGAAGGGGGACTCCTGGGCTTCTGTCAGGGGGCTCCCAGGCTGATGCCACGAGGTCGGCACAAAGCCCCCGTTGAGAGCAGGCTGGAGGGGCTGTGACATACCTTTGCCCCCGTTCACCTGGACAGCCTCGTGATGACAGGGCCTTCTGGCCTGACTCTTGCCTTTGACCCTCAGGGCCCAGGTGTGTGCACTCTCCTTGCATCCAGAATCACAGAGACCACCTAAAAGTGCTATTGAAGAGACAGAAGAGCCTTACTCACCCATGCTCCTCCCATCCCTGGATCACAGAACGCGTCGCTCACCTCCTGTGTTGCCAAACAACCCTCCCCACTCTCTGCCCCCACCTCCAAAGGCGGTCTCACACCTTAGGGTTCAAAGCTGTTTTGCAGCGGCAGCAGCTGTAATAACAGCCACAAGGAGCCTCTGGAGTGAGTCACAGCTTCAAAGAAATGTGCACACACATTCCCTCATTTGTGCTGACAACTGGCCCTCACCTCTCAGCAGCCTGGGATGAGGGGCGTGGCTGATGGCGTCTTCCTCATGGACCACAAGGGCCTCCCTGGGGATGCCTGCAGTCAGATCAGCCCCCATCCCCGACTCTCTTCTCCACCTTTTTCACGAAACCCACATTCTCCACTGTGCCCTGGAGTCTGCATGCAGGGGCTCTGGCTATCTCTCCAACAGCCAGATGACAGGAAGTTTACCCTCATCTCAAACAGTCTCAAACGACAACCGAGGCCCACCCAGAGGACAGTGTTTGCTGGAGCACAACTCCTGTGGGTTCACTGTCCACGGCAACGCGGGGGCTGTGCAGCTGTGCCCTGAGATCCCCCGGGGGCGCGGGTCGGGGTGAGGCCGGGGCTCCCCCAGCACCTGCGCCGGCCGCAGGGCTCTCTCTGGTGAGGAAAGCGGCCTCAGTGTGTCCGCTGGCTAAAGGGGGATGGAGGAACCACTGGGGCAGGAAGCTTCCGCCTGACCGCGATGCTCCTCACCCCGGACGCTGCCTCTCTGCGGGTGTGGATGCAAGATGCAGCCATGGGGCAGAGGTGGCAGCTGGCTTCAGTCAGTGGAGGGAGGAGGAGAGCAAGAGAAAGCGGAGGGCAGAAAGGTCGGCTTTCCACACCACGAAGAATCCCGGGGTGTAGTGCAGAGTCACAGATGCCAGATTCTGAAGTGATGGCAGGACAGAGCGAGTCAGACCTCCTGAACAAGGTGCCCGCGGGCCTGCCGGGAAGCACAGAGACCCACAGGGAATGGACAGTGTGCTGCTAGAACCCATGCCCGGGTCTCCCCGTCCCTGGGGGTCTCCCAAAGCCTAAGGCAAACTTGGGGACCCCTCCTGTCAGCTGAGAGAGCCTGACTAGACTAGGGAGGAGGAAGCAATGAGTGCCAGAGAGACGGAGTGACTTGCTGACACAGACAGGGGCAGTTGCTGACCCATCAAATATTCGTCTGCCTTTCTAACCGAACCCTGGTTTCTCTAGGACAGCAGTGTGCCCAGCTAAACCTTCCCCCACAGAGTCCCTTACAGCCAGGTGGACATGTGATAACGTTCTGGCCACCGAGACATAAGCTGAGCGTTTCCAAGAAAGCTTCCGCTTTCCTTATCCAGGGCTTGCCTCGCTTTCTCCTTCTCTGCTTCTTCCTGCCTCAGATGCATCCGTCTCACAAGCACAAGAGTGAAAGCCACCAGCCAGAGAGAGTGGGAAGAAGAGGGTGGATCCCTGAAGACACTGCATGAGCCCTGGGCTGGCTCCCTCCAGAATTCTCATGTCAGAAAAATAACTACCTGCCTGCCTAAGTCACTCTTGGTAAGGTTTTCTGATCTCTGCAGCTGAATTCATTGCTAACAAGTGGACCTGCCCAGGTCATGGAGCTCCTGGTCAACGGAGGAAGCCGGGACCCCAAGCAGGTTTCTGTGGCTCTGAGCCCACCCCTTATTTTCACTGGGTGACACTACCGCCTGCTCTCAGAACAGGAGGTCTGCAAATGAACAAGCTGCTGTATGCAGAGCACCTGAAGCATCATAGCAAATGTCCACTAAACACTAGCCACGGTTAGTACCACTATTATTAGGCCCAATGGGCTTCAAGCCACGTACAGCTTCTCGGTTTTAGATCTAAGACCACAGCCGTGTGGGACTCACACTGGTGTCTCTCCTGAGGAAGAGAGAGTGTGGAAGGGGTGGGTGCTCTGGCCTCCCAGGGCTACTGGAAGCAGAGGGGTTGTCCACTGGGATGAACTCCCATGCCCAAAGCCTGCTTGTTCCCAGGAAGAGCAGCACAAATACAGTGACCCTGGCCATGATCAGTGGCTCTGAGGACGCTCTCCCCCGTCCTTCAATCTGGATGCACAGAAAGCCAGACAGGGGGCCCAAGAAGGGGTCCAAACAGGTTTAGTCTGTGGCACCAGGCACCTAGGCAGACTCACATAATTCTCCACCTTCCCAAGAAGGAGGAGACACACAGAAGTGTGTCTCCTGAAACCAAGGATATTGCCACTTTTCCAAAGGAACATTACAAACAATCTAAATGTCTAATAGTGAGGGACTATTAAAACGATGTTGTGTTCACAAAATGGAATGAATATTCTGTAGTCATTAAGTATATTATCTAAGGATTTTTTATAACACAAGAAAAATTCTCATGTATGTGAAAAACAGCTGGCATATTTCCCATGATCCCCTTATGACATTTATGTATACACATATGTAAGAGAAAGTTTAAAGGAAGAAGAAGAATCTTAAAATGTTAACAATGATTAACACCTTTCGGTTGTGGTATTATGGATGACTTTAATGGGTTACATTCTTCTGTATTTTCAAAAGTTTCAACAGTTTGTTTTACAACTGGATGAAAAATCCTTCTAAGTTGAGGAAGGGAAAGCATGTTAATGACAGAAGCATTATTATTACTTGGAAGGATATCTGGCCCCCAAACATGCTGTTTGCTAACAAACAGAGCACATTTCAGTGAAGTGTTTAAAGACAGAAGAGTCCTGATGTGGTAGTCTCTAGTTCCCAGCAGAGGAAAAGCAGCTTCCTCCCCTTTAACTGGGGCTGGGTCTGGAGACACAGTCCATAGTCCACAGTCCACAGTCTTTGAAGCAGCTCTGACCTGAGACCCTGCTGCTCACTGGGTCCCCAGAGAGAACACCCTCTTTCTGAAAGACCTTGGGAATTCTCTGGACTGATTCCAACAATAAATATGAATTACGATCACCTCTACCCTGTTCACAGAACACAAATATATAAGACCTTTGGAGAGGTATGGTGTGGTGTTCAAATGGTTTTGAAGCATTTGAGGTAAGGGCATGGTTTCTCTCCCTAATAAGAAGAAAAGTGAATGAATGCTAAGAAGCACACTTTCTCTGCAACAGAGCTCTCAGTGTAACTAGCACTACATTAAAGATCAAACTTATGTTTCTGGAACCGGGTCTAAGTCATCAAGCCAGCAAAGGCAAACATACCAAGGAGAGGGCTCTGAGCTGCCTTCCTGTTTTTCCTACCAAAGAGTCTATGTTCCCATCTCACACTTTTTCAGTGTATCATTTCTTTCCTCATATCAAATGTTAGAACCCAGTCGTCTGAAAGTTACTATTTTCAGCATCTTTCCTTCATTCTCTACACAAGCAGATATCCATCCAGATCTGGATGCTTAGAGATCAAAGTTTCTCATCACCTACCCAATGGTTCAATATATTTGGGACATTTATTTCCCCTGAGCCAAAAGATCAAAACGTATAGAGACGACAAGAAAGCCATTATTAGAAACGCATGCAGCAGTAGATTTTCTCTCAGCACAAGAAACTGGACTTCCCAGGTGGCGCTAGTGGTAAAGAACCTGTCTGCCAATGCAGGAGACTTAAGCGATGTGGGTTCAACCCTTGGGTTCGGGAAGATCCCCTGGAGGAGGGCATGGCAACCCACTCCAGTATTCTTACCTGGAAAATCCCATGGACAGAGGAGCCTGACAGGCTATATAGTCCATGGAATCTCAAAGAGTTGGACACAACTAAAGCGACTTAGTACACACACTGAACACACATAAAATTTTAAGATTTTGTTTCCTTGCATTTGGGAATTATCAGAATGATGCAAGCAAGTCTGGATTACTCAGACCCATCTGTGACTTATGCAGACGGTTTCCCCTGTAACCTCCATCCAGTTTAAAGACTCAATCATTTTTTTCCCCACACCATTAAAGTTTAAGAGCTTGAAATGTTACTGGTCTGTGAAAAGCAACGTTACCACACAGCAACAGCTCACAGTTCTGACACCCAGAATACGGACGCTGTAACATAAGATAGTTACGTAATAGTACAATCCAGACTTTATGAAGAAAGAGCTGGCAAACATAGCTGGCAAGAGGAAATATTTAATCTGTTCGTGCAACAGTTTTTTCCAGTCATCAGATCACAGAATGTGACGAACCCTAGAGATCCTCTAATCTAACTCCTTCAAGTTGAAGCCGGGGCCTTGACAGCACCCCTCTAAGGGGTGTGACTGGAATAAAACATTACAGTGGGAGGTGGCGGGAGGGGTTCTCATCGGGACTGCCTGCATTTCTGGGTACCAATACAGAACATTTACGTTATGGTATTCACCTCTCTCCCTCACCCAAACATGCTACCTACGTATGTCTCCTTTCTATCTACTGAAAAAAACCCAACCCTGGTTTTCAAGGCCCTGGTCCCATTTTCCAGTTTTATTTCAAATCCGTCCAAACATCTGCACAGGCTCCTTTCTGTACCTGGGATACGGTCCTCCCTACTGAAGTGGTCTGTCCTCTTAGTATGTAAAACATCCCCTCCTCCATGTAGCCTCCATGGTTTTTCCAACCTAATACACTCTCACTCTGCTGAACAACCACACCAAGCCTGTCCTTACCTTCTCTAGAGAAAGTATGGCCTTCTGTACTCTATTATTTTTATGTTTTATATGCCTTATTAGATTCAAGTTTCCAGAGGACAGGAAAAACACTTGATTCGTATTAATTATTCCATGGTCCTTTGTTTATAGTAGCTCTCAAGAAATTCAGAAAAAATGTGTTCACAGCACATTTTTCTTGAATATAAAGGCAGATCCTGGGATTTCCCTGGTGGTCCAGCGGCTAAGACTCTGAGCTCCCAATGTAGGGGGCCTGGCTTCAATCCCTGGTCAGGAAACTAGATCCCATATACCTCAATGAAAGATTCCACATGCTGCAACTAAGACCCGGCACAGCCAAATAAATAAATAAATAAACGTTTAAAAAAAAAAAAAAAAGGCAGATCCTGGTGAAGGTTCAACTCACTGCATTTCAGTAATTCTGTGTGAAGTGAAGTGAGAGTCTCTCAGTCGTGTCTGACTCTTTGAGACCTCATGGACTATACAGTCCATGCAATTTCTCTGGGCCAGAATACTGGAGTGGGTAGCCTTTCCCTTCTCCAGGGGATCTTCCCAACGGAGGGATTGAACCCAGGTCTCCCGCACTGCAGACAGATTCTTTACCAGCTGAGCCATGAGGGAAGTCCTATTATGTGTACATGGAATTAAAAACATACTTTCCCTGCACTTCTTCTCCTTAACATTAGGAAAAATTTCATATAGACAATGAAGTATGTTTAAATAAATACTTAAATACTTATAAATAAATATGTCAGCCACCTAGATTCTACCACTAACATTTTACTGTACTTGCTTTATCATATATCTATGTATACATTCATTTTCTTGTTTATCAATCCATCTAATCTTTCTGATGTATTTCAAAGTAAACTACAGATGTCAGACTTTCCCTAAAAAATTCAGTTCAATATAACTTTTTTGAGGTAACATTTACATTCAATGAAATGATCAAGTGGGAGGTGTACATTCACTGAGTTTAGACAAACATATACACCTGACTAAAACCCCCTTGCTCCTCCATAAAGAATCACTGTTTTGACTTTTTTCCATCATGGATTAGTTCTGCCTCTTTAACAATTTCACCCAGCATTTTTTTAGTTTCATAAGTGTTCTTGCATCTTATTAATGTACTTTCCTCCTTAATATTGCTAAACTGTATTCTATTGTATAAATTCCTATTGTTTGCTTATCCATTTTCCTATTGATGGGGACACCTAGGCTTTACTTGTGTTTGTTAATATATATTTCAATTTCCCTTGCAGACATAGCTATGAATAGCATCGCTGAGTCAAAGAGGTATATATTTAGTTTTATAAGAAATGCCAGACTTTCTTCCAAAGTGACTATACCATTTTATATTCCTACCAACATTGTCTGAGAGTTCAAAATTGCCGTGGGAAGGTTTCTGATGTTGAATTAGACTTTTTTTTAAATAGACACAGGATTATTCAGACTTTCTGTGTCATCTTGTGTTAAGTTTTGATGAGCTGTATTTTTTAAAGAATTTGTACAGCTCATCTAAATTGTTTAATGTTAATGTTTAATATACAGTTGTTTATAACATTCCATTTTTTTCCAATGTTTGTAGTCCTTCTATTATCCTGGATATTGGTAATCTGTGTTTTCTGTCTACTTAACAAATTTTATTGATCTTTTATAAGACCAAGTGTTTGGATTTATGGATTTTCTCTATTTATTCCTAATCTACTTTCTACTTCACTGATTCATGTGCTTACCTTTATTGTATCCTTCTTATTACTTATATTGTGTACTTTTCTTAAGAGGAAACCTTCAGTTACTGATTTTTTTTTTTTTTCAGTTACTGATTTTTAAACCAGTGTTGTCCAATATGGTAGCCAATAACCACATATGGGTATCTAAATCTAAATTAATTTAAACTAATACATTAAAATTTTAACTCCCTAATTATACTAATTACAATTCAGGTACTTAATAGTCACACATGGTGAGTGGCTACCAGATTGGACAACATACATACAGAACATTTCCATCTTCACAGAGAGTGCTATTGGACAACACATTTAAGACCCTTCTTTTTTCTGATACAAATATTCAAAACTATAAAATTCCCTTTATATGCTCCATTAGCTGCATCCTACAAATTCTGATGTGCTGTATTTTCATTAACATTTAGTTAAAAACAGTTCTAATACCTTGTGATTTCTTCTTTGAAATAAAAACCATGGATTATATATATGGTGTGTTGTTGAATTTCCACGTATCTGGGCCTTTCCCTAGATAAATTTCTGTTACAGATTTCTAATTTAAATTCATTGTGGTCAGAGGATATATATATTCTCTATATATTCTCTCTATATACATTCTCTATATATTTCAAACTTTTAAACTTTATTGAGACTTATTTTACAGCCCACGACTTTGACCAACTTGGTAAACACACCATGTGCATTTTAAAATAATGTTCATTTTGCTGCTGTTGAATGTAGTATATTCTATATCAATTTTGTTTATGAATTCATCTATACATTTACTGATTTTTTTTTTTTGGTATAACTATTCTATAATTTGCTGACAGTGGACAAATCTCCAACTCTGATTGAGAAATTTTTCTGTTTCTTCCTTTAATAATGTGATTTGGTATGTACAATAAGTTACTGCATGGCAACTTTTACTTCACCAGAATGAAATAAAAAGTTCTGATGAAAAGATGTACAAAGCAGCTTTTGGCATCTCATTAATATGTTGAAGTCTACAATGAGCTATGTTGCTTCTTTGTGTACTAATAGTAGTTTGCTGTTTACCAAGACCCTATAAATAACAGTTTCCTCTAGAAGTTTTCCAGTTCCATGTTTTCCTCTACTTATGTTTTTCAAACTTGCTAATCTGAACTAACTATGGGATGGATTAGCTTGCATTTAAATGATCGTTAAAAAACATATTTTTGGTTCTACTTCTGGTATGGCCAAGTAAGCTCCTACTGGACTAGTTTCCCTAGAGAAAATAACTACAAACTCTATAGAGAAAAATATACAAAGAACAACTACCTGGAGGCACTGTGGAAAGGCAAAAAAGCAGGTGTATTCTAGAAGGAGGCTAACACCTGGAAGAAGGGAAAAGATTTACACGTGTTTCTCAATTTTATGGCTCTGAGCCTGGTGGCAGGCTGCGGTCAATGCCATGCTAGGTGGCTAGACTCCAATAGAAAGCATGCAGTCCTTGGGGGTAGAGATTTCGAGACAACTACAGATACCAGAAAGTAAGGAGAAATCACAGAAAGTATAGAGCCAAAGAGAGACTCAAATTCAGTGTTAAAACTCTGCCCCATTTCTGGCTGACTCCTGAGCCAGGCATGTATAGAGTGAGCTCTAAGCAACCTGGTTAAAGATAAAATAACTGAGCCAAGGATTGAGGTGCTCCTCAGTTATGAGCCAAGAGACAGAGTTTGTGGCTTTAGTTCAACCAATTAACTGAGAGCTAAGGCAAAACCCCAAATAAACAACAATCTCCCCAGCCCATAAACCTCTTCAGAAGAATATAGGGGAAGCCACGGTATTCATACTAGTATAGTGTTCAAATTACACTCTAAAATTACTACATATACAAAAATATAGCAAGATGCAACCTGACCTCAAGAAAAAAGAGAATCAATAGTGGTCCCAAGATAACCCAGATGTTACAATGACCAGATAAGAATTTTTAAGCACTATCATAATTATGCTCAATGGCCTAAAAGAATAAATGAAATACATGGGAAACTGTGGCAGAGAAAAAGGAACAAAAGAGAACAAGCTGGACGTTCTAGAACTAAAAAATATAATATATAAAAATTTAAAAAAATCATTGGATGAGCTTACAGAATGGAGAAAATTAAAGAGTCAATGAATCTGAAGACAGACTAACAGAAATGACGCAACCTGAAGAAGAGAAAAAAAGACTGAACAAGAAAATGAACAGAACATCAAACCTGTAGGACAACATGAAAAAGTCTGCCACACGTGTAATTGAAGTTTCAGAAGGAAAAATAAGAAAGAATAGAATAGGAAAATATTTGACGAAATAATGGCTGAAAATTCTCCAAATTTGTTATAAAACCTAAATTTACAGATTGAGAGCTCCATGAACACCAAGCAGGATAAATGTAAAGAAAACAAGGATAAAGAAAAAAATCTTGACTGCAGCCAGAGAAAGATGCTACATTATATAAAGGAAACAATGATTCTAGGAACCACTGAATTTTTATCAGAAACCAAGGAAGCCAAAAGATCGTATAGCAGCATCTGGGGGAAAAAACCTTCAACCTGGAATTCTATAGCCAGTGAAAATATCTTTCAACACTAAGGTAAAATAACTATATGGTATATTGGTCATATCTTTTAGTCAACACTTTCTATTTTACACTACAAGTTGGTTAGCCATGCAGCAGTTTGCACACCAATTCAAAGAAACTGTAAGACACATGCTTCTAAATTAACAGGAACTAAAGTATCAAGTGAATTGAGGGAAGGAAAAAGCAAAAGAAAACAACCTCAGTTTTTCCTTTCATATTGAATAGTGGGTAAGAAGTTATTTTTATGTAATCTGACCTAAGGCTGGGAATCATTTACATTCTGCCAGGATTTCCTGGTCTAAACTGTCTCTTCTCTTCCTTCCTTCCCCACAGCTATGCCACTAGGAAAATGAAGAAATAGTTTTATTTATTCCTCTACACATTATCCAAAGCCTAGAGAAAGAATGCAGAACTGGTCATTAAAAACTCACCTGCTAAGGTTCAAAGTGAAGGGTGGGCAAGCTATCACACACAAGCAAAGAAAACAGCCAGGCAAAGGCATTCTGAAAGGGCACATTCAAGTTGAGAATTAACTGCGAATGCTGTGATTGAGTCAATATTTGCCTTAGAAATCTCAACCTGAATTAACACATTTGTTGGACGTGTTAGTCCAGAAACCACTCCCCAGAGAGCACTGGAAGTGTGACCCTTGTCTGCACATCTGCTCTGGCTTTTACGAGTTCCCTCCATACTTTTTAAAGCTGCTAAGTTCATTTTTGTTCAAAGGATTACCAAACAACCTGTTGGTAACATAAAGATTCCCTTATGCTGGCCGTACTTAAACCTAGAAGCAGACTGTTTTTCAAACTGTTAACTTCCCAAGCTGACTGCCAAACACAGTTATTAACTAGCCTCTGACATCTAAACAACAGCTGTGTTCTGTCCTGCTAAAGGGCAGCCTCACCCAGACAGTGCCTCTCCAAAGGTCAGATGTGTCCTGCAGCAGGAAGTCCACTCCACGGTTGGTGGCACATGCCGGCACGGCGGAACAGTCTATGTTTGTCCCAATTCCCTTTCCTCCCTTTTGGCTAATCTTCAACGGGTCGTAAATGTTCAGCTCGCCCTGCACAGGAAGCGGGGGCCTGAGACTTCATCCTGCCTGCTCACTGCTGCTCTTGTTCTCACACAAACTCTTTCATTGCAGATCATCTTCGAGCTGCCGCTGAAAATGGTGCTGATGACAAAGGGCCAGAAGAAAAAGTACAAATACCCACCTCAGCCGCAAGTATATTTGTTACATATTTATGAAGTGTCAGGCCCTGTTCCAGCACTTTCTTACAATATCCTCCCCCTTCATCCTGTCAGGATCATCCCTCCCATTTTACAGGTAGGGAAGCTGAGCATTTAAACGAACTGCCCATGGTGATGTGGCTTTGGAGGGCCACCACAAGACCACCCAATTCCTTTTGACATAGCCCAAGGGTCTTTCTACTCTGGCAACCTTCAAAAGTAGAGATACCCTTCAAAATTCCAACTGGATTAAAAAAAAAAAAGCTTGTCATATTGATGGGAGGTAGGTGGAAAGTTGATTTAAAAAATTTACCTGGAGGAGTAAATGCAGAGGAATAGTTAATGTCATTTTAATAAGAATGATGAAGGACTTGCCTTTGCAGATATTAAAATACTTGTTATAAGGCTCATGTGTGAAATAGTATTTGTTTACCCACACAGCGCTTGGCTGACAGTAAGTGCTCAATAAATGTTAGTTATCAGTATTATAATATGCTAAGTAGTTTTATACATATTATCTCACTTAGTCTTTTTTTTTTTTTAGGGTAGGGACATCGTGAGGATAACTTTATTCCCATTTTACAGATTAGGAAGCTGAGGCTTAAAGAGTTTAAATAACTTGCTAAAGGTTATAAAGTAAGTAAATGGAGTATCTAGGAGTCAAATAAAGCAGTCTGACTTCAGGGTTAAGGCTGCTATTCCAACACTAATATTAACATTAAAAGTCTAGGGGGGATTTAAATAAATGTTCATCAATAGGGGACTTGGATAAACCAGGGTACATCAGTATAAAGAATATTTCTGAGAAAGAGGCAGAAGTATAGGACATAAAAAGGAGGCTACATAGAGAACAGACTTATGGACGCTGGGCAGGGGTGGGGGAGGAAGGGGAGGGTGAGATGTATGGGGAGAGTAACGTGGAAACTTACATTACCATATGTAAAACAGACAGCCAATGGGAATTTGCTGTATGGTTCAGGAAACTCAAACAGGGGTCCTGTGACAACCGACAGGGGGGGATGGGGAAGGAGATGGGAGGGAGATGCAAGAGGGAGGGGACATACGTATACTTACGGCTGATTCATGTTGGTATCTGGCAGAAAATAACAAAGTTCTGCAAAGCAATTATCCTTCAATTAAAATAAATAAATAAAACATTTTAAAAAGGTGTCTATAAGTTATGTCACAATAACAAACAAGCTGCATTGCATAAGATCTTATTTTTCACTGAATAACCATATATGTGCAGTCATAGTTGTCTATGAACATACATGTATGTATATATACATGTATATATGTTGTACAAAGTTGTACATACATATGTATCATCCTTTTCCTAGCATAGTTTTATATTGATTTAATCTATTACAAGCATGCATTATTTCTATAATAAACAATCAAGATTTTAAAAAATGGCTCACTACCTGGAAGGTAAAAGAAAGATGTTCTTTTTGTTCAAAGGAAAATGCTTCCACAAACAGGTTAAACCACAGTTAACTGAGAGTGCAAGGGGTCCTCCCAACTAGGACTCTGGTACAATGGTTCCCCTATTAAATGGCCTCCAGGCCTGGAGCAGAAGAGGACAGACTGGGTTTCGATGCAGACCAGTCAACACAGACAGCTGTGTCCTCGCTTATGGCTGGCCTGGTGCCCTGCACACCTGTGTGTAGGAGTAGAAAAAGCAATCACTTCTTTCAGACAGGGCTGCTCAACAGGAGTAGTAGGGTAGAAGCGGACAGCTGCCTGATTATTACTGACATCTCTATAGTCTCAGTGGTCCAGTTCTAACGAGACTCAGGCAGAGAGCCCAGATATGGATTAGTCTGCACTGGGACAGGCCTCAGACTTACAATAAGCTACCTCTGGGCAGCAGTGATGATGGATGGAGAGATGCCCCCTGGATGAGGGGTGTGGGTTGGGGGGAACCTGGTCCATTCCACACTCTCTGGATAGATCACTGGGTCAGGCCATAAAGAACCCTGAGCACCACACTCCAACTCCAACCTGGATGCGGGCTGGGAATGGGATATCCAGGTGTACCCACTGCTCCCTGGGGCTGGCCGACAGACAGATGTTGAGTCAAACCAGCAGCTTCACATGGTCAAGAAGTGGAATTGTCATCTGATGCTGTATTCAGCTGGTTGGTGCATTTCAGATAGAATTTCCCTGAAGCTGGCTCAACAGTCAAGTGGCAAATCATTTTCTAAATCCATCTATGAAGGGGATTTTCTCCTTCCTTCCTTCCTCTTTCCTCCCTTCCTGTTATGATGCATACACTCCTGCTCAGTCTCATAAACTCATCTGAAACTTGGTATGACTCTGGCAGGAGATGGTCCAGTCACCTGCCAATGGACAGGAAGCTTGTCCCCTGCTAAGAAACTTGGAGACAGAGAGCCTGGATCCAACAGAGACTGTCTGTGTGCTCCTATCCACCACGCCACTGATGGCTGCGGTGACAAACGCTTGGATGATGCAGGCTTGAAATTTCCCACTGATGGTCAAACTTTCGACTTTTTTCTCCTTTTCATTAATTTTCATTTTTCTCAGAGCAAACAAAAACACATGGTTTAAATCAAACTGCTCAAAAATGCTGAAACCAAAACAGAGTATCTTGAGGCAAACACTTTCCATGCTTTTAGCTTTTTTAAAAACTCAAGTAGTATGTTAATAAGGCCATTTCTTGGTTTATCTATTTACGCTTCACCTATTAACTTCCTGTTATAATTGCCTAGGTCTTAGCTCTTCTATATCACCTACCACAGTTCTCTTTCCATTATTATGACAAGGAACTGCTTACTGAAAAGTCAAGGAGTTTATTTTTTTTTCCCCTCGCAAAATTTTTTTCCCTTGGAGTTAACACTTCCCTCTTTGTTTCGTTTGCTTAATTTTCTATGCATTTACATTCAGGCTTTTGCAGACACTCTAACTGAACTATCAATATATACACAAATATTATTTTCCACACAGTCAAGAACATCAGATAATCTGTGAACTTTAAAGTAGCTGGGCCTATTTCATATATATCGGGCCCCCCGGGTTGTTTTCCTGTGTTGGTTCCCTGCCTTCTGGGTTCTAGTTCTCTTTCATTTTCACATTTTGCTGAAGTATTCTGGTTGTTTCCTAAAAAAGGATCCACAGGAAGCAAAATTTAAAGTCCTTGCAGATTTAAAAATGTCTTTGTTCTGTCCTCACACTTTATTGAAAATTCGGCTGAGCATAACATTCTAGATGGAAAATAATTTTCCCTCAGTATTTCGGTGGCTTTGTTCTTTTGTCTTGTAGCGTAGCTTTCATTGCTGATATTAAGAGCTCTGATGGCATTCTGATTTTCCTTCTTTCATTTGAGATTCATTTGCCCCCCAAAGCTGTTACAATTCGTTGTTTCTGGAGTTGTGAATGTTGATGACAGTGTGTCCAGAGAAGGGTAATTTTTTTCATTCATTGTGCTGGGCTCTGGATTGAAAGTTCCTTGACCTTCAGTTCTGAAATTTTTCTTGTATTACTTCTTTGAAAATTTCCTTCTCTCGTCTTGGAACTCCTATCCAGATATTCAAACTCCTGGATACTTCACCAAAATTTTTAATTTACTGTTTCTCCCCTATTTTCTCTCTCCACCTTTTCACTTTCCCTTTTGGAAGTGCCCTGATTTTGTTTTCTAGCCTTTCTATTATATTTAAAAAGCATTTAAGCTAGTTATGTTTTTCATTTTTCAAGGTCTCCTTATTATCAAATATGCTAGCTCACTTTTAAAAAACTTTATTATGAAAAATATCAAACAGTTTGGTATTCAAAACAGTGCCTTACACATACACGCTCAGTGACTTTCCAGCCATTGTCTTTCCTCTACAGCACAGGGTAGCCCATGGCCTGCACTAAGCCGGCATTCGGTGAATAAATGAAAATTAGAGCTGGCTAAGGCCTCCAAGCTACTGCCAGCCACCTGGCCATCAACCTAGTACTCTGACCTCCCACAACGCTTGGACAGGCAGCAATAAAGAAAAATATATTCATCTACAATTTTGCTCTCATTTATAAATATTAAAAATTACTTATTTTAAAAGACTTAAGGTAAAGTTACAGACTGCCATCCAACAAGGCTTTTCTGGGCCTCACTCATCCCCAGGAACTTACTCTACCGCATCTTCTTACTAAGGTGAATAGCAGGCTCCCCAGTGAGCCTACTGAGGCAAGCTTGCGGCCTGGCCTGGCTGACAGCAGCCCCCATGGCTCTCTCCCCATCCATGACTCTAAAGACTCTGGTTTGAGCATGATCTCTGAAAAGTGTGGTTAAGCAATGAACTATTCTGGATCCTCAGAGGAGATGAGGATGATCCTTGTCTAAAGACGGTTCCAGAAACAAACTGACTTTCTGGTCTCTAGAGGTTCTGAGCCTTATGTCATGACAAACACCAAGCAGCCTATTTAAATGTCAGTATTCTTTTAAAGAAATACTGCACAACTCAAACAGGGCAGTCTAAAAAGTATTTTAGTGGTTAGAACATGAGATCACTTGCGAAGGACTCAGAAGACTAGCATCTCTCACCCCGAAACAGAAATAAGCCACTGGCATCCGCTTTCTAACACCCTCCTAGGCTCTCCTGTACTTAGAATCTGAAGGATGGAACCACTACGTCTAAAGCACCAAGGAAGGTTAGAATGGCAATCAGATGCAGGAAGGGGATACTTTGGCAACAATATAAGTTATTACATAAAAGTTTGATGAAGACATGATTTCACAGATTGATTCAGTTTTGTGTCACTTTAGAGATTGATGCAATCATACTTTTAGCTTAAAATATTATGAAGGAGTGAGGAAACACCTGCAATATGGCTAAGACAAGACAAAATTTCATACCTCCGAATTGCAGTAGGTTGATAGTTAACATCGGGAGATGTTTTTCAAGCCAACATGTGCCAAAATGGCACAGGGCATGTATGCATTCCCCCAGACCCAAACTTTCTGAAGCCTGCAGCTGGTGTCAGGTCCTTCGTCTATCACACCCTTCATTCCTGTGCTTAACACATCTTTTCAAAGCACCCTCTCCCCCACCTCTGGCTCTGCTCATGTGCGTGGTTGCAGCCTGTTATATAACTGCCACCTTACCAAAGCACCAAAATGCTGAACTGCTGTGGAGCTGTTAAATTATGCAAGGCTTGACCTTATTGCTAGGAAATACCTAGCATATTTTAATTGTCTTCGAGGGCCCAGGCAGCATTTTGAAGAGCAATTACTACATTATTAATCATTCCTCTAATCTATGCTCATCCAACAGGGGCAACTGATAACTCTTGGACTGATAACGGTGGAGAGCAGTGAGTCGCATTATTTCATCACAGTTTTCATGAGATAATTATAATAACTGCAGTCCCTTACTGAACACTTACTATGTGCCAAATGCTGTTTCAAGAGCTTTTCATGCATTAATTTGTTACCTTCATCACCTATCCTGTGGGGTAGGAATTCTTTTTACTTTTTTGTAATATAATTATAATTAACTTTATAATAATTTATACTCTTACTCTATAGATGAGGAAACAGCAGCAAAGGGATGTCAAAGGTTACGTGGCTAGAAATGGTAGGTATGAGGCCCAGGCCCAGGCAGGCGGCGTGCCCAGAGCCTGGCCCTCATCACCGTGCAGACGGCTCCTCCTCCTGCCAGCCTGGCCCGGCTGCATGTGCCGTGGCTTGGAGAGCCCAGGCACATGCTTGGGTTTGGTTTACATGGATGCCTTGTGACAGACAGTTGGCAGGCCCCAGCGCCCGGGCATCCACGCTACAGAAGGTGCTCAGAAACACCCTGGCCGGGGGGATGTTTCCAAAAGAATTCCACTACACTCAACATTTTGCCAAGGTATTGCCTCCAAGGACTTTGAAAAATAACTTGGCTCCTGAGCCCAAATGGCCGTGCACATCAGGAAGACGGGAGCTGGGGCCCAGATCAGTTTGGGCCTGAGAAGGTGAACGGGTCACAGCACCAGACTGCTGCTGGCACATTCTGGAAGGGCTGGGGGGCTGGCTACCCGAGCCTGCTCCTGAGATGGGAAGCTTCGGGAGAGCTTAACAGTGTCCACAGGGAAACGTCAGAGAACTTAACAAAGCAAAACCAAAGGCAAAACAGAACTCTGTTTCTCGAAGGGTGAGCTGAGGGTTCTCTACATCAGGATCAGCCAAAGAGTTTTGTTTATTTGGTTTTAATGCAGATACTCAGAGCCTATCCTGTACCTACTGAATCAGGGTCTCCCCCTATCAGGCTTACCAGTCTGGATTTTGAGCAATCTGCTATATTCTCATCACTGATAACCACTGCTTTGTGTCTCTGGGGCTTCATGTCCAGGCATCAGAGAAAAGCTCTATTTAGAAAGCAATATTTAATTCAATGAGGAGCAGTTCAGGTCTGAGAATCAGGGTTCCAGTCTCAGCTCCATGAACAACTTGATGGTTGACCTTAGGGGGCTTGTCTCTTGGCCTCCCTTGAATCTTAGTAAGATCAGGGGCCAAGGTTCCTCCCAGCTCTAAATCCTGTGCTTCCTTCTAAGTATATCTGAGTGTACCTGTCATACTTGAGTGTGAACTGATACAGAATGAATGATGAGGCCCTAGGAGGAGCGGTCAGTCAAGTACCTGGAAGGCAAAGATCAGTCGGTACGGGCTGGAGCAGGGCACTGGGCCTCGACAACTGGGAGAATCTGGGGGTGGCCAGTCTGACAGGGCAGGTGTCATGAAGACCTGGGTGTTGGGGAGCTTGGGGAGGTGAGCCGGGAGGGAAACAAAGCACGTCTAAGGCAAGGGAAGGGTTTGGAAACGAGTCTGGGAGGTGAGATGGTTCCAGGTTACAGAAGCCCTGGAAAGCCAGGCAGGGGCGTGATATATGATGGAACCTGAAAAGGGAAGTAGGAATGGGGTGTTTGGGGAAGATGGCTGTGGAGGCAGGATGGGAGGGCTGGGAGTTGGGAGGACGCCGGCCTGGGAGCTCTGCTAGGAAGAGAAATCTGTGACCCCGAGGACAAGCTTGTTCTAGAGCCTATGAGGCCTTGACCTGGATCTGCGGCAGCAGGAACAGGAAGGGAGAACATGTTAATGGGAAAAGCTCCAGGACCCAGGGATTGTGAGTGGCTCTTAGAATTCTTTACTCGTTTTTACTTTTTGCTTATCTGTAGTTTCTGTTCTCTCATCAGTGAGCAGATATTGCTTTGTGATAAGAAAAAGAAACATATAGTTCAGCATTTCCTTTGGGAAACCAGCAAACAAATCGCCACCCCTTTGCAGCTCAGCCATTCCTCTTTCTAGCCTGCTTCTCTTTTGATACCGTTCTCATTAGAACCCTAATTCTCATATTTTTACCCACTTACCTGTACCCCATGATCTTGTCCCTTCGCTAAGAAATGTCTGCAGAGCATTCCTTCTCCTTTCCTGGAGCATTCCTTCTGCCAGTTTTGGACCGCAAAGCCCCACAGTCATGAAGGGAGGCTTCTCTTGGGGCTCAGGCTCCTGGTCTTGGGAGAGCAGGTCAAGCATCTCCCTGCGGGTCCACAGCTTGCTCCGGACCAGGACTCTATCAGCTCCCTCCCTCAAGCCTGCTCTGCAAAGTCTTTCTGTCCATGAACCCAATCTCTTAGCACCTGTCTCAAAATCTTCTCCGGAAGAATTCCTGTCATCATCCTGGGAAATGCTCCCATCCATGAGCAAGACCATTGGACCTCCCAGCTTCACAATCCTCAGACCTTCCCAACTTCTGTGACCATTCCTGTCCTCCCATGGCCACTGAGCACACCTTCCATAAGATGTCAAGCTCTGAAAACCCACCCTGACCCTGAGCACCTATCTTCTGGCTTCTTGGATGTCCACATTCCAAATAAATCCCCAGCCCTTCGTACTCCTCCTAATTCACTTTCCTCCTGGGCATCCTGGATTAAGGTCAATCAGTATCCTGAACTTTCTCATCCTCTGAAGTGCTACCATGCCTCCTGAGCCACCCCCGAGCCTGGGACCAAGTGTGCTTTCTTCCAGAGAAGAACTGCCCAGCCACACCACTGGGTTCCCTTAAACCAAAGTTTTATTAAGGTCCCCAGGTGGACTCAACTGCCCACACCCCGGTGACTCTCTCTTCTACCACCAATCCCACTGGAGACCCTCACCACTATCCTCAAGACCCCGGCTCCACTCAAACAGTTTCACCTCTGATTTCACCAAGAAATTGGCAGCTGTGAGTTAATTATGAATGTTATTTTCCTTTTCTTTTGGCTTGGAACTCTTCCATATCGTCTCTTGTCTTTCCCTCCTTTCTGGAAGGAATGTTGTAGTGCCCCTTGTGGGCTGACTTCTGAGTCTGAGTCCAGGCCCTCCTGTCTTTCAATTGACTCTCGCTTCTTTATTGTAGCTTCAAGCTCTCTTTCTTCTCTGGCTGTTCTCCATCAGTCAAGAAAAACGCTTTGACATTCCCCTCCTCTACCACCCTCTCATCTTCTTGTTACAGCCAAGCTCTTTAGAAAGTTTTGCTATTTTTGTAGAAGTGATGCATGTTCATACAAACATTTTAAACAACACAGAAGAGCAAAAAAGAAAATAACTGTTATCAAACATCCTACCACCCACAGATATCATTGTTAGAAACCTGGTGACCATGCTTCCAAATTATTTTCTACATACGCATTCACATATAGAAGTATGTATTTAAAAAAAGAATTATATATTTAACACAGAAGAGGTTATGTTGTACACACTCTTCTGTGACTGCTTTTTGTAACTAACAATATCTTCCTAGCACATTCCCATGTCTATGTCCTATGTTTTATAACTACAAAAGGTACTCTAGGGTGGTCCAGTGGTTAAGACTCTTTGCTTCCAATGCAGGGGATATGGGTTCAATCCCTAGTTGAGGAACTAAGATTCCACACGCTGTGTGGTACCATCAAATTTAAAAAAAAATCTAAAATAAGATAAAATAAATGTACTCTAGCAAATGTAAATAGCACAATTACTTCCCTGATGCCTACTGATCTGTTTCCTTTATTTTGGGGGCGGGAGGGACTGCTATAGATAATGCTGTGTTGAGTATTTTTGCACTTGTGAAATTATTTATTTATGGAAAATTCTTTAAAACAGGTAGTTGGATAAAATACACTCACATTTCATGTATCAAATATACTATTCTACAAAACAGTCTTCCAGAAAGGGTGTGCTAATTTAAACATCTATCGATGGTTGTCATTTCCCTAAATGCTTAAGAACTCCAAGTTGTGTTAATGTTTAAAAACTTTTTCCTAATATAAAGGATGAAAAAGAGGAAAGCATGACCTACCGATGTTACAAAGATACGAGGATATTTTGCACAACTTTCACCTAGTATTTTGAAAGCATAGGAAATAGACAAATTCCTAAGAAAAAGAAGCTTCCCAAAACTTACATGAGAAGAAATAGAGTATCTGAATAGTCTGCTATATATTAAGTAAATTAAATCTATATTTAAAAAGCCTCTCAACAAAAAATTTCAGACCTCGAAGGGCTTCACCACTGTAATCTACTAAATATTTAAGGAAGAAATAACACCAACCTTACACAATTTCTTCCAGTGAATAAAATTCTCCAATTTGTTTTTTGAGGCCAGCATAACCTTGATATCAAAACCTCACAAGGACATTTAAGGAGAAAAAAATCACAAGCCAATCTGTTTGGGGTATGATGATAAAGTTACAGGCACAGTTAATATTACACAGGTTTGCTGCCAGTTATTTCATAACTAACAAAATTTTGGTTAGAGGTCAATGAAAATTAAGATGTAATATTTTTTCCTAATCAAGTTGATGGACTCCCTCAATTCTACTCATCGACCACTTAGGGATCTGTGACTCCAAGTTAGAAGTCCCTGCACTAAAAGATCAGTGTTTGAAGCAGCCTAGACCCTGGGGGAACCAGTGCTCCATCCAAATGGAAATCCCAGCAGTTCAGAGCTTTCGTGAGGACCTCTGTGCACCAGGGATGGCGCGGGTCTTCAAACACTTTTTCAAATGATTTCTTTTAAGATGACTCCTCTTGATTTTGCATTTCACACATTTCTTTGTTCTCCTTCCAATATGATTTTCCTGTGCTTAATATGAAGGACTTGACTCAACATTTCAGTTCCTTTATTCTCAAAATAAATTCCCACGATAACAGGGTAGAACTGGCAAGTTAAGCAAACTATTCCTTTGATGACACCCGGGCTATTTGACTACACATTTGTAAATAGAACATTTTAAGCCAACATGGACTTTTGTGGCCAGCACTCTACACAAAGCCAACTTGGCTCCAGGCCAAGCACTCATGACACCCTCTGGAAGGTCACCTGAGAGGAACACAGTAGGACTGGGGTGTGACCTGGCTCCAGCTTGCATGCCTGGCACAGCCTGAGCTGCAACTGAGGACCGCTCAGACTCCCTCTGGAAAGCTCAGTGGCCAAGTGTTTCGGATATCTTCCTGAACTCCCTTCTTTCAGGAAGAGAACCAGATAAATTCAGTAACTGCAGTTTTACTGCTTCTGTTGAATTTATCTCTATGGAGAGGAGGCAATATTTTTTAAAAATTTACCTTAGTACACAACTAAAGCCCAGGATTAACATGTTAAATTATGAAACCCTTGGATATACAGAGAAGTACAGAGAATAAATATAACAGACAGCTATATATTGGGCTAGCCAACTACCCAGATCTTGGATTGCTTAACATTTTGCTTGCATTTCTCTCAAGAAAATAGTTCATAAGAAACAAAACATTAAAGATACAACGGAAGCTACCTGTGTACCCTTTTCTGGTCCCACTCCCTGTTCCCCATCTCCAGAAACAACCACTAATTTTTAATTCATTCCTGGAGATGTTTCTGTAGTTTTACAATACATGCACATATCCACACACCCTATAGAGGCTATTTTGCATGCTCTCAAACTTTTTTGGTATGCTATCACCCTCTATGTGTTATTATGGCACCTGCATTTTTGTTCAACATCACATTTTAAAATTTTACCCTTGTGAAAAAAATGTGGCTCTGGCATATCCCCTTCAATTGCTGTATATGATTTCATTGTCTAAACATGCCTCAATTTATTTATCTAGGATTTTGTTTTTATAAGATCTAACTAGATCTCAGCCAAGCTCCTCAAATGAGCACATACCTCAAGAGAATCAAGTGTCCCTACAGGCACTGGCTTCCTTTTATTTCTAAGAACTCTTAGACAGTGAGCACCAAGTTTAAGGGAGAACAAGCACGGTTGTGGTGATGCTTCTGAGCTGAACCAGCAACAAGTGAGGGCAAGGTAGTTCTAAGATATAGTTCAATGTCTTTTCTGGCTGTGAAACTGATTTCCTTTAGGATTGACTGGTTTGATCTCCTTGGAGTCCAAGGGACTCTCAAGAGTCTTCTCCAACACCACAGTTCAAAAGCATCAATTCTTATGTGCTCAGCTTTCTTTATGGTCCAACTCTCACATCCATACATGACTACTGGAAAAACCATAGCTTTGACTAGACAGACCTTTGTCGGTAAAGACCAGACTGGATTCTTAACCTTACTATAAACTTTAACTCCTCTCATTTCTACTATTCACAGTTCATAACTGAATATGAAGAGTGTTGATGAGATTTAAGAGTTAATAGTGAGACTCAAGGAAACAGAATTTATTATATAAATAACAGAAGATGAATTGTAAGAAAATGTGGCCTGTCAACTTGGGTGAGCTCTAGAATTTATCCTGTTAAATATGCTGCCTCTGGCAGAAGCAGAAAGAAGCATCTTTCAGAAAAATATGGTTGCCGTCTTTCAAGATGTAAATCTCAAAGGGCTTATGATATTCTCCAAATATTTCCTAAACTTCCTTCGAACGGAGTCAGTCAGTGGTTTAATGCTTGGCTCCACTGTTTGGCAGGTACATATCTACATGTTCTAGATAATATAGGCAAGTTACTTATTCACTTCTCTGAGCCTCAGTGGGGATTACAAAACCGGTATCTTAAGGCTGTTGGAGGATGAACTGAGATCCACATGTACAGTACCTGACAGTCATAAAATGAGTGGCCACTTCCATGGCACTTTGAATGTCCTCCTCTTAAAGCATCGAGCTTCAGCACCTCCCCTATACAGCCAGGGCACTTATCTGTGCATCCCAAGTCCCCTGAACAGCATACAGTGGGTGCTCAATAAATGTTTGCTGACTAAATGAACTGGAGATAATAAGAAATGTTTATTAAATACTCATGTATTTTGATATGTACTATATACACACATACATATTATTAATATTTAATCCTCATAATCACCCTATTAGGTATGTACCACTATGAAATGAAGGAGCAGAGAGATTAACAACTTGTTCACACAACTGAAAAGTGATAGAGCTGGAATTCAAACCCAAGCCTGTGTTCTTGAACATTATACTGTGTTTCCTCCACCCTGCTCAGACAGTGCAGGAAGGTGACAAGAGAAGGTGACATCTGAGATGGATCTGGGAGGATAAGAATCCATCAGGCATATAAAGGAAAAGGCAGCTGATAAGAGAAACCAGCACGTGCATAATGGAGTAAAAATGCACAGCACGTTTGGGTTCAGATCATCACCATGTGGAAGGGGATCCCTGGACAGGAGTCTGTAGAGGTGGTCCAGGGTCAGTCTGTGGAGGACTACAGGCTGTGAAACACCATGTTTTTATCTTAAGGCCAGTGAGAAATACCTTTGAGCATGATCAGAGCTGTCCTTTGGTAATTTACATCCAGCAGGCTTGTGGAGAAAGAACTGAACAAGGGCCCAGACAGAAGACAGGAAGATAGAAAAGAAGTTTAGCCACTGACCTGGTCTTCAAACTACCACACAATTGCACTCATCTCACATGCTAGCAAAGTAATGCTCAAAATTCTCCAAGCCAGGCTTCAACAGTACACGAACCATGAACTTCCAGACATTCAAGCTGGATTTAGAAAAGGCAGAGGAACCAGAGATCAAATTGCCATCTGTTGGATCATCAAAAAAGCAAGAGAGTTCCAGAAAAACATCTATTTCTGCTTTACTGGCTATGCCAAAGCCTTTGACTCTGTGGATCACAACAAACTGGAAAATTCTTCAACAGACAGGAATACCAGACCACCTTACCTGCCTCCTGAGAAATCTGTATGCAGGTCAAGAAGCAACAGTTAGAACCAGACATGAAACAACAGACTGGTTCCAAACTGCAAAAGGAGTACGTCAAAGCTGTATATTGTCACCCTGCTTATTTAACTTAAATGCAGAGTATATCATGCGAATTGCAGGCTGGATGAAGCACAAGCTGGAATCAAGATTGCTGGGAGAAATATCAATAACCTCAAATACACAGATGACACCACGCTTATGGCAGAAAGCAAAGAACTAAAGAGCCTCTTGATGAAAGTGAAAGAGGAAAGTGAAAAAGCTGGCTTAAAACTCAACATTCAGAAAACTAAGATCATGGCATCCAGTCCCATCACTTCATGGCAAATAGATGGGGAAACAATGGAAACAGTATGAGATTTTATATTTTTGGGCTCCAAAATCACTGCAGATGGTGACTGCAGCCATGAAATTAAAAGATGCTTGCTCCTTGGAAGAAAAGCTATGACCAACCAAGACAGAGTATTAAAAAAAGCAGACATTACTTTGCCAACAAAGGTCCATCTAGTCAAAGCTATGGTTTTTCCAATACTCATGTATGGATGTGAGAGTTGGACTATAAAGAAAGCTGAGCACCAAGGAATTCATGCTTTTGAACTGTGGTGTTGGACAAGACTCTTGAGAGTCCCTTGGACTCCAAGGAGATCAAACCAGTCAATCCTAAAGGAAATCAGTCCTGAATATCCATTGGAAGGACTGATGCTGAAGCTGAAACTCCAATACTCTGGCCACCTGATGCGAAGAACTGAGTTGTTGGAAAAGACCCTAATGCTGCAAAAGATTGAAGGCAGGAGGAGAAGGGGATGACAGAGGATGAGATAGTTGGATGGCATCACCGACTCGATGGACACGAGTTTCAGCAAGCTCCAGGAGTTGGTGATGGACAGGGAAGCCTGCTGTGGTGCAGTCCATGGGGTCACAAAGAGTTGGACACGACCGAGCAACTGAACTGAACTGAACTGGTCTTCCACCTCTGAGATGCTGATCATCTCAACATCATTTTCTAAGTAATGTCTTAACATCAGTGGCAAAGAGATGGTGGTCTTTATACAAACTGGGTCATACCACCTGGATGAAGATTTTGCTCTCAGGTAAGTTTCACCTGGTTTATTTACCTGGTGGCAAAAGAACTCAAGCTACCCAGTGACTGCCAAGCTCTTCTCTTTTGTTTAGGAAATAGAAATATTTCCTTATTTTGCGGGGGTCAGCTACCTGTGCACAGCCTGAAAGGTGTCCCTCATGTTCTCTGGAGCCTAGGTACTCTCAGCAGAGCTGAGGCTTAGCACATTTGTTTCTGTTCTGCTGACATTATACGGTTCTGTTTCTTGGATTCCATCAAGATAGTCACTATTTTTACACTATTGTATAACTATGGGAGACTATATTTTAAACTCAAATGCCTGTTTATCTTATCTTGTACTTTTGTATTAGCTTTCTGCAGAAGGATACTCAAGATAGAAGAAATTCTCAGCTCCAATTTTAAACCTGGAAAAAGATATAATGTACAAAGTCTGTTTGGGTAAGTTCCTAAAAAAGCGTGGAGAAAGTCATAGGTTCTGTCTTTCAGAACACCCTTCACTGCAAAATGCAGAGTAAATCTGCCCGGCCAGATTGTAAAATGTCTTGGTCTCTTCTGCTTAAATCATCACCAAAAATTTACTTCTGAGGGAGGGCTGGTACTATATTAAGCTTAACACTGCTTCACATTAAGAAGGCTGATCAAAATTTAAGGAGAGAACAGAGTCCAGAAATAGACCTACACACATACAGTCATCTGATTTTTTGATAAAGATTCAAAGGCAATACAATAGAAAAAGGATGGTTTCTTCAATAGCTGATGTGGAAACAATTGAACATTCACATGCAAACAAACCTCAATTTCTGCTCTTCAAATGACATCATCAACACCTCGAATCCATTAGGACAGCTACTATCAATAAAGAAAATAACAGTCCTGGTGAGGCTGTGGAGAAACTGGCATCCGTGTGGTACTGGGCTTGAATACAAAATGGTACAGCTGTTGTGGGCCAGCAGGTATGGTGGTTCCTCAAAAGTTTAAACATACAATTACCACGTGATGCCACAATTCCACTCTTGAATATACATCCCGAAGTACCGACAGCAGGGACTGAAACAAGTAATTGCATATCCACGTCCACAGCAGCAGTATTCACAATGGCTACTACATGGAAGCAATCCAAGTGTTCACTGACATGTGAATAAATACACAAAATGGGGTGTCTTTTACATATCACATCTATAAAAAGATATCTAATACATATGTATTTTTCTCTCCCTCTCTCTCTCTCAATACAACCTTAAAAAGGAATGCTACAAATGGATTCTGGCATGCTACAAATGGATCAACCTTGACGACTTTATACTAAGTGAAATAAGTCAGTCATGTAAAGACAAATACTGTATGATTCCACTTATGTGAGTGGGGTAGTCAAAACAAGAGACAGAAAGCAGAAAGATGGTTGCCAGTGGCTGTGGAGAGGGGCAATGGGAGTTATTATTTAACAGATACAGGGTTTCAGATTTTCAAGATGAAAAGAGTTCTGGAGATGGATAGTGGTGATACAGTCACAACAACATGAATGTAGTTATTATCACTTAATTGTATATGCTTTAGAATATACAATTATTAAGTAAGTTGTAAGACAGTAAATTTAATGTAAAGTATGTTTAACCACAAAAAAATTGGGAAGTCAAAGACATTGCTCAGAGGATGAAAAGACATGTCACAGACTAGGATAAAATATTTGCAAAACACATATTCAACGAAGTACTTGTATCCAAGATATATATATAAAAAAACTTTCAAACTCAATAATAAGAAAGCAAATAATCTAATATTTTTTAAATTGGCAACAATGTGAAGAGATAACTTGCCAAAAGGTGAATGGCCCATAAAAAGAATATCAGCATTATCAGTTGTTAAGGGAATAGAAATTAAAACCACAACAAAATACCACTAGATGTCTGTCAGAATGGCTAACATTTAAAAACTGACAATGCTAAGTAAGTGCTGAAAAGGATACAGGGCCACTAGAAGAGTCATACATGATTGGTGGAAATGCAAAATAGTACTGCTTCTCTGGAGAACTATTTGGTAGTTTTTTAAAAAATAAAGTTAAACATATACTTTCAAACTGGTACATGCATACAATCAAATACTATTCAGCAATAAATACCAACAAACAATTGATATAGGAAACCACCTGGAGGAACTTCAAAAGCATTTTGCTAAGTGAAAGAAACCAAACTCCAAAGACTCCATACTGCATGATTTTGTTTAGATGAAGTTTCAGAAAATGGAAGAAAGAGGAGAGAAGCGATCAGCTGTTCTGGGCCGAGTGTGGAAGGCAGGTAATGGCTAAGGGGCACAGGGATTACTTTGTGAATCATGGAAATGTCCTCTATCTTGATAATGGAGGTGGTTACATCGCCGTATGAGTTTGTCAAAACTCACGGAACTTTCTAACCTTTGCTGTTACTGCTAAGTCGCTCTTCATGTCAAGCTCTTTTGCACCCTCATGGACTGTCAGCCCACCAGTCTCTCTGTCCATGGGATTTCCCACGTAAGAACACTCGAGTGGGGAGCCATTCCCTTCTCCAGGAGCTCTTCCTGACCCAAGGACTGAACCTGCATCTCCTGCACTGCCGGTGGATTCTTTATCCCTGAGCCACCCAGGAAGCTTTCTAACTTTGGGCTACATCAAAAAGAACGATTTTTATTATATGTAAGTTTACCTTATTAAAAAATTATTTTAAAAATTATTTAAAAACTTAAAAAAATCAAGAAGTCAAGCCTGTGCAGTGAAACAGAGTATCCTGTGGGATAGAAAAATTCAGTAAGCTCACCAGTAAGTGCTCACACACTTGAGAGAGTTAACAGCTCTTCCAACTGTATATGCCTGGTGGGTGACAAACATGAAATGTGTTTGTTCTAAGCAAAGCAAAAATTAAATCTGTTGGACTGTTTCCTCAAAAAGGGGTAAGAAAATACAGCTCTGATGGAGGTCTATGGAATTAAAGTCATTGGTTTCTGCTCTGGACATGACTGAGTCAAACACTCAGAACAGATTTATGGTATGCTGAGCACGGAAGCTGGCTCCTGGTTAGGACGCAGAGGGAGACATCATACATAACGCTGACTACAGGATGCGTGTTTACTGGAACACTGACTTCACTCTGACACTGAAAGGCTACATTTATTCAAGCTGTGTTGACAAAGGAGTGTGGTTTGTTCTTCCAGATACCCTGAAACACTGAAAGCTTAGGTTAAACACTAATTATGAAAGGTAAGAATAATATCAGCCATCACATACTAAGCCACTTCTCTTCACTTTTTAAAGCGCTTTGAGTACCAGGATTTTAAAACATTTTTGGCAAGTAGCCTTAATTCAAGTTATAATTACAAAGAAATCTTTCAGTTTTTAACTTGAAGCAGTTTTTAACTCAGAATCAAAATGAGTGATTACTTAGGTGGTTACATAATCCTTAGCATCCATAAAGACCACTGTTTATTAGGCCCTGGTTTCAGGGAACTGTGCCACCAGCCTTTTCTCTGCTGATCCCAAATACAAAGATGTCCATATCCTAACCCAGTGCTACAAGCAGTTCCTAAGCTTTTGCTCCATTATGTGCTATTTCAAAGTCATAAATGCAAATATTTGATTAATTTTAAATAAAGCATTGACTATACACTCTCATTTTAAAAATAGTAAAATAAATGTTAAAAGAGTAAAGGAAAAGACACTATTTAATCAAAGTAGATTTTTAAAAAGAAATCTGGGTCATTAAAAATATTGAACTTCAAATGTCTGATAAATCATGATTTAAAATCTGGAAAATAAGTTCCAAGGTAAATATTATACCTCAACATTTCCCAAGAGAATCCTGACATTTCCCTTTTCTACTAGTTATACACTGGTGACCTTAGCATCGTATATTACTGCCAAAGCAAGTGAAAAACATATTATATACGTATATGTAAATCTAGAACTGTTTGTGGCCAGAGTGTTTCTTGACCTCTGCCAATTCCTGGCTGAAAGGACTTAATGAACCCACTGGCCCCATCATGTATTCCCCTTCCCCCACTGCCGAGAGAGAAAAAGTCACTGAATTTCACTGAAAGAGAAAAAGCCAGTGGCTTCACTTCTGGGTATACATCCAAAGAAAACAAAATCACCACCCCAAAGAGGTATCTGTACTCCCACGTTCATTACAACATTATTTATAACAGTCAAGACATAGGAACAACCTCAATGTCCGGTCAGATGAATGGATAAAGAAGACTCTTTATATATATACACACACACACACATATACATTCACACATATATTATATAAAGGAATATTATTCTATCATAAAAAGAAGCTGTAATAACATGGATGGACCTTGGGGGCAAGTATGGTAAATGAAATAAGTCAGAGACAGACAAAAACTTTATGATCTCATTTATATGTGGATTCTGAAACAAAACCAAAGTCATAGAAAAAGAGATCAGATTTGCAATTGGCAGAGGGTGAGGGGCAAAGGAATTGGGTGAAGGTGGTCATAAGGTACAAAGTTCCAATTACAAGATAACAAGCAACAGGCATGTAATGAGCAACATGATCACTAGAGTTCACAATGCTGGGTGGTATATTCATAAGTTGCTAAGAAAGTGAATCCTAAAAATTATAATCATAAGAAAAAAACTAGTAACTATGAGGTCATAGATGTTCAAACTCACTGTAGTAATCATTTCACTATATATATATATGTATGTATGTCAAATCATTATGCTGTATACCTTAAACTTCAGTAGTGTCACATGTCAACTGCATCTCAATAAAACTGGATGGAAAATAAACAAATACTTCAGAGTTAAACTTGAAGCTGTGTAGTCCCTCCTGAAAACCCAGTCCTACGCTTGCACATGGACTTCCCCTATGACGTGGGCCACTCCAGTGAAGTGCAGCCTGAGCCAAATTTTGGAAGCCCCCAAAACTACCTCCAGGGCAGCACAGATGGAAGAAGAGTTTTCCAGTCACTGGCCAGAGAGCTCTGTCTGGTAGTCACCAGCAGCTAAAACCAGAGATAAGCTCCTTTGTGTTTACCCCAGGAAGATACTTCTATCTACTTAAATGGATGCTTTCTCAATTGAGAAACAAAACAAAAGATAAGATACGGGTTTAAACTTGCTTGCCAATCAAACAGAATATTAGATCAAAAATACATCTAACTCAAGATACTCGAGAATGCTGATCTAAATTCTGGTGTTAGGACGAAAGCTTAAGAATGCATCCTTTGAAGGCTGACTCAACAACAGTTGTCACTGCAGCCTCACTGATCTAGACTTGATTTCACACTGAATTCATTATCATTTCTCTTTTTTCAGGGACAATCAAGATTCTCAAAGCACTAACTCAATTTGACTTTTACATCGGTCACTAGCACTTTGCTGAAATAAACCTTTAAAGAGACAACTCTGCAATTCCAGTCTTCCTTAAAACACTTAATTTGGATAGGTGTAAAAATTAATCAGGGGACTTCTACTTCCAAGACGAAAGAGTAAACATAATTCTTCATAGTCTGTCCACTAAGTACAACTAAAAGCCCAGTTTATAGAGCAAACACAAGATGACGGAAAGGTGGAGGGAAGCAGGCAGAGCAGTGAGGGACCTGAGAACTTAAACCAAGGCTGGGGACCCCTGGGTTTTCTTTTGCCTCATATAATCCAAACTCAGAGCCGAAGGAGCTTGATATGGGCAAAAATCAACAGTTTCTGACCGAAAAAAAAAAAAGTCCTTTCAAAAGCCTATTTCTTGTAACCAAAGGACCAGAAAAGGGATAGTCTAGCAAGACAGGAAACTTTCAGATAATAAAACTGCTCTACTGCAGAGACCACCACACAGGCACACACCGTGGCCCCAACCCCACCACAGTCAGCAAAATCCAAAGGGTACGTAGATTTCCACCCCCACCAGGGCGTAAGGAGGCACCCCTCCACCCTGCTGGGGTAGCGGCTGAGAAAGCCAGGTAGGGCTTTCCTAACTGCTGGTAATGGGTCCTTCCATCTCCCAGTGGTGCCAGTGAAGACCATGTGGCCAGCTTGGACTTCCATTCCCACCCAGGTGTCAGAGGAGGCACAGAAGATTCAGGGTTTTCACCCTCACCCACTCCCACTGCAGAGATCATGTCAGGGCTGAAACTGCCTTCCCTGCCCATCACTTTGTCAGGAGAGGTCAAGTGGAGATCCTGGACTTCTACCTCTCCCTGGCAATAATGGGACAGTGTTTCCTCTGCTGGAGCAGTGTCAGAGAAAACCAACTAAAACTGAAGCTTTAAACAAGACCCAGACTCTCATAACATGATAAGAAAAAGTCCAGATTTCAACTGCAATTCACTTGTTACACCAAGAGCCAGAAGATCTCAAACTGAACGAAAAAAAAGACAATCGAGGCCAACACCAAGAAAACTATTACAATTACCTGACAAAAATTTTCAAGCAGCTATGATAAAAGCAATTAGGAAGATATTGAAAACAAATGGAAATAGAAAGCCTTGGCAAAGACATAGCAAGTCTTAGCAAAGAAAAACAAGACATAAAGAAAAAAGTGAATGGCAAATTTTAAATGGAACAAAAGTTGAAATAAAAAACTTGTGGATAGGCTCAATAGCAGAATGGAGGGGAATAGGAGCAAATCACTGAACTTGGAGATAGAACAAAAGAAATTACCCAATCCGAATCAACAGAGAGAAAAGTTTTTTGTTTTTTTTTTTTAAAGAGTAGTTGGTATCAATAAACCTGTGGGACTATAACTAAGGACCTGGTATTCATGTCATCAGAGTCCCAGGAGAAGAAGAGAAAAGGGCAGGGCTTAAAAAGTACTTCAGAAAATAAAGGCTGAAAACTTCCCAAATTTTGTAAGAGACAACCTTACAAATTCAAGAAGCTAAGTGAATCCCCAATAGGATAAACCTGAAGAAATCCATGCTGAGACATATCATAACTACACTTCTGAAAACTAAAGATGATACAGATACTCTGGAAGACGGTTTGACAGTTTCTTAGGAAACAAAAAGCGTTCTCACCATACAGTATAGCAACAGTGCTCCTCAGTATTTACCCAAATGAGTTGAACATGTGTGGGGTCAGTGTTATATAGGAACACTTTCTGTTCAGTTTTGCTGTGAACCTAAAACTATCCCCAAAGGGAAAGTCTGTATTAAAAACAACAACGACAAAAAACAATGAGGACGTCCCTGGTAGTCAAGTGGTTAAGACTCAGCCTGCCAGTGTGAAGGACATGAGTTCAATCCCTGGTCCAGGAAGATTCCTGTGCATCACAATTAGTAAGCCTGTGCTCTGGAGCCTGTGGAGCAACCAAGCCTGTGCATCACAATTAGTAAGCCTGTGCTCTGGAGCTGGGGAGCCGCAGCTCCTGAAGCCTGCAGGCCACAATGAGAAGCCTGCACACCACAACGAGAGAGCAGCCCCCACTCACAGAGACGAAGACCCAGCACAGACAAAATTAAATAAAATAAACAAAAATTAAAAAAGAAGTTTTCTCTAAAATAATACATTGAACTGGATGAAGATGAAAATATAACATCAGAATTTGCGAGATACTGCAAAAATGACACCAAGAGAAAAATGTGTGGCACAATATGCATATGTTAGGAAAAGGAAACGTCTCAAATCAATAATCTAAGTTCCCTTCCAAGAACCTAGAAAAAGAGCAAAATAAACCCAGATCAAGCATAAGGAAGGAAAATAATAAAAAGAACAGATATCAGTTGAACTGAAAATATTAAAAGTGGTAGAGAAAAATCAGTGAAATATAAAATGGGTCTCTTTTTTTTTAAAGATCAAGAAAATTGAGAACCCTCTATCAAGTCTGAGAAAATAATAAGATAGAAGACACAAATTACCAATACTACAAATGAAAGTGGGGATGTTAGAAACAGGGGCTGTCTCTTCAGACCCTGCAAGCATAGAATAGATAATGACGGAATAATACTATGAACTACTCTACACACAAATATGACAACGTCGATGAAATAGATCAAATCTCAAAAACCAAAAATGACACAACTTATCCCACATGAAAGAGATGATCTGAATAGCTCTATAACTATTAGAAAAACTGAATTTGTCATTTAAAAATTCCCCCAAAAGAAATCTCCAGGTCCAGATGATTTCACTGGGAGTGAATACCAGTGTTACACAATCTCTTCCAGAAAAGAGAAGAGATTACTTTCCAATTTACTTTCCAAAGTTGGCACTAAATCAGATAAATACCATACCCAAAATGAAAAGCATAGACCAATATCACTCATGAATACAGATGCAAAAATCCTTAACAAAATGGTGGCAATGAGAATTCAATAATACATAAAAAGAATTACACACAAAACCATGAGGCTTATTTCTAGGCATACAGGATGGTTCAATACTTTAAAACCCATCAGTGTAATCTACCATATTAATAGACCAAAGATGAAAACTCACACGATCATATCAATTGGTACAGGAAAAACATATGACAAAATTCAACATCCATCTCTGACAAAAACTCTCAGAAAAATTGGAATACAGGAGAACTTCCTCAACCTTTTAATAAAGACACACACACACACACAAAACAGCCAACAGCATACTTAACAGTAAAAGACTGAAATGGGAACAAGGTAAGGATGTCCATTCTCACAACTCTTATTCAACATACTCTGTAAGTTTTCATCGACACAATAAAGTAAAAGAAATAAAAGGCATACAAATCAGGAAGAAATATAAATGTTCTTATGTGATGACATGTTTGTCTATGTTAAAAGCCTCAAGAAATATACAAAGTCTTATAACTAATAAGTGGGCTCAATATAGTTAGAGGACATAAGAAAGACATACAAAAGAGTCTGAAATGCAGTACTTGGATGCAGTCTCAAAAACGACAGAATGATCTCTGTTCGTTTCCAAGGCAAGCCATTCAATATCACGGCAATCCAAGTCTATGCCCTGACTAGTAATGCTGAAGAAGCTGAAGTTGAACGAACGGTTCTATGAAGACCTACAAGACCTTCTAGAACTAACTCCCAAAAAAAATGTCCTTTTCATTATAGGGGACTGGAATGCAAAAGTAGAAAGTCAAGAAACACCTGGAGTAACAGGCAAATTTGGCCTTGGAGTACAGAACGAAGCAGGGCAAACGCTAACAGAGTTCTTCCAAGAAAACGCACTGGTCACAGCAAACACCCTCTTCCAACAACACAAGAGAAGACTCTACACATGGACATCACCAGATGGTCGACACCGAAATCAGACTGATTATATCCTTTGCAGCCAAAAATGGAGAAGCTCTATAGAGTCAGCAAAAACAAGACCGGGAGTTGACTGTGGCTCAGATCATGAACTCTTTATTGCCAAATTCAGACTTAAATTGAAGAAAGTGGGGAAAACCACTAGACCATTCAGGTATGACCTAAATCAAATCCCTTATGACTATACAGTAGAAGTGAGAAATAGATTTAAAGGACTAGATCTGATAGACAGAGTGCCTGATGAACTATGGATGGAGGTTCGTGACATTATACAAGAGACAGGGAGCAAGACCATCCCCAAGAAAAAGAAATAGAAAAAAGCAAAATGGCTGTCTCAGTTGGCCTTACAAATAGCTGTGAAAAGAAAAGAAGCAAAAAGCAAAGGAGAAAAGGAAAGATATACCTACTTGAATGCAGAGTTCCAAAGAATAGCAAGGAGAGATAAGAAAGCCTTCCTCAGTGATCAATGCAAAGAAACAGAGGAAAACAATAGAATGGGAAAGACCAGAGATCTCTTCAAGAAAACTAGAGATACCAAGGGAACATTTCATGCAAAGATGGGCTCAATAAAGGACAGAAATGGTATAGACCTAACAGAAGCAGAAGATATTAAGAAGAGGTGGCAAGAATACGCAGAAGAACTGTACAAAAAAAGATCTTCACAACCCAGAAAACTCAGAGACCTACACAAATACGATGCACTGGTTTTTTACTGATACACTGATTTGAGATGCAAAAGAAAATCAAAAGAGGAAGGAAAGCCTTTTCAACAAATGTGGCTAAATTGATTAGATTGTCAAAGACAAAAAAAACTTAATCTAATTGTGGTTCCCTGATGGCTCGGATGATAAAGAATCTGCTTGCAATGCAGGAGACTCAGGTTCGATCCCTGGGTCGGGAAGATCCCCCGGAGAAGGGGGATCTCCAGCATTACTGCCTAGAGAATTCCACGAACAGAGGAGCCTGGTAAGCTACAGTCTATGTGGTCACAAAGAGTCAGACACAACTGAGCAACAAACACTTTCACTTTCACCTTACAAAAACTAAATCACAATAGATAATGGTGTTAAATGTAAAATGTAAAACTACAAAAGTTTTGGGAAGAGCATATGACAAAACACTCAGATCTAGTATGAAACAAAGAGTTCTTAGACTTGACCTCAAAAGCACAATCAATAGAAGGAAAAATTGATATATTAAAAACTTTTGTTCTGCAAAAGACTGTGTAAGGAGGATGAAAACACAAGCTACAGATAAGGAGGAACTATTTGCAAACCACATACCTGATGAGGACTAACATCGAGAATATGAAAAGAATTCTCAAAACCCAACAGTGAAAGAAATATCCAATTAGAACATAAACAAAAGATAAGAAGGAACATCTCATCAAAGAAGATATACAGAAGGAAAAAGCACATGGAAAGAAGTTCAACATCATTAGCCATCAGAGAAATCCAAATTAAAACCACAATGAGATACCACTACACACATATCAGAATGATTGATACAAAAAAGTGACATCAAATTCTGGTGAGGATGTGGAGAAATAAGATCTTTCATGAACTGCTGGGGAGATTATAAGCTGGTACATTTAATCTGGAAAACAGTTTGGCAGTTTATTTAAAAAGCAAATAGGCAACTACCATATGATCCAGCAATCGCATGCCTGGGTACTTTTCCTGGAGAAACGATGATTTCTCTTTACCCAAAAACCTGTCCACTAACGTTTATAGCAGTTTTATGCGTAATAGCCCAAATCCAGAAATGATCAGATGTTCTTCACAGAGTGATTGGTTAAACTGTGGTATATTCATGTCATGGAATACTATTCCGCAATAAAAAAGAAGAAAATACTGATATAAGCAACAACCTGGTTGAAAATCCAGAGAATTATGCTGAATGAAAAAAGTCAACTCCAAAAGATCACATATTGTTTGATTCCATGTATACACATTCCTAAAATGACAAAATTTCAGAAATGAGGAACAGACTAGTGGTTTTCAATAGGCTGAGAAGGAGTGGGGACGGAAAAGAACTAGGTGCAGTTATAAAACAGCACCATGAGGGATCTTTGAGGTGACGGAATTCTTGTGTGTCCTGACTATGCCAATGATTTTGTCCAAAGGTTTGGCAAGATGCTAACATTAGCGGGAACTAGGTGGGGGTGGGGGGGGGGGGCGGCGGTCAGTGTGACTGCTTACAGCTGCATGTAAACTTAAGAGTCATTTCTGAATAAAAAGTTTAATACAAAAAGTTAATCAAACTGAATCTACTTCAAATTTGTTCCAGCGTCTGAAATAACTATTGCTTCCAAGAATCCTCTCCTTGCTATAATTTTGTTAGCAGCCCAAAGGTTAAAGGTTTCTGAGTTAAGCTTAAGTGTCGCAAACATGTGGAGGAAATATACCTAGTATCCTGGGCCAAAAATCTACCAAAACAAACTTGCCTACAGAAATCTCGTCAAGAGACATGTATTAGCTTACAAAATAATTAACTGTTCAGCAAGAACTGATATATGCTTGATAATGTTGCATATTAATTGAGGGGCTTTTGTTTTATTATTATTCAACTACCTTAAATTACTTATTTTCCTCCAAACAGCTATGGGAAATTTCTTTTCTTTAGCTAAAAAAATTCATCTGTAAAACACAAGGACATTTTCATTAATATTTAAACAAAAAGGCAAAGTTCCTTCACTTCCCATCTCAGTCTTCTTGCCAGGGAAAATCACTGTTGTTTGTTTGAAGTATTTTTTTCAGATTATTTTTTGTGTGTCTCTAGACATATGTACAATTTTATGTCTGTGTGTCTGATATTTTTTAAAATAAAGATAGGATCACACTGTTTATATTATTCAACTACTTTACCCCCACCCTGCTTTAAAATCTCTTGGAAATGCGCATGTTAGTATCCTTAGATCTAATTTAATTCATCCTAAGTGCCTTACAGTATTTTGTGGTATTGACGTACTACAGTCTAATCCTTTGGCACTTATGATGTTTCCGATTTTTTATATTGCAAGCAATGTAGACACTGGTGAAAAATCCTTGTATGTGTTTCCTGGAGCACATATAAGGCTGTTTCTCTAGGAGAGAAACCCAGAAGCAGGCCTGGCTTTACAGGTATGACCAATATTGTTGATTGGCTGAGACCACACCTGTTCCCACCTATTCCCAATCATCTTCTTCTTTCCTGCTTCCAAAACAAAGGTTGGAGTGACTAAGTGACCCAGTTCCGGCTGATTAAACATCACCAAAAGTTTGCCGGGTGGTCCCTAGCAATGTTTCTGCTTTCCAATTAAAAACAGCTGGACCTTTTTCCTTCCCTGAAGTGGCTGTGGTGTTTGGAGGGGTGGTAGCCACATTATAACATGTAGAAAAGTTAAGGGAATCACAGTGATGTCAGCTGTGATACTAATGAGTTGCTGAACTAAAGCTATCGACAGTTACCTACAGACTGCTTGCTATGTGACAAGAATAAACCTCTGTCAGGTTAAGCTACAGTGTAAGTCTGGTTTTCTATTACTTGCAGCCAAATATGTTTCTAAGAGATTCAGTACTCAATTATTCTCTAAAAAGTTTGTACTCACTTCATTCTCTCACAAAAGTCTATAACAGTATTCCTTTCCCAAAACTTTTGTTTACTTTGAATGTTGTCAGTCATTTACATGTTTACTCAAGCTGACACAGGAAAAAAATTTCACAGGAAGTAAAGCGTCATTTCATACATTTATTGGACATTCAAATTTCCTCTTCTACAATTTTTCTTGTTCATATCTCTTGACCACTTTTCTACTGTGTTGTTAGACTTTTTCTTATTGATCTGCAAGGATAAATTTCCAGATAGTAAAGCAGCCTTGGCTAAACTCACAGCGAAAACTGCCTCTGTATCTTTATATCATCAGTGAAGTCAAACACGATTACAAAATAAATCTTCGGTGACAGGCCACACCTCTGACAGGGACAATCATCTCTGAGTGGTGCACCACCACGTGGCAAAGTGTCATAAAGTAAGTCAACTTGTGCAAACAACCTGGGCCCCAGCCCATGCTTACTACTTCCTCTGCAAACCTGCACCTAAAGAAAGGTATATGCACCAGTAACACACTGCTGAACTAGGCAGAGTCTTTAACATGCTTCATCTCATTTAATCCAAATCAAACCCAAAAGGTAGTCACTATCAATCCTATTTTACAAACAAAAAATAAAAGTAAACTTTTAAAACCAAGAGTTTCTTTTCTATCACAAAATCTTACATTTCAGGCCGCATAATTAAAACGAAAACGATTAAGAGTTCACCTAAAACTTGAGTGATACAAAATCCATTGTGCCTGTCTAAATATATCAACATGCTTAAGCAAGAAACATTGCTAAACATGTTTAGTGGTTTATGAGTCTGAGGAAGGTATCCCAAAGCTTGGTTCTACAGTTTATTGCCACACTATAGTTAACTCAAATTACTTTGTTTTAAAGTAAGAAACGAAACTGAGTAGGATTTTAATGCTTCAACAAGAAGCACTGACTAGCCAGCCACCAACCCCACCCTGGAGAGGCAGGTAAGGAATTCCTCTCATCAGTTATCAACCAACCAATCTGACACTAGAAAACAAACAAAATAAGCAGTTAAAGATAATACAAGATTGTCATGAAAAGAAACATAAACAAGTTGAATGAACAGGCACCATCCTTGAATATAACAAGCACCATCCTTGAATATTTGTACCTGGTTAGATTTTTGGATAACTGTCTCCACTTTTAAAAGTTTAGGAGCTAGAGGAAAAGAGAAAGTTGGGGAGGCGCCTGTTCCTGCAATCAGGTGAGGAGCAGTAGGAAGGCTGAAGTCCTGACAAATATTTCCCCGTTTTCTGCCACACCTCTCCTCACAAGAGCCGTGGATTCTCTCTCTGGCACAACATCACACAAAGCACTCAGTCCACACTGGAGAAGCAGAGGCATCAAATCTCCTCGATGCCTCCAACCAAACTGTCCCGAGGGGACATGCCCAGCCCAGGGACAGCAGGCCAGAGCCCCAAGAACTGACAGCCCCAGCAGTAGGAACGTCAGACCAACCGAGGCGCTGCCCACTTGGGCCCCAGAGAGACATGGAGATTCATCTGGAGCAACCTCCTCCCGTTTTTTAGCCCACCTGTAAGGCACAGAAAAATGCCTGGGGGGAGTCTGATTTTTAATTTTACACAAAAGAAAACAAGTCTGCAGACACACAGTGTTTACGGTCTATGGAAAGTGCAAATGAGCTGACAAATCGCCAATCCGAGGGGTGACTGGTGGGTTCTGGTTTTCCCAGTGGGCTTGCCCAGGGATTCCTGCTTGGGGAGAGGTGATGGAGTGTTTCCCCCCACCCCCACGCCACTCCTCAGCAGAGCCGCACACCTCACCCAACTGGCACAGCAAGGTTAGTAACACATGTTAAGAAATCTGACTCTCTGCCAAAGTCAAAGGCCAGGCTTGGAGAGGGGAGGGGGAAGCATCCCAGTGGGCTGCTCCTGACCTCCGTGCAGGCGTTTGCCAGGCGCACAGCAGGGAGATTTAGTCACCAGAACAAAACAAGCCAGATTCCTTGGCCCTTCAAAACTGCCCAAACCTCAGGCCAGCTTACTAGAGGGATGGTAACCCAGGCACGTGAGAGAGGGGGACAACAGGTCTCCAAGAGGGGCAGGGACACAGAGGAAAAGAGCAATGAGGGGTGGGTGATGGGGCCAAAATGTGCTGGAATCAAACTAGGTGCTTCAGCACAGTGCCAGCTCTCCTGGGAGGGACACACCGGGCACCCAAAGGCTCCTCCAAGGGTCCGTTAGAGCTGGGCCCTAAAAGGGGACCCCAAACCCTGTAGATGCACCCAACAGGTGCCAACGAGACGGCAGAGTCAAGCAGGGGGCTAGCTTGGCAACGCTCCCCCCACCCCACTTGTGCAACCAACTAAACATACCCAAGCACACAGCCTCACTGTCAGGCACACACATTGCACACACAGGCTCATGGTCAGGCACAGCACACAGTCTTCCTAGGTGTAAGTGCACACACACACACACACACACACACACACACACACACACACACACACATAACATCCTGCCAGTCCACGGGCACAACATACTCAACATGGCAGTTCAGTGCTGTAAGCACACAGTCATCTTCACACACGGTGAGCCTCACACACAAACTCTGTAGGGAATAACACACACAAACTCTGCAGGCTCGGGCTCATGCACACACACAACTCCACAACCTCCTAGTCAGGTACACACAAACCTCTACATAAGGTACACGTGCACACTCACAGCCTGTCAGGAAAACCGGTGCTCACGCACCTTTAACATCTCTCAGTTGGCCTGTGCCTACCCAGAGCATGCAAGTGTACACACACAAGTGCACACACACCCAATCCGACAGACACATACACTCACAACCTATCCGTTAAGTGCACACACAGCCTTTCAACCTCTGCTCCCTGCATACACACGGCGCACACACTTCCAACCTGCCAGAAACACACACGGGCTCACAACTTCTCCGTCGGCGTGAGCGCACACACAAACTCCTGGCCCGCAGGGTCACCCCCACATCGCCGCCACCCGGGGAAAGGCGCACGCCCCCTCCCGCGCCCGGAGCGGCGCGGGCACACTCCCCCTCCCGCCCGCTCGCCTCTCTGCTGCGCACCCCGCACCCACGCACCCCTCCCCCAGCCCGCGCCAGCACCCGGCAGCCAACTCCGGCCGCGCGGGGAGTGCCCACGCCCCCGGCCTGCGCCCGGCCCGCCCGGCCTGCGCCCCTCCTTACCTTTCTCGCCGGCGCCCGGGGCCCGGCCCTCGTCCTCCTTGGGGTTGGTCACCTGGGTGATGATGGCCGGGCCGTCCATGGGTGCGCGGCGCGGCGGCCGCCCGCCGGCCCGGCCCCCCGGCAGCCAGGCGCACGGGCGCGCGGCGCGGGGGGCGCGCGGGGCCGCGGGCCGGGGGGGCGCTCGCCGCCGCCGCCTGGGCGCGCCCGCCGCCCGGCCCCGCGCTCTGTGAGAGGCGGCCCGGGCTCGCGCCCCCGCTCCCGCCGCCGCCGCCGCCTCTGGGCTGGAGCGGCCGCCGCCTCGTCACCATGAACCCCGGAGCCGCGCCCGGGAGAGCCGCGCAAGGGGAGGCGGAGCGGGAGGCCGGGCGCCGCGGGAAGCGGGAGCGGGCGAGGGGGAAGGAGCCAGCGAGGAGCGAGGGCGGGCGGGAGAGAGGGAGGGAATGAGGGAGGGAACGAGGGAAAGCGGGAGGGCGGGCGGGTGGGTGTGTCCCGGCCGGGGGACCGGCCTCCGCCGCCGCCGCCGCCGCTGCCGGCCAGCCCCGGGGGGGAGAGGGGTGCGGGGTGAGACCGAAGCGCTGGGTGGAGGGCGGGAGGGGTTCTTGGGCAGACGGTGGCGGGGGGAAGGGCTTCGGGTGTAGGGGCTTCCAGAGGGGTCCTGGCGGTAGATGTGAGGGCCGAGGTCTGTGGGGGTGTCAGAAGGCCTGGGAGGATGAGTGGGGTGAGCGGCCTGAGGTGCGAAGGCCGTGAGGAGGAATCTGGCAGATGAGTGCGCTGAGGGGTGTCGGGGGCTAGGCAGAGGCCCGCGGGGGTGCGGGTAGGGCCCCGGGGTCCGAGGAGAGATCGCACGGATGGGAGAGTGAGGAGGGCCCCTGGAGGGGTGTTTACCGGGAGGAGGAAGGAAGAATAGGAGGTCGATGCGAGGGATGGGGACGAGGGTCCCGTGAGGGTGTCTTGGGGGAGGTGCTGGGTGAGGAGCATCTCGGCACGGGAAGCGAGGGGTCGGACGCATGGCGCGGAGGGCAGCGGTTTGCGAACAGAGGCTGCTAAGGGTGGTCCCTTACACCGAGGTGGCCCCGCGGAGAGGTTCTGGGCGCTGGCGCGAAGGAGAGCTCGGGAGTGTGAGGAAGGTTCGGAGGGACACAAGGGTGCGCGGGGCGGGGGTGACGGTCCCGGCGTGTGGGGAATTCCGAAGGGTCGGGAGAGAGCAGGAAGTTGGGTGGGGGAAGGGTCCGTGGACAGGGCTGGAGGCTCCAGGCGTGGGATGCCTGAGAAACCCACTTCAGCATCGGCCTCGAGGGCCCGCGTGCTCGGCTGTGGGTCTTCGGGGACCAACCTCCTGGCACGCGGCGGGGGTGGGGAGTGTAGGCGTCAAGCGGGACCTGGGCAATGGGCATTTCCGGGTGCTGTGCAATAAGGGGCCCAGCCCGGGGAGCGAGTGGAGGGCTGAGGAGAGGAAGGGGCCTGTGGCTGCCGAGCTGAGCAGGGACTGTACTTCTGAAGAGCAGGCAGCCACTGTCAGGCCTGGGGCGAGGGCCAGAGCGCTGGCATGAAGGCAAAGTGCCCCCCACACTTGGAGGTCCCGGGGGCCGTCTCGCTCCCGCGCCTTCGCCTTGCAACTTGGAAGCGGCGCTGGAAGACCAGTATGCCAGGGGGCGGGGCAGTGCCGCAGGAGGGCGGGCCCGGGAGCGGGGCGGGAGCGCTCGTGCTTGCTCTCCACCAATCAGGAGGATCTGGGAGGGCCCTCGGAGCGTGACGTAGGTGGGCAAGGCTGAGTGGGCGAACTGCGGCGTGGAGCGCCCTGCGCGCGCACTTCACGTCCATCCTCGTCGTGGCTTAGAGGAAGCCAGGCCGGTAGGACGTTTTCTCACTCCACGACCCCTGGAACCCGGAGCTGGTTGCAGGCAGGTCGCCTGCTCATCGGGGGAAGCAACTAGCCTCCTCTAAGTTTTCAAGTACACTTCCCGAAGTGCCTCTGGCAAAGGGCAGCCAGCTGACCTAGCGGGTCTCTTCATCAGGTGGAGCCCAGATAGGGTTCCAGTGTGGGAGACAGTCCTGGGACAGGGGCCCTGTAGCCGAGGCAGGTGAGAAAGCATTTCAGGGGAGCTAGCTAAAAAGGTAGTGGGGGGCGATGAATTTGCCCCCAAATCCAGGACCTCAAGTTACATCTGGGTTTTGAGCTTGTGAGGTGCCAGCTGCCTCGTGTGCTCACGTGTGAGTAAGCTGCTCTTCTGTCGGCTCCTTTGGGACTGCAGTGAATTGCCTGGGGCAGCTGAGCCATGAAGGTTGAAGCAAAGTGCCCTTCTGGATAGGAAGGCAAGCCTTAGTGTAAGTAACCCAGGCTCCAGCACATGCCTGGCCTAACCCTTCCAAGGGCAGAACAACTTAGGGCCCTGTGGCACTGAGAACTTCCCTTGTCCCCACTTGTAATGCTCTTCTCTTTGTTCTGAGGTTATCGCTGGCCCAGGAGCTGGCAAATAAAAATGTTCTCTGGATGCAGAAAAGGGAACCCTCCTACACTGTTGGTGGTAATGTAAATTGGTAGAGCCACTATGGAGAACAGTATGCAGGTTCCCTACAAAAACCAGGCTTGAGATTTCCCTGGTGGTCCAGTGGCTAAGACTCCACACTCTCAATGCAGGGTGCCTGCTTTTGATCCCTGGTCTGGGAAGGAGATGCTGCATGATGCAACTAAGAGTTCGCATACCACAACTAAAGATCCCACGTGCTGCAACTAAGACCTGGTGCAACCTCCCCCAAAATAGAGTTGCCATAAGATCCAGAAGTCCCAACCCTGGGCCCATATTCCAACAAAACTTGCACCCTCTATGTTCACAGCAGCACTGTTTACAACAGTCAAGACATGGAAACAAATCTAAATGCCCATAGACAGATGAATGGATAAAGAAGGTGTGCTATATATATATATATACAATGAAATATTACACAGCCATAAAAAGAATGAAATGCCATTTGCAGCTGCTTGGATGGACCTAGAGATTGTCATACTAAGTGAAGGAAGTCAGACAGAGAAAGACAAATACCATGTGATACCACTTACATGTGGAACCTAAAACATGATACAAAGGAACTCACCTATGAAACAGAAACAGACCCACATTTATAGAGAACAGATTTGTGGTTGCCAAGAGGGAGTGCGGGCAGGGGAGGGATGGACTGGGAGTTTGGGACTAGCAGATGCAAGCTATTGCATATAGGACAGATAAACAACAAGGTCCTATTGTATAGAACAAGAAACTATAGTCCATATCCTGTAATAAACCATATGGAAAAGAACATGAAAAAGTATATATACATATGTGTGACTGAATCACCCTGATGTACTAACACAACATTGTAAATCAACTATATTTCAATAATTTATATACATATACATGCATTCATATATATATATATATGTATATATATATGACCCAAGGAAGATGATAGGGCTTTGGGTGGACCTGTCCTTTGATTTCTAGTAATACTTATGGAATAGAACAAACTGAAACTTTAAAAGAACAGAATACACACACACACACACACATACACACACACACACATGTTCTCTGAATTGAATTTTTAAAAACCATTAAATTCTAAGAGGTCAGAGAGGGATCTTCCAGAGATAGGTGTGCCAAGTGATACAGTTCTACAGTTCTTAGTATATGAACACAGATCAGCATCCCACTGCCTGGTTAATGAAGCATCCCATTATCCAGGGCAAGGTGATGTGAGCATGTGGACTCACGTGAGGTAAGTTCTGGATTCCTTTTGGGTGGGGGACTGTCAGAGATTCTGCTCGCTTAGCTGAGGCTGGGAAAGAGCTCAGAGTCCAGGAGTTTAGGGTCAAAGGAAGTAATTTTTATACACAAATTATCTTCTGTCTGGCCTTTCCTGTCATATAGATTTTCCCCAGGACCCTCCAATAACAATTTTCCCTTACCTGCATCCTCCACCTTTCTCAGCTTCCTGAGACCACCTGAAAAATAGAATAAAAAACCGATCTTTACCTTCTTTATCTCAGGTTCAAGCAAGAAAATAACTTGCTTTCACTCCTTCTCCTCTATATTCTATTCATTTAAAGTTTCAATATGTTATTTATTTCATATGTATGAATAAAAATCAAAGGACAAGTTCACCCAAAGCACTATCATCCTCTTTAGGTCAGCCTATTTTCCCTGTCCTTGCCCATATGTTGACATAATTTTTATGTAGCTATAAAAAAACCATGGTTAAAATTATAAGGTGAGCATTTTTCCATTTGGTGACATAATCATCATAACTACCATTCTACATGATTGCATAATACCTCACTGAATGAGTCTTACATAATATCTTGGTTTTTCAGATGAAGCAAAGATTTCAGAATTGCTACTGGGACAACTGATAAGCCATGAGGAGAAACTACATATTGACTTTGGTACCTAATAAGATACCAAGATTGATCTCTGAATTAAATATAGAAAATTCATATGTAAATATACCAGAACAAATAATGGGTTTTTAAAAAATCTTGGATGGTAAAGACCTAAGAGAAACAAAAACTCCAGAAATGACAAAGGATAAGATTGATACACTTGGCATCATTTGTTCATTCAATGAATATTTATTGAGTACCCACTATGTGCTGCTAGGTTCTGTTCTAGACACAAGATCTCAGAGTAACACAAAACGACGGTTGGGGAGCTGGATTATGATACTCACACATCAGTACTAGTTAGCAGCTGTCCTGGGGGCCTTAAGCCCCCAGCACTTTGGGCTCTCCAGGAATGGGAGAGAGCAGCCCCAGTGACCCAAGGACAGGTGTCAGTCATCGGAGGCAAAGCACATTCAGCCCCAGAGAGGAAGGCAGTAAAGAAACAGTAAAAGGGCTCTAAGAGGACAGTGCACCCGAATCTTGGGTCAGTCACATTTTCCAAACTCCTCTCATGCAGTGTCCTTGCACTATTTAATATTTTTCTTTCAATTCACTTGATTTAAATAGAATTCTTTAAACAGAAAAAATTGGTGGATAAGATTTTTTGAGAGACAAATAGAAAATGTAGGAAGGACCACCATGGCCCTAAAAAGAAAGAGTTGCACAGACTGAGGGGCAGAGATAGATACCAAGGTTTTGGGGGAATGGGCAGGAGACTGGGCCTGGTGAGCCTTGGCCCTGAGCTGCATGCAAAGAGCAGGAGGGCAGGTGGGAGTGTTGGTGGGGGCAGCCTGGCCTGGAGTCTCTTGGAGATTCCCGGGGAGAGCCCCAGCGTGGGAGGGGACAATTGGACCAGGAGTTGGGGGATGGGGTGACACTGCTCTGAGGCTGCCCTTGTCAAAGGAACAGTGGGTGTTGAGATCAACGTGAGGTGGTGATTTGAAGACAGGGGGACTGGGGAAGGGTACAGAAGGAGTGTCCACAGTAGAGAGAACAGCAGCATGCTTCCAGGCTTAGAGGTGGCGGAGAGCACCTGTTGGGAAAAGTCTGCAGTGGCTGGAGTTTTCAGCTCTGGTGATGCATAAAGCAGAGTCTTATAACGCAGGAGAGGCACCTGTGCTTTACTCTGGGGACTGTGGGAATGACATGTTCGGATATGTGTTTAGAAAGTTCCTATTGACCAACAGGGTCGGGGCAGCACAGGAGGCAGGGAAGCCCACGGATGTTGCTGCATGAATCCAGAAAGGAGTGGAGGGTGGTGTGCTCTGGACCTGCCATCCCCAGCCTGCCCCTACTCTGCTTTGTGGTTTTGAACCTTTGCCCCCCAGGCTCTGTTATTGGTCTGCTTTTTCTCTTCTCTGTGGGCATCTCAGTCTCAAATTTTGTCTGTCTGTTACTTAGCTTCTGTACCTGTTTTTCTGTGTCTCTGTCTTTCTCTGACTCTAGCTTTTCTGCTTCTGGCTCTGTCTTCCTGGTTCCTTTTAGGAGCAGAGCCTGAGGGCGCCAAGTCTTCTGTTGGGAAAGAAGTGGAAGTGGGATCTGGGCAAAGATTCCTGATGGTCAGTCAAGTGGATATGAACCTGAGCCCACCCATGATCTCTCTCTTGGGGTCACCTTGGGACTGAATGAGGTTTATCCAGGCTCCATTCCTTCTCTCATACTGTGAACCAGGCTCAGAGTTTGAAGTCAGTTCCTCAAAGGCCTGCTCTAACTTAGGACAAGCTACACCCACAGAGGTCCTTTCATATATCCTCCAGGTGTATACTGGGTGCCCTGAGTGAGCCGGGCTTGGGCCAAATGCAGTAGACAAAGCCTCCTCAAGGAGCTTGCAGCCTAACGGAAGAGGTAGAGGACTAATCAGGGAATGGCAGTCCAGGGGGTCTCCTCAGAGATGATGCTAACAACGTCATTTTTGAAGCCTTCAGATTCTGGGTGACAGGACTTTTCCATCCATAGTGTCCACAGAGAAGGCTGCATATGAGGACCAGGAGGACATAATGATGAAGGAAGAGATTATGGTCTTGAAGGCCAGGTTGAGTTTGGGCTTTAACCTGCGTGTGATCTGAAGCCATTGATACTTGTTGAGCAAGGCAGAGGCATCATTTAAGAAACTAGTTTGGATCTGTAGGTTGAAGTGAAAAACAACTCAAGCCAGCTTAAGCAACAATGGGAGGGGGACTCTATTGGCTCACAGAACTAAACCACAGTACATGCCGGGGCTAGACTGGTCTGGGGCAGATCCCCTGAATGTAGGAGCTGAAGGTCCCTAGGGGGAGGATGTGAGCTCTTGCTGCCTGCCCCTCCCCCGCCCTGCCCCAATCACCTGGAGGATCAAGGAACTGGGGAGCCCCCAGGCTTTCTTATGCCCCAAGACACCCTGTCTATTCCTCACTCAGTTTGCCCCAGGATACCATTCTTAAGGGCTCCTCAGCAGTTCAATTTTTTACCCTTAATACCCATGCTTTCCCACATCCTGATTCTTGCTTTTCAAGAACCCCTCTTCCCCCCATCACACATGGGTCCCTCAACTAAATGCCTGTGTCTGCTGCCAGCTGGAGCCTCTCAACCGTCTTCTCCCTCTGCCCTTGTCCCCAGGGATGCCTTCTATCTGTACCCAGGTGGGATCTGTACACAGGATCCTTCCCACCTAGAGATACTTCACTTCCAAGAGTGTGTGTGTGCGTGTGTGTGTGCGCGCGTGTGTATGCTTAGTCACTTAGTTGTGTTCAACTCTTTGCAACCCCGTGGACTGTAGCCCATCAGGCTCCTCTGTCCATGGGATTTCCCAGGCAAGAAATACTGGAGTGGGATACTGGAAATACTTCTCCAGGAAATGGCAACCCCACTCCGGACTTCACTCCCAAGAATAAGGCCCGCTACTGGGCCAGTGGTCCAGCAGGTGTAGCCTGCCCTCTGGTGGCCCCCATGTTGTGAGGTCCTTTTCATGTGCCCAGTTGGATATGGAAGCTGGCCTCTCTCCCTGCCAGCTCCCCGGGGGGCTGGTATCCTAGCTAGAGGGGGCTCAGTCGTGTCCCCCAGCTTCAACTGGCTGTTGTGATATGCACATCTGCTCAGCCTTTCCCTGAGTATTAACAGAAAATCCCTCAGGAATGTGAGGGCTGGGGTGCTTGTCTGGAGGGGTGGAGAGCAGGGGAATTAGAGTGATGTGTTCCACTTGGCAGCTGGTGCTGGAGCAGGAGCTGAAATGGCAGAGCGAATGCCGGCTGCTGGTGAAGGAGAAAAGGGCAGTCAGCCAGGAGTCCCAAGCACAGACAGAAAAGGACACGTGGAATAAAGGTGGTGGTCAGCATGCGTTTGGAGAATTTGAGAGCAAGACTCAGCCGGGGCTCAGATAGACTCCAGAGCCTTGGGGCTGAGATATTGCATCCTGGGGGTACCCAGATCCAAGAAGCCATCCTGGAAGAGGACACCCTAGCCACTTCCCCTCTACTTCCAAAATTCTCGATCTGCCCTGCGCAGAGAACTTGAGTGGACTGAGGGGACGCAGCCCTGTGTCTAGGTCTTCCCTGGAGCCCTGAGTATGGGGAGGACCTGGTCTCACCCTGAAACCCTGTTACGAAGGAACAGCTACAGAGGCAGAGTGGCAGGGCAGACCTGTGTCACTTAATCCATGGCAGCGGCGGCTCTGCTGCTTAAAGGGGCCAAGTCACCAAGTCCTAGGTTGGTTTGGTGACTCTGGAGCTGATAAAGCCCCGTGAGGTGGGCCCCTACTCACCAATCCCCTACATGGATTGCCCCTTCAACACCTGCCCTGTGTCGGGCCCTAGGTGTCGCCTGGCCAGGCTGGTGGAGGTGGCTCTGGCCTGGCGGCTGGCATCTGGCCTCTCCCACCCACATTCCTCAGCCCCTGGCACTGGCCCGGCCACAGGTGCCCCGTTTGTTCCCTGACCTGTGCTTGCTGAGGCTGCGTAACCCGACGGGGACAGACCCAGACCTGCCCACAGTCTGTGGCATGACCTGTTTCCTGGGCAAGTCTGGTCACGGACACACAGCTTGGCACACACAGGAACAAGCTCATTGGTACACAGGCTCACATTCATGCCAGGACACAGGGCGCACCCTTGACGGGGCTGTCTCTGCCCAGGCTGGTCTCTCCCACCCTGGCACTGCCCCCTCCTTGCTCTCCAGCCCTCCCTGGAACCCTGGTCTCCTGCCCTCCTGGCCCCAAACGCTCCTTCGTGTACACAAACACAAGTGAGGGCAAGGGCTCATCGGTGGACAATTTCTATTTTTCCCGCAAATGTCCCCAGAGGTCTAGAGGGAGAGAGGCCCAGCCTATCTCTTTTGGAAGTGGAGGAATGGGGAACACAGGGAGGGAAAAAAAAAAAGATCTCAAAAAATCAGCCCGTTTCTTGATTCCACTCTCCCTCCCTCCCTCCCTCTTCCCTTCCTCCTCCAGACTCCCCCCTCCCTAGTTCCCTACCCCACACTGAGGCAATGGGCCTCTGCCTCACCTGATCTTCCTGCACACCCCTAAAGCTGCACCCCAGGGAACCCCCACTGACTACTCAGCTGACTACCCAGCCGCATGGCCGTGGGTGCGTTCCCTGTGCCCTACGCTGGAGTGCTGGGCTGCGGTGGGCGGGCAGGCATGTGGGCCCCGGGGCAAGTGCTCCCTCTCTCTGGGCCTCCCCTCTGCAGGCAGGAGCAGGCAGATGACGGTCTGGTTCTAGAAGGCTCTGGAATGAGTGCAAACCAGAAGAGGGCACCCCTCCCAGTCTGAGCTTGGAGATGGGACTAAGGAAGTGAAATTTCTGGACATTTTTGGATGATGAAAAATTATTTTTAAAACAGTAAAAGTAAAATACTTTGGAAAAATGAAGAAGACACTAGCCACCCACATGGATGTGGCCAGACCTTGAGTGTTCACAAAACTCTTTAACATTTTCTGTCTCTGTGAGCCATTTTGTAACATTTTGTGTCTCTGTGATAAAGGTGGGTGAGTGTCCCTCATCCTGTTTGCTTACTGTATGCCAAGCTCTGGCTGGGTACCACGTGGCCCCAACAATGAGAAGCCCACTTGGCTGCAAGGAATGAGACTCTCTTAGGGAAGGACCAGCATGAGGGGCTCACAGCAGGGCTCTCTGCCCCACCCAAGGCCTCACAGAAGCCTAACTCAGATCCTGGAGAAGCCACCACCTGAAGGTCCCAGGGATGCTGAGGTCCCACTACTGACACCAGGAACCGGAGCATTCAGGATCAGGGTCACTCCAGCCCAGAACTCCTGTTATTCCAGAATAAGTTATCTGTCATGAATGAGACTCTCTTAGGGTCTAAGCACTTGTCCCCTGCTAGCATCTCACTCATTTTCATTTTTGGGGGCCATGCTGTGTGGCTTGCCGGATCTCAATTCCCCAACCAGGGACTGAACCTAGTCCAAGGCAGTGAAAGCCCAGAGTCCTAACCCGGAGACCACCAGGGGACTCCTGACTCACTCATTTTCATAAAAAGTGAAAGTGAAAGTTTAAGTCGCTCAGTCACATCCGAGTCTTTGTGACCTGTGGACTGTATGTAGCCTGCCAGGCTCCTCTGTCTGTCCATGGGGATTTTCCAGGCAAGAATACTGGAGTGGATTGCCATTCCCTTCTCCAGGGATCTTCCTGACCCAGGGATCGAAGCCAGGTCTCCTCCATTGCAGGCGGAGTCTTTACTGTCTGAGCTACCAGGGAAACCCATTTTCATAAACCCCGGTTTAAATTCGAGATAGAGGATTTGTTCAGCTTAGCTCAAGTTACTATAGTTGTATAAAAATCACTCTAACACTTAAAAAAAATATTTCTATGCATACGACTTACAATCTGGGCAGGACTCGACAGACATAGCTCACTTCTGCATTACGTGGTGTCACTGATGCTTCTTGAAGGCTGGGGCCAGAATCGCCTGGAGGCTCACGTTCTTTCATTGTGGCTGATGCCAGTTGACGGCTGTAGGCTGAGACCTTTGGGCTCTTGGCCGGAAAACCTGCGGATGGTTGTATCAGCCATGCCTTTTATTCACCCTGCTCTGATGTTCTGACATCCTGGGGCCCTGCTGACTCTGGAGTCACTGCCCATCCCAGGGCTACCTCATTCCTAGAAAAGCAAATTACTTGTTATAAACATGTCTTCCAGGTTTCCCTGGTGGCTCAGTGTTAAAGAGTCTGCCTACCAATGTAGGAGGCGTGGGTTTGACTCCTGGTCCGGGAAGATCCCACTTGCTGTGAAGCAACTGTGTGCCACAATTACTAAGCCTGTGCTCTATAACCCGGGAGTCACAACTACTGAAGCTCATGCACCCTAGAGCCTGTGCTCCACAATAAGAGAAGCAACCACAGTGAGAAGCCCTCGTACCGAAACTGGAGGGTAGCCCCTGCTCTCTGAAGCTAGAGAAAAAGCCCAGAGAGCAGCTAAGACTCAGCACAGCCAAAAAAAAAAAAAAAAAAAAAAAAAAAACCCAGCATGCCTTTCATGCAAATCAATCAATCCAGAGCCACCTCCTTGATGGAGCTATTATACCCCAGGCCACTACTGCCCTAATCCCCTCAGGACCAGGTAGCAGACAACTAGAGATAGTTCCTATATCCTAGAGCCCACTGAAATTATTCTAACTAGCCAGTCCTAAACTGGCTAACCTGTCTCACCGGTTCCTTTCCATTGACACCACAGGAAAATCTCTTGCCACAGTTTCCCTTTCCTGCTGTACCTCCTGACCCAACCTGGGACGCCTCGTGTTTGCTACCCCGCACTTCGCCGTGGCATAGTGCAAACCCTTATCTTGGAAACTCTGAGAATAACAAACTGTCTTTTCATCGGCAATCATCTTTGGCCTTTCCTAGGCCCAATCAGCAGGGAGCCTCCTCTGACTTTAGTATTCCCGGCCTGTGCTTCCCTTGGCCTGAGGACCTATTAACCAGGAAAAGTACAATTGCAGAATGAGAAGGGAGAGGCGGGAGGAAGATCCCCTGGGTCGGTCTGCAAACTGCTTTAACGTATCTTGGCTCCGGCAGACAGGGCTGCACCCTCAAATGAGACCAGCCCATGTGCTGCACGGGGCCCCTGAAGGAGGCTCTGCTGCTCAGAAAAGCTTGATGTGCCAAGAACAACATTTCCCTTTCTGATACCAAAACACATTTTTCTTCCTTTCTAACTTAATTCAACTTTAAAGTTTCTTTCCCTCTTTTATTGATATAAATATATTTTCCTCAACAGTGGGGTTCTGAAAGATTCTTAGATACCCCCCAGTGCTGTGTATGGCTAAGACCAGGAACTGAGGAGCAAGGCTGCTTGCACCTCTCCAAAGACAGCTGATGAAACGCAGGACTTCCGCAGGGGAAGACTGTCTGGACCACAACCACTCTTCCTTGTCTCTGAGGATGGGGGCTGCCTTCAGATGGACACTCCTTTATTAGCAAATTGATTATTTATATAAGGGCTGTCTCTGCAGCTTCCTCACTGGTGCTAAGCTGCTTTAAAAGTTCCAGATGCAGCAAAGCACTCTCCAGCCCTGGTCATGGTTGTTATCAGACTTCACTCAAAATCAACTCAAGAAAACAGCTTTAAAGTCAAGACTGCAAACTGGCAGCCCAGGGGTGACATCCAGCCACAGGCCCATGCTTGTAGCAAACATGGTTTGTCACTGTCGTTTTGTTTTTGCTTATTCAGTGCGGTCTCTCATACTTTTTTTTTTTTTTTTTTATAATTATAGACTTATGGAAACTTTGCAAGAATAAAAAATTCCCAATATACTCTTCAACTAGATTCCCAAATGTTAACTTTAATCCCCTGTATTATTATTACGTGGACCGTATGAGAATAAGCTGAAGACTTACTCCCAGTTTAGTGAATATTTCCTAAAAACAAGAATAGTCTCTTATATAGCCACGTAAAGTTATCCAGTCAGGAAATTAACATCATTACAGGAGACCTTAATCACCTGGAGACTTTATTCACCTTTCATCAATTGACCCATTCTGTCCTTTATAGCAAAAATGAAAATTTATTTTTTTCTAGTTCAGAATCGAATTTAGGTTTATGATGTTAGGTTTCTCTTGCCCCCTACCCCCAGCTTGCTACAGATTCTCCAAGGCTGGGGGTCAGCACTTTGGTGATGGCACGGATTTCTGTGTCTCCTTTATGTCTGTATTTTAATGCAAGGTTTAATAAGTTGCTATGAGCAAACTTTGTAGTTAGCCTCTCCCTGACAGGAGGCCCCGTAACCTCCCTAAGTGACCACACACAGGCTACATCATCCGAGGGTTTTATTTTTGGGCTTCCCTTGTGACTCAACTGGTAAAGAATCCGCTTGCAATGCAGGAGACCTGGGTTCAGACCCTGGTTTAGGAAGATCCCCTGGAGAAGGGGATCCAGTATTCTGGAGGCTCCCACTCCAGTATTCTGGCCTAGAGAATTTCATGGACTGTATAGTCCATGGGGTTGCAAAGATTCAGACATGACTGAACGACTTTCACTCACTCAGTCAATCTGAAACAGTTACTTGGTCTGTCTTTCATGACTTTGCCAGTTGCAAAAAGCACAAGCCAGTTATTTTATAGGATATCCCTTAACAGAGGTTTGCCTATTGTTTCTTCAAGATCAGACTCAGGTTGAGACTTCCCCGGTGGTCCAGTGGCTAAGACTCTGCACTCCCAATGCAGGAGGCCTGGGTTTGATCCCTGGTCAGGGAACTAGTTCCCTCATGCCACAACTGAAAAAAGATCCCGCATACCACAACTAAGATCTAGTGCAGTCAAATAAATAAATAAAATAAATATTAAAAAAAGACGACTCAGGTTATTTATTTTGGGCAGGAATGCTCCAGAAATGACATTGTATCCTTACCAGGACATCATATGAAAGGCCTATCATGTTGCTTTACTGTGGTATGATTGGTAACATTTTTGGCAATAGTAATGGCAGCAACTTTAAGGTTTGTTCATGGTAAATGTTGCCCCTTTGTATTTTTCCCCTTTCTAATTTAAAAGATTTTTGTGGGGAGGTGCTTCAAAACCATGCAAATATTCTTTCTTTCATCATTTAGCCTCTCGTTTTAGCATCTGTTGATGATTCTTGCCTGAATTGGTTACTGCTATCAGGATTTTCCCCAATTCATCAGTGAGAGTCCATTCGAGTTGGTTTTTGTGTGTGTTTGACATCTCCCCATTATTCCTTGTTTTTTTGTTTGTTTGTTTGTTTGTTTGTTTTTTAAGCTGTGCTGCGTCTTCGTTGCTTTCTGCTAAGGCATTCTCTAGTTGCAGCCAGCAGGGGCTACTCTTTGTTGCAGTGTGTGAGCTTCTCTTTGTGACTTCTCTTGTTGCAGAGCACAAGCTCTAGGGCATGTGGCCTTCAGTAACTGCAGCACATAGGTTCAGTAGTTGTGTCTTGAGGGTCCTAGAGTGCTGGCTCAGTTGCTCCACAGCATGTGGAATCCTCCCAGACCAAGAATTGAACCTGTGACCCTGTGTTAGTAGTCAGAGTTTTATTCACTGGGCCACCAGGGAAGTACTCCCCCTACCCCCCATTATTCTCTGAGCTCTTCCTTACTTCCTGGTCCAACGAGATGTTCCAGGCTCACCTTGTCCTTTGCTGGCACTAGATCTGGAGTCAGTCATCTGTCTAACGAGTCTCGATTCTTTTTACTGGAGAAGGATATTTAGGGACCAAGATCTGGGGCCTGGATGTGTATTCATTGCTACTGGGGTATTATTGATTCTAGCCTTACTCAGTGTACCAACATATAAATTTATCTGTTTATCTATCATCTATATCAATTTCTCTATCTACATCTATATCAGTCTCTTTACCAGTCATTTTCTATATTCAATCTGCTAAAACCATGAGTTTACAGTGATACCTCCAATTATGATCTAACACCACAAATTTCTTTATAGCTTTCCCTCTTCCCCTATTTGTAACTCCCATCTCTGGCAGTGAGAAACTTGACTCTTTTAGTTCATTCATCATATAGTTGTATGTTCAATCTTAGAGTAC